>NW_027362790.1:4750000-5950000 GCF_046119375.1 Phyllobates terribilis
AGACAGCCTTCTCGACGCCAATACGTCAGGATGCCGTTTGGTTTGCAGGGAGCTCCGGCCACCTTCCAGGGAGCCATGGACCGGATCTTAGCACCCCACAAACAGTATGCAGCGGCCTACCTAGATGACATCGTCATATTTAGCCAGGACTGGGAAAGTCATCTGGACAAAGTTCAAGCCATACTTGATGCCCTAAGGAAGGTGGGCTTTACTATCAACCCGAAGAAATGTGCCATGGGGATGGAGGAAGCCAAGTACCTAGGGTACGTGGTTGTAGAGGGGAAATAAAACTACAAATAAATAAGGTCGAGGCGATCTTGAACTGGCCACAGCCCCTCTCGAAGAAGCAGGTCAGGGCGTTTCTAGGCATTGTGGGCTACTATCGAAGATTTGTCCCAAACTTTGCACTGATAGCAGCCCCACTGACGGATCTTCTGAAAGGGATGAAGTCAGCTATGGCTAAGTGGGCCCCGGAAGCAGAAGCGACCTGCCAGGAATTGAAACTGGTCCTCTGTAAACAACCAGTCTTGTTGGCACCCAGCTTCTCCAAGGAGTTTGTGGTCCAGATGGATGCATCGGATGTCGGGCTGGGAGCTGTCTTGTCCCAGGAGGTTAATGGAGAAGAACACCCTGTAAAATACCTCAGTCGGAAGCTCTCCGCTTGTGAGAAGAACTACTCCATTGTAGAAAAAGAATGTTTGGCCATTAAGTGGGCGTTAGACACTGAGGTATTACCTATTAGGTAGAAGGTTCAGGTTAGTGTCAGACCATGCCCCATTGAGGTGGATGCGAGAAAAGAAGGGAAACAATGCCAGAGTGACTAGGTGGTTCCTGGCTCTACAAGATTTTAGTTTCCGGGTAGAGCATAGGCCTGGGAAACAACATGGGAATGCCGCTGCCTTGTCAAGGGTTTATTGTATGGTGACAGAAGGTGCCAAGCCTTCCGGCTTTGGACAGAGGGGGGGTGTATGTAAGGTTGCTGCCGGACAGGTTGTAGATGGGAGGTATGTGTCCTCGAAGTGCCATGCTTCGGTGATGTAGGACCCTGAGAAGCAGGCTCCAGCACACATAGTGCTGAGAGGAATTTAATGGGTCCGGATTACAGGGCCAGGTTTTATGAGCAGCTGAAAGAGCTGGGGGGGAACAGCTGCTCACTTACCTCCAGTCCAGGTCTTGGAAGGCTAATTTAAGACAGCTGCGCCTGTCTCTGTCTGTCTGTGTTTGCTGGGCAAGGTGAGCAGACCTTGCAGGTGCTTCTTAGACTCTGCAGGAGGCAGAGAAAAGCACCTTGTTTAAACGGCTGAAGCCGTGCTGCATGGACTTGTTATTTTGAGCTTTGTTCTGTTATTCCTTTTTGTGCCAGGAAAAGGCTGTAACTTTTGTTTCTTAACTGGTGTATGGACACTAAAATAAGCCACCAGTTTGTTTGAACCCGTGGACTGCATCACTGTGTGAACCCGTGCCTACCTCCAACGCGGCTCAGTGAGTACAAATCCCTACATTATCTATCTATCTATTTATCTATCTATCCATCTATCTATCCATCTATTTATCCATCTATCCATCTATCTATCCATCTATCATACATGGATAGATAGAAAGATAGATAGATACATATATGGATAGATAGATGGATAGATAGATATGAAATAGAGAATATAAGGATAGATAGATGATAGATAATCCTATGATATGATAGGTTTGATCGTGCATTTCCAATGTCTCATACCACTGCTGCCATGATAGAGCATTTTCTACACTTTCTCGGTTCCCTCTTCCATTGCTGGAGGCTAACTTCTGCCGCATGAAATACAGTGGTGGCCAAAAGTATTGGCACCCCTGCAATTCTGTCAGATAATACTCTGTTTCTTCCTGAAAATGATTGCAATCACAAATTCTTTGGTATTATTATCTTCATTTAATTTGTTTTCAATGAAAAAACACAAAAATAATTGTCCTAAAGCCAAATTGCATATAATTCCACACCAAACCTAAAAAAGGGGGTGGACAAAAGTATTGGCACTGTTTGAAAAATCATGTGATGCTTCTCTAATTCGTGTAATTAACAGCACCTGTAACTTACCTGTGGCACCTAACAGGTGTTGGCAATAACTAAATCACACTTGCAGCCAGTTAACATGGATTAAAGTTGACTGAACCTCTGTCCTGTGTCCTTGTGTATACCACATTGAGCATGGAGAAAAGAAAGAAGACCAAAGAACTGTCTGAGGACTTGAGAAACCAAATTGTGAGGAAGCATGAGCAATCTCAAGGCTACAAGTCCATCTCCAAAGACCTGAATGTTCCTGTGTCTTCCGTGCGCAGTGTCTTCAAGAAGTTTAAAGCCCATGGCACTGTGGATAACCTCCCTAGATGTGGACGGAAAAGAAAAATTGACGAGAGATTTCAACGCAAGATTGTGCGGATGGTGGATAAAGAACCTCGACTAACATCCAAACAAGTTCAAGCTGCCCTGCAGTCTGAGGGTACAACAGTGTCAACCCGTACTATCCGTCAGCGTCTGAATGAAAAGGAACTGTATGGTAGGATACCCAGGAAGACCCCACTTCTTATCCCGAGACATAAAAATGCCAGGCTGGAGTTTGCCAAAACTTACCTGATAAAGCCTAAAACGTTTTGGAAGAATGCTCTCTGGTCAGATGAGACAAAAGTCGAGCTTTTGGGAAAAACCATCAACATAGAGTGTACAGGGAAAAAAAAGAGGCATTCAAAGAAAAGAACATGGTCCCTACAGTCAAACATGGTGGAGGTTCCCTGGTGTTTTGGGGTTGCTTTGCTGCCTCTGGCACTGGACTGCTTGACCGTGTGCATGGCATTATGAAGTCTGAAGACTACCAACCAGGGGTGGATTAAGAGGAGCAAGGACCCAGGGGCAGTTTAGAAGGCACGGGCCCCCCCCCACACACACCTGATTTATCACGTGACATGTCACATGATCCCCTGTGATAAATCATGTGATAGTTCACGTGAAATTAATTTGGCACAATATTAATTATAATATCTTTTTTTAGGCTGTGTGCCCACTATGCGTTTTTTAAGCGTTTCCGCAGCGACAATTCTGCTGCCGAAACGCTTAAAAAACGCTTGGTAGAAGGTCTGCCATGTTCCCCAATGATAATCTGCATGTGCTGTGTACATGCTGCGGAAATTTCCGCTGCGGATTATCATTGCGGAAAAATCCGCAGCATTACCAATTATTTTGCAGAAGCGCGGCTTTTCACCGCCATTGACTTGCATTAGAACGCATGGAATCCGCATCCCTGCATCTGTAGATGCGGAATCCATGCGTTTCAATGTGCGGATGGTACCCGGGTGTGGAGGACAGGAGACTCTCCTCCGGACCCGGGTACCATAGAACCTGTAAAAAAAGAATAAAATAAAAAATAAATATTATACTTACCTTCTGATGGCCCCCGGTCTCCATAGCGATGCGTCCTGGCTTGCCGGCAGCTTGCGATGGTCTGAAAAGGACCTGCCGTGACGTCATTTAGTCATGTGACGGGTCACGCGACCGCTGACATCGGCAGGCCATCAGAAGGTAAGTATATATTTTTTTATTTTTTACCATTCTTTTACGGTCACACTATATAAATCCTTGCTGGTTGCATGGATTTATATAGTGTGACCAAGTTGTCAAGCACTTTCCAAGTGATGCTAAAGTCGCTTGGAAAGCGCTTGTCAACCCGCATGCGGAAATGTAAGTGAAGAACGCTTCACATCTGCATGTCCCTGGCAGGAAAACGTATGTAAAATCCGCATGTATAATCCACATGTAAAATCCGCATGCGTTTTTTCTGCCAGGGAGATGCAGAAACACTCAAAAAAAATCCGGAACATTTCTGTATCGTGGGCACATAGCCTTACATTAATTGTATGACTCAATATTGAGCACACGTAGCCATCTATACACAGCGGGAGGCCGCACATAGCCATCTATACACAGCGGGACGCCGCACGTAGCCTTCTATACACAGCGAGAGGCCGCACGGCGCCATCTATACACAGCAGGAGGCCGCACGGCGCCATCTTTACACAGCGGAAGGCCACACGGCGTCCCCCCCAGAGACAGCAGGAGGCCGCATGGCGCCATCTATACACAGCAGGTGGGGGCACGTAGCCATCTATACACAGCAGGAGGCCGCACGGCGCCATCTATACACAGCAGGAGGCCGCATGGCGCCATCTATACACAGCAGGAGGCCGCACGGCGCCATCTATACACAGCAGGAGGCCGCACGGCGCCATCTATACACAGCAGGAGGCCGCACGGCGCCATCTATACACAGCAGGGGCCGCACGGCGCCATCTATACACAGCAGAAGGCCGCACGGCGCCATCTATACACAGCAGGGGGCCGCACGGCGCCATCTATACACAGCAGGGGGCCGCACGGCGCCATCTATACACAGCAGGGGGCCACACGGCGCCATCTATACACAGCAGGAGGCCGCACGGCGCCATCTATATACAGCAGTAGGCCGCACGGCGCCATCTATACACAGCAGGAGGCCGCACGTAGCCATCTATACACAGCAGGAGGTCACACGTAGCCATCTATACACAGCAGGAGGGCACACAGCGCCATCTATACACAGCAGGAGGCCGCACGGCGCCATCTATACACAGCAGGGGGCCGCACGGCGTCATCTATTCACAGCAGGGGGCCTTACGGCGCCATCTATACACAGCAGGGGGCCGCACGGCGCCATCTATACACAGCAGGAGGCCGCACGGCGCCATCTATACACAGCAGAGGGCCGCACGGCGCCATCTATACACAGCAGGGGGCCGCACGGCGCCATCTATACACAGCAGGAGGCCGCACATAGCCATCTATACACAGCAGGAGGCCGCATGTAGCCATCTATACACAGCAGGAGGCCGCACGGCACCATCTATACAAAGCAGGGGCCGCACGGCGCCATCTATATACAGCAGGAGGCCGCACGGTGCCATCTATACATAGTGGGAGGCCGCACGGCGCCCCCCCCAGAGACAGCAGGAGGCCGCACGGCGCCAACTATACTCAGCAGGAGGCCGCACGCAGTCACGCATGCAGTCACGCACACACACAAACATATACAGACATATACATACAAGCATAAACACATTTGAAACACAAAAATACATATAAACAGACATCACACAATGATATCTGCCTACACACACACACACACACATACATACATACATACAGTCATGGCCAAAAGTATTGAGAATGAGACAAATAGTAATTTTTCCAAAGTTTACTGCTTCATTTTTTGTAATGGCAATTTGCATATACTCCTGAATGTCAAAGAGTGATCAGCTTAACAGCAATTACTGTACTTGCAAAGTCAATATTTGCCCAGAAAATGAACTTTAACCCCCAAAACACATTTCAATATCATTGCAGTCCTGCCTTAAAAGGAGCAGCTAACATCGTTTTAGTGATTGATCCATTAACACAGGTGTGGGTGTTGATGAGGACAGGGCTGGCGATCAATCAGTCATGATTAAGTAAGAATGACATCACTGGACACTTTAAAAGGAGGCTGGTTCTTGGTATCATTGTTTCTCTTCAGTTAACCATGGTTATCTCTAAAGAAACACGTGCAGCCATCATTGCACTGCACAAAAATGGCCTAACAGGGAAGAGTATCGCAGCTACAAAGATTGCACCTCAGTCAACAATCTATCGCATCATCAAGAACTTCAAGGAGAGAGCTTCCATTGTTGTCAAAAAGGCTCCAGGGCGCCCAAGACAGACCAGCAAGCGCCAGGACCGTATCTTAAAACTGTTTCAGCTGCGGGATCGGACTACTAGCAGTGCCGAGCTTGCTCAGGAATGGCAGCAGGCTGGTGTGAGTGCTTCTGCACGCACTGTGAGGCGGAGACTCTTTGAGCAAGGGCTGGTTTCAAGGAGGGCAGCAAAGAAGCCACTTCTCTCCAGAAAAAACATCAGGGACCGACTGATATTCTGCAACAGGTACAGGGAGTGGACTGCTGAGGACTGGGGCAAAGTCATTTTCTCTGATGAATCCCCTTTTCGATTGTTTGGGACATCTGGAAAACAGCTTATTCGGAGAAGAAGAGGTGAGCGCTACCACCAGTCTTGTCTCATGCCAACTGTAAAGCATCCTGAAACCATTCATGTGTGGGGTTGCTTCTCAGCCAAGGGAATCGGCTCACTCACAGTCTTGCCTAAAAACACAGCCATGAATAAAGAATGGTACCAGAATGTCCTCCAAGAGCAACTTCTCCCAACCGTCCAAGAGCAGTTTGGCGCCCAACAATGCCTTTTCCAGCATGATGGAGCACCTTGCCATAAAGCAAAGGTGATAACTAAATGGCTCATGGAACAAAACATAGAGATTTTGGGTCCATGGCCTGGAAACTCCCCAGATCTTAATCCCATTGAGAACTTGTGATCAATCATCAAGAGACGGGTGGACAAACAAAAACCAACAAATTCTGGCAAAATGCAAGCATTGATCATGCAAGAATGGACTGCTATCAGTCAGGATTTGGTCCAAAAGTTGATTGAGAGCATGCCAGGGAGAATTACAGAGGTCTTGAAGAAGAAGGGGCAACACTGCAAATATTGACTTGCTGCATTAACTCATTCTAACTGTCAATATAACCTATTGGTACTCATAATATGATTGCAATTATATTTCTGTATGTGATATAAACATCAGACAAACACTAATAAAAACCAGAGGCCAGCAGATCATGGGAAAATATAATTTTGGTGTCATTCTCAAAACTTTTGGCCATGACTGTACATACATACAGACACAGACTCACCATCCCCCGGCTCCATTCCTCCTGCCTGCTCTGATTTCTCCGTTGCAGCAGTGCAGGCCGGGCGCGCACTGCGTGACATCACAGCGCACAGGGCCGTGTCTCCTAGCAGTGACGGGGCCGTGTCTCCTAGCAGTGACGCGGTTGGGCCAGCACAGGGAAGTTAACTGCTGCAGTGCTGGCCCGGCCGATGAAGAAGTAGCGGCGGCCGCTGCTGGGGGAGCGGTCCGGGGCCCCCCCTCCCGCCACTGCTACCGGTATGTGCCGCGGTGGCCCGCACATATAATGAGGGCAATCCGGCATTAGACACCCCGCCCGGAGCCGCGGGCCCTCTGCAGGCTCGGGGGCCTGGGCGGTAGCCCGGATTGCCCTCATTATAATCCGCCTATGCTGCCAACAAATTTTGCAGCATAATGTAGGGCCCGGTGTGAGAAAGCTGGGTCTCTCTCAGAGGTCATGGGTCTTCCAGCAGGACAATGACCCAAAACACACTTCCAAAAGCACTATAAAATGGTTTGAGAGAAAGCACTGGAGACGTCTAAGGTGGCCAGCAATGAGTCCAGACCTGAATCCCATAGAACACCTGTGGAGAGATCTCAAAATGGCAGTTTGGAGAAGGCACCCTTCAAATATCAGGGACCTGGAGCAGTTTGCCAAAGAAGAATGGTCTATAATTCCAGCAGAGCATTGTAAGAAACTCATTGATGGTTACCGGAAGCGGTTGTTCGCAGTTATTTTGGCTAAAGGTTGTGCAACCAAGTATTAGGCTGAGGGTGCCAATACTTTTGTCCGGCCCATTTTTGGAGTTTTGTGTGAAATGATCAAGGTTTTGATTTTTGCTTCATTCTCTTTTGTGTTTTTTCCTTGCAAGCAAATTAAATGAAGATAATAATACCAAAGAATTTGTGATTGCAATCATTTTCAGGAAGAAACTGAGTATTATCTGACAGAATTGCAGGGGTGCCAATACTTTTGGCCACCACTGTAATACACTGTGTTCCAAATTATTATGCAAATAATATTTTCTCAGATTTTCCCAAATTACCTATATGAATTGCAGTCATTGTAATTTTCCAGTCAAATAACTATTAGAGTACAATTGAAAGGTTTTTGTACAAACTGCCTATGATAACAGTATATTTAAAAAAAAATAAAAAACTCAAACTGCACTCAAAATGCATGTTCCAAATTATTATGCACAGCAGAGTTTTCAACCTTTTCATTTTAATAAAGAACAAAAAAATGGTCATTTTTGAAATTATAAGCATTAGCAGGTTATTACAAACTGAAATCAAACAGTTTTCAACTCAAAACTTTATTCTAGGTGATGTTACATTTGCACATAGCACCGCTTGTTCGAAAGGAGCTTCTGAGCTCTCTCGTCCATTGAATTTGTCAGATTTTGGATGGTTTCTGCTTCCAATTATTTTGCATGAGGACAGAATACCCTCCCAGAGCTGTTGCTTAGATGTGAACTGCCTCCCGCCATCATAGACACTCCTTTTGATGATGCTCCAGAGGTTCTCAATGGGGTTGAGGTCAGGGGAGCATGGGTGCCACACCATAAGTTTGTCCCCTTTTATGCCCATAGCAGCCAGAGATGCAGATGTGTTATGTGCAGCATGAGACGGGGCATTATCATGCATGAAATGATCTCGATGGTCCAGATGGATGGAGTGGAGGATGGCTGGTTGATGGACACCCCATGCAAACACGGCTACGGCGCTAACAAGGAGAAGGTGGAGTAATGTTTTGGGCTGGAATCATGGGGAGAGAGATTGTCGGCCCTTTTAGGATCCCTGAAGGGGTAAAGATGAACTCCATAATGTATGTTGAGTTTCTCAAACAGCACTTCCTTCCATGGTTCAAGAAGAAGAACCGTGCATTCCGCAGCAAGATCATTTTCATGCATGATAATGCCCCGTCTCATGCTGCACATAACACATCTGCATCTCTGGCTGCTATGGGCATAAAAGGGGACAAACTTATGGTGTGGTACCCATGCTCCCCAGACCTCAACCCCATTGAGAACCTCTTGAGCATCATCAAAAGGCGTGTCTATGATGGCTGGAGGCAGTTCACATCTAAGCAACAGCTCTGGGAGGGTATTCTGTCATCATGCAAAACAATTGGAAGCAGAAACCATCCAAAACCTGACAAATTCAATGGACGAGAGAGTTCAGAAGCTCCATTCGAACAAGCGGTCCTATGTGCAAATGTAACATCACCTAGAATAAAGTTTTGAGTTGAAAACTGTTTGATTTCAGTTTGTAATAACCTGCTAATGCTTATAATTTCAAAAATGAACATTTTTTTTTGTTCTTTATTAAAATGAAAAGGTTGAAAACTCTGCTGTGCATAATAATTTGGAACATGCATTTTGAGTGCAGTTTGAGTTTTTTATTTTTTTAAAAATATACTGTTATCATAGGCAGTTTGTACAAAAACCTTTCAATTGTACTCTAATAGTTATTTGACTGGAAAATTACAATGACTGCAATTCATATAGGTAATTTGGGAAATCTGAGAAAATATTATTTGCATAATAATTTGGAACACAGTGTAAGTGAGCTGTCATTTATTCATAAGACGTTCTATTCTTCAGAGCTGAGACTGTAAAATAAAAAGTGAAGAATAAAATATCTGATGACTGTTCTGTCACTGTGAGTAAGAAACAGATAATAAAATTAAAGGAAAAAATAACTGAGGGGAGAACCCTGCAGGTTTATTGTCCTTCTATAGCTGTATGGTGGCAGGATGGTGACACTGCTGGAGTCCTGGTGAGGATCTGTGTAGCATCGGCGTCTCTGCCCCTTGCTAGGCAGAGACGCCATCCCTCTAACCTCCCCACTCCTGGCGCGGCGTCCTCTAGCGCTTCTCTCCCCACTGCTTCCGGCACGCGCTCCTTCCCCGGCTGTGTGCTTAGGGCGCGCGCTCGCGCACTTCCCCTCTCTTAAAGGGACCGCGCACGCCGTCCTAAGGAGTCCCCGGCCAATTGCCAGAGGACCTCCCATATATAAGGCACCTCCTCCAAAATGGAGGAGCCCGAGCAAAGTTGTTTGCACTGTGTCTGATCTGTGCTTCAGCCCTGAGGTCCCGCTGCTAGCCTGACTCCTCTTCCTGCCTGCCAGCCTATTATCTGCCCGTTACCTGCCAGCCTGCTCACCTGGAGTGCTCACCTGTTATCTGCCGGTTACCTGCCTTGGCTATCTGTCCGCTCACCTGGGAGCATCCGCCTGCCTTGTCTGTCAGACCGCTCACCTGGGAGCGCCCACCAGTTACCTGCCAGTTACCTGCCTCGTCTGTCTGGCCGCTCACCTGGGAGCATCCGCCTGTTACCTGCCTCGTCTGTCTGTCCGCTCACCTGGGAGCGCCCACCTGTTACCTGCCAATTACCTGCCTCGTCTGTCTGCCCGCTCACCTGGGAGCGCCCATCTGTTACCTGCCAGTTACCTGCCTCGTCTGTCTGCCGGCTCACCTGGGAGCACCCACCAGTTACCTGCCAGTTACCCGTCTCATCTGTCTGCCCGCTCACCTGGGAGCACCTGCCTGTTTCCTGCCAGCCTGCCTGGAGACCCTGCCGTCACTTGCTGTGACCACCTTCCTGGTAAACCTAAAGACTGCTGCTTGCTCTGCTTTCTTGAACTGTGACCACCTGTCTGCTACCAGAGACTTCCGCCTGCTTGCCGTGTCCATCCGCCATACCGGTCAGTCCCAGCCATCTGACCCGTGGGAGCCACCTGCTCTCTTACAAGGTCGTCCCCAGAGTAGCACCTGGTCCCTCAGCCCGGATCCTCCCTGGTCACAGTGTCGTTAGCTGCCGTACGACCAGGGTTGGTTCGGGTGGATACTTAGTCACGCCCCTCTGGGTCCCTCCTTGCACCTCAGCACAGAGGTTCCACCACCCGGACCCATAACAATCTGCATGATATTAATTTCTGTTGACTTTTTATTGCCAACATATTCTGCAGTGATGTACATATAGTCCCTGCCCACAATGCGGTACACATGAGGGACAATTTCATATTAAGCCAAGTAACCTATGATGTCAGTTTGTTTTTGCAGTATGAGTGAAAATGGAGAACCCAGAGGAAATTCATGCAAACACGGGGAGAACATACAAACTCCTTGAAGATGTTGTCCTTTTTATTTACATTATATCCCTACCCTAAACTCATTAAAGTGGTTGTCCAGCTCCTTCTTAACAGCTAAACTGACCATCATAAAATAAACAACTACTTACCACCTGGATCAGCGCTTTTCAACCATCAGGAGAGATCTCTGCAGTGGCCTAACTAGAGTCCGATTGGCCCCATGCAAAATTTGGACCTTACCTTCTGTAAGCGTTCTAGAACCTACAAAAACATATATATTCGCCCCCCCCCCCCATGTAATAATGTCCCCCATCCTGTCTCCTTCCTGTAATAATTTTCCTCATCCTGGTCCTTGCCTGTAATAATGTCCTCCGTCCTGGCCCCTTCAAGTAATAATGTTCCCCTCCTGACCCCTTCCTGAATTATTGTCCCCTGTCCTGGGCCCATTCCTGTATTAATGCCCCTCTATCCGATAACAATGTACCCCTTACTGTGCCCTTTCCTGGCAAAATATTCCCCATACTGTGTTCCTTTCTGATATAATGTCTCCCAACTTTGACCACTTCCTGGTATAAAGTCCTCCATCCTTGGCCCCTTCCAGTAATAATGTCCCCTTCCTGAAACCTTCCAGTAATAATGTTCCCCTCTTGGCTTCTTCCTGTGATAATGCCCCACTTCATCCTGGGCCCCATCCTATAACAATTTCCCACATCCTTGGCCCCTTCCTGATATATAGCTCCCCATCCTGAGTCCCTTCCAGTAATAATGTCCCCCTCCTGGCTTCTCCCTGTAATAATGCCCCTCTCCATCCTGGGCCCCATCTTAGAACAATTTCCCACTTCCTGGTCCCCATCCTGCTATATAGCCCCCCATTCTAGGCCCCTTCCAGTAATAATTTGTTCTCCAGTACATTTAAAAAAAAAAAAAAACATTAATTCTTACCTTCCCGCTGCCACAATGTGCGGCATCCTCTTTTATAGCTGGTGCAAAAGCCAGCAGCTGACTTTGATGAGCCTGCATGAGTAGCGCAAGACGTCATTTCCATGTGCTGCCCATGACGGGCAAGCCAAGGTCAGCTGCCAGCCTCTGATTGGCCGGCAGCATGTATTGAAGTGCAGGGAATCAGTGGGTCTCTGCGCCACAGTACATTTCATCTGAATGTGCATCCGAGGATGTACATCCAGGTGGAATAAGCGCTGGCGTAGGCGACGTCCCCCACATGAGCCTGATTGCCGTCGCCCACTCTTGTGATGTGATCATTACGCCCCTTCCTCCCCGCTGCCAATGGCTGCTGATTGGCTGCAGTGGTCATAAGACATGTCATGTGAAAGCTGGCAGACACAGCCCTGTGATTGGAGGAACCATGTTGGTCCGGGAGGTGTGAAGATTTTTTTTTTAATTTTCAAAATGGCCAGTAAAGCTATTGGCCATTAGTGGAAAGCCCCTTTAAGAATCACTTTTAAATCAGGTGATAACTCCTTTAAAGTGAGTGTTTGCTTTTAAAACTAATAATTTTGAAACTTTATTTAACAAAACTCAGAGTCTCCTGGTTTTACTGTATAGTTATGGTATTTCAGTAATAAGATTTCTCCATAATTTCAAAATAATGCGACATCGTAAAATCATATAATATTCAACCTAATAAAGAAAAAACTGTGCTCCCCAATTTTAGAAGGCAGGTGTGTACCGGAGCAGACGTCGCATAAATGCAATGATTTTGTGCCTCTACACCTGTTCGGTGTACCGTTACAAATGGACCATTGATCCTAAACTTTCTGAGTCAAGGTCTCATATTTACAAGGTGCTTATTGACAATCTGAGCCGGCGAATGGCTCTGTGTCCGTATATTCGCTATATACTGCCCGCAATATCTTGTAGAAAGCTCACAGTGTCTACAAATGTATAAATAGTTCTCTTTGGAGAATTTAATTAGATCCATTCATACCTTACCTTATAATGAGGACTTAAAGGGCTTTTATAACTATGTAAAACAAGCTTAACGGGACTGTCCAGGACTTATATATTAATGACCGATTTTAGGATAAGTCATCAACAGGGTGGGACTGGGCTGGCGGGGTACCCTCCTGCAGAGGAGAGGGGGAGAAGAGAATGAAGAAAAAAAAAACCTGCGGTTTTAAGGGGCACGGGCCCTTTAAAAGCGCAGGCACAGTGTATGCAGGGACGCGCGCACGCGGCGCTCATTACCTGAACCGCCGCGACACACGTCCCAGTGAAGCAGCTGAAACTGCGCGTCTCCCTTCCCCGGCCAGCATATGATGTCATCGTCATGCGCCTGCTGTGAAGGAGGCGCGCAACTCAGCCGCCGGAGAAGAAGGACACCGCACGGGAGCGCAGGAAGGTAAGAGGTGTCTGTGTCTGTGTGTGTGTCTGTGTGTGTGTCTGTGTGTATATGAGTGGATGCAGAATGGGATGGGCCGCTGGCTGGACACACAAGGGGGGGCCCGGCTGGACACACAAGAGGGGCCTTGATGGACACACAAGGGGGAACCCTGGCTGGACACACAAGGGGGAGCCCTGGTTGGACACACAAGGGGGGAGCTGGCTGGACACACAAGAGGGAACCCTGGCTGGACACACAAGGGGGGAACCCTGGCTGGACACACAAGGGGGGGAGTCTGGCTGGACACATAAGGAGGAGCCTGGCTGGACACATGGGAAAGGGGGGCAGGATGGCTATATGGGGGTGCAGGCTGGACACATGGAGGCCAGGATGGATATGTGGGGGGGATGGATATATGGGGGGGCCGGATATATGGGGGGCGGGGCAGGCTGGACACATGATGGCCAGGATGGATATGTGAGGGGGCAGGCTGGACACATGAGGGGCTAGGATAGATATGTGGGGGGGGGCAGGCTCGATACACGTGGGCTAGGATAAATATATGGAGGGGCCACGCTGGACATATGGGGGCCAGAATGGATATATGGGGGGGTGTCAGGATGGATATATGCAGGGGGGAAGGGCAGGATGGATATATGAGGGGGCAGGCTGGACACATGGAGGCCAGGATGGATATATGGGGGGGCAGGCTGGAAACATGGAGGCCAGGATGGATATATTGCGGGGGGCAGGCTGGATACATGGAGGCCAGGATGGATATGTAGGGGGGCATGCTGGACACATGGAGGCCAGGATGGATATATAGGGGGGCAGGCTGGACACATGGGGCTTTAGGACGGATATATGGGAGGGGGCAGGCTGGACACATGGAGGCCAGGACAGATATATGGGGGGGCAGGCTGGACACATGGAGGCCAGGATGGATATATGGGGGGAACAGGCAGGCCACATGGGGGACTAGGATGGATATATGGGAGGGGGCAGGCTCGATACACGTGGGCTAGGATAAATATATGGAGGGGTCACACTGGACATATGGGGGCCAGAAGGGATATATGGGGGGGTGTCAGGATGGATATATGCAGGGAAGGGGGGGCCAGGATGGATATATGGGGGTGCCAGGCTGAACAAGGGACTTAATTACTGTTTGGGGCCAGATTGAGGAACATACTTTATTAGTTTATGGTGGCCAGTGGGGAACATTATTATTTTAGAGTGCAATTATGGACATTATTACTTCTGTAATATAATTTACTTTTTAGGAAATTGTTTTCCATGGGATAGGACAAAAGCGGGCTCCTGTTACTGTGCAGGGCCGCACTATATTGATTTTTTTCTTCAACTAGTCTAGTGTAGAAGTCGGGGGGTGGAGTGGGAATATTCTCTAGAAGAGATCAGTTATTGATAACTGTGTGTTATTTTCTGCAGAGATGATTCCTGGCTGGAAGAAGTGATGGCCGTCTGTGCCAGATGAAGAAGAAAAGCGAAGATGAAGGACTTCACCTAGAGACGCCACTGGTGAGTCAGTGTATTACATGTACACTTACACTACACACGTGGTCAAAATTGTTGGTACCCCTCGTTTAATGAAAGAAAAACCCACAATGGTCACAGAAATAACTTGAATCTGACAAATATTTTGCTGAACAACCTTTTGAGGCAATCACTGCAATCAAACGATTCCTGTAACTGTCAATGAGACTTCTGCACCTCTCCACAGGTATTTTGGCCACTCCTCATGAGCAAACTGCTCCAGTTGTCTCATGGTTGAAGGTTGCCTTTTCCAGATGTCATGTTTCAGCTCTTTCAGCTCTTTCCAAAGATGCTCAATAGGATTTAGGTCAGGGCTCATAGAAGCCACTTCAGAATAGTCCAATGTTTTCCTCTTAGCCATTGTTGGGTGTTTTTAGCTGTGTGTTTTGGGTCATTATCCTGTTGCAAGACCCATGACCTGCGACTGAGACCACGCTTTCTGACACTGAGCAGCACATTTCTCTCTAGAATCCCTTGATAGTCTTGAGATTTCATTGTACCCTGCACAGATTCAAGACACCCTGTGCCTGATGCAGCAGACCAGCCCCAAAGCATAAAAGAGACTCCTCCATGTTTCACAGTAGGGACAGTGTTCTTATCTTGATATGCTTCATTTTTCCATCTGTGAACATAAAGCTGATGTGCCTTGCCAAAAACTTCCATTTTTGGCTCATCTGTCCATAGGACATTCTCCTAAAAGCTTTGTGACTTGTGAACATGTAGTTTGGCAAATTCCAGTCTGGCTTTTTTATGTTTTTTTTTCAACAATGGTGTTCTCCTTGGTCGTCTCCCATGAAGTCCACTTTAGATCAAACAACGACGGATGGTGCGATCTGACACTGATGTTCCTTGAGCTTGAAGTTCACCTTTAATCTCTTTAGAAGTTATCCTGGGCTCTTGTTACCATTCATATTATCCGTCTCTTTGATTTGTTATCAATTTTCCTCCTGCGGCCACGTCCAGGGAGGTTGGCTACAGTCCCATGGATCTTAAATTTCTGAATAATATGTGCAACTGTAGTTACAGGAACATCAAGCTGCTTGGAGATGGTCTTATAACCTTTACCTTTAACATGCTTGTCTATAATTTTCTTTCTAATCTCCTGAGACAACTCTTTCCTTTGCTTCCTCTGGTCCATGTTGAGTGTGGTACACACCATGTCACCAAACAGCACAGTGAGTATCTGTAGCCCTAAATATAGGCCCACTGACTGATTACAAGATTGTAGACACCTGTGATGCTAATTAGTGGACACAACTTGATTTAACATGTCCCTTTTGTCACATTATTTTCAGGGGTACCATCATTTCTGTCCAGGCCTATTTCATGAGTTTAATTTTTTTTTCATTTCTGTGGAAGCAGGGTTGAAAAGCAATGTCTGTCTTTCATTTGTTAATTTTCATCGATTTTTAATTTATTATTACTTTTGTCAGATTCAATTTTTTTCTGTGACCATTGTGGGTTTTTCTTTCATTAAACGAGGGGTACGAACAATTTTGACCACGTGTGTATATAGTATATACAGAGCTCCTGTGTATGTCACTGGTGATCACTGTATTACCTATACACTATATACAGAGCTCCTGTCTATAATGTCACTGGTGATCACTGTGTTACCTGTACACTGACACTATATACAGAGCTTAGTTAGTATTAGTGGTTTTGTATTCATGATCAGTATTGTAGTATTTGGTCACTTTGGGGTGGTAATATATGGTCTGGTCATAGTGTGGCCATATTTGTTCCTTGTATGTGGTATTATTCGGTCACTATGTAGTGGTAATATGTGATCTAGTCATGGTGTGGCGATATTTGTCCCTTTTGTATGTGGTATTATTGGTGTTGATATAGTGGACTGTGTTGTGTATGGCGGTCATTCTGTTCTCGCTGATCTTAACTAGGAAAAGATTTTTTTCCATTAGGCCACAGCCCCACCATCAGTATTTGTTCAGTATTTTTCTCAGGAGTGGCTGCCAAAACCAGGAATGGTTGATAAATGCAGGATTGGTGACTTGTTTCTATTATACCTTTTCTCTGATTGTTCATCACCTGTTTTGGCTCCCACTCCTGAGAAAAAATACTGACTGGATACTGACCGAATACTGATAGTAGGGCCGTGGCCTTAGCGATTAAATACTTGGACCAGAGCGGCAGAGATGCACTTACAGGGGTTCTCCGGTGAAAACAAGTAATCACCTCTCCACAGGATCAGTGATAATATTGATTGGTGGGGGTCTGACTGCTTGCACACACCGGCAGAATGTGGAGCTTTTCTCCCCATTAGACTGGAGCGGCATGTGAGATGCGACCACTGATCCATTCATTCTCTCAGTGGCTGTGAGCGCTGCTCTTTTTTGCAAGTCTCTAAGAGAATGAATAGAGCTGCGGTCAGACGTCCCACCTGCCGCAGCATTTTAAAATAGGGATAAGTGTTCTGTCAGGGATAAAACTTCCCCATTCTTCCGATAGGTGCGTTTTCCAATGTTCGGACACAAATGCTCAATAAGTGATCACCTATCCTGTAGAGCCCATGGATCGGTGATAACTTGTTTTAACTAGTGTTGAGCGAGTATGTTCTGTCCGAGTATGCTCGGGCCGAGCTCCGAGTATTTACAGCTGCTCGGTGATATGGTTGAATCGCTCCCGTGTGCATGATTTGCAACTGTTTGACAGCTTTAACCCCTTAACGACATGTCACGTATTAGTACGCGCATGTCGTTATCCTCCGGTTCAGTGAGGGCTGCTGCGCTGAGCCCGCACTGAACCAAGCACATGTCAGCTGATTATTACAGCTTACATGTGCCCGCAACAGGCGCGGGTGGAATCGCGATCCACCCGCGGCTGTTAACATATTAAATGCCGCTGTCAATCTCCGACAGCGGCATTTAACGCGCGCTTCCTGAAAGCGCGTCACTTACCCCTCCCATCGGCAACCCCGTCACATGATCGTGGGTCGCCGATGGGTGGTCATGACAACCCTGGGTCTGCAGCAGACACCAGTGGTTGTAATGATCCTGTCGCTGTGAGCGCCACCTAGAGGTCGGCGCTCATAGCACAGGACCATTTCTGCTGCATACAGGGGATCTGATCGTCCCCTGTATGTAGCAGAGGCGATCGGACAGTTGCTGCTTCTAGTCTCCTATGGAAACTACAGAAGCAAGCAAAAAGTGAAAAAAAAAGTTTTAAAAAATATGAAAAAAAATAAAAAAATATAAAAGTTTAAATCACCCCCCTTTCGCCTCATTCAAAATAAAATCATAAAATAAACCCCACATACACATATTTGGTATCGCCGCATTTAGAATTGCCCTATCTATCAATATAAAAAAAGAATTAATGCGATCGGTAAATGGCGTAATGAGAAAAAAATTCTAAACGCCAGAATTACGTTTTTTGGTCGCCGTAAAATTGCAATAAAATGCAATAACGGGCGATCAAAACATCGGATCTACCCCAAAATAGCATCTATAAAAACTTCAGCTCGGTTCACAAAAAATAAGCCCTCACCCTGCCCCAGATCCCGAAAAATGGAGACGCTACGGGTCTCGGAAAATGGCACCATTTTTTTTTTTTACCAAACTTTGGAATTTTTTTTCATCACTTAAATAAAAAAGAACCTATACATGTTTGGTGTCTACGAACTCGTAATGACCTGGAGAATAATAATGGCAGGTCAGTTTTAGCATTCAGTGAACGTGGTAAAAAAAAATTAAAAAAAACCTCAGTGGTATTGCACTTTTTTTGCAATTTCAAGGCGCTTGGAATTTTTTTCCCGTTTTCCCGTACACGGCATGGTAAAACTAGTAATGGCGTTGAAAAGTACAACTCGTCCCGCAAAAAATAAGCCCTAACATGGCCATATTGACTAAAAAATAAAAACGCTATGGCTCTGGGAACAAGTGGAGCAAAAAGCGAAAATGCAAAAACGGAAAATGCTCCGCGGCTTAAGGGGTTAATACATGTGAGGAATGTCTATTTCTTACACATTCCTCACATGTATTAAAACCGTCAAACAGTCGCAAATCATGCACACGGGAGCGATTCAACCATATCACCGAGCAGCTATAAATACTCGGAGCTCGGCCCGAGCATACTCGCCGAAAGGGTTAACAGAACATACTCGCTCAACACTAGTTTTAACCAAAGAAGCCCTTTAATGCAAACATGTCCATCCCAGTTAGAGTGTCGCCCAGTAGATATGCAGGAGCCGCCAGTCAATGCTCCACTATAACAGCGAGAGCGGATAACAGATATTTGCATCTTGCTGTAGGTGGGCCCCTAGAGTTAATTTCCCCTGTGGGCCCCAGACACCGCAGTCCGACCCTGGTCATCAATATCAGATCAGTGAGGTTCCAACACACGGCCCCCTCACCAATAAGACAGCAGCTGGAAATACTCAGCGTAGAGCCCAAACAGCACAGCGCTGTACACTGTGTAGTGGCCGATCTTGGTACTGCAGCCCCTATTGAAATGATTGTGATCTGAGCTGTAGTACCTGAAACCAGCCATTGCACAGTGTGCGGAGCTGTGCTATTCCAGCTCTTAACACTGTGTACATCATCTTGCAGAAGTAGCTGATGTCTGGGGATTTCAGGTGTCAGACCCCCACTAATCACTGTATGAGTTCTGCTCTACTCCTTTATTAAAGGGGTGGTCTTGTGTTCCTCTCATCAGAAGCTGAAGATTTACAGTTCTGGCCGGTGGCTTGGCTGAGCCGCTTGTCTGAATTGTGCCCTCTTGCATTCTGCGGGCAGAGGCGGCTTTGCCTCTGCAGAATGGGACAGGCACAGGGGCGCTGAAGTCCACCAGTCTGCAAGTGAGCGCTTCTTGCCAAGGAGACCGGCCACTTCTCAGGTGGTCAGTAACCATAGCAATGAGCTGTACACTGCAGAATTAAAAATCTTTTCCTTCTTGAGAACAGAGAAGATTTTGAATAAGAAGGAAATTGCAAAGTTTCTTGTTTTTACAAGCTCTTTGCAATCTTAGCCTTTTAATACATTCATTTTATTTAGTTATATATTTATTTTACTCTCTTATATAGCGCCGTTAGATTTTGTAGCACCTTACAGACATTATCATCACTGTCCCCATTGGGGCTCACAATATGAATTCCCTATCAGTATGTCTTTGGAGTGTGGGAGGAAACCGGAGAACCCGGAGGAAACCCACACAAACACGGGGAGAACATACAAACTCCTTGCAGATGTTGTCCTTGCTATTATATGAACCCAGCCCCACAGCGTTAATCATTGACCCACCATGTTGCCCACATTCCTCGGCTTTTTTAAGATTTTCTGCAATGAATAAGAACACTGAAGAAAATCTAGATTGATCAACATTTCCTATCACAAATGCAGTTGCTGCAAAACTTGTCCATAGTCCTGTTCCCAGCTGAAAATTGGATACAATTGTATCTTGTGTAGACAATGCTCTGTGAGCTAAATAGCCGGGATCCACTGCTACAAGGCAGGAAACAGACAGATTCTGCTGATGGGTTCTGCTCCCAGAGCATTATTCAGCCCGGACATCTCAGCTCAGAGCAAAACCAGCTATAAGGCTGTGTGCACACCTAGCAGATTTGATGCAGATTTACATGCGTTTTTTCTGCCAGAGAGAAGCGTTTTCACATGCGTTTTTTCAAGCACTTTTCCAAGCAATTTTGAGCATCACTTGGAAAAGTGCTTGACAAGTTGATCACACAATATAAATCCATGCAACCGACATGGATCTATAATGTGTGAACAACTTAGATGCTTTAAATGCAGCATCTATAGTAAAAAAAAGAAAACGTTAATAAATAAAAAAAAACAACGGTATATTCACCTCTCCGGCGGCCCCCGGTCTGCTCTCCGGTCTCCTCCGGTCTGCTCCCGGCCGCGTCTTCTCTCTTCAGCGTCCCGCAGTGTACGGTCAGGACCTGCGGTGACGTCATTTAGTCAGCTGATGGTCACGCGACCATCACCTGATGCCGACGTCAGCGGTCATGCGACCATCACCTGACTAAATGACGTCACCGCAGGTCCTGACAGTACAGACAGCAGACCGGAGGAGACCGGAGAGCAGACCGGGGGCCGCCGGAGAGGTGAATATACAGGTTTTGTTTGTTTTTAACTTTTTTATTTCTTTTTTTCACCGCGTGGTAGCCGGGATGAAGAGGAGTTGTAGTCTCGTCTTCCTCCCAGATACCACACGCATCACGAATAAGCTTCAGCGTAATCGCAGTAGAAATGGTCATGCTGCGTTTTGCAAAGTAATGCGAATTCGGCGCGCAAATTAGCGCATCATGTGCACAGCACATCCGAATTCACATGGCTTTGCATGGCAGACTGTTCTACAAACGTTTTCGCGGCCGTAAAAATGCCGCAAAAATGCTACAAAAACGCTGCGTGGGCACATGGCCTAAGGCTGTGTGCCCACAATGCGTTTTTTAAGCGTTTCGGCATGGCAAAAACGCTGCAGAAACGCTTAAAAACGCATGTTAGAAGGTCTGCCATGTTCCCCAATGATAGTCCGCATGTGCTGTGCACATGCTGCGGAAATTTCCACTGCGGATTATCATTGCGGAAAAAAACGCAGCACTACCAATTATTTCGCGTAAGCGCTGCTTTTTCGCCGCCATTGACTTGCATTGGAACAAATGGATTCCGCTTCACTAGATAAGCACATGCGGAATACATGCGTTCAATGTGCGGATGGTACCCGGGTGTGGAGGATGGGAGACTCTCCTCCGGACCCGGGTACCATAGAACCTGTCAAAATAAAGAATAAAATATAAAATAAATGTTATATTTACCTTCTGATGGCCCCCGCTGCGCTCGTCCTCCCATGCCGGCAGCTCGCGATGGACTGAAGGACCTGTGCTGACGTCATAGTCATGTGACAGCAGGTCCTTCAGTGTACCGCGATCTGCCGGCAGCCAGGACGGAGCGAAGCAAGACTGCGGGGGCCATCGGAAGTTAAGTATAGATTTATAGATGGTGGCCTGATTCTAACGCATCGGGTATTCTAGAATATGTATGCGGCAGACCGGGCGCAATCAGCAGAGCGGTGTTTAAATTTGGCGCCAAAATCGCTGATTGGTCGCGGCCAACAACCGCGACCAATCAGCAAAGCGGTGTTGAAATTTAGCGGCTATATCGCTGATTGGTCACGGCCGGCAGTCGCGACTAATCAGCAGGGCGGGGTTTAAATTTTGCGCCAATAATGCTGATTGGTCGCGGCCAGCGAACGTGACCAATCAGCAGAGCGGGGTTTAAATTTTGCGCCAATAATGCTGATTGGTTGCAGCCGCCGGTCGCGACCAATCAGCAAAGCGGTGTTTAAATTTGGCGCCAATAGTGGTGACTGGTCACGGCCACGACCATTCAGCAGAGCGGTGTTTAAATTTGGCGGCACTAATGCTGATTAGTCGCGGCCGGCAATTTGGCGCCAACAATACTGATTAGTCGCGGCCGGCAACCGCGACCAATCAGCAGAGCGGGGTTTAAATTTGGCGCCAAAATTGCTGATTGGTGGCGGCCGGCTGTCTCGACCAATCAGCAGAGCGGGGTTTAAATTTGGTGCCAATAATGCTGATTGGTCGCAATCGCCGCCCGCGACCAATCAGCAGAGCGGTGTTTAAATTTGGCGCCAATACTGCTGATTGGTCGCGGCCGGCAACCGCGACCAATCAGCATAGCGGGGTTTAAATTTGGCGCCAATACTGCTGATTGGTCGTGGACGGCGACCGCGACCAATCAGCAGAGCGGTGTTTAAATTTTGCGCCAATATTGCTGATTGGTCGCGGACGGCGACCGCGACTAATCAGCAGAGCGGTGTTTAAATTTGGCGCCAATACTGCTGATTGATCTCGGCCAGCGACCGCGATCAATCAGCAGAGCGGTGTTTAAATTTGGCGCCAGTAATGCTGATTAGTCGCGGCCGGCATCCGCGACCAACTAGCGGAGCGGGTTTAAATTTGGCGCCAAAATCGCTGATTGGTCGCGTCTGGCGTCCGCGACCAATCAGCACAGCAGTGTTTAAATGTGGCGGCAAGATCGGTGATTGGTCGCGGCCGCTATTTAAATGTGGCGCCCAAATCGGTGATTGGTCACGGGCAGCGGCCGCGACCAATCAGCAGAGCGGTGTTTAACTTTAGCGCCAAGATCACTGATTGGTCGCGTGTGGAGAGCGAGACCAATCAGTGAATCGTATTGGTGAGGACCGGGGAGCGGAATCGTATTAGTGAGGACCGGGGAGCGCCGCTGCCTGTGCGGCTACTTCCGCTGCGAGAAGCCGGGAGATGAGCGACTGCTCGCAGCAGAAGTATCCGGACCCGCAGCGCCGCTCCCCGGTCCTCCCTTGACACCCTAGCCGCTGATGTCCCCACAGTATCCGCATGGTGTTACAAAGGTCCGGACATTTGTGTTAAAAATCGGTGATTGGTCGCTGGCGCTGCCCGCGACCAATCACCGATTTGGGCGCCAAATTTAAATATCGGCCGCGACCAATCACCGATCTTGGCTCCACATTTAAACACCGCTGTGCTGATTGGTCGCCGACGCTTGGCGCGACCAATCACCGATTTTGGCGCCACATTTAAATAGCGTCCGCGACCAATCAGTACAGCGGTGTTTAAATGTGGAGCCAAGATCGGTGATTGGTCGCGGCCGATATTTAAATTTGGCGCCAAAATCGGTGATTGGTCGCGGGCAGCGTCCGCGACCAATCAGCACAGTAGTGTTTAACTTTTGCGGCAAGATCAGTGATTGGTCGCGGGCCAAGACCGCGACCAATCACCGATTTGTGCGGCACATTTAAATAGCGGCTGCGACCAATTGGATGTCAGCGCCGCTCCCCGGTCCTCCCTTCACACCCTAGCCGCTCATGTCCCCACAGTATCCGCATGGTGTTACAAAGGTCCGGACAATTGTGTTAAAAATCGCTGATTGGTCGCCGACGCTGGGCGCGACCAATCACCGATTTTGGCGCCACATTTAAATAGCGTCGGCGACCAATCAGCGATTTTTAACACAAATGTCCGGACTTTTGTAACACCATGCAGATACTGTGGGGACATCAGCGGCTAGGGTGTGAAGGGAGGACCGGGGAGCGGCGCTGACATCCATGCGGCTAGGGTGTGAAGGGGGGACCGGGGAGCGGCGCTGACATCCATGCGGCTAGGGTGTGAAGGGAGGACCGTTGAGCGGCGCTGACATCCAATTGGTCGCGGCCGCTATTTAAATGTGCCGCACAAATCGGTGATTGGTCGCGGTCTTGGCCCGCGACCAATCACTGATCTTGCCGCAAAAGTTAAACACTACTGTACTGATTGGTCGCGGACGCTGCCCGCGACCAATCACCGATTTGGGCGCCAAATTTAAATATCGGCCGCGACCAATCACCGATTTTGGCTACACGATCTTGGCTCCCGGCTGCATCTCCGTCCCGCAGATGGGTCCGGCGGTCGATGTCCTTCTGCTGGTACCGGCCGGGAGATGAGCGCCTCGCGGCGCTCATCTCCCGGCTGCATCGCCGCTGAGCTCCGTCCCGCAGATGAGCCGCTAACGGCCGCCATCTTTTTTCAGAAATCCCGCGGCGCTGATTGGCCGCTGCCGGACCAATGAGCGACGCGGGATTTCCAGGACAGACGGACAAACAGACAGACAGACAGACGGGATAAGACAATTATACAGTAGATTTTTTTATTTTTAACCAGTCTTTGGGGTCACACTATATAAATCCATGCCGTTTTCATGGATTTCTATAGTGTGACCAAATTGACAAGCACTTTCCAAGTGATGCTAAAATCACTTGTAAAGCGCTTGTCAACCCGCATGTGGAAATGCATGTGAAGAACGCTTCACTTCTGCATGTCCCTGGCAGGAAAAACGCATGTACAATCCGCATGTACAATCCGCATGTACAATCCGCATATACAATCCGCATGTACAATCCGCATGTACAATCCGCATATACAATCCGCATGTACAATCCGCATGTACAATCCACATGCACAATCCGCATGTACAATCCGCATATACAATCCGCATGTACAATCCGCATGTACAATCCGCATGTACAATCCGCATGCGTTTTTTCTGCCAGGGAGATGCAGAAACGCTCAGGCAAAATCCGGAGCTTTTGTGCATCGTGGGCACATAGCCTAAGTCTCTGCATTTGTCTGCTTACACATCTGTACATTTCTGAACACATTCAGGAAAAATTGCAGTACATTTGTTAAAATTGGGCATATAGCATACTATAGGTGTGACGCGCCCCCTGGGCCAGTGTTGTTTGGGGGATACCCGGAGCCGGATCAGATGGGGATTGTAGTCTCCGAGTGGCGGTGACCCGGTCCGTGCCCAGGGTGTCAAGCTCAGTGTGTGGCAGTCCTACAGATGTTGCTGGATGTTCTTTAGTGTCGACTACGCCACCCGTTGATGTGCGGTCAATACGGCCGCCGCTGCAGCAGGGTCCGCTGAGGCTGGTGGTGTGTGTGCAGCTTTTAGTGGTATAACCCCCAACGGGAGGGGTATAGCCTCAGGGGGTCAGTTGTAGAGGATGGTGGTTGTGGTGGTGCAGTGAGGATGATAATCAGACTCAGAGTCGGGCTGTGCAGTTCAGGGTTTTTACTTACTGCTGTTGTACTGGTCACTCCGGCCTTGAGTGACCGCCCGAGCCGTGCTGCGTCCACCAGGTCCTGGACTCGGCCAACCCCCAGGTAATTCTGGAGCGTGATCCTGAGCTCCCTTTCTGACGTTCCTTTCCTCTGGCCTTCCCCACCAGGGATCCACTTATGTCCGGCTCCCTCGGGCCTCTTGTTGGTAAAACCCTTGTCTCTGGGTTCCCTGACCCTATACTTGGTGTGCCTTCGCAGTGGATTTAGTGGGGGGTCGTGGCAGATCCTGCCCACAACCTCCGGTCTCTGGCTGAGGATTAGTGCCCTCCACCAGCTTGGGATCCGGTACCCTTGTGCCAACCCTTCACCCTTCTGGTTGTATTTGGGCTCTTGGGGTTCCCTCTTCTTCCCCTCTGGGTCCTTCTCTTTTTCTCTCTCTTCTTCCAGGACTGCTTGACCCTCTACAACAGACTGACTGGTAACTGTCTGCATGTCTGACCCTGATCTAAGATGGTTCCCACCTTATATACTCCCTCTATGTGTGAGCTCAGGTGACCAGCACCCAATGAGCTCCTAGCTTTACCCAGACTGCTCCCCCTATCTGCCCCTACACTACTGGGATGTTCCACCCCCCTCCCACTCCAGCCAGGGACAGACACTGTCATACCTGCACATATACCTAGTGGGAGTACCATCGGTCTGTCCCCCGGAAATGGGATGTATGTAGTGTATGCAGCTAACTGAGCTCAGTTCCACACTCCATCCTTACCCGGGAGTGGAATATCACACCTCTGGCTTGAGGTGCAATACCCCTGTAGCAGCCGAATCCTCAGGGTGCTACAGGTGCTTCTCACAAAATTAGAATATCATCAAAAAGTTAATTTATTTCAGTTCTTCAATACAAAAAGTAAAACTCATATAGAGTCATTACAGACAGAGTGATCTATTTTAAGTGTTTATTTCTGTTAATGCTATTATCTCAGTAAATTAGAATACTTTATAACACCAGCTTGAAAAATGTTTTTAAAATCTGAAATGTTGTCCTACTGAAATGTATGTTCAGTAAATGCCCTCAATACTTGGCCAGGCTCCTTTTGCATCAATTACTGCATCAATGCGGCAATGTGGCATGGAGGCGATCAGCCTGTGACACTGCTGAGGTGTTATGGAAGCCCAGGTGGCTTTGATAGAAGCCTTCAGCTCGTCTGCATTGTTGGGTCTGGTGTCTCTCATCTTTCTCTTGACAATACCCCATAGATTCTCTATAATAGATTCTCTATGGGGTTAAGGTCAGGTGAGTTTGCTGCCAATCAAGCACAGTGATACTGTTGTGTAAACCAGGTATTGGTACTTTTGGCCGTGTGGACAGGTGCCAAGTCCTGCTGGAAAATGACATTTCCATCTCCATAAAGCTTGTCGGCAGAGGGAAGCATGAAGTGCTCTACAATGTCCTGGTAGACGGGTGCGCTGACTTTGGTCTTGATAAAACACAGTGGACCTACACCAGCAGATGACATGGCTCCCCAAACCATCACCGATTGTGGAAACTTCACATGAGACCTCCAGCAGCTTGGATTGTGGCCTCTCCACTCTTCCTCCAGACTCTGGGACCTTGATTTCCAAATTAAATGCAAAATTTACTTTCATCGGAAAACAACACCTTGGACCACTGAGCAACAGTCCAGGTGTTTTTCTCCTTGGCCCAGGTAAGATGCTTCTGGCGTTGTCTATTGGTGATGAGTGGCTCGACACAAGGAATGTGACACTTGTAGCCCATGTCCTGGATACGTCTGTGTGTGATGGCTCTTGAAGCAATGACTCCAGCAGCAGTCCACTCCTTGTGAATCTTCCCCAAATGTTTGAATGGCCTTTCCTTAACAATCTTTTCAAGGCTGCGGTTATCCCGGTTGCTTGTGCACCTCTTCCTACCACACTTTTTCTTTCCACTCAACTTTCCATAAATATGCTTGGATACAGCACTCTGTTAACAGCCAGCTTCTTTAGCAATGACCTTTTGTGGTTTACACTCCTTGTGGAGTGTGTCAATGACTGCCTTCTGGACATCTGTCAAGTCAGCAGTCTTCCCCATGATTGTGGAGCCTACTGAAACAGACAAAGGGACCTTTTTAAATGCGTAAGAAGCCTTTGCAGGTGATTTTTGT
Source organism: Phyllobates terribilis (assembly GCF_046119375.1). NCBI lineage: Eukaryota > Metazoa > Chordata > Amphibia > Anura > Dendrobatidae > Phyllobates > Phyllobates terribilis. The sequence goes on from NW_027362790.1 coordinate 4,777,559, forward strand.
TAATTATTCTAATTTACTGAGATAATGACTTTGTGTTTTCATTGGCTGTAAGCCATCATTATCAACATTAACAGAAATAAACACTTGAAATAGATCACTCTGTAATGACTCTGTATAATATATGAGTTTCACTTTTTGGATTGAAGAACTGAAATAAATTAACTTTTTGATGATATTCTAATTTTGTGAGAAGCACCTGTATGTTTGATGCATCTCATTAGCTAAGCTCAACCTCTTCCTTGCTTCACCTCAATTTGAGCCATAAATTGTGATATTTCATTTTGGTGCATTTTATGACTCCTTTTTGTCACACTTTTCTCATAACTTTTTTTTTTATAACTGAGGGAAAATAACAAAATCTTATTTGTTGTACTCAAGTTTTCACAGAAACATCTGATAAAGTTTTGACTTATTTTTCTGAGTTAAACTCTTCCTTTTGGCCCTCTATATATTTGAGTTTGACAGCCCTGATGTAGATGGATGATGATGTGGCAAGAAGGGGCAGAGGGGCAGAGCCTCCTGGCTCTCAGCTTCGCTCTCCACTGCTCACAGGAGACAGCAGTTACTTCACAAATGTAACTGATAGAAAAGATGTCACGTAAGAGGGGGTCAGGGGAGCGATGTGCTGCAGGAGGGGGAAGATTAGCCAGGGGAGCGATGTGCTGCAGGGAGAGGAGGATTATGCAGGGGAGTGATGTAATGCAGGATAGGGAGAATCATGCAGGGAGCGATGTGCTGCAGGAAGAGGAGGATTAGGCAGGGAGCGCTGTGCTGCAGGAAGAGGAGGATTAGGCAGGGGAGTGATGTAATGCAGGAGGGGGAGGCTTAGGCAGGGAAGCGATGTGCTGCAGGAAGAGGTGGCTTATGCAGGGGAGTGATGTAATGCAATAGGAGAGGATTAGGCAGGGAGCGATATGCTGCAGGAAGTGCAGGATTTGGCAGTGGGCGATGTGGTGCAAGAGGGGATTTGGCAGTGGGTGATGTGGTGCAGGAAGGGAGAGATTTAGAAAGGGCACAATGTGCTGCAAGGAGGGGAGGATTAGACGGGAGCAATGTGCCGCAAGAGGGGGAGGTTTAGACAGGGCAGCGATCTGCTGCAGGAGTGGGAGAATTAAGCGGTGAGAAACATGCTGCAGGACGGGGAGGGTTAGGCAGGGGAGCAATGTGCTGCAGGTGGAAGGAGAATCTGTGACTACAGCCCAGTGTTTAAGGTTTATTGGAGCCTGTCTTTTATATATTTTATTGTTTTTTTTTCTGACAAAGCTGCATAACATCTGACATGAAGTCCGCTTAGCAGTCCCTGTAGATTGTTACTGTCCAGGTTCACCGCTGTCTCTTTTTGTTTTTAGTGCCAATCTGACAGCAGTGAAGGTTCCGCTGATAATGGCGGTCGGGTTCCGAATAGAATGTTCATGTCTGTTCTCATTGTAGTAACATCACGGAATATGCTAATTTCTTCTGACCACACCCGATGACTGAATAAAGGCGCCTCACCCACTTGTCTATGTCATCACTTTGTGGTGTCACAATAATCTAAGGGGATAAAAAAACGCTCCTGGCAGCTTTACAGTCATTCGTCCCTTCGTGTTAAAGGAGCAGGATGATAGAGCCGCACCATGCCAGCCAGAAGAAAAGAAAGTGGAGCCCTTCAAGATGATGAAGCAAGAAAGCAGACTGTGGAAGGCCATCCAGGACCAAGAGCATCATGAGGGCCTGGTAACGTATACTACACAACTGTTCTGTATATGCTCATGCCATGTAAACCTATGGTGGCCGATTCATCAAGGCTGGTGGATTTCTATACCAGCATTCATGAAGCGCCTATTGGAGGAACGTGCACCAAATTCATTAAAAAGACTAAACCTCTTAATGAACTTGACTCATCCTTAAAGGGGTTGTTCCCTTTCAATAAATGAATGTCCCTAGCTGCAGGTCATTTAATTAAAAAAAAGAGGTTCCACCATCTCAGAGCTGCAGCAGCTCAGTGCGCTCAGCTGGGCAGTCCGTCTGATTACATTTGTTGGCTGCGGCAGTATTGAGGTGATGGCAGTGCCATACACAAACCCAGGAATGGGTCAGGACAGCACAGTTTGATTCTTTATACCTGCAGCCAGGGTCATTCATTTATTGAAATATCCCCTTAAAGCTGACGTACTACACCTCAAGAAATGTACTCCAGTCAAAAGATGGAGTCAATTTCAGTCCTATTTTACACCACTTTTCCAGCCTAATTTGTAATAAGTTTTCAGGTAAAGCTAAGCCACAAGCGGTCCAGATAAGCTCTGTTCACTATTTAAGAAGTTAAGAGTGGGTGTAAAAAGGTCAGAGTATTCAAATGTAAGTTGCGCAGGAATTTACTGAGATTCAAACAGTTGTGCAACACATTTCCGGTGAAAACTGCTTGATGAAAAATGTTCCTTGAATAATATAACATTTCAGGTTAGTGGTAATAGATTTTATTATGGGACGTTGATCCAGGGAAATAGTCTGATTGCCATATGTGGAGTCGGGAAGGAATTTTTCCCCTAAAATGGGGCAATTAGCATCTGCCTCATGGGGTTTTTGCCTTCCTCTGGATCAACACATTAGCTTTTAGGTTGAACTTGATGGACTTGTGTCTTTCAACCTTAAAACTATGAAACTGTCCCTGTATTGAGGTTCAAGGGTGAAGCCCAGGGTTCATTTGGAACCATCAGAAATGGTGTGTTTTGCGCCCAGTCTGTCCAAGGAAGCCTGTTTGAGCCAACGGCCTCAGAAATATCCTAACATTTCAGAAAGTAGCAATAGTTAGGGTGGCTGAACCATTCTAGCCTTAAGTTTGCCCCTCCAGTCAGCATCTACTATGTAGATGCAATCAAGGCCATGTAATAAGTCTTTATCGCTGTACAGTGCTGTAAGAGTGAAGGCCAGAGTTCCTTTGGAACCTGTAGGATAGACTGGCTTTTGCCAAGTCTTTCCAAAGAAGCTTTTTTGAGCCATAGGCCTCAGACAGGTCCTAACAAGAAAGTGGCATTAGATAGGTTTTTCTTTAGTTAGGATTGATTCAACTACTCAAGCCTCAAGCGCACTCCTCCGGCCAGCAGCTACTCTGTAGATGCAACCCTGGGCCTATGGTAAGTATCTATCCCTGTACAGGGGTGTAATGGTAAAAACCTGGGTTCCCTTGGGATCTGCAGAATGGAGTAGCTTGCGCCAAGTCTGTCCGAGGAAGTCTGTTTGAGCCAACAGCCTTAAACAGATCCCAGTATTTAGGAAAAAAAAAAGCTTCAGTTAGAGTTGAATCAACCACTATAGCCTCAAGCTCGCTCCTCCGGCCAGCAGCTACTCTGTAGATGCAGCCCTGGGCCTATGGTAAGTATCTATCCATGTACAGGCGTGTAATGGTAAAGGCCAGGGTTCCCTTGGGATCTGCAGAATGGAGTAGCTTGCGCCAAGTCTGTCCGAGAAAGCCTTTTTGAGCTGATGGATTTAAACAAATTTCAACATTTAGGAAAAAAGCATTAATCTATTTCAGTTAGAGTTAATTCAATTACTCTAGCATAAAGATCCTAATTCACTTTGTCTAAAGGAAGTTAGTTGGCAAATTTTTATTGTGTGAGCAATGAGGTTATGGAACTCTCTACCACATGAACTTGAAATACTAAATTTTCTAAAAAAAAAATTCAAGGAGGGCATATGTGTGCCTTTCTTGAATAATATAAAATTGCAGGTTATCCGTACTAGATTTTGTTATGGGACGTTGATCCAGGGAACTAGTCTGATTGCCATATGTGGAGTCGGGAAGGAATTTTTCCTCTAATATGGGGCAATTAGCATCTGCCTCATGGGGTTTTTGCCTTCCTCTGGATCAACACATTAGCTTTTAGGTTGAACTTGATGGACTTGTGTCTTTCAACCTTAAAACTATGAAACTGTCCATGTATTGAGGTTCAAGGGTGAAGCCCAGGGTTCATTTGGAAACATCAGAAATGGTGTGTTTTGAGCCCAGTCTGTCCAAGGAAGCCTATTTGAGCCAACGGCCTCAGAAATATCCTAACATTTAAGAAAGTAGCAATAGTTAGGGTTGGCTGAACCATTCTAGCCTTAAGTTTGCCCCTCCAGTCAGTATCTACTATGTAGATGCAATCAAGGCCCTGCAATAAGTCTTTATCGCTGTACAGAGCTGAAAGAGTGAAGGCCAGAGTTCCTTTGGAACCTGTAGGATAGACTGGCTTTTGCCAAGTCTTTCCAAAGAAGCTTTTTTGAGCCATAGGCCTCAGACAGGTCCTAACAAGAAAGTGGCATTAGATAGGTTTTTCTTTAGTTAGGATTGATTCAACTACTCAAGCCTCAAGCGCACTCCTCCGGCCAGCAGCTACTCTGTAGATGCAACCCTGGGTTTATGGTAAGTATCTATCCCTGTACAGGGGTGTAATGGTAAAAAACAGGGTTCCCTTGGGATCTGCAGAATGGAGTAGCTTGCGCCAAGTCTGTCCGAGGAAGTCTGTTTGAGCCAACAGCCTTAAACAGATCCCAGTATTTAGGAAAAAAAAGCTTTAGTTAGAGTTGAATCAACCACTATAGCCTCAAGCTCGCTCCTCCGGCCAGCAGCTACTCTGTAGATGCAGCCCTGGGCCTATGGTAAGTATCTATCCCTGTACAGGGGTGTAATGGTAAAGGCCAGGGTTCCCTTGGGATCTGCAGAATGGAGTAGCTTGCGCCAAGTCTGTCCGAGAAAGCCTTTTTGAGCTGATGGATTTAAACAAATTTCAACATTTAGGAAAAAAGCATTAATCTATTTCAGTTAGAGTTAATTCAATTACTCTAGCATAAAGATCCTAATTCACTTTGTCTAAAGGAAGTTAGTTGGCAAATTTTTATTGTGTGAGCAATGAGGTTATGAAACTCTCTACCACATGAAATTGAAATACTTAATTTTCTAAAAAAAATTCAAGGAGGGCATGTGTGTGCCTTTCTTGAATAATATAAAATTGCAGGTTATCCGTACTAGATTTTGTTATGGGACGTTGATCCAGGGAACTAGTCTGATTGCCATATGTGGAGTCGGGAAGGAATTTTTCCCCTAATATGGGGCAATTAGCATCTGCCTCATGGGGTTTTTGCCTTCCTCTGGATCAACACATTAGCTTTTAGGTTGAACTTGATGGACTTGTGTCTTTCAACCTTAAAACTATGAAACGGTTCCTGTATAGAGGTTCAAGGGTGAAGCCCAGGGTTCATTTGGAAACATCAGAAATGGTGTGTTTTGCGCCCAGTCTGTCCAAGGAAGCCTGTTTGAGCCAACGGCCTCAGAAATATCTTAACATTTAAGAAAGTAGCAATAGTTAGGGTTGGCTGAACCATTCTACCCTTAAGTTTGCCCCTCCAGTCAGCATCTACTATGTAGATGCAATCAAGGCCCTGTAATAAGTCTTTATCGCTGTACAGGGCTGTAAGAGTGAAGGCCAGAGTTCCTTTGGAACCTGTAGGATAGACTGGCTTTTGCCAAGTCTTTCCAAAGAAGCTTTTTTGAGCCATAGGCCTCAGACAGGTCCTAACAAGAAAGTGGCATTAGATAGGTTTTTCTTTAGTTAGGATTGATTCAACTACTCAAGCCTCAAGCGCACTCCTCCGGCCAGCAGCTACTCTGTAGATGCAACCCTGGGCCTATGGTAAGTATCTATCCCTGTACAGGGGTGTAATGGTAAAAACCAGGGTTCCCTTGGGATCTGCAGAATGGAGTAGCTTGCGCCAAGTCTGTCCGAGGAAGTCTGTTTGAGCCAACAGCCTTAAACAGATCCCAGTATTTAGGAAAAAAAAGCTTTAGTTAGAGTTGAATCAACCACTATAGCCTCAAGCTCGCTCCTCCGGCCAGCAGCTACTCTGTAGATGCAGCCCTGGGCCTATGGTAAGTATCTATCCCTGTACAGGGGTGTAATGGTAAAGGCCAGGGTTCCCTTGGGATCTGCAGAATGGAGTAGCTTGCGCCAAGTCTGTCCGAGAAAGCCTTTTTGAGCTGATGGATTTAAACAAATTTCAACATTTAGGAAAAAAGCATTAATCTATTTCAGTTAGAGTTAATTCAATTACTCTAGCATAAAGATCCTAATTCACTTTGTCTAAAGGAAGTTAGTTGGCAAATTTTTATTGTGTGAGCAATGAGGTTATGAAACTCTCTACCACATGAAATTGAAATACTTAATTTTCTAAAAAAAATTCAAGGAGGGCATGTGTGTGCCTTTCTTGAATAATATAAAATTGCAGGTTATCCGTACTAGATTTTGTTATGGGACGTTGATCCAGGGAACTAGTCTGATTGCCATATGTGGAGTCGGGAAGGAATTTTTCCCCTAATATGGGGCAATTAGCATCTGCCTCATGGGGTTTTTGCCTTCCTCTGGATCAACACATTAGCTTTTAGGTTGAACTTGATGGACTTGTGTCTTTCAACCTTAAAACTATGAAACGGTCCCTGTATAGAGGTTCAAGGGTGAAGCCCAGGGTTCATTTGGAAACATCAGAAATGGTGTGTTTTGCGCCAAGTCTGTCCAAGGAAGCCTGTTTGAGCCAACGGCCTCAGAAATATCCTAACATTTAAGAAAGTAGCAATAGTTAGGGTTGGCTGAACCATTCTAACCTTAAGTTTGCCCCTCCAGTCAGCATCTACTATGTAGATGCAATCAAGGCCCTGTAATAAGTCTTTATCACTGTACAGGGATGTAAGAGTGAAGGTCAGAGTTCCTTTGGAACCTGTAGGATAGACTGGCTTTTGCCAAGTTTTTCCAAAGAAGCTTTTTTGAGCCATAGGCCTCAGACAGGTCCTAACAAGAAAGTGTCATTAGATAGGTTTTTCTTTAGTTAGGATTGACTCAACTACTCAAGCCTCAAGCGCACTCCTCCGGCCAGCAGCTACTCTGTGGATGCAACCCTGGGCCTATGGTAAGTATCTATCCCTGTACAGGGGTGTAATGGTAAAAACCAGGGTTCCCTTGGGATCTGCAGAATGGAGTAGCTTGCGCCAAGTCTGTCCGAGGAAGTCTGTTTGAGCCAACAGCCTTAAACAGATCCCAGTATTTAGGAAAAAAAAGCTTTAGTTAGAGTTGAATCAACCACTATAGCCTCAAGCTCGCTCCTCCGGCCAGCAGCTACTCTGTAGATGCAACCCTGGGCCTATGGTAAGTATCTATCCCTGTACAGGGGTGTAATGGTAAAGGCCAGGGTTCCCTTGGGATCTGCAGAATGGAGTAGCTTGCGCCAAGTCTGTCCGAGAAAGCCTTTTTGAGCTGATGGATTTAAACAAATTTCAACATTTAGGAAAAAAGCATTAATCTATTTCAGTTAGAGTTAATTCAATTACTCTAGCATAAAGATCCTAATTCACTTTGTCTAAAGGAAGTTAGTTGGCAAATTTTTATTGTGTGAGCAATGAGGTTATGAAACTCTCTACCACATGAAATTGAAATACTTAATTTTCTAAAAAAAATTCAAGGAGGGCATGTGTGTGCCTTTCTTGAATAATATAAAATTGCAGGTTATCCGTACTAGATTTTGTTATGGGACGTTGATACAGGGAACTAGTCTGATTGCCATATGTGGAGTCGGGAAGGAATTGTTCCCCTAATATGGGGCAATTAGCATCTGCCTCATGGGGTTTTTGCCTTCCTCTGGATCAACACATTAGCTTTTAGGTTGAACTTGACAGACTTGTGTCTTTCAACCTTAAAACTATGAAACGGTCCCTGTATAGAGGTTCAAGGGTGAAGCCCAGGGTTCATTTGGAAACATCAGAAATGGTGTGTTTTGTGCCAAGTCTGTCCAAGGAAGCCTGTTTGAGCCAATGGCCTCAGAAATATCCTAACATTTAAGAAAGTAGCAATAGTTAGGGTTGGCTGAACCATTCTAACTTTAAGTTTGCCCCTCCAGTCAGCATCTACTATGTAGATGCAATCAAGGCCCTGTAATAAGTCTTTATCACTGTACAGGGCTGTAAGAGTGAAGGCCAGTGTTCCTTTGGAACCTGTAGGATAGACTGGCTTTTGCCAAGTCTTTCCAAAGAAGCTTTTTTGAGCCATAGGCCTCAGACAGGTCCTAACAAGAAAGTGTCATTAGATAGGTTTTTCTTTAGTTAGGATTGATTCAACTACTCAAGCCTCAAGTGCACTCCTCCGGCCAGCAGCTACTCTGTAGATGCAACCCTGGGCCTATGGTAAGTATCTATCCCTGTACAGGTGTGTAATGGTAAAAACCAGGGTTCCCTTGGGATCTGCAGAATGGAGTAGCTTGCGCCAAGTCTGTCCGAGGAAGTCTGTTTGAGCCAACAGCCTTAAACAGATCCCAGTATTTAGGAAAAAAAAGCTTTAGTTAGAGTTGAATCAACCACTATAGCCTCAAGCTCGCTCCTCCGGCCAGCAGCTACTCTGTAGATGCAGCCCTGGGCCTATGGTAAGTATCTATCCCTGTACAGGGGTGTAATGATAAAGGCCAGGGTTCCCTTGGGATCTGCAGAATGGAGTAGCTTGCGCCAAGTCTGTCCGAGAAAGCCTTTTTGAGCTGATGGATTTAAACAAATTTCAACATTTAGGAAAAAAGCATTAATCTATTTCAGTTAGAGTTAATTCAATTACTCTAGCATAAAGATCCTAATTCACTTTGTCTAAAGGAAGTTAGTTGGCAAATTTTTATTGTGTGAGCAATGAGGTTATGAAACTCTCTACCACATGAAATTGAAATACTTAATTTTCTAAAAAAAATTCAAGGAGGGCATGTGTGTGCCTTTCTTGAATAATATAAAATGGCAGGTGATCCGTACTAGATTTTGTTATGGGACGTTGATCCAGGGAACTAGTCTGATTGCCATATGTGGAGTCGGGAAGGAATTTTTCCCCTAATATGGGGCAATTAGCATCTGCCTCATGGGGTTTTTGCCTTCCTCTGGATCAACACATTAGCTTTTAGGTTGAACTTGATGGACTTGTGTCTTTCAACCTTAAAACTATGAAACGGTCCCTGTATAGAGGTTCAAGGGTGAAGCCCAGGGTTCATTTGGAAACATCAGAAATGGTGTGTTTTGCGCCAAGTCTGTCCAAGGAAGCCTGTTTGAGCCAACGGCCTCAGAAATATCTTAACATTTAAGAAAGTAGCAATAGTTAGGGTTGGCTGAACCATTCTAGCCTTAAGTTTGCCCCTCCAGTCAGCATCTACTATGTAGATGCAATCAAGGCCCTGTAATAAGTCTTTATCGCTGTACAGGGCTGTAAGAGTGAAGGCCAGAGTTCCTTTGGAACCTGTAGGATAGACTGGCTTTTGCCAAGTCTTTCCAAAGAAGCTTTTTTGAGCCATAGGCCTCAGACAGGTCCTAACAAGAAAGTGGCATTAGATAGGTTTTTCTTTAGTTAGGATTGATTCAACTACTCAAGCCTCAAGCGCACTCCTCCGGCCAGCAGCTACTCTGTAGATGCAACCCTGGGCCTATGGTAAGTATCTATCCCTGTACAGGGGTGTAATGGTAAAAACCAGGGTTCCCTTGGGATCTGCAGAATGGAGTAGCTTGCGCCAAGTCTGTCCGAGGAAGTCTGTTTGAGCCAACAGCCTTAAACAGATCCCAGTATTTAGGAAAAAAAAGCTTTAGTTAGAGTTGAATCAACCACTATAGCCTCAAGCTCGCTCCTCCGGCCAGCAGCTACTCTGTAGATACAGCCCTGGGCCTATGGTAAGTATCTATCCCTGTACAGGGGTGTAATGGTAAAGGCCAGGGTTCCCTTGGGATCTGCAGAATGGAGTAGCTTGCGCCAAGTCTGTCCGAGAAAGCCTTTTTGAGCTGATGGATTTAAACAAATTTCAACATTTAGGAAAAAAGCATTAATCTATTTCAGTTAGAGTTAATTCAATTACTCTAGCATAAAGATCCTAATTCACTTTGTCTAAAGGAAGTTAGTTGGCAAATTTTTATTGTGTGAGCAATGAGGTTATGAAACTCTCTACCACATGAAATTGAAATACTTAATTTTCTAAAAAAAATTCAAGGAGGGCATGTGTGTGCCTTTCTTGAATAATATAAAATTGCAGGTTATCCGTACTAGATTTTGTTATGGGACGTTGATCCAGGGAACTAGTCTGATTGCCATATGTGGAGTCGGGAAGGAATTTTTCCCCTAATATGGGGCAATTAGCATCTGCCTCATGGGGTTTTTGCCTTCCTCTGGATCAACACATTAGCTTTTAGGTTGAACTTGATGGACTTGTGTCTTTCAACCTTAAAACTATGAAACGGTCCCTGTATAGAGGTTCAAGGGTGAAGCCCAGGGTTCATTTGGAAACATCAGAAATGGTGTGTTTTGCGCCAAGTCTGTCCAAGGAAGCCTGTTTGAGCCAACGGCCTCAGAAATATCCTAACATTTAAGAAAGTAGCAATAGTTAGGGTTGGCTGAACCATTCTAACCTTAAGTTTGCCCCTCCAGTCAGCATCTACTATGTAGATGCAATCAAGGCCCTGTAATAAGTCTTTATCACTGTACAGGGATGTAAGAGTGAAGGTCAGAGTTCCTTTGGAACCTGTAGGATAGACTGGCTTTTGCCAAGTTTTTCCAAAGAAGCTTTTTTGAGCCATAGGCCTCAGACAGGTCCTAACAAGAAAGTGTCATTAGATAGGTTTTTCTTTAGTTAGGATTGACTCAACTACTCAAGCCTCAAGCGCACTCCTCCGGCCAGCAGCTACTCTGTAGATGCAACCCTGGGCCTATGGTAAGTATCTATCCCTGTACAGGGGTGTAATGGTAAAAACCAGGGTTCCCTTGGGATCTGCAGAATGGAGTAGCTTGCGCCAAGTCTGTCCGAGGAAGTCTGTTTGAGCCAACAGCCTTAAACAGATCCCAGTATTTAGGAAAAAAAAGCTTTAGTTAGAGTTGAATCAACCACTATAGCCTCAAGCTCGCTCCTCCGGCCAGCAGCTACTCTGTAGATGCAGCCCTGGGCCTATGGTAAGTATCTATCCCTGTACAGGGGTGTAATGGTAAAGGCCAGGGTTCCCTTGGGATCTGCAGAATGGAGTAGCTTGCGCCAAGTCTGTCCGAGAAAGCCTTTTTGAGCTGATGGATTTAAACAAATTTCAACATTTAGGAAAAAAGCATTAATCTATTTCAGTTAGAGTTAATTCAATTACTCTAGCATAAAGATCCTAATTCACTTTGTCTAAAGGAAGTTAGTTGGCAAATTTTTATTGTGTGAGCAATGAGGTTATGAAACTCTCTACCACATGAAATTGAAATACTTAATTTTCTAAAAAAAATTCAAGGAGGGCATGTGTGTGCCTTTCTTGAATAATATAAAATTGCAGGTTATCCGTACTAGATTTTGTTATGGGACGTTGATCCAGGGAACTAGTCTGATTGCCATATGTGGAGTCGGGAAGGAATTTTTCCCCTAATATGGGGCAATTAGCATCTGCCTCATGGGGTTTTTGCCTTCCTCTGGATCAACACATTAGCTTTTAGGTTGAACTTGATGGACTTGTGTCTTTCAACCTTAAAACTATGAAACGGTCCCTGTATAGAGGTTCAAGGGTGAAGCCCAGGGTTCATTTGGAAACATCAGAAATGGTGTGTTTTGCGCCAAGTCTGTCCAAGGAAGCCTGTTTGAGCCAACGGCCTCAGAAATATCCTAACATTTAAGAAAGTAGCAATAGTTAGGGTTGGCTGAACCATTCTAACCTTAAGTTTGCCCCTCCAGTCAGCATCTACTATGTAGATGCAATCAAGGCCCTGTAATAAGTCTTTATCACTGTACAGGGATGTAAGAGTGAAGGTCAGAGTTCCTTTGGAACCTGTAGGATAGACTGGCTTTTGCCAAGTTTTTCCAAAGAAGCTTTTTTGAGCCATAGGCCTCAGACAGGTCCTAACAAGAAAGTGTCATTAGATAGGTTTTTCTTTAGTTAGGATTGACTCAACTACTCAAGCCTCAAGCGCACTCCTCCGGCCAGCAGCTACTCTGTAGATGCAACCCTGGGCCTATGGTAAGTATCTATCCCTGTACAGGGGTGTAATGGTAAAAACCAGGGTTCCCTTGGGATCTGCAGAATGGAGTAGCTTGCGCCAAGTCTGTCCGAGGAAGTCTGTTTGAGCCAACAGCCTTAAACAGATCCCAGTATTTAGGAAAAAAAAGCTTTAGTTAGAGTTGAATCAACCACTATAGCCTCAAGCTCGCTCCTCCGGCCAGCAGCTACTCTGTAGATGCAACCCTGGGCCTATGGTAAGTATCTATCCCTGTACAGGGGTGTAATGGTAAAGGCCAGGGTTCCCTTGGGATCTGCAGAATGGAGTAGCTTGCGCCAAGTCTGTCCGAGGAAGCCTTTTTGAGCCAATGGCCTTAGACAGAACCCATCATTTAGTAATAAAAAAGCTTTAGTTAGAGTTATAGCCTCAAGCTCGCTCCTCTGGCCAGCAGCTACTCTGTAGATGCAACCCTGAGCATGTGGTAAGTCTCCATTCCTGTAAAGGGGTGTAATGGTAAAGATCAGGGTTCCTTTTGACCTGCTTATGCCAAGTCTGTCAAAGGAAGCCTTTTTGAGCTGATGGCTCTAAACAGATCCTAATGTTTAGGAAAAAAGCTTATGTGTATTTCAGTTAGATTAAAAGTAAAGCCAACAAAAGAGAATTTAACTTTCCCCCAAAAATCAATTATTAATATAGCATTTACCTGCCCAGATCTCAGAACTAATGCACTATTAGGATGTAGCAATCCCATATAATTTTGTGTGCAGTTTTAATACTATGTAATCACCCCCCTCCATTAATTGGTAATATGTGAGTGGTTGTCACATCAGTATTTTGCACCTGTGTTGCTGTCATCGTTATTATATGGTATGATTAGTACTGAGACCTAGGCAGGTAAACACTGTTGCCCTTTTTTCCTGTGTTAATTCTTGAATTTTGGTGGGAATTTAAATTTGTCTTTGCTTTTAATGTTAGTGTAGGGACTCGCAAGTATGAGGACCCTTGACGCGGGTTGCGAGCTTGTGTATTTTGGCCAAAATATTTACTAATACCTCATATATATCATATATATTTTTTGCACGTTATTTTTATTCAGGGTGCAGCCAGACCCATCAATGTTGGCCTTGTAAACTAGGGTGTCTGTCTTCATGGGGTGCACTTAAAAAGTGCTGGGCAGCCCGCCTAATCTAATAGTTTGGGCTTCACTAATAGGCTGTAAGCCAGACATTGTGCACTACCTATGTGTGACCAGTGCCCTATACAAGGCTTATTTGTGTGCAGTTTTAATACTAAGCAATCACCCCCTCCATGAATTGGTAGGTTGTGAGTGGTTGTCTCATCAATATTTTGCACCTGTGTTGCTGACTTCTTCATTATATGGGTTTGCTGCATCCTTGTAATTATTGTTGCTGTATTTGCGGTGTTAATTCTTGAATTTTGGTGGGAACTTTAATTCCTTGTTTTTGTGACTTTGCTTTTAATGTTAGTGTAGGGACTCGCAAGTATGAGGACCCTTGAGCAGGTTGCGAGCTTGTATATTTTGGCCAAAATATCGACCAATACCTCATATATATCATATATATTTTTTACATGCTATTTTTATTCAGGGTGCAGCCAAGCCCATCTACAGGTGCATCTCACAAAATTAGAATATCACCATAAAAGTTAATTTATTTCAGTTCTTCAATACAAAACGTGAAACTCATATATTATATAGAGCCATTACACACAGAGTGATCTATTTCACGTGTTTATTTCTGTTAATGTTGATGATTATGGCTTACAGCCAACGAAAACTCAAAAGTCATTATTTCAATTAATTAGAATACCTTATAACAACAGCTTGAAAAATGTTTTCAAAATCCAAAATGTTATCCTACTGAAATGTATGTTCAATAAATGCCCTCAATACTTGGTCGGGGATCCTTTTACATCAATTACTGCATCAATGCGGCAATATGGCATGGAGGGATCAGCCTGTGGCACTGCTGAGGGGTTATGGAAGCCCAGGTGGCTTTGATAGAAGCCTTCAGGTCGTCTGCATTGTTGGGTCTGGTGTCTCTCATTTTCCTCTTGACAATACCCCATAGATTCTTTATGGGGTTAAGGTCAGGTGAGTTTGCTGCCAATCAAGCACAGTGATACTGTTGTTTTAAACCAGGTATTAGTACTTTTGTCAGTGTGGACAGGGGCCAAGTCCTGCTGGAGAATGAAATTTCCATCTCCAAAAAGCTTGGCGTAGCTAAGGTTTTGGTTCAGGGGGCCGAAACTTCTGAGTGGGCCTCTAACCAGGTAACCCTGATTCCAACTATAGCGGCGCACCCAGATAGTTGATGTAGGAAAACCTCAGCAGATGACCGCGCTGTTACTAAAAATAATCTCTATACAAAGACCAGCACTGATATTACCGCCATATGGTGACATATATTGATAGATGCCAGTCCTGCAGAACATATAAGAGATCACAGCTCAGTTATATATAGTACCTTACAGCTGACGTTCTTTCTGATTAAATTGTTCACTTTTCCCGTCTTTTCCATCTGGCCCAGACCGACACGACAACTTCTCCAGCCAGGACTCAGAGTCTCAGGTATGCAGAGATCACAACAAAGACACATTTGACTCCTTACATTTCAGGCACTGACCACATCTATCCCCAACCTGCACAAACTTCTCGTCCTGCTGATACCCCAATACTGAGCCTCTGCTGCAAAATGTGTCCCTATTACTGCACCTACTGTGTGCCCTCTAGATGGTAAAACAAACCTCTAAAATAAAGTAATGCCGTGTGCAAGTGTCCTAGAAAACAGTGCCCACATTGTGCCCCCTAGAAAGTAATAGTGCCCCTTCGACAGTCACGATAACCTGAGTTCCCCTATAACAATAAGTGCCCACCTAAGATTTAATAATGTCCTGAGTCTCCCCCCATGTAGAGCTCCGCTCTAACCAGTATGATGTTCTCCTATTCACGATATAATTCCCCCTCACTGTATAGTACCCCCACAAAGTATACTGACCCCTTAGTAGCCCCCAAGCTGATGGCTCCAACACTGTATGATGGCCTCCACACTATACAAAGACTCCACATTATCTCCCACACTGTATGATGGCCCCCACGCTGTTCAAAGAACCCACATTATCTCCCACACTGTATAAATAGCCTACATATAGTATAATGCACCAGATAGTCCTCAATATAGTATAATGCACTCCCCATAGTCCTTCGTATAGTATAATGCACCCCCATAGTCCTTCGTATAGTATAATGCACCCCTATAGGCAGAGTCTGTAGTAAAATGCTCCCCCCATTGACAGAGTCTGTAGTATAAAGCTCCCCCCCATAGGCAGAGTCTGTAGTATAATGCTCCCCCCCTCCTCATAGGCAGAGTCTGTGGTATAATGCCCCCCCATAGGCAGAGTCTGCAGTATAATGCCCCCCCCATAGGCAGAGTCTGTAGTATAATGCTCCCCCCTCCTCATAGGCAGAGTCTGTAGTATAATGCCCCCCCCTCCTCATAGGCAGAATCTGTAGTATAATGCCCCCCCCCATCTCATAGGCAGAGTCTGTAGTGTAATGTGCCCCCCATCCTCATAGGCAGAGTCTGTGGTATAATGCCCCCCCCATCTCATAGGCAGCGTCTGTAGTATAATGCCCCACTTATAGGCAGAGTCTGTAGTAAAATGCACCCCCCATAGGCAGAGTCTGTAGTATAATGCTCCCCCTCTTATAGGCAGAGTCTGTAGTACAATGTCCCCCCCATAGGCAGAGTCTATAGTATAATGCTCCCCCCCTCCTCATAGGCAGAGTCTGTAGTATAATGCCCCCCCATAGGCAGAGTCTGCAGTATAATGCCCCCCCATAGGCAGAGTCTGTAGTATAATGCTCCCCCCTCCTCATAGTCAGAGTCTGTAGTATAATCCCCCCCCCCTCCTCATAGGCAGAATCTGTAGTATAATGCCCCCCCATCTCATAGGCAGAGTCTGTAGTATAATGTCCCCCCCCTCCTTATAGGCAGAGTCTGTGATATAATGCCCCCCCATCTCATAGGCAGCGTCTGTAGTATAATGCCCCACCTATAGGCAGAGTCTGTAGTAAAATGCACCCCCCATAGGCAGAGTCTGTAGTATAATGCTCCCCCTCTTATAGGCAGAGTCTGTAGTACAATGTCCCCCCATAGGCAGAGTCTGTAGTCTACTGCTCTCCCCTGCTCATAAACAGAGTCTGTAGTATAATGCCCCCCATAGGCAGAGTCTGTAGTAGAATGCCCCCCCATAGACAGAGGCTTTAGTATAATGCTCCCCCCCTCCCCATAGACAGTCTGTAGTATAATGCCCCCCCTCCCCATAGGCAGAGTCTTTAGTATAATGCCCCCCCTCTCTGTGGGCAGAGTCTTTAGGATAATGCTCCCCCATAGGCAGAGTCTGTAGTATAATGCACCTCCCCCTTCCCATAGGCAGAGTCTGTAATATAATGCCGCCCCCCACCCGGCAAAAAATAAATAAACAGTACTCATCTCTCCTCCTGGTTCCCTCGCTGCTCAGAGCACCCAGCACGCACACATCTTCAGCACAGCGGGCTGGGCGCCAAGTGATGATGTCAGAGACGTCAGTCACAGAAGGGACTAATGGGAGAGAGATCCGCGCTCCCTCTCTCATCAGTAAACTTGCGGCGGTGGCGGGCAGTGGGGCCCGATGCTGGCACCAGGGGCATGCTAGATACAGTTACACTGGCGTAGCCCTAGATGGGCCCCCTAAGAGCGAGGGGCCCGGGGCCACCGCCCCCTTTGCCCCCCTGGTAGCTTGATACTGTGGCAGAGGGAAGCATGAAGTGCTCTAAAATTTCCTGGTAGACGGCTGCGCTGACTTTTGTGTTGAAAAAACACAGTGGACCTACACCAGCAGATGACACGGCTCCCCAAACCATCACTGATTGTGGAAACTTCACACTAGACCTCAAGCAGCTTGGATTGTGGCCTCTCCACTCTTCTTCCAGACTCTGGGACCTTGATTTCAAATGAAAATTGGAACTCTGGACATCTGTCAAGCCAGCAGTCTTCATCATGATTGTCATGATTGTGGAGCCTACTAAAACAGACTAAGGGACCTTTTTAAATGCTTAGGAAGTCTTTGCAGGTGTTTTTTGTTAATTATTTTAATTTACTGAGTTAATGACTTTTGTGTTTTCATTGGCTATAAGCCATAATCATCAACATTAACAGAAATAAACACTTGAAATAGATCACTGTGTTTGTAATGACTCTATATAATATATGAGGTTCACTTTTTGCATTGAAGAACTGAAATAAATTAACTTTTTGATGATATTCTAATTTTGTGAGATGCACCTATATGTTATGGCCTTGTAAATTAGAGTGTCTATCTTCATGGGGTGCACTTAAATAGTGCTGGGCAGCCCGTGTTCTTGCCTCAGCAGCGAATTTAGCTATCCAGGGAATCTAGTCACTTTATGTGTATATCAGTTCTGACATTATGTTGCTTGCATTTGAATCCTGTCTCTTTTTTATTGTTTGATAACTGCACTGTCTGCTAGTGATTTAATGTATTTGCTCTAGTTTCAATTTGCAATGCATTATGGGAAAGTTCCAAGAGCATTGTGAGACAGTTCTTGTTGCATTGTGGTCCTGTTCTTGTCACAGTTTGGGCAGCGACCATTATTTCCTCTTCTCTTCTGATCGAGAAGTTCCCTTATCACTCATCTTGTAAAGTGGCACAGAGCGGTAGTCGTGACTGAACGTCGGTCTGATTTCGCTCTGGCACTTTACAGACAATGGGTGTCCCAGTCCCAGTGTGCTCTAGGGTGTGGGGTGCAGCACACTCTCTTGTAGGCCGCAGGCCTCCACTGCCTTCAGGCTTCTGTCCTCAGAAGCCGCCGCACACAATTTAGGGGACACGAAGTTCTTTGTAACAGTCAAACATATACTTGACAGTTCAAGTTCATCAGGTGGGTACAGATGGGATAAGGCACAGCAATTCACATTATCCTCCTTCTTAGCATAACTCCTCTTCAGCCCTGTTGCTAGCTCATCCTGTATTTCTCGTCCACCTCTGCAGTGCACCCGGGACTGGCCTTCAACTTCCATCTATGCAGGTCCCTGTCCATCTTCCTTTGTACTTCAGAGCACACAAAGTGTCCGGCAGCTCCTATGCCAGACCTTAGGCTCTGAACGTGACTGGAGCGACTGCTCTGGATCACAGTAATGCCTCCCACTGCCTGGAACAAGTGACACTTGCTGCCCCTAGCAGCCCACCGCACCTGAACTTGACCTTCACTATGCACTTCACTAACTCTCACTGAACTCACACTATTCTGACTCCATGACTAAGCTGCAAGCATAGGGCGCTGTGAGACACCGTTTCTAGGCTGTCTCTTTACTGTACTCACACATAGTGATGTCTTCAGATAGTTTAACTCGACTGCAAGAAGCACATTGTTGAAGATTCAGAAGAAGATTTATTTTCTAGCAGAATACTCGATGATGTGCAAATGTACAGCAGGTAAAAAGACTTTTTTAGAAACGGGCTGGAAGCACATAAGCTTCTAACATGGCTGAAGATGGTGAATGAGGAAGAAGAATGGAGAAGAAGGGAGGGGTTACTGACATCACAGCTACATCTGAGAGAGACAGGGAGAGACAAAGGACAAACTTATAAGAAAGGAAAACCTAACTGCATAGCAACAAAACAGCAACTTAATGATAGTGCAATATGGTCTGTAAGATTCCCAAATCATGGGACATGGCGCACACTATCAGGAAGTGCCCCTCTTTTTATTAACACTAGTGCCCATCCACTGCACTAGTTCTATCAATAACTATTTCCTATCTCATATACTAAACCTATTATCCTTATCCTATGTGTTATGCAATTCAAAAATTCTATAAACAAATTAGGAAATCCCAGAATTATAATAGAAACCCTAAAATACAAATGTTATTAAATCTCATTAAAAGCGGGACATATATCACCTTAAGTGAAAACAAATTAGTCACACCCCTAATGATAGACCCTTATTCAGACTGCGGGAAGAGGCACTTCTCAATCAGAGGCAGGCCACACCCATTGAGTACTATATACAGTGGGTACGGAAAGCATTCAGACCCCTTTACATCTTTCACTCTTTGTTTCATTGCAGCCATTTGGTAAATTCTAAAAAGTTCTTTTTTTTTTTCTCATTAAAGTACACTGTGCACCCCATCTTGACTGAAAAAAAACAGAAATGTAGAAATTTTTGCAAATTTATTAAAAAAAGGAAAACTGAAATATCACATGGTCATAAGTATTCAGACCCTTTGCTCATATTTAAGTCACATGCTGTCCATTTCTTGTGATCCTCCTTGAGATGGTTCTACTCTTTCAATGGAGTCCAGCTGTGTTTAATTAAACTGATAGGACTTGATTTGGAAAGGCACACACCTGTCTATATAAGACCTCACAGCTCACAGTGCATGTCAGACCAAATGAGAATCATGAGCTCAAAGGAACTGCCTGTTACGATGTTAGTAGATACCCTGAAGTCCAATGGCGTGGGCCAAAAGCAGAGACTGAGACAAGAGTAGTGTGAAAGTCTATTTTAAACTCAAGTGCAAAAGATCACAGCAAACAGTTTATGAAGGTAAGTTCATTCCAAACAATACTTCTTAGAACCTAATCTGTAAGGCACGGCCTTCATTACTATTAGGGTATGTAAACGTTAACGATAGTCCAAGTTTACTTAGGTACAGTAATATGCAAACAGAAATAAGGATAGTAAGCAGACGTAGGCATTCCTCAGTTGATTGTGGACTCACGTAGTGCAGAAGAGAAGACAAACTGGAATATGGATCTGGATATTGAAGAATGCAGGAGGTGCAGCGGAGGAAACAGCGATGTCTTAAGCAGAGCTGGAGCCGGGTATTTAAACACAGAGCAAGATGGTGACTATACCAGAGGTGTAGAGATCCAGGAGAAGTTTTCTTCAGGAAGACAAAAGTTCAGAGATCCCAGCGTGAGTGAACAACAGCCAGCGGTTCCTTTCAGCAGAAGTCCCCTTAGCAGAGGATTCAGGCAGCAATCCTTTCAGCGGATGACTAGGAGTAAACACAAGGTCAGCAAGACTCTATTCAGAGGGCTAGCACAGGTGAGTAGAAAGCTAAAAGCACACAATACTCAGGCAAGGCATGATTGCAACACATGCAGTTTAAGTAGGTCCACAGGCAGGAAACACATGACCCCAGTGAGGCAATGGAAGCCATCTTGGCTAAGGGAAAAACTACTGGCAAAGTAAAATTAAACCTGGCATCCTGACACTGCCAAAGGAGCTTAGAGACAGAATTGTGGCAAGGCACAGATCTGGCCAAGTTTACAAAAGAATTTCTGCATTAGTCAAGGGTCCTAAGAACACAGTGGCCTCCATAATCCTTAAGTGGAAAAAGTTTGGGACCACCAGAAGTCTTCCTAGACCTGGCCGTCCAGCTCAACTGAGCAATCGTGGGAGAAGAGCCTTGGTGAGAGAGGTAAAGATGAACCCCAAGATCACTGTTGCTGAGCTCCAAAGATGCAGTAGGGAGATGGGAGAAAGTTGCATAAAGTCAACTATCACTGCAGCCCTCCACAAGTCGAGCCTTTATGGCAGAGTGGCCCAACGGAAGCCTCTCCTCAGTGCAAGACATATGGAAGCCTGCACAGAGTTTGCTTAAAAACACATGAAGGACTCCCAGTCTATGAGAAATAAGATTCTTTGGTCTGATGAGACTAAGATAGAACTTTTTGGTGATAATTCTAAGGGGTATGTGTGGAGAAAACCAGGCACTGCTCATCACCTGCCCAATACAATCCCAACAGTGAAACATGGTGGTGGCAGCATCATGGGGGTGTTTTTCAGCTGCAGGGACAGGACGACTGGTTGGAATTGAAAGAAACATGAATGTGGCCAAGTACACAGATATCCTGGATGAAAACCTCTTCCAGAGTGCTCTGGACCTCAGACTTGGCCGAAGGTTCACCTTCCAACAAGACAATGACCCTATGCACACAGTTAAAATAACAAAGGAGTGGCTTCAGAACAACTCTGTGACCATTCTAGACTGGCCCAGCCAGAGCCCTGACCTAAACCCAATTGAACATCTCTGGAGAGACCTGAAAATGGCTGTCCACCAACGTTCACCATCCAACCTGACAGAACTGGAGAGGATCTGCAAGGAAGAATGGCAGAGGAACCCCAAATCCAGGTGTGAAAAACTTGTTGCATCATTCCCAAGAAGACTCATGGATGCACTAGCTCAAAAGGGGGCTTCTACTCAATACTGGTCATTTGGTCTGACATGCACTGTGAGCTGTGAGGTCTTATATAGACAGGTGTGTGCCTTTCCAAATCAAGTCCTATCAGTTTAAATAAACACAGCTGGACTCCAATGAAAGAGTAGAACCATCTCAAGGAGGATCACAAGGAAATGGACAGCATGTGACTTAAATATGAGCAAAGGGTCTGAATACTTATGACCATGTGATATTTCAGTTTTCCTTTTTTAATAAATTTGCAAAAATTTCTACATTTCTGTTTTTTTCAGTCAACATGGGGTGCAGAGTGTACTTTAATGAGAAAAAAAATGAACTTTTTAGAATTTACCAAATGGCTGCAATGAAACAAAGAGTGAAAAATTTAAAGGGGTCTGAATGCTTTCCGTACCCACTGTACTTCAATAAAACTCACCCTATAGATACCCTAGCCTGAACCTGCATGTCAATGGAGATGGGCATCCTACATATAGATGACAATGGCACCCTTGCTGAACGGCAGCTGCCCCTAGACCCTAAAAGTCCCTTATTCGTACTTACATAGACCAAAGATCTGACAGTCTACCAGAAACTGGTACAGATATCACATCAAACAATCAATCCTCAGTGTGTACTAAATGATTAAAGTGACAACAGTGAATAAAGTGACAATGTGCAAATTTATAAAAACACCCAAGAACGTTCCTAATATCTTTGGACCTCCAAGCCAAAGGATACATTCGGGCATCCAAACAAAGGCTACAATCAGCCCTGTTCAACACCCTAGATGCTGATTACCTGCCTTATAGTGGAGGGTGACACCCTAGTTAATGTTGACACTGTGGCGCCCCGCTCCACGGCGGCTATCCCTGGATAACCCTAGCCAGCCCTGGAATTAATCACCCATAGAGGTATCAATGACATAAATGATCACAAGACTAAACAATAAAAGGAACTTATCTTGATAAAGTGCAATACTGATGCGGATCATCTTTATGCCGCATGTCCCGATTTTAAAGAGATTTAATAAAATTTGTAATTTAGGGTTTATGTTATACTTATGTCTTATGGTATCCTAAGCTTATCTTATGCTATACTCACATTATGCATTAACACTTCACATGCTGTTACATCACCATTATACATTACATAAGACACATATCACTTTTACATATAAAACCGCAAGAGAGTGTTCACATGAGGTGTTTGTTGTCTTCAGGGGCAGGAACAGGGTAACACAGTCCACATCCCTACAGTTTTGTATCTTGGGCTCTGTGCACACAGCCTGCTCCAAGCTTAGCCGGTAAGAGTCCTATCTATGTGGTACAATACTGGGGTTCATCGTATGTTTTCCGCATCTACTGTATGGAGGTTTCTCTACTATCAATAAAGAGAAGGTTTTTCGCAGCCTTATTCTTAAGAAGACAGGGGGTTTAGCTCCATGTCACACTACACACCGTGGTAAGGTGTATGAGGGGAGCATAGCCCGCCTAATCTAATAGTATGGGCGTCACTAATAGGCTGTAAACCAGACACTGTGCGTGACCAGCGCCAAAATATCTACCAGAACCTCATATATAGATTTTGCATGTTATTTTTATTCAGGGTTCAGACAAGCCCATCAATGCTGGATTTGTAAACTAGGGGGTCTGTCCTCATGGGGTGCACTTAGATAGTGCTTTGCAGCCTGCCTAATCTAACAGTATGAGGGTCACTAATAGGCTGTAAGCCCTATATTGAGCACTATCTGTGTTAGGCGTCAGGTGTTTTCTGGATCTGAAATGGGTTCAGAATCATCAGTGGATTCTGTGGTCTCCCATTCCGGTCCAGATGCTGCTCAGCATCGTCGTCAGTCCCAACGCCTAGCTGGTGCACGAGATGTACAAGCTGTCTCTTGGGTCTTTGTTCTTAGCAACATGAAGGATAGGTTGCGGAGGGAAACAGGGCTGTTACAGCCTAAGTCCAGGATACACTGCACTGAGCATGCCCGTGACATGGCGGACCGTGATTAGTGGTTTGGGAGTCAGCTGATTCGGTGACCTGGCACCGCCTGATTGGTCGCGGGTGACGTCACCAATAATGTGACGGTGGGCAGGGCTTAATATTTAAATAGCACGCCCACAAACATGGCGGCGCGCTCTGATCATTGAGCTGAGTTGGTGTTATTGTGTGGATGCTTGGTCGTTTCGGCTCCACGTGTGCCTTTGCTGTTATAGCTTCTGACAGGCAGGTTTAGCAGGGGATAGACAGCCTTAGATGGAGGGAGGCAGGTAGCTTCGTCTGACAGTCTGGCTCCAACAAGGGGGTCGCTATACACCCCGAGCAGACTGCGGACTCCGTATTCCCGGCACCGCCTGTTAGCCACGTGGAGAGATACTCCTCAGTCCGGTAGCACGCTGGCTGGGAGCATGTATACGCCTGCGTGAATCACACACGCATCCGAGCGCCTGCTGCGTAGCCTCTGTGCAGTTAACAGGGCTACAGCTCCATTATTTGTCGCACATCTCTCGTGCAGTTAACGGAGATAGTGCGAATCCCTATTCCCGTTCCGGTGTGCAGTAACACGGGGGGGATTGTTATTTCAGTTGGTTGTTTTACCTTCTTACCCGGAAGGTGTTCGTCCGCAGTCCTCCAGGCTGCATCGCGGACCCCGGGTTCGTTTGCTTTCCATTATTTAATAAAGTTGTTTGCAACCATTCCCCTAACAATCTGTGTGTGACCAGTGACCTATACAAGCCATTTTTTGTGTGCAGTTTTAATACTAAGCAATGACCCCCTCCAAGAATTGGTAGGTTAATGAGTTGGTTGTCTCATCAGTATTTTGCACCTGTGCTGCCCCTGCCTTTATTATATGGTTTGCTTCATCCTGATTAGTGCATTAGTTTTGAGACCTGGGCTGGAGAATAAATACTGTTCCTCTTTTTTGCTGTGTTAATAATTTTTTTCAGTTTTAATTCAACTACTCTAGCATCAAGCTCCTAATTCGCTTTGTCTAAAGGAAGTTAGATGGCAATGTTTTATTGTGTGAGGTATGGAACTCTCTACCACATGACCTTGTAATACTTAATTCTCTAAAAAAAAGTTCAAGGAGGTCCTGTGTGACTTTCTTGAATAATATTACAGGTTATTCATACTAGATTTTGTTATGGGACGTTGATCCAAGCAACTAGTCTGATTGCCATATGTGGAGTCGGGAAGGAATTTTTCCCCTAATTTTGGGCAAGCAGCATCTGCCTCATGGGGTTTTTTGACTTCCTCTGGATCAACACATAAGCTTTTCACAGGTCTCTATATATAGTGTGATGGCTCCCACAGCTCTTTATATACAGTACTAGATGGTGTCCCGATTCTAACGCATCGGGTATTCTAGAATCTGTATGCGGCCGACCAGGCGCAATCAACAGAGTGGTGTTTAAATGTGGCGCCAAAATCGCTGATTGGTCGCGGCCGCCGGCCAAGACCAATCAGCAGAGCGGTGTTTAAATTTGGCGCCAGTATCGCTGATTGGTCGCGGCGCCAATATCGCTGATTCCGACCAATCAGCGAATCGTATTACTGAGGACCGGGCAGCGACGCTACCTGTGCGGGTACTTCCGCTGCGAGGAACCGGGAGATGGCCGGCTGCTCACAGCCGAAGTATCCCGACTGGCGGCGCCGCTCCCCGGTCCTCGCTTCACACTTGCCGTCGGGAGATCAGCGGCCCTAGCCATTGATCTCCCGACGGTAGCCGCATGGAGGTCAGCAGCGCCGCCGGTCGCGGTACTTCTGCTGCGAGCAGCCGGGAGATGAGCGGCTAGCGCCGGTCATCTCCCGGCTGCATCGCCGCTGACCTCCGTGCGGCAGATGAGCTGCTAACGGCCGCCATCTTTTTCTGAAATCCCGCGTCGCTGATTGGCCGCGGCTGGACCAATCAGCGACGCAGGATTTCCTGGACAGAAGGACAGACAGACAGACGGGATTAGACGATTATATACAGTACAGACCAAAAGTTTGGACACACCTTCTCATTTCAAGATTTTTCTGTATTTTCATGACTATGAAAATTGTACATTCACACTGAAGGCATCAAAACTATGAATTAACACATGTGGAATTATATACTTAACAAAAAAGTGTGAAACAACTGAAAATATGTCTTATATTCTAGGTTCTTCAAAGTAGCCACCTTTTGCTTTGATGACTGCTTTGCACACTCTTGGCATTCTCTTGATGAGCTTCAAGAGGTAGTCAATGGAAATGGTCTTCCAACAATCTTGAAGGAGTTCCCAGAGATGCTTAGCACTTGTTGGCCCTTTTGCCTTCACTCTGCGGTCCAGCTCACCCCAAATCATCTCGATTGGGTTCAGGTCTGGTGACTGTGGAGGCCAGGTCATCTGGCGTAGCACCCCATCATTCTCCTTCTTGGTCAAATAGCCCTTACAAAGCCTGGAGGTGTGTTTGGGGTCATTGTCCTGTTGAAAAATAAATGATGGTCCAACTAAACGCAAACCGGATGGAATAGCATACCACTGCAAGATGCTGTTGTAGCCATGCTGGTTCAGTATGCCTTCAATTTTGAATAAATCCCCAACAGTGTCACCAGCAAAGCACCCCCACACCATCACACCTCCTCCTCCATGCTTCTCGGTGGGAACCAGACATGTAGAGTCCATCCGTTCACCTTTTCTGCATCGCACAAAGACACGGTGGTTGGAACCAAAGATCTCAAATTTAGACTCATCAGACCAAAGCACAGATTTCCACTGGTCTAATGTCCATTCCTTGTGTTCTTTAGCCCAAATAAGTCTCTTCTGCTTGTTGCCTGTCCTTAGCAGTGGTTTCCTAGCAGCTATTTTACCATGAAGGCCTGCTGCACAAAGTCTCCTCTTAACAGTTGTTGTAGAGATGTGTCTGCTGCTAGAACTCTGTGTGGCATTGACCTGGTCTCTAATCTGAGCTGCTGTTAACCTGCGATTTCTGAGGCTGGTGACTCGGATAAACTTATCCTCAGAAGCAGAGGTGACTCTTGGTCTTCCTTTCCTGGGGCAGTACTCATGTGAGCCAGTTTCTTGCAGCGCTTGATGGTTTTTGCATCTGCACTTGGGGACACTTTCAAAGTTTTACCAATTTTTTGCATTGACTGACCTTCATTTCTTAAAGTAATGATGGCCACTCATTTTTCTTTACTTAGCTGCTTTTTTCTTGCCATAATACAAATTCTAACAGTCTATTTAGTAGGACTATCAGCTGTGTATCCACCAGACTTCTGCACAACACAGCTGATGATCCGAACCCCATTTATAAGGCAAGAACTCCCACTTATTAAACCTGACAGGGCACACCTGTGAAGTGAAAAACATTTCCGGTGACTACCTCTTGAAGCTCATCAAGAGAATGCCAAGAGTGTGCAAAGCAGTCATCAAAGCAAAAGGTGGCTACTTTGAAGAACCTAGAATATAAGACATATTTTCAGTTGTTTCACACTTTTTTTTGTTAAGTATATAATTTCACATGTGTTAATTCATAGTTTTGATGCCTTCAGTGTGAATGTACAATTTTCATAGTCATGAAAATACAGAAAAATCTTTAAATGAGAAGGTGTGTCCAAACTTTTGGTCTGTACTGTATATTAGATGATGACCCCACAGACCTTTTACACAGCATTATGTTTCCACAGCTCCTTGTATACAGTATGATTCCCTCATTGTTCCCTAAATACAGTATGATGTGCTCACAGCTCCATATACACCGTATGATGTCCCCACACATGCAGATACACAATATGATACCTATACACAATATGATGCCCCTACATCTCCCTATACACAATATGATGCCACTACATCTCCCTCCATCTGAACAAGTCTCTCCAGCTTCAGAAAGATTATGGACGCATCACATTTTTTTTTACGGACAGGGAAAAAAGTGCCCTATTTTTATGGACTGTCCAAGAATTTCTGGACAGTTGGCTACCCTGCTATTAGTTCCACTGGGGTGGCAGCCTAGGTGGATGCTGGAAGCACAACCGTCTCTCCCTAAGATTCGGAGAGGGAAGGCCTTGCTGTGGCCTTTTCGTTGAGAGGGATGGTTTATTGAGGGCCCATATATACACACAGTCATGGCCGGAAGTGTTTAGCAACCTTGAGATTGTTCCAGAAAGTGAAGTATTTCTCCCAGAAAATTATTACAATTACACATGTTTTGTTATACATTTGTTATAATATTTATTTCCTTTGTGTGTATTGAAACAGCACAAAAAAATGGGAAAAAAAGGCAAATTGGACATAATTTCACACAAAACTCCAAAAATGGGCCGGACAAAATTGTTGGCACTTTTCCAAAATTGTGGAAAAACAACTTTGCTTCAAGCATGTGATGCTCGTTAAAACTCACCTGTGGCAAGTAACAGTCGTGGGTAATATGAAAGTCATACCTGAGACCAGATAAAAAGTGGAGAAGATAGATAGATATGAGATTGATAGATAGATAGATATGAGATAGATAGATGGATATGTGGCACCCCAGGGGTCTGGTTACCACTGTAATAGAAATATTATGTCTGAGAGCAAGTGGGAGGTTTCCTGGTTCGGAGCCCTTAAACATGCAACACCTCCTGTCCCAGACCAGATAGGGGAGGAACCTGCCCTATATAAACTGGATCTGGGGCGGGGTTAGTGAAGTCAGAGCCTGGAGTTAGTTCCAGACACAGGGAAAGTAACAGCGAGGAGCTCTGTAGGAGCAGGAGCTGAAGACCAGGGACTTGAGCTAAGCGGAGTTCGTCCTGGCAGAAGACTCTGAGAACCGGACACAGGAGTCCGAGGTTGCGGGGACTTATATATACCCAGCAGCAGAAACCCGCCGGCAGGGGATTTCAAGTCCTCTGGCCATAGAAGCCCGGAGGCTCAGTCACGAGCAAGGGACCAGCACTGCAATCGAGGAGCGGGGGCTATCAGAAGGCCCCAAGTCACCAGCCATACAGGTGAGCACCACACGGAACACTCAGGGACGTGGGCTACTTCCACTCGCTTACAGCAAGGTAGCCAGGAAGAGTGCAGATAGTCGGGGAGGCCTACAACTCCACCTGGCCAGGGGAACTCCAGTTTGCTCACAGACTGACCAGGCCTCTTATGCTAGCCAGTACTCCCGGGAGGGTCTGCCTTATCACCATCAGTAAAGACCCTGAACTGCACTGCAAAGCCTCTGAGTCGTTCCTGCTGCGCTCGTGTACCATCACTCCTATCATCCACACTCACTAGCCTGAGGCTATACTCCTCCCGTGGGGAGTTATACTACACTCTGCTGCCCTCACAACATCAGCCTCAGAGGTCTGCTCAGCAGCGGCGGTTCTTATTGACCGCAATCCACGGGTGGCGTAGTCGGACATTGCATTATACTGATACAGAGACTGCCACAATATTGGTCTGGCCACCCTGAGCCACGGGACCAGGTCGCCACAACTACTCCCAGCATTGCCCTGAAGTCCGGTCCCGGGTGCCCCATGGCCCAGGGGGCGCGTCATATAGATAATAGATAGATGATAGATAGTCCTATGATATGAGATAGAGGTCGTTATAGACAGGTTTATACACTCTCTCCCGAAGTCGGTAAAATCCTGGGTTGCCCAGGGAGATCCCTATAATGCTGATGACTTGGTGGGGTTGGTGGAAAGATACCAGGCGGTTGAGAGTCCGTTGGGAAAACAAGGGGTCGTAGCCTCTCAATACTGGGGTTCCCAAAAGGTGGCGGACACCCAAAAGAAGGGAGCTAGCGCCACACCTGGGGGGCATCCTAGAGTTCAGGAGGGGTCTGAGTTGCTGCCCAAGGTCCCACCCCATAATATAGTGTGTTGGAGATGTCATACCCCTGGCCATATTGCCTCCCGGTGTCCCATAACCTCTGAACCAATGGACTGTAACATGGGCCGGCGTTGCTCTTATTTTGCCTACCCCGCCTGCAGCGCGGTTCGTCAACATGGCGAGGGCCCTCAGGCATGCTCAGTGTCAGTTAACGGGGCACAAGTCTCTGGACTATTGGTCTCAGGAAGTTTGGTGACCCTGATAAGGGCCACACTCCCTCATCGGCTGGTTTCTGGGAAGGTGGTGGGTGTCCGGTGTATCAATGGGGACGCTAAGAACTATCCTGTGGCCCAGGTGGATGTAAACACAGACTGTGGCACCACATCTCATGAAGTGGCGGTCGTTAAGGACCTATTGCATCCCATAATAATTGGACGTTACTTTGCATTATTCTGGGAAATGTGGGGGAAAGCGGGGACACCTGGTTGCTTGGACGACAGCCAGATCGCCCCTAAGGAAACTTACCCGCAGAACATAGTAGATGAGTTTCCCATGTGTGTGCTGGTGGGCAATGAGGCTGAAGTAGCATCCCCTGAGTCCAATATCCCTGAGCTTTAGGTGTCCGAGGGAAACTTTGGAACTGCCCAACTCAGGGATTTAACTCTGAAAGGGGCCTTTGAAAATGTTACTGTGTTAAATGGGGTGCCTCAGGAACCGGGGGCTGACACTCGGTTCCCTCATTTTGCTGTGAATGGGGATTTGCTGTACAGAATAACCAAGCCAAGGGGTGAGGTAATAGAACAGTTGCTGGTGCCAGGGCCCTATAGACGCAGGGTGTTAGACATGGCTCATTCTCATGTGTTGGGTGGTCACCTGGGTGCAGACAAGATTCAAGAACGGATCCTCCAAAGATTCTACTGGCCAGGTTGCTATAGAGAAATATAGAGTTATTGTCGTTCCTGCCCCACATGCCAGATAACCTCCCCAGTGGCCCACTTCCGCAGTCCCCTAGTGCCACTACCAGTCATCGAGGTTCCATTCGAATGCATAGCAATGGATCTAGTGGGGCCTCTGGTCAAGTCCGCCCAAGTGCATCAGTATATCCTGGTGGTATTAGATTATGCTACATGGTATCTGGAGGCCGTACCACTACGAAACTCCTCCACCAGGTGTATAGCCCGGGAGTTAGACCACATGTTTTCAAGAACTGGGTTGCCTAACGAGATCCTAACAGACCAAGGAACTCCATTTATGTCGAAGGTCATGAGGGAATTGTGCAAGACACTGCAGATTGCACAACTGAGAACCTCCGTGTACTCTCCCCAGATGGACGGACTGGTAGAGAGGTTTAACAAAACCTTGAAAGCAATGTTGAGGAAAGCAGTGGAAAAGGATGGCCTTGACTGGGACTATATGTTGTTCGCCATGAGGGAAGTTCCCAAAGCTTCCACAGGTTTCTCCCCGTTTGAACCACTCTATGGACGACACCCTCAGGACTCCTGGAGGTGGAGAAAGAGTCCTGGGAAGCTGAGACCACTCCCTATAGGAGAGTGGTGGAGCACGTTGCCCAGATGCAAGAGAGGATTGCCCATGTGATGCCCATTGTGAGGGAGCACCTCCTTAAGGCACAAGAGGCACAGTCCAGGGTGTATAATAGGTCGGCCAGGGTGAGATCGTTCAACCCAGGAGATCGAGTGCTTGTGCTAGTCCCACAGTGGAGACAAGTTCATGGCCAAGTGGCAGGGCCCCTATGAGGTGGTAGAGAAAGTGGGGGAAGTCAACTTTAAGATCCACCAACCAGGGAAGAGGAAGCCCTACCAAATTTACCATGTTAACTTGATTAAGCCATGGCAAGATAGAGAGCCTGCGGAAGCTCCCTGTTTAATGGCTGAGGCCGATGTGAAAGAGGTCAAGGTGGCAGAGTCACTGTCACATGCCCAAAAGCAACAGTGCAAAGAGTTGTTACAGCGAAATAAAGACATGTTTTCGGAGTTGCCAGGACTCACTCAGGTCATAGAGCATGAGGTTCTCACAGAGCCTCATGTTCGCGTCAATCTAAAACCATACCGGATCCCCGAAGCCCGCAGAGAGGTGATCTCTAAAGAAGTAAGGCGGATGCTAAACCTGGGAGTCATTGAAGAGTCCAAAAGTGGATGGTCCAGTCCTATAGTCTTAGTGCCGAAACCAGATGGGGAATGGCGGTTTTGCAACGACTATAGGAAGCTGAACGAGGTCTCAAAGTTCGACGCCTACCCAATGCCTAGGGTAGATGAGCTTATCGAAAGGCTAGGACCCGCTCGGTACATCACCACTCTGGACCTCACCAAAGGATATTGGCAAATTCCCCTGTCCAAAGAGGCTAAGGAGAAGACAGCCTTCTCGACGCCAATACGTCAGGATGCTGGCCACCTTCCAGAGAGCCATGGACCGGATCTTAGCACCCCACAAACAGTATGCAGCGGCCTACCTAGATGCCATCGTCATATTTAGCCAGGACTGGGAAAGTCATCTGGACAAAGTTCAAGCCATACTTGATGCCCTAAGGAAGGCGGGCTTTACTATCAACCCGAAGAAATGTGCCATGGGGATGGAGGAAGCCAAGTACCTAGGGTACGTGGTTGGTAGAGGGGAAATAAAACCACAAATAAATAAGGTCGAGGCGATCTTGAACTGGCCACAGCCCCTCTCGAAGAAGCAGGTCAAGGCGTTTCTAGGCATTGTGGGCTACTATCGAAGATTTGTCCCTAACTTTGCCCTGATAGCAGCCCCACTGATGGATCTTCTGAAAGGGATGAAGTCAGCTATGGCCAAGTGGTCCCCGGAAGCAGAAGCGACCTGCCAGGAATTGAAACTGGTCCTCTGTAAACAACCAGTCTTGGTGGCACCCAGCTTCTCCAAGGAGTTTGTGGTCCAGATGGATGCATCGGATGTCGGGCTGGGAGCAGTCTTGTCCCAGGAGATTAACGGAGAAGAACACCCTGTAAAATACCTCAGTCTGAAGCTCTCCGCTTGTGAGAAGGACTACTCCATTGTAGAAAAAGAATGTTTGGCCATTAAGTGGGCGTTAAACACTCTGAGGTATTACCTATTAGGTAGAAGGTTCAGGTTAGTGTCAGACCATGCCCCATTGAGGTGGATGCGAGAAAAGAAGGGAAACAATGCCAGAGTGACTAGGTGGTTCCTGGCTCTACAAGATTTTAGTTTCCGGGTAGAGCATAGGCCTGGGAAACAACATGGGAATGCCGCTGCCTTGTCAAGGGTTTATTGTATGGTGACAGAAGGTGCCAAGCCCTACGGCTTTGGACAGAGGGGGGGTGTATGTAAGGTTGCTGCCGGACAGATCGTGGACGGGAGGTATGTGTCCTCGAAGTGCCATGCTTCGGTGATGTAGGATCCGGAGAAGCAGGCTCCAGCACACATAGTGCTGAGAGGAATTTAATGGGTCCGGATTACAGGGCCGGGTTTTATGAGCAGCTGAAAGAGCACCTGTGGCACCTAACAGGTGTTGGCAATAACTAAATCACACTTGCAGCCAGTTAACATGGATTAAAGTTGACTCAACTTCTGTCCTGTGTCCTTGTGTGTACCACATTGAGCATGGAGAAAAGAAAGAAGACCAAAGAACTGTTTGCGGACTTGTGAAACCAAATTGTGAGGAAGCATGAGCAATCTGAAGGCTACAAGTCCGTCTCCAAAGACCTGAATGTTCCTGTGTCTTCCGTGCGCAGTGTCATCAAGAAGTTTAAAGCCCATGGCACTGTGGCTAACCTCCCTACATGTGGACGGAAAAGAAAAATTGGCGAGAGATTTCAACGCAAGATTGTGCGGATGGTGGATAAAGAACCTCGACTAACATCCAAACAAGTTCAAGCTGCCCTGCAGTCTGAGGCTACAACAGTGTCAACCCGTACTATCCGTCGGCGTCTGAATGAAAAGGGACTGTATGGTAGGATACCCAGGAAGACCCCACTTCTTACCCCGAGACATAAAAAAGCCAGGCTGGAGTTTGCCAAAACTTACCTGATAAAGCCTAAAACTGGAAGTGCATTGAGGTGAAGGTGAAGAGGTATTGGGAATCCTGCAGAAAATACCTGTGTGAATTGCGTGAAGAGGTATTGGGAATCCTGCAGAAAATACCTGTGTGAATTGCGTGAAGAGGTATTGGGAATCCTGCAGAAAATACCTGTGTGAATTGCGGTGAGTGCTGCATTGTGATCTGCTGAGTGCTTTTCTACCTGTTTAGATTTATTGGGCTTTTTAAAATCTATTTTCTCACTACAGTTTTAGTTTCTTAGTTTACTACCTGTGTATTTAAGGGTTAACTACATTGCACTAAAATCCTGAGGTGTAGATTTACTCACAAGGGGTTAATTAAGGGGAAGGGGTCATAATTAAGGGTTTATAAGGGGCAGCTGGTTGGGCATAAAGTCCTTTGGAAGTGCATTGAGGTGAAGGGTACATTGCTGGAAAAGGAAAAAAAAAAAAAAAAAAACACTTTAAATCTCTTAGTTTGCGAGTGTGAACGAGCTGAGTGTGTCCGGAGCGTAAGTGCGAACGAAAGTAAGTGTGTGACTTGTTTTTCAGTGAAGAGGTATTGGGAATCCTGCAGAAAATACCTGTGTGAATTGCGGTGAGTGCTGCATTGTGATCTGCTGAGTGCTTTTCTACCTGTTTAGATTTATTGGGCTATTAAAAATCTATTTTCTCACTACAGTTTTAGTTTCTTAGTTTACTACCTGTGTATTTAAGGGTTAACTACATTGCACTAAAATCCTGAGGTGTAGATTTACTCACAAGGGGTTAATTAAGGGGAAGGGGTCATAATTAAGGGTTTATAAGGGGCAGCTGGTTGGGCATCAAGTCCTTTGGAAGTGCATTGAGGTGAAGGGTACATTGCTGGAAAAGGAAAAAAAAAACAAAAAAAAAAAAACACTTTAAATCTCTTAGTTTGCGAGTGTGAACGAGCTGCGTGTGTCCGGAGCGTAAGTGCGAACGAAAGTAAGTGTGTGACTTGTTTTTCAGTGACTTTGGATTCAGGGAGTTTGGAAGGGAGGACTTAGGACTGAATTGCTGACTGTATTTCATTCTTTCTTTACTTTACTTTTTACTTAATTAATCCACCTGACCTACTTAGCTGATTCCCCCGTCCATACTTGATACTTAATTGATCCCCCGTCCATACTTAACTGATCCCCCGCCGATATCTAATTGATACACTTGCACATCCCTAATTGATCCCCGTCCATACACCTATATATAAATAATTGTGTTTTGTACTTGTATATATATACTGACTGTATCCCCATATTTAGAATGACGTCCATATTGGACGGAGCCGTGCAGTGTACATCTTGCGCAATGTATGCATTCCGTGAGCACCCGCTCGAGGATCCATACTGCTGCGAGAGATGTGAGCATATCGTGCACTTGGAAGCCCAAATTCTGGATCTAAGTGCTCAGATAGCGGTACTGAGGAGCATCGACAACATAGAACGGAGTTTGCTGCTCACCGAGCAGACACTCAATGGGTCAATACTGGGGGTGGAGCATAGAGGGGAAGTGCAGGCTGAACAGGCAGGGAGCTGGATAACAGTAAGGAGGGATAGAGGGAAGAAGTATAGGAAGGCTGGTTCAGAACCGGCATTATTGGAGCACGACAGATCCTCTGACCGCCGGGGGAGTGTATGCTCCAGTAATGAGGGGGAGGGGGGAAGTGTAGGGCAGGCAAGACAGGTTCTGGTAGTGGGTGACTCTATTATTAGGGGGACAGACAGGGCAATCTGTCACAAAGACCGGGATCGCCGAACGGTGTGCTGCCTCCCTGGCGCTCGAGTCCGGCACATCGCGGATCGGGTTGACAGGTTACTGGGTGGGGCTGGCGAAGACCCAGCGGTCATGGTCCACATCGGCACCAATGACAAAGTGAGTGGTAGATGGAGGGTCCTTAAAAATTATTTCAGGGACCTAGGTAGGAAGCTTAGGGCAAGGACCTCCAAGGTAGTTTTCTCAGAAATACTACCAATCCCGCGAGCCACACAGGAGCGCCAACAGGAGGTTAGGGAGGTGAATAAGTGGCTAAAGAGTTGGTGCAAGGCAGAAGGGTTTGGGTTCATGGAGAACTGGGCCGACTTCGCGGTCGGCTACAGGCTCTACCGTAGGGACGGGCTGCACCTCAATGGGGAGGGTGCAGCGGTGCTGGGGAAGAAGATGGCTAATAGGTTGGAGGAGTTTTTAAACTAGAGACGGGGGGGGGAACCAAGGAAATAGGTGGGATGTGAGGCAAGCAAGGGGGAAGGGGAGAAGTGAATATAATGAGGGTGGAGAGGGAGGTGGGGATAGTACAGTTAGATCGTTAGAGTAGAATAGGATGCTAAATAACCCCAAAGTTTTATCTTGCATGCTGACCAACGCAAGAAGCCTGACCAATAAGGCGGATGAGCTGCGGGCGCTTATATGGGAGGAGAGGTATGACATCGTAGGTATAACAGAGACTTGGCTAGACGATAGCTACGACTGGGCGGTAAATTTATTAGATTATAGTTTATTTAGAAGGGACCGGAAACAGGGGAAAGGCGGAGGAGTCTGCTTATATGTAAAGTCATGTCTAAAACCCAGACTAAGGGAAGATATAGGAGAGGGAGAAGAGGGGGTCGAGTCCATGTGGGTAGAGATAGAGGGAACTAAAAATAATAATAAAATATTACTGGGGGTCTGCTATAAGCCACCCAATATAACAGAGGAGAATGAGAATCTGCTATTAGGACAAATAGACAAAGTAGCAAAACATAATGAAGTGATTGTAATGGGGGATTTCAACTACCCGGATATTGACTGGGAAACAGAAACCTGTAGATCGCAGAAAGGAAAAAGGTTCTTGACAAATATTAAGGATAATTATCTCTCCCAACTAGTGCAGGAACCAACGAGAGGGAAAGCCGTGTTGGACTTAATATTGACTAATAGGCCTGATAGAATAACTGAGGTACAGATAGGGGGGCACCTAGGTAATAGCGACCATAATATTATCGACTTCAAAATGCCCTTCAGTAGGGTTATCAATAAGGGAACAACAAAAACATTAAACTTTAGGAGGGCGAAGTTTGATCAGCTGAAAGAAAGCCTTCAACTTATTGACTGGGACAAAGTTCTTAATCAAAGGAATACGAATAGTAAATGGGAAACCTTCAAAAGAATTCTGAATACTCAGTGCGAGAGGTATATACCGTATGGGAATAAAAGGGCCAGAAATAAGAGGAAACCAATATGGTTGAACAAGAACGTAAAAGGGGCGTTAAATAGCAAAAAAGAGGCATTCAAGAGATTAAAACAGGAAAACAGCAAGGAGGCACTAATGTGTTACAAGGAAAAAACGAGAACCTGCAAAAAACAAATAAAAATAGCGAAGGAGGAAACAGAGAGACGTATTGCTAGGGAAAGTAGATCAAATCCCAAACTGTTCTTTACGTATATAAATAGTAAAAGGATTAAATCGGATAATATTGGACCGATAAAAAGTGAGGAAGGCAAAATCATAGAGAAAGATGAGGATAAAGCTAATCTATTAAATAATTTTTTTTCGACAACTTTCACAAAGGAAATCGAACTAACAGGAGAAATGAGAAGTGACAAACTTAATCCTCCACTAAGTATGACAAATCTAACCCAAGCTGGGGTACAGAAACGCCTCAGTAACATTAAAATAAACAAATCACCAGGACCTGATGGCATACACCCACGGGTACTAAGGGAACTAAGTAATGTGATAGACAGACCGTTATATCTTATATTTAAGGACTCTGTTGAGACTGGGTCTGTGCCACTTGATTGGCGACAGGCGAATGTAGTGCCAATATTCAAAAAGGGAGCAAAAAGTGACGCCGGAAACTATCGGCCGGTGAGTCTGACGTCCGTTGTGGGCAAAATTTTTGAAGGCTTCATTAAAGAGGCAATTACGGAGCATCTTGATGCTAATAATCTATTAACCCCGAACCAACATGGATTCATGAGGAATCGCTCCTGCCAAACAAACCTGATTGACTTCTACGAGGAGGTTAGCTCTCGAGTAGATCAGGGGGAACCAGTGGATGTCGTGTATCTCGACTTCTCAAAAGCTTTCGATAGCGTGCCACATAATAGGTTGGTATACAAAATGAGAATGATGGGGCTGGGGGAAAATGTCTGCAAGTGGGTAGCTAACTGGCTAAAGGATAGAAGGCAGAGGGTGGTTATAAATGGAATATACTCAGATTGGGTAAGCGTCACTAGTGGGGTACCACAGGGGTCTGTACTAGGCCCAATGTTATTTAATATCTTTATTAACGACATAGTCAACGGGATAAATAGTAAAATATCAATATTTGCAGATGACACAAAGTTATGTAAAACAATTAATACAAAAGAGGATAGTGAAGACCTACAGAGGGATTTGGATAAGCTGGGTAGGTGGAGCATTAAATGGCAAATGAGGTTTAACGAGGAGAAATGTAAGGTCATACATATGGGAAGGAAAAATGGAAGTCACCAGTACTCACTGAATGGGAAATCATTGGGGAATTCAGAGATGGAGAAGGACTTGGGCATCTTGATTGATAGCAAACTAAATTGGAGTGCCCAAAGTCAGGCGGCTGCTGTAAGGGCAAACAGGGTAATGGGATGTATCAGAAGAGGTATAGCTGCAAAGGATGAGAACATTGTTCTTCCACTGTACAAAGCACTGGTCAGACCACACTTGGAATACTGTGCTCAGTTATGGGCCCCAATATATAGAAAGGATATAAATGAGCTTGAAAAGGTACAAAGGAGGGCAACAAAATTAATAAAGGGAATGGAGGGACTGCAATACCCAGAGAGGTTGGCAAAACTAGGACTATTCAGCCTGGAAAAGAGAAGGTTGAGGGGGGACATAATAAATGTGTACAAATATGTTAGGGGACAGTATAGAGACCTTGCCCGGGATTTGTTCAAAAGGAGGGATATTACGGTAACAAGAGGGCACTCACTAAGACTGGAAGAGAAAAGGTTTCAGCACCAGCATAGGAAGGGGTTCTTTACGGTAAGAGCAGTGAGAATATGGAATTCACTGAGTGAGGAGACGGTAATGTCGGATTCACTACACCAGTTCAAGCGGGGACTGGATGCATTTCTAGATGCCACGCAGATTTCTGCATATACTTAAAAATAGAATAAAATAGTAGGTTGATACAGGGATTTATTCTGACTGCTGGTTTCAGAGTCAGGAGGGAATTTTTCCTCAGGTGAAGATTGGCTAAATCATTTGGGGTTTTTGCCTCCTCTGGATCAACATTAGCAATTACAGAACTAACAGGTCGAACTTGATGGATGCAAGTCTTTATTCGGCTTTACTAACTATGTAACTATATATACACCAAAGACAACTGCTTAACAGACAGTGCCATACACCAAAGACAACTGCTTAACAGACAATGCCATACACCAAAGACAACTGCTTAACAGACAGTGCCATACACCAAAGACAACTGCTTAACAGACAATGCCATACACCAAAGACAACTGCTTAACAGACAGTGCCATACACCAAAGACAACTGCATAACAGACAATGCCATACACCAAAGACAACTGCTTAACAGACACTGCCATACACCAAAGACAACTGCTTAACAGACAATGCCATACACCAAAGACAACTGCTTAACAGACAATGCCATACACCAAAGACAACTGCTTAACAGACAATGCCATACACCAAAGACAACTGCTTAACAGACAATGCCATACACCAAAGACAACTGCTTAACAGACACTGCCATACACCAAAGACAGCTGCTTAACAGACAGTGCCATACACCAAAGACAACTGCTTAACAGACACTGCCATACACCAAAGACAGCTGCTTAACAGACAATGCCATACACCAAAGACAACTGCTTAACAGACACTGCCATACACCAAAGACAACTGCTTAACAGACACTGCCATACACCAAAGACAGCTGCTTAACAGACAGTGCCATACACCAAAGACAACTGCTTAACAGACAGTGCCATACACCAAAGACAACTGCTTAACAGACAATGCCGTACACCAAAGACAACTGCTTAACAGACAGTGCCATACACCAAAGACAACTGCTTAACAGGCAATGCCATACACCAAAGACAACTGCTTAACAGACAATGCCATACACCCAAGACAACTACTTAACAGACAATGCCATACACCAAAGACAACTGCTTAACAGAGATGAGCGTTGTTCTACTCGAACTGTTCGCCAATCTCAAATTCGAGCTGTTTTGGGCGGTGTTCGAGCCGTTCGGCGAACACGAACAATTTGAGAAAAATTCGGCTGTTCGAGGTTATGTTCGATAACTGTTCATGCACCAAAATCATAACTGGATTTTTTCTCAGTAATGATGAAAATTAATGTTAATCCGCAGTTTGAGTGTACAGCGGGGTGGGGGGAGGGGCAGGGGATGGATCTCTACAGGAACAATGAAGATCTCCATTTTTTTTTCTCTTTCCCGCATTTGCAGTGGGGAGGTGCAATCTGTCAGCCTATCAGCAGCGCACACACGGAGCGAAGTGCTTTTTTTCACACAAGCAAGGGCATGTGTCATTGGCAGTGTATGTCACATGTCCTTGCCCTATAAGACCAAGCCATTTTCCCCGTCGCCACCATTTTCTCACTGCTGCAGCTGCGTGTTAGACGGCACCGCTGTTGCTGTGTGCGCTATACCTTGTTAATTTCAAGCCAATTTTCGCACAAATATACAGATAGCTTGGGAGTAGGGAATAGTTGTGATTGCAGTCCTTTTAAGGACTAGGTTACAGCATTTCCTATGACTTTTATCAGGCAGGTCTGTGCTCTTAAATAGATAGGTTGTGGGAGTAAAGACTAATTGTAATTGCAGTCCTTTTCAGGACTAGGTTACATGAGTTCCTATCAGTTTTTGCCAGGCAGGTCTGTGCCAGTGCTGTGCAAGTTTTTTTCACAGCATTTGGCTGAATCTAGCAAAGCTAATCCTTTTTGGCCTATTGCAGAGTGTGTTAGTCAGTGGAGTAGCCTATCTGTGTTGCAAGATATAACACCTGTGTATAGAATACCAATTTTTTTACTGCACCTAGTGAAGTAAAATCTTTTGGGCATAGCATCATTCTATTAGTCCATCTATACTGACCTCCATCAGGTTGCAAACTGAATCTAATTTTTTTCTGCATCTAGCTCTGAAAAAATATTTGGCCTTCTAGCAGTGTGTGGGACTTGTTCTATTAGTCCACCTATACTGACCTCCATCAGGTTGCAAACTGAATATATTTTTTTCTGCATCTACCTCTGAAAAAATATTGGGCTTCTAGCTGTGTGTGGGACTTGTTGTATTAGTCCATCTATACTGACCTCCATCAGGTTGC
Organism: Phyllobates terribilis; assembly: GCF_046119375.1. Taxonomy (NCBI): domain Eukaryota; kingdom Metazoa; phylum Chordata; class Amphibia; order Anura; family Dendrobatidae; genus Phyllobates; species Phyllobates terribilis. The sequence goes on from NW_027362790.1 coordinate 4,817,964, forward strand.
AAACTGAATATATTTTTTTCTGCATCTACCTCTGAAAAAATATTGGGCTTCTAGCTGTGTGTGGGTCTTGTTCTATTAATCCATCTATACAGACCTCCATCAGGTTGCAAACTGAATATAATTTTTTTCTGCATCTACCTCTGAAAAAATATTGGGCTTCTAGCTGTGTGTGGGACTTGTTGTATTAGTCCATCTATACTGACCTCCATCAGGTTGCAAACTGAATATACTTTTTTCTGCATCTACCTCTGAAAAAATATTGGGCTTCTAGCTGTGTGTGGGACTTGTTCTATTAATCCATCTATACAGACCTCCATCAGGTTGCAAACTGAATATATTTTTTTCTGCATCTACCTCTGAAAAAATATTGGGCTTCTAGCTGTGTGTGGTACTTGTTGTATTAGTCCATCTATACTGACCTCCATCAGGTTGCAAACTGAATATATTTTTTTCTGCATCTACCTCTGAAAAAATATTGGGCTTCTAGCTGTGTGTGGGTCTTGTTCTATTAATCCATCTATACAGACCTCCATCAGGTTGCAAACTGAATATATTTTTTTCTGCATCTACCTCTGAAAAAATATTGGGCTTCTAGCTGTGTGTGGGTCTTGTTCTATTAATCCATCTATACAGACCTCCATCAGGTTGCAAACTGAATATATTTTTTTCTGCATCTACCTCTGAAAAAATATTGGGCTTCTAGCTGTGTGTGGGACTTGTTGTATTAGTCCATCTATACTGACCTCCATCAGGTTGCAAATTGAATATAATTTTTTTCTGCATCTAACCCAGCCAATAGTTTTGGCCTAATACCACAGTTTGGCCACTCAGCTCTGCTCGGTTACCATCCATTGTTTTTTTGTGCAAACAACTCCAGAGTTGTGAATTAGTTAACCACCAAAATGAGTGGAAAAAGGCCTGCTGCTGGTGGAAAGGGGAATAGGCGTGTTGGGAAGGGGAAAAAAGGTTGTGTCCGTGGGGTAGGTGTTAAAGCAACAGTAACATCTGCAGAAGAAAGACCATCTTCCAGCCAAACTAAAATGTCTACTTCTTTTAGCGGACAATGTGATAAGATCCCTTTCTTACGGCCACGCCAATCGCTACAAATTCCAGATGAGGCACAAAAACAGCAGGTGCTTCAACGGATATCAAGTGCTCCTTTAAGTGGGCTCTCCTCCACATCAACTTCAACATCACAAATACTACAGTCCTCAAAGGTGTCACCCAAATCGCACTTGCTTCCTCACAGCTCCCAAATCTCCAGCTGCCCGTCTGAGTATGAGGTAGAACAGATGGTTGAGTCTGCAGAGCTGTTTACTCATACTATAGCCTGGGAATCAGAGGTCGACTCCAGCGCTTCTGTGAATCCAGACGAGGAAATGATCTGCACTGATGCCCAGAATCTTTATGAGTCGGATCCAGGACCAGACGCTGAAGGTTCTGACCATAATGTAGACCCTCATTCCCAAACTGTAACTCCTGTTGGTGGAGACAATGAGGAAGACGATGATAAGACTCAAATACCTGATTGGAGCGACAACTTTAGTTTTTTGTCAGGGCAGGAACAGGTTGGCTCTGAGGACGACGGGTGTGATAACACACAGGGTGATGATGATGAGGTTGGAGATCCCACTTACTGTCAACCCACAGTCAGCCAAGAGATGAGGTCAGCAGAGGAGGTGGAGGAAGATGCTAGTGATGACGAGGTCAGGTTGCGCCTTCCTGGACAGAGACGTAGTACTGGAAGCACGTCAACAACTGCATCCTCAAACACAACTCTGCCTCTCACCACAAGTCGTGGTGGCTCTTCAGGTCGCATGGGTGCTAAGCCTTGCATAGCCTGGGCATTTTTTCAGATCGATAAAGATGACCCAACTCGTGTTATCTGTAACATTTGTCAGCAAAAGCTAAGTAGAGGCCAAAAAATACATAGTTTGAGTACTTCATGCATGAACCGGCACATGGACATGAAGCATAAGTTGCAGTGGGAAGCTCAGTGTGCTACAATGCGGCCTAGCCGGCCGGGCCAACCACCGTCTGCCATATCTTGTGCATCCGCGGCCTCTTCATCCTCTGTGACTGGGGGGACAGCAGTCACACCTGTTTTGGGGCGCAGACCTGCCACCTCTTTACCCGCAACAGCCAGCGTGATTGGCAGGTCTTCATTTTCTTTGGAGGTGGTAACACCAGCTGGTGTTGAGCGCTGTCCGACATTGATAGCACCACCTTTGGATCAAGGCAACCTAACATGTCCGCCTGCATCTTCCTCACAGACCGGAAGTTTGCCGGGGACACCCTTATCAACCCCGTCTAAGCACAATAGCCAGCCCTCGGTCCCTCAGATGTGGACAAGTAAAAGACCATTTCCTCCTAGCCATGAGAAAGCTAAGAGGTTGAATTTCACCATCTGCAAGCTCTTGGCTACAGAAATGCTGCCTTTCCGCCTGGTGGACACAGAGGATTTTCGAGACCTTATGTCCGTCGCAGTGCCCCAGTACCAGATGCCCAGTCGGCACTACTTCTCAAAGAAAGGTGTGCCTGCGCTCCACCAGCATGTCGCACACAACATCACCGCTTCTTTGAGAAACTCTGTGTGTGACAGGGTGCATTTCACCACAGACACTTGGACGAGTAGGCATGGACAGGGGCGTTACATGTCGCTGACTGGGCACTGGGCAACTATGGTGACAGCAGGACAAGGGGCTGCTGTCCAAGTCTTGCCGTCCCCACGAGTTGTGCGTCAATCCTCTTTATGTCAAAGTTCCTCCACTGCTTCTGCCTCCTCAACCTCCTCTCGGTCTTCCACCTGCACCCAAAGCCTGTCTGGTCATGCCACAAGCTTTCTAACTGTGCAGAAGGGATCCTGCACACCTCCTTACTATGCTGGCAGTAGGGCTCAACGTCATCAGGCGGTTTTTACTTTGAAATGTCTGGGAAATGTGAGTCACACAGCTGAGGAGTTGTGGTCAGCTCTGGAGAACCAATTTCATGAATGGCTGTCTCCACTGGACCTGAAACCAGGGAAGGCCGTGTGCGACAATGCTGCAAACCTGGGTGCGGCCCTTCGCCGGGGCAATGTCACACACGTGCCTTGTATGGCTCACGTGTTGAACCTGGTTGTCCAGCAATTTTTAGCCCACTATCCCAGACTAAATGGCCTTCTGCAGAGGGCACGGTCGCTGTGTGCTCACTTCCGCCGTTCGCATCCTGCAGCTCAGCGACTTACATCTCTACAGAAGTCGTTGGGCCTGCCACTTCACCGGCTAAAATGCGATGTGCCTACCCGGTGGAATTCAACTCTGCACATGTTGCAGCGACTGTGGCAGCACCGACAAGCCCTGGTGCAATACGTTCTGACGTATAGCCTGGGCCAACGAGATCCAGAGGTGGGGCAAATCACGCTGGAGGAGTGGTCTCAGATCAGGGACCTATGCACCCTTCTGCACAGTTTTGAAATGGCGACGAAGATGTTTAGTGCTGATGATGCCATTATCAGCATGACTATTCCGGTGATTTACATGCTGGAGCACATGTTAAACAGAATTCGGAGTCAGGTGGTGGCACAAGAGGAGGTGGAGGAAGTAGAGGAGGAGGAGTTGTATGCGGAAGGGCTAACATCTGCAAGGTCCAGACGGTCGGCAGCACCAAGGCGGCAGGCATGTGAGGGTGGGGGAGATGGTTTTACCAGGGCGCATGGTAGCAGCCAAACTAGTGAGGACGGTGCAGGAGCCCAGGAAGAAGTGGAGGACGAACTGATGGAAGACTCATCAGATGAGGGAGACCTTGATCACATTTCTGTTGTGCGAGGTTGGGGGGAGGGGACAGAGGAAGGAAGCATGATTGTTACCTCGCCACCAACACAACAGGGACTTGGTGCTCCTGGATGCGCAACACACATGAGTGCCTTCTTGCTGCACTACCTGCAACATGACCCTCGAATTGTGAGAATTAGAAATAATCCTGACTACTGGGTTGCCACACTGTTAGATCCCCGGTACAAAAGTAAATTTGCAGAAATTATTCCTGCCATAGAAAGGGATGCACGCATGCAGGAGTATCAGCAGAGACTGTTGCAGAATCTTACATGTGCTTTTCCACAAAATACCAGTGGTGCACGTAGTGAATCTCACAGTTCCAACTTGCCAACCGTGGGACCGTCAAGTGTTCAGCACTCAAACCGTAACAGAACCACAGTATCTGCTGGTAACATCAATTTTGCGGAATCATTTCACCACTTTTTTAGCCCATCCTTTGCAAGGCCACAGGAGACAAGAAGTCTGACACATAGTCAACACCTAGAGACGATGGTACAGGAGTATCTCCAAGTAAACATTGAAGCCACGACTGTGTCACTGGACCCTTGCTCTTTTTGGGCTTCCAATCTGGATAAATGGCCGGAGCTAGCCACTTACGCCTTGGAAATCTTGTCATGCCCCGCAGCCAGCGTTCTGTCTGAACGTGTGTTCAGCGCTGCTGGTGGTGTGCTGACAGATAAGCGCACGCGGCTCTCCACTGATAATGTAGACAGACTCACGTTCATAAAGATGAACAAATCATGGATCCGAAACGACTTTTCTACCCCTGTGTCATCCTGGGGAGAGTAAAAGCTTGATGATTGGTTAAAATCACCCTACCAACCGTTTTAAGCTTTCAAATTACTAATCATGTTTATCTGTATCTTGACTGGAAAATAATTTGGGCTTTGTAGCAGTGTGCAGCACTGATCCTATTAGGCCATCTATAATAAGCTCCACCAGATTTAAAATTAAAAATAATTTTTAGCTGCATCTAGCCCGGAAAATAATTTTGGGGCTCCGAGATGCGCAAGACACATAAGTGCCTTCTTGCTGCACTACCTGCAGCATGACCCTCATATTGTCAGAATTCGAAGTAATCATGACTACTGGGTTGCCACACTCTTAGATCCCCCAAACTTTTCGATCAACCTTTTCATTTTAATAAAGACCAAAAAAATGGTCATTTTTGAAATTATAAGCATTAGCAGGTTGTTAGAAACTGAAATCAAACAGTTTTCAACTCAAAACTTTATTCTAGGTGATGTTACATTTTCACATAGGACCCCTTGTTCGAAAGGAGCTTCTGAACTCTCTCGTCCATTGAATTTGTCAGGTTTTGGATGGTTTCTGCTTCAATTGTTTTGCATGAGGACAGAATACCCTCCCAGAGATGTTGCTTAGATGTGAACTGCCTCCCGCCATCATAGACACTCCTTTTAATGATGCTCCAAAGGTTCTGAATGGGGTAGAGGTCAGGGGAGCATGGGGGTCACACCATAAGTTTGTCCCCTTTTATGCCCATATCAGCCAGAGATGCAGATGTTTTATGTGCAGCATGAGATGGTGCATTATCATGCAGAAAAATGATCTTGCTGTGAAATACACGGTTCTTCTTCTTGAACCATGGCAGGAAATGCTGTTTGAGAAAATCCACATACATTATGGAGTTCATCTTTAGCGCCTTCAGGGATCCTAAAGGGGCCGACAATCTCTCTCCCCATGATTCCAGCCCAAAACATTACTCCACCTCCTCTTTGTTGGCGCTGTAGCCGTGTTTGCGTGGGGTGTCCATCAACCAGCCATCCTCCACTCCATCCATCTGGACCATCGAGCGCTGCATGGCACTCATCCGTGAACAAAACAGTTTTGAAATCAGTCTTCATGTAATGTTTGGCCCACTGGAGCCATTTCTGCTTGTGTGAAGTGGATAGAGGAGGTCGACAGGATGGCGTATGCACAGCTGCAAACCTCTGAAGGACCCTGCATCTTGTTGTTCGGGGGACGTTGGAGGCACAAGCAGCTTCAAAAACTTGTCTGCTGCTATGACAAGGCTTTTTTGCCGCTGCTGTTTCAACCTGACGTAATTGCCTGTAGGAAAGAGTCCTCAATTTGCCCTTATCAGCACGCACACGTGTGTACTGTGAATCAGCTACATACTTCTTGATTGCCAAGACACTTCATCCTGATCATCGCACAATGTTGATTGTAGTCATGCCTTGACCTAAACACTCCACAATTTGTTGCTTCTCAGCAGCCGACACATCCTTTTTCTTTCCCATTTTGGCAGAAAATGTAGGCTGCTTAATAATGTGAGACAGCCTTCTTAAGTAGTCTTGCCTTTCATTGGACACACCTGCCAAACTAATTAGCACAGGTGTCTGCAATTGCTTACAGTGATATAAAGAGCCCTGACACACATCACCATCAATGAGTTTAACTGACAAACAAACAAATTCTTCCCTTATCACTCCTAAACACTTTTTGCATAATAATTTGGAACGCAGTGTACATGTGCTTTTCCACAAAACACCAGCGGTTCACGTAGTGAATCTTACAGTTCTAACTTGCCAACCGTGGTCTGTATGGAATTGTTCAATAAAGGGCCCAAAATTAAGATAACATAGATGGGAGAGGTCTCTATGAATAGGAATTCCTAAGTATTTGATACCCTGTGAGGGCCAGGCAAAGGGAAAGTTGGACTGGATGGAATCCTATATGGATTTGGGGAGGGAGACATCGAGGGCCTCAGACTTCGCTGCATTGATTTTAAAATTTGACCATGTAACAAAGTGATCTATTTCAGCCATAACAGCATGGATGGATATATGTGATTGAGTGATATATACTAGGACATCATCAGCAAATAGAGAGCACTTGTACTCGGTGTCTCCCACCTCAATCCACCTAATATTGGGGTTATGGCGAATTGATGAGAGCAGGTGCTCCGTCACTAGGATGTATAAGAGAGGGGACAGAGGACATCCCTGCCTTGTCCCATTGGTGATTGTGAAAGGTGATGAAAATGTTCTGACGCACCCCCTGGGCCTTGGGACACCCGGAGCCGGACCCTTTTTGGTGGATGCTGGTGGTTGTAGTCTTCGTGGCGGCGACCCGGTTCCGTGGCTCAGGGCGGTCAAACCAGTGGCGGAACTATTTATGTGGTTTTGATGTTTAAATGTCCGACTACGCCACCCGTGGATTGCGGTTAGAGTGAACCGCCGCTACAGGGCAGACCGCTGAGGCTGGTGTTGTGGGTGCAGCAGAGCGTAGCATAACTCCCCACGGGAGGAGTATAGCCTCAGGGCAGTGTATGCGGAGGATGGGGGTGATGGTGCAGGGCAGCAGCAGTAATGACACGGAGTCAGTGATGCAGTCCAGGGCCTTTACTCACAGTTCTTATTATCCAGACCACGTCTGCAGGTAACGGCTGCCCACGTCGTACTGTGCTCACCAGGTGAGGGGCTCAGACAACTCCCAGATAACTTTGGAGTGCTTCACAGGACCCCCTTTGTGTGTCCTTTGTTTGGCCTTTCTTACCAACCCTTCTGTCCGGCTGCCTCGGGCCTCCTCTTGGTAAACTTGGCGCCAGTTTCCCTGACCCTATGTGGTGCCTTCCTAGCGGGTGTAGCGAGGGGCTGCGCCACATAAAATGTCAGAGCCTCCGGTTTCTAGCTGAGGGTCGTTTCCTGCCTCCACTAGTTCGGGGACCGGTCTCCCCCTTTGGCCTGACCCCTCCACGCAGGTGGATTCGGGTGTGCGGTGGCGACTCGCCCGTCCGCACCCCTGGGATCCCTTCATTCCTCGTTCCTGGAGCCTTCTCCGCTCCTCTTCCTTCCTTCTCCCTCTTCCAGGCCTGGGCCTCTGTTACTAGGCCCGCCTCCGGAGCAGAGCTCATGCAGAGCCCCTGCTCCCTGCCACTTCTGCTCAGACTTCTCTGCACTGAACTAAGATGGTGCCCACCTTTTATACTCCCTTCTCAATGCACCCAGGAACTGCTTCCTCCCTGCTCCTGCACTACAGGGTTCCCCTTCCTCAGTGTTCCCTCCCCCCACTCCAGCCAGGGCCAGGGACTGTCGTGCCCATCTCAGGGGCATATTGGTCGCCCTGCCCCACGGCAATGTGGTGTAATGCATGCAGGTGTCGGGTCCTGATCCACACTCCATCCTTACCTGAGAGTGAGATATCACACCTCTGGGTGAGGTGCAATACGTCTGTAGCAACCGAGCCCTCAGGGTGCTACAGTTCCATTTATCTTCAGCCTAGGTGACGTATTGCGATACAGGGCCGTGATTTTGGCTATAAAAGGGTCCCCTAGACCCCTACCCCAAGCTTTTTAAGAGAATCATATATGGCGTGCCAGGAGACTCTATGGAATGCTTTCTCAGCATCCAACGAGAGTATCTAATTACAAATTTTTAACTGCATCTAGCCCAGGAAATACTTTGTGCCTAGTAGCAGTGTCTGCTAGTCAGCGGATTATCCCGGCTGTTAAGCAAGCTACACCACCTGTAGTTTAGACACTTAATTTTTCCAAAGGAAATGCTTCGGGACCATGGGATACTTAGTGAAGAGCATCAGGAGGCACCCCAAGGCATAGGGGCTGGGACTGGCAGTAGGATGCCTTGCGGTGGACAGCCGAGCTCGATCCTTATAAAAGCTTTTTAACTGCAGCAGCTTTAGTGGACGCTACTGGAGCTGGAATTACCGCGGCTGCTGGCATGAGACTTGCCCTCCAATAGATCCTTGTAAATGGATTTAAAGTGTATTCATTAAAATTAGAGAGACAATTTAAATTAAAAAGCTTAGAGATGCCTCCACCACAGGGGGGCTCGCTCGACCCACCAGCGGACAGGCACCAGTATTGGGAGAGGGGGGCTGGCCGTCAGGGTTCACCGCGGCTCTGGCACAAACCCGGCGACACGGAGGTGGCACGGGCAGGAGCGGACTGGCCGTGTCGGCTTCTCACTTTTTGGATTTTAGAAGGGCATGACATGCCTATATCTGTGTCTCCCCCTCCTTTTACTCCTCCACCTCTTTTATTTTCGCATGACTATATGTACTTGTCACTTTTCCATGTGTTAGTTGTGTCTTCTGAGCAGTTTGTCAGCTTTTGGACACCTTTGAAGGTGTTTTCTATGTGTTTCTATGTGTTTTTGTTTGCCTGCCATTGGTTTTAACGGTGTTCGAAGGTGTTCGACGAACAGTTCGACGAACAGTTCGGCGAACACACGGGTGTTCGACGAACCGAACCGAACTCGAACACTACGGGGGTGGCTCAACACTACTGCTTAACAGACACTGCCATACACCAAAGACAACTGCTTAACAGACAATGCCATACACCAAAGACAACTGCTTAACAGACAATGCCATACACCAAAGACAACTGCTTAACAGGCAATGCCATACACCAAAGACAACTGCTTAACAGACAATGCCATACACCAAAGACAACTGCTTAACAGACAATGCCATACACCAAAGACAACTGCTTAACAGACAATGCCATACACAAAAGACAACTGCTTAACAGACAATGCCATACACCAAAGACAACTGCTTAACAGGCAATGCCATACACCAAAGACAACTGCTTAACAGACAATGCCATACACCAAAGACAACTGCTTAACAGACAATGCCATACACCAAATACAACTGCTTAACAGACAATGCCATACACCAAAGACAACTGCTTAACAGACACTGCCATACACCAAAGACAACTGCTTAACAGACAATGCCATACACCAAAGACAACTGCTTAACAGACAATGCCATACACCAAAGACCACTGCTTAACAGACAATGCCATACACCAAAGACAACTGCTTAACAGACAATGCCATACACGAAAGACAACTGCTTAACAGACAATGCCATACACCAAAGACAACTGCTTAACAGGCAATGCCATACACCAAAGACAACTCCTTAATATGCAATGCCATACACCAAAGACAACTGCTTAACATGCAATGCCATACACCAAAGACTACTGCTTAACAGACAATACCATACACCAAAGATAACTGCTTAACCGGCAAGACAACTGCTTAACAGACAATGCCATACACCAAAGACAACTGCTTAACAGACAATGCCATACACCAAAGACAACTGCTTAACAGACAATGCCATACACCAAAGACAACTGCTTAACAGACAATGCCATACACCAAAGACAACTGCTTAACAGACAATGCCATACAACAAAGACAACTGCTAAACAGACAATGCCATACACCAAAGACAACTGCTTAACAGACAATGCCATACACTAAAGACAACTGCTTAACACACAATGCCATACACCAAAGACAACTGCATAACAGACAATGCCATACACCAAAGACAACTGCTTAACAGACAATGCCATACACTAAAGACAACTGCTTAACAGACAATGCCATACACCAATGACAACTGCTTAACAGACAATGCCATACACCAAAGACAACTGCTTAACAGACAATGCCATACACCAAAGACAACTGCTTAACAGGCAATGCCATACACCAAAGACAACTGCTTAACAGACAATGCCATACACCAAAGACAACTGCTTAACAGACAATGCCATACTCTAAAGACAACTGCGTAACAGACAATGCCATACACTAAAGACAACTGCTTATCAGACAATGCCATACACTAAAGACAACTGCTTAACAGACAATGCCATACACCAAAGACAACTGCTTAACAGACAATGCCATACACCAAAGACAACTGCTTAACAGACACTGCCATACACCAAAGACAACTGCTTAACAGACAATGCCATACACCAAAGACAACTGCTTAACAGACAATGCCATACACCAAAGACAACTGCTTAACAGGCAATGCCATACACCAAAGACAACTGCTTAACAGGCAATGCCATACACCAAAGACAACTGCTTAACAGACAATGCCATACACCAAAGACAACTGCTTAACAGACAATGCCATACACCAAAGACAACTGCTTAACAGACAATGCCATACACAAAAGACAACTGCTTAACAGACAATGCCATACACCAAAGACAACTGCTTAACAGGCAATGCCATACACCAAAGACAACTGCTTAACAGACAATGCCATACACCAAAGACAACTGCTTAACAGACAATGCCATACACCAAATACAACTGCTTAACAGACAATGCCATACACCAAAGACAACTGCTTAACAGACACTGCCATACACCAAAGACAACTGCTTAACAGACAATGCCATACACCAAAGACAACTGCTTAACAGACAATGCCATACACCAAAGACCACTGCTTAACAGACAATGCCATACACCAAAGACAACTGCTTAACAGACAATGCCATACACGAAAGACAACTGCTTAACAGACAATGCCATACACCAAAGACAACTGCTTAACAGGCAATGCCATACACCAAAGACAACTCCTTAATATGCAATGCCATACACCAAAGACAACTGCTTAACATGCAATGCCATACACCAAAGACTACTGCTTAACAGACAATACCATACACCAAAGATAACTGCTTAACCGGCAAGACAACTGCTTAACAGACAATGCCATACACCAAAGACAACTGCTTAACAGGCAATGCCATACACCAAAGACAACTGCTTAACAGACAATGCCATACACCAAAGACAACTGCTTAACAGACAATGCCATACACCAAAGACAACTGCTTAACAGACAATGCCATACACCAAAGACAACTGCTTAACAGACAATGCCATACAACAAAGACAACTGCTAAACAGACAATGCCATACACCAAAGACAACTGCTTAACAGACAATGCCATACACTAAAGACAACTGCTTAACACACAATGCCATACACCAAAGACAACTGCTTAACAGGCAATGCCATACACCAAAGACAACTGCTTAACAGACAATGCCATACACCAAAGACAACTGCTTAACAGACAATGCCATACTCTAAAGACAACTGCGTAACAGACAATGCCATACACTAAAGACAACTGCTTATCAGACAATGCCATACACTAAAGACAACTGCTTAACAGACAATGCCATACACCAAAGACAACTGCTTAACAGACAATGCCATACACCAAAGACAACTGCTTAACAGACACTGCCATACACTAAAGACAACTGCTTAACAGACAATGCCATACTCTAAAGACAACTGCTTAACAGACAATGCCATACACTAAAGACAAATGCTTAACAGACAATGCCATACACCAAAGACAACTGCTTAACAGACAATGCCATACACCAAAGACAACTGCTTAACAGACAATGCCATACACCAAAGACAACTGCTTAACAGGCAATGCCATGCACCAAAGACAACTGCTTAACAGACAATGCCATACTCTAAAGACAACTGCTTAACAGACAATGCCATACACCAAAGACAACTGCTTAACAGACAATGCCATACACCAAAGACAACTGCTTAACAGACAATGCCATACACCAAAGACAACTGCTTAACAGGCAATGCCATACACTAAAGACAACTGCTTAACAGACAATGCCATACACCAAAGACAACTGCTTAACAGACAATGCCATACACCAAAGACAACTGCTTAACAGACAATGCCATACACCAAAGACAACTGCTTAACAGACAATGCCATACACCAAAGACAACTGCTTAACAGACAATGCCATACACCAAAGACAACTGCTTAGCAGGCAATGACATACACCAAAGACAACTGCTTAACAGACAATGCCATACACCAAAGACAACTGCTTAACAGGCAATGCCATACACCAAAGACAACTGCTTAACAGGCAATGCCATACACCAAAGACAACTGCTTAACAGACACTGCCATACACCAAAGACAACTGCTTAACAGACAATGCCATACACCAAAGACAACTGCTTAACAGACACTGCCATACACCAAAGACAACTGCTTAACAGACACTGCCATACACCAAAGACAACTGCTTAACAGGCAATGCCATACACCAAAGACAACTCCTTAATATGCAATGCCATACACCAAAGACAACTGCTTAACATGCAATGCCATACATCAAATACAGCTGCTTAACAGACAATACCATACACCAAAGATAACTGCTTAACCGGCAAGACAACTGCTTAACAGACAATGCCATACACCAAAGACAACTGCTTAACAGGCAATGCCATACACCAAAGACAACTGCTTAACAGACACTGCCATACACCAAAGACAACTGCTTAACAGACAATGCCATACACCAAAGACAACTGCTTAACAGACAATACCATACACCAAAGAAAACTGCTTAACCGGCAAGACAACTGCTTAACAGACAATGCCATACACCAAAGACAACTGCTTAACAGGCAATGCCATACACCAAAGACAACTGCTTAACAGACACTGCCATACACCAAAGACAACTGCTTAACAGACAATGCCATACACCAAAGACAACTGCTTAACAGACAATGCCATACACCAAAGACAACTGCTTAACAGACAATGCCATACACCAAAGACAACTGCTTAACAGACAATGCCATACACCAAAGACAACTGCTAAACAGACAATGCCATACACCAAAGACAACTGCTTAACAGACAATGCCATACATTAAAGACAACTGCTTAACACACAATGCCATACACCAAAGACAACTGCATAACAGACAATGCCATACACCAAAGACAACTGCTTAACAGACAATGCCAAACACCAAAGACAACTGCTTAACAGACACTGCCATACACCAAAGACAACTGCTTAACAGACAATGCCATACACCAAAGACAACTGCTTAACAGACAATGCCATACACCAAAGACAACTGCTTAACTGACAATGCCATACACCAAAGACAACTGCTTAACAGACAATGTCATACACCAAAGACAACTGCTAAACAGCCAATGCCATACACCAAAGACAACTGCTTAACAGACAATGCCATACACTAAAGACAACTGCTTAACACACAATGCCATACACCAAAGACAACTGCATAACAGACAATGCCATACACCAAAGACAACTGCATAACAGACAATGCCATACACCAAAGACAACTGCTTAACAGACAATGCCATACACTAAAGACAACTGCTTAACAGACAATGCCATACACCAATGACAACTGCTTAACAGACAATGCCATACACTAAAGACAACTGCTTAACAGACAATGCCATACACCAATGACAACTGCATAACAGACAATGCCATACACCAAAGACAACTGCTTAACAGACAATGCCATACACCAAAGACAACTGCTTAACAGACAATGCCATACACTAAAGACAACTGCTTAACAGACAATGCCATACACCAATGACAACTGCTTAACAGACAATGCCATACACTATAGACAACTGCTTAACAGACAATGCCATACACCAAAGACAACTGCTTAACAGGCAATGCCATACACCAAAGACAACTGCTTAACAGACAATGCCATACACCAAAGACAACTGCTTAACAGACACTGCCATACACCAAAGACAACTGCTTAACAGACAATGCCATACACCAAAGACAACTGCTTAGCAGGCAATGCCATACACCAAAGACAACTGCTTAACAGGCACTGCCATACACCAAAGACAACTGCTTAACAGGCAATGCCATACACCAAAGACAACTGCTTAACAGACACTGCCATACACCAAAGACAACTGCTTAACAGGCAATGCCATACACCAAAGACAACAGCTTGACAGGCAATGCCATACACCAAAGACAACTGCTTAACAGACAATGCCATACACTAAAGACAACTGCTTAACAGACACTGCCATACACGAAAGACAACTGCTTAACAGACAATACCATACACCAAAGACAACTGCTTAACAGACAATGCCATACACTAAAGACAACTGCTTAACAGACAATGCCATACACCAAAGACAACTGTTTAACAGACACTGCCATACACGAAAGACAACTGCTTAACAGGCAATGCCATACACCAAAGACAACTGCTTAACAGACACTGCCATACACGAAAGACAACTGCTTAACAGGCAATGCCATACACCAAAGACAACTGCTTAACAGACACTGCCATACACCAAAGACAACTGCTTAACAGGCAATGCCATACACGAAAGACAACTGCTTAACAGACAATGCCATACACCAAAGACAACTGCTTAACAGGCAATGCCATACACCAAAGACAACTGCTTAACAGGCAATGCCATACACCAAAGACAACTGCTTAACAGACAATGCCATACACCAAAGACAACTGCTTAACAGGCAATGCCATACACCAAAGACAACTGCTTAACAGACACTGCCATACACCAAAGACAACTGCTTAACAGACAATGCCATACACCAAAGACAACTGCTTAACAGACAATAACATACACCAAAGACAACTGCTTAACAGACACTGCCATACACCAAAGACAACTGCTTAACAGACAATGCCATACACCAAAGACAACTGCTTAACAGACAATGCCATACACCAAAGACAACTGCTTAACAGACAATGCCATACACCAAAGACAACTGCTTAACAGACACTGCCATACACCAAAGACAACTGCTTAACAGGCAATGCCATACACGAAAGACAACTGCTTAACAGACAATGCCATACACCAAAGACAACTGCTTAACAGACAATGCCATACACCAAAGACAACTGCTTAACAGGCAATGCCAAACAACAAAGACAACTGCTTAACAGACAATGCCATACACCAAAGACAACTGCTTAACAGGCAATGCCACACATCAAAGACAACTGCTTAACAGACAATGCCATACACCAAAGACAACTGCTTAACAGACAACGCCTTACACCAAAGACAACTGCTTAACAGACAATGCCATACACCAAAGACAACTGCTTAACAGGCAATGCCAAACAACAAAGACAACTGCTTAACAGACAATGCCATACACCAAAGACAACTGCTTAACAGGCAATGCCACACATCAAAGACAACTGCTTAACAGACAATGCCATACACCAAAGACAACTGCTTAACAGACAACGCCTTACACCAAAGACAACTGCTTAACAGACAATGCCATACACCAAAGACAACTGCTTAACAGACAATGCCATACTCTAAAGACAACTGCTTAACAGACAATGCCATACACCAAAGACAACTGCTTAAAAGCCAATGGCATACACCAAAGACAACTGCTTAACAGGCAATGCCATACACCAAAGACAACTGCTTAACAGACAATGCCATACACCAAAGACAACTGCTTAACAGACAATGCCATACACCAAAGACAACTGCTTAACAGACAATGCCATACACCAAAGACAACTGCTTAACAGGCAACACCATACACCAAAGACAACTGCTTAACAGACACTGCCATACACCAAAGACAACTGCTTAACAGACAATGCCATACACCAAAGAAAACTGCTTAACAGACAATGTCATACTCCAAAGACAACTGCTTAACAGGCAATGCCATACACCAAAGACAACTGCTTAACAGACAATGCCATACACCAAAGACAACTGCTTAACAGACAATGCCATACACCAAAGACAACTGCTTAACAGGCAATGCCATACACCAAAAACAACTGCTTAACAGACAATGCCATACACTAAAGACAACTGCTTAACAGACAATGCCATACACCAAAGACAACTGCTTAACATACACTGCCATACAACAAAGACAACTGCTTAACAGGCAATGCCATACACCAAAGACAACTGCTTAACAGACAATGCCATACACTAAAGACAACTGCTTAACAGACAATGCCATACACCAATGACAACTGCTTAACAGACAATGCCATACACCAAAGACAACTGCTTAACAGACAATGCCATACACCAAAGACAACTGCTTAACAGACAATGCCATACACTAAAGACAACTGCTTAACAGACAATGCCATACACCAAAGACAACTGCTTAACAGACAATGCCATACACCAAAGACAACTGCTTAACAGACAATGCCATACACCAAAGACAACTGCTTAACAGACAATGCCATACACCAAAGACAACTGCTTAACAGACAATGCCATACACCAAAGACAACTGCTTAACAGGCAACGCCATACACCAAAGACAAATGCTTAACAGACAATGCCATACACCAAAGACAACTGCTTAACAGACAATGCCATACACCAAAGACAACTGCTTAACAGACAATGCCATACACCAAAGACAACGGCTTAACAGGCAACACCATACACCAAAGACAACTGCTTAACAGACACTGCCATACACCAAAGACAACTGCTTAACAGACAATGCCATACACCAAAGAAAACTGCTTAACAGACAATGCCATACTCCAAAGACAACTGCTTAACAGGCAATGCCATACACCAAAGACAACTGCTTAACAGACAATGCCATACACCAAAGACAACTGCTTAACAGACAATGCCATACTCCAAAGACAACTGCTTAACAGACAATGCCATACACTAAAGACAACTGCTTAACAGACAATGCCATACACCAAAGACAACTGCTTAACAGACAATGCCATACAACAAAGACAACTGCTTAACAGGCAATGCCATACACCAAAGACAACTGCTTAACAGACAATGCCATACACCAAAGACAACTGCTTAATAGACAATGCCATACACCAAAGACAACTGCTTAACAGACAATGCCATACACCAAAGACAACTGCTTAACAGGCAATGCCATACACCAAAGACAACTGCTTAACAGGCAATGCCATGCACGAAAGACAACTGCTTAACAGGCAATGCCATACACCAAAGACAACTGCTTAACAGGCAATGCCATACACCAAAGACAACTGCTTAACAGACAATGCCATACACCAATGACAGCTGCTTAACAGGCAATGCCATGCACGAAAGACAACTGCTTAACAGGCAATGCCATACACCAAAGACAACTGCTTAACAGGCAATGCCATACACCAAAGACAACTGCTTAACAGACACTGCCATACACCAAAGACAACTGCTTAACAGACAATGCCATACACCAAAGACAACTGCTTAACAGACAATGCCATACACCAAAGACAACTGCCTAACAGACACTGCCATACACCAAAGACAACTGCTTAACAGACAATGCCATACACCAAAGACAACTGCTTAACAGACAATGCCATACACCAAAGACAACAGCTTAACAGGCAATGCCATGCACGAAAGACAACTGCTTAACAGGCAACACCATACACCAAAGACAACTGCTTAACAGGCAATGCCATACACCAAAGACAACTGCTTAACAGACAATGCCATACACCAAAGACAACTGCTTAACAGGCAATGCCATACACCAAATACAACTGCTTAACAGACAATGCCATACACCAAAGACAACTGCTTAACAGACACTGCCATACACCAAAGACAACTGCTAAACAGACAACGCCATACACCAAAGACAACTGTTAAACAGACAACGCCATACACCAAAGACAACTGCTTAACAGACACTGCCATACACAAAAGACAACTGCTTAACAGGCAATGCCATACACCAAAGACAACTGCTTAACAGACACTGCCATACACCAAAGACAACTGCTTAACAGACACTGCCATACACCAAAGACAACTGCTTAACAGGCAATGCCATACACCAAAGACAACTGCTTAACAGACACTGCCATACACCAAAGACAACTGCTTAACAGACACTGCCATACACCAAAGACAACTGCTTAACAGACTATGCCATACACCAAAGACAACTGCTTAACAGACACTGCCATACACCAAAGACAACTGCTTAACTGACACTGCCATACACCAAAGACAACTGCTTAACAGGCAACGCCATACACCAAAGACAACTGCTTAACAGACAATGCCATACACCAAAGACAACTGCTTAACAGACAATGCCATACACCAAAGACAACTGCTTAACTGACAATGCCATACACCAAAGACAACTGCTTAACAGACAACGCCATACACCAAAGACAACTGCTTAACAGGCAACGCCATACACCAAAGACAACTGCTTAACAGGCAATGCCATACACCAAAGACAACTGTTTAACAGACAATGCCATACACCAAAGACAAATGCTTAACAGGCAACGCCATACACCAAAGACAACTGCTTAACAGACAATGCCATACACCAAAGACAACTGCTTAACAGACACTGCCATACACCAAAGACAACTGCTTAACAGACACTGCCATACACCAAAGACAACTGCTTAACAGGCAATGCCATACACCAAAGACAACTGCTTAACAGGCAATGCCATACACCAAAGACAACTGCTTAACAGACAGCGCCATACACCAAAGACAACTGCTTAACAGACAACGCCATACACCAAAGACAACTGCTTAACAGGCAACGCCATACACCAAAGACAAATGCTTAACAGGCAACGCCATACACCAAAGACAACTGCTTAACAGACAATGCCATACACCAAAGACAACTGCTTAACAGACACTGCCATACACCAAAGACAACTGCTTAACAGACACTGCCATACACCAAAGACAACTGCTTAACAGGCAATGCCATACACCAAAGACAACTGCTTAACAGGCAATGCCATACACCAAAGACAACTGCTTAACAGACAATGCCATACACCAAAGACAACTGCTTAACAGACAATGCCATACACCAAAGACAACTGCTTAACAGACAATGCCATACACCAAAGACAACTGCTTAACAGACACTGCCATACACCAAAGACAACTGCTTAACAGACACTGCCATACACCAAAGACAACTGTTAAACAGACAATGCCATACACCAAAGACAACTGCTTAACAGACAATGCCATACACCAAAGACAGCTGCTTAACAGGCAACGCCATACACCAAAGACAACTGCTTAACAGGCAACGCCATACACCAAAGACAAATGCTTAACAGGCAATGCCATACACCAAAGACAACTGCTTAACAGACAATGCCATACACAAAAGACCACTGCTTAACAGACACTGCCATACACCAAAGACAACTGCTTAACCGACACTGCCATACACCAAAGACAACTGCTTAACAGGCAACGCCATACACCAAAGACAACTGCTTAACAGACAATGCCATACACCAAAGACAACTGCTTAACCGACACTGCCGTACACCAAAGACAACTGCTTAACAGGCAACGCCATACACCAAAGACAACTGCTTAACAGACAACGCCATACACCAAAGACAACTGCTTAACAGACAACGCCATACACCAAAGACAACTGCTTAACAGACAACGCCAGACACCAAAGACAACTGCTTAACAGGCAACGCCATACACCAAAGACAAATGCTTAACAGGCAACGCCATACGACAAAGACAACTGCTTAACAGACAATGCCAAACACCAAAGACAACTGCTTAACAGACACTGCCATACACCAAAGACAACTGCTTAACAGACACTGCCATACACCAAAGACAACTGCTTAACAGGCAATGCCATACAGCAAAGACAACTGCTTAACAGACAATGCCATACACCAAAGACAACTGCTTAACAGACACTGCCATACACCAAGGACAACTGCTTAACAGGCAATGCCATACAGCAAAGACTACTGCTTAACAGACAATGCCATACACCAAAGACAACTGCTTAACAGACACTGCCATACACCAAAGACAACTGCTTAACAGACACTGCCATACACCAAAGACAACTGCTTAAAAGGCATCGCCATACACCAAAGACAACTGCTTAACAGGCAATGCCATACACCAAAGACAACTGCTTAACCGACAACGCCATACACCAAAGACAACTGCTTAACAGACAACGCCATACACCAAAGACAACTGCTTAACAGACAACGCCATAAACTAAAGACAACTGCTTAACAGACAATGCCATACACTAAAGACAACTGCTTAACAGACAATGCCATACACCAAAGACAACTGCTTAACAGACAATGCCATACACCAAAGACAACAGCTTAACAGATAATGCCATACACCAAAGACAACTGCTTAACAGACACTGCCATACACCAAAGACAACTGCTTAACAGGCAATGCCATACACTAAAGACAACAGCTTAACAGACAATGACATGCACCAAAGACAACTGCTTAACAGACACTGCCATACACCAAAGACAACTGCTTAACAGACTATGCCATACACCAAAGACAACTGCTTAACAGACATTGCCATACACCAAAGACAACTGCTTAACAGACACTGCCATACACCAAAGACAACTGCTTAACAGGCAATGCCATGCACCAAAGACAACTGCTTAACAGACAACGCCATACACCAAAGACAACTGCTTAACAGACAATGCCATACACCAAAGACAACTGCTTAACAGACAATGCCATACACCGAAGACAACTGCTTAACAGACACTGCCATACACCAAAGACAACTGCTTAACAGACAATGCCATACACCAAAGACAACTGCTTAACAGACAATGCCATACACCAAAGACAACTGCTTAACTGGCAATGCCATACACCAAAGACAACTGCTTAACAGACAATGCCATACACCAAAGACAACTGCTGAACAGACAATGCCATACACCAAAGACAACTGCTTAACAGACAATGCCATACACCAAAGACAACTGCTTAACAGACACTGCCATACACCAAAGACAACTGCTTAACAGACACTGCCATACACCAAAGACAACTGCTTAACAGGCAATGCCATACAGCAAAGACAACTGCTTAACAGACAATGCCATACACCAAAGACAACTGCTTAACAGACACTGCCATACACCAAAGACAACTGCTTAACAGGCAATGCCATACAGCAAAGACAACTGCTTAACAGACAATGCCATACACCAAAGACAACTGCTTAACAGACACTGCCATACACCAAAGACAACTGCTTAACAGACACTGCCATACACCAAAGACAACTGCTTAAAAGGCATCGCCATACACCAAAGACAACTGCTTAACAGGCAATGCCATACACCAAAGACAACTGCTTAACCGACAACGCCATACACCAAAGACAACTGCTTAACAGACAACGCCATACACCAAAGACAACTGCTTAACAGACAACGCCATAAACTAAAGACAACTGCTTAACAGACAATGCCATACACTAAAGACAACTGCTTAACAGACAATGCCATACACCAAAGACAACTGCTTAACAGACAATGCCATACACCAAAGACAACAGCTTAACAGATAATGCCATACACCAAAGACAACTGCTTAACAGACACTGCCATACACCAAAGACAACTGCTTAACAGGCAATGCCATACACTAAAGACAACAGCTTAACAGACAATGACATGCACCAAAGACAACTGCTTAACAGACAACGCCATACACCAAAGACAACTGCTTAACAGACTATGCCATACACCAAAGACAACAGCTTAACAGACAATGCCATACACCAAAGACAACTGCTTAACAGACACTGCCGTACACCAAAGACAACTGCTTAACAGGCAATGCCATGCACCAAAGACAACTGCTTAACAGACAACGCCATACACCAAAGACAACTGCTTAACAGACAATGCCATACACCAAAGACAACTGCTTAACAGACAATGCCATACACCGAAGACAACTGCTTAACAGACACTGCCATACACCAAAGACAACTGCTTAACAGACAATGCCATACACCAAAGACAACTGCTTAACAGACAATGCCATACACCAAAGACAACTGCTTAACTGGCAATGCCATACACCAAAGACAACTGCTTAACAGACAATGCCATACACCAAAGACAACTGCTTAACAGACAATGCCATACCCCAAAGACAACTGCTTAACTGGCAATGCCATACACCAAAGACAACTGCTTAACAGACAATGCCATACACCAAAGACAACTGCTTAACAGAAAATGTCATACACCAAAGACAACTGCTTAACAGACACTGCCATACACCAAAGACAACTGCTTAACCGACACTGCCATACACCAAAGACAACTGCTTAACAGAAAATGTCATACACCAAAGACAACTGCTTAACAGACAACGCCATACACCAAAGACAACTGCTTAACAGACAACGCCATACACCAAAGACAACTGCTTAACAGGCAACGCCATACACCAAAGACAAATGCTTAACAGGCAACGCCATACACCAAAGACAACTGCTTAACAGACAATGCCATACACCAAAGACAACTGCTTAACAGACAATGCCATACACCAAAGACAACTGCTTAACAGACAATGCCATACACCAAAGACAACTGCTTAACAGACAATGCCATACACCAAAGACAACTGCTTAACAGACAATGCCATACACCAAAGACAACTGCTTAACAGACACTGTCATACACCAAAGACAACTGCTTAACAGACAATGCCATACACCAAAGACAACTCCTTAATATGCAATGCCATACACCAAAGACAACTGCTTAACATGCAATGCCATACACCAAAGACAACTGCTTAACAGACACTGCCATACTCTAAAGACAACTGCTTAACAGACAATGCCATACACTAAAGACAACTGCTTAACAGACAATGCCATACACCAAAGACAACTGCTTAACAGACAATGCCATACACCAAAGACAACTGCTTAACAGACAATGCCATACACCAAAGACAACTGCTTAACAGACAATGCCATACACCAAAGACAACTGCTTAACAGACAATGCCATACACCAAAGACAACTGCTTAGCAGGCAATGACATACACCAAAGACAACTGCTTAACAGACAATGCCATACACCAAAGACAACTGCTTAACAGACAATGCCATACACCAAAGACAACTGCTTAACAGGCAATGCCAAACAACAAAGACAACTGCTTAACAGACAATGCCATACACCAAAGACAACTGCTTAACAGGCAATGCCACACATCAAAGACAACTGCTTAACAGACAATGCCATACACCAAAGACAACTGCTTAACAGACAACGCCTTACACCAAAGACAACTGCTTAACAGACAATGCCATACACCAAAGACAACTGCTTAACAGGCAATGCCAAACAACAAAGACAACTGCTTAACAGACAATGCCATACACCAAAGACAACTGCTTAACTGGCAATGCCATACACCAAAGACAACTGCTTAACAGACAATGCCATACACCAAAGACAACTGCTTAACAGAAAATGTCATACACCAAAGACAACTGCTTAACAGACACTGCCATACACCAAAGACAACTGCTTAACCGACACTGCCATACACCAAAGACAACTGCTTAACAGAAAATGTCATACACCAAAGACAACTGCTTAACAGACAACGCCATACACCAAAGACAACTGCTTAACAGACAACGCCATACACCAAAGACAACTGCTTAACAGGCAACGCCATACACCAAAGACAAATGCTTAACAGGCAACGCCATACACCAAAGACAACTGCTTAACAGACAATGCCATACACCAAAGACAACTGCTTAACAGACAATGCCATACACCAAAGACAACTGCTTAACAGACAATGCCATACACCAAAGACAACTGCTTAACAGACAATGCCATACACCAAAGACAACTGCTTAACAGACAATGCCATACACCAAAGACAACTGCTTAACAGACACTGTCATACACCAAAGACAACTGCTTAACAGACAATGCCATACACCAAAGACAACTCCTTAATATGCAATGCCATACACCAAAGACAACTGCTTAACATGCAATGCCATACACCAAAGACAACTGCTTAACAGACACTGCCATACTCTAAAGACAACTGCTTAACAGACAATGCCATACACTAAAGACAACTGCTTAACAGACAATGCCATACACCAAAGACAACTGCTTAACAGACAATGCCATACACCAAAGACAACTGCTTAACAGACAATGCCATACACCAAAGACAACTGCTTAACAGACAATGCCATACACCAAAGACAACTGCTTAACAGACAATGCCATACACCAAAGACAACTGCTTAGCAGGCAATGACATACACCAAAGACAACTGCTTAACAGACAATGCCATACACCAAAGACAACTGCTTAACAGACAATGCCATACACCAAAGACAACTGCTTAACAGGCAATGCCAAACAACAAAGACAACTGCTTAACAGACAATGCCATACACCAAAGACAACTGCTTAACAGGCAATGCCACACATCAAAGACAACTGCTTAACAGACAATGCCATACACCAAAGACAACTGCTTAACAGACAACGCCTTACACCAAAGACAACTGCTTAACAGACAATGCCATACACCAAAGACAACTGCTTAACAGGCAATGCCAAACAACAAAGACAACTGCTTAACAGACAATGCCATACACCAAAGACAACTGCTTAACAGGCAATGCCACACATCAAAGACAACTGCTTAACAGACAATGCCATACACCAAAGACAACTGCTTAACAGACAATGCCATACACCAAAGACAACTGCTTAACAGACACTGCCATACACCAAAGACAACTGCTTAACAGACAATGCCATACACCAAAGACAACTGCTTAACAGACAATGCCATACTCTAAAGACAACTGCTTAACAGACAATGCCATACACCAAAGACAACTGCTTAAAAGCCAATGGCATACACCAAAGACAACTGCTTAACAGGCAATGCCATACACCAAAGACAACTGCTTAACAGACAATGCCATACACCAAAGACAACTGCTTAACAGACAATGCCATACTCTAAAGACAACTGCTTAACAGACAATGCCATACACCAAAGACAACTGCTTAAAAGCCAATGGCATACACCAAAGACAACTGCTTAACAGGCAATGCCATACACCAAAGACAACTGCTTAACAGACAATGCCATACACCAAAGACAACTGCTTAACAGACAATGCCATACACCAAAGACAACTGCTTAACAGACAATGCCATACACCAAAGACAACTGCTTAACAGGCAACACCATACACCAAAGACAACTGCTTAACAGACAGTGCCATACACCAAAGACAACTGGTTAACAGACAATGCCATACACCAAAGAAAACTGCTTAACAGACAATGCCATACTCCAAAGACAACTGCTTAACAGGCAATGCCATACACCAAAGACAACTGCTTAACAGACAATGCCATACACCAAAGACAACTGCTTAACAGACAATGCCATACACCAAAGACAACTGCTTAACAGGCAATGCCATACACCAAAAACAACTGCTTAACAGACAATGCCATACACTAAAGACAACTGCTTAACAGACAATGCCATACACCAAAGACAACTGCTTAACAGACAATGCCATACACCAAAGACAACTGCTTAATAGACAATGCCATACACCAAAGACAACTGCTTAACAGACAATGCCATACACCAAAGACATCTGCTTAACAGGCAATGACATACACCAAAGACAACTGCTTAACAGGCAATGCCATGCACGAAAGACAACTGCTTAACAGGCAATGCCATACACCAAAGACAACTGCTTAACAGGCAATGCCATACACCAAAGACAACTTCTTAACAGACAATGCCATACACCAATGACAGCTGCTTAACAGGCAATGCCATGCACGAAAGACAACTGCTTAACAGGCAATGCCATACACCAAAGACAACTGCTTAACAGGCAATGCCATACACCAAAGACAACTGCTTAACAGACACTGCCATACACCAAAGACAACTGCTTAACAGACAATGCCATACACCAAAGACAACTGCTTAACAGGCAATGCCATGCACGAAAGACAACTGCTTAACAGGCAATGCCATACACCAAAGACAACTGCTTAACAGGCAATGCCATACACCAAAGACAACTGCTTAACAGACAATGCCATACACCAAAGACAACTGCTTAACAGGCAATGCCATACACCAAATACAACTGCTTAACAGACAATGCCATACACCAAAGACAACTGCTTAACAGATAATGCCATACACCAAAGACAACTGCTAAACAGACAACGCCATACACCAAAGACAACTGTTAAACAGACAACGCCATACACCAAAGACAGCTGCTTAACAGGTAACGCCATACACCAAAGACAACTGCTTAACATGCAACGCCATACACCAAAGACAACTGCTTAACAGGCAACGCCATACACCAAAGACAAATGCTTAACAGACAATGCCATACACCAAAGACAACTGCTTAACAGACAATGCCATACACCAAAGACAACTGCTTAACAGACACTGCCATACACAAAAGACAACTGCTTAACAGGCAATGCCATACACCAAAGACAACTGCTTAACAGACAATGCCATACACCAAAGACAACTGCTTAACAGACACTGCCATACACCAAAGACAACTGCTTAACAGACACTGCCATACACCAAAGACAACTGCTTAACAGGCAACGCCATACACCAAAGACAACTGCTTAACAGACAACGCCATACACCCAAGACAACTGCTTAACAGACAGCGCCATACACCAAAGACAACTGCTTAACAGACAATGCCATACACAAAAGACAACTGCTTAACAGGCAATGCCATACACCAAAGACAACTGCTTAACAGGCAATGCCATACACCAAAGACAACTGCTTAACAGACAATGACATACACCAAAGACAACTGCTTAACAGACACTGCCATACACCAAAGACAACTGCTTAACCGACACTGCCATACACCAAAGACAACTGCTTAACAGGCAACGCCATACACCAAAGACAACTGCTTAACAGACAGCGCCATACACCAAAGACAACTGCTTAACAGACAATGCCATACACAAAAGACAACTGCTTAACAGGCAATGCCATACACCAAAGACAACTGCTTAACAGACAACGCCATACACCCAAGACAACTGCTTAACAGACAGCGCCATACACCAAAGACAACTGCTTAACAGACAACGCCATACACCAAAGACAACGGCTTAACAGGCAACGCCATACACCAAAGACAAATGCTTAACAGGCAACGCCATACACCAAAGACAACTGCTTAACAGACAATGCCATACACCAAAGACAACTGCTTAACAGACACTGCCATACACCAAAGACAACTGCTTAACAGACACTGCCATACACCAAAGACAACTGCTTAACAGGCAATGCCATACAGCAAAGACAACTGCTTAACAGACAATGCCATACACCAAAGACAACAGCTTAACAGACAACACCATACACCAAAGACAACTGCTTAACAGACAATGCCATACACCAAAGACAACTGCTTAACAGACAATGCCATACACCAAAGACAACTGCTAAACAGACAATGCCATACACCAAAGACAACTGCTTAACAGACAATGCCATACACCAAAGACAACTGCTTAACAGACAATGCCATACACCAAAGACAACTGCTAAACAGACAATGCCATACACCAAAGACAACTGCTTAACAGACAATGCCATACACTAAAGACAACTGCTTAACACACAATGCCATACACCAAAGACAACTGCATAACAGACAATGCCATACACCAAAGACAACTGCTTAACAGACAATGCCATACACCAAAGACAACTGCTTAACAGACAATGCCATACACCAAAGACAGCTGCTTAACAGGCAATGCCATACACCAAAGACAACTGCTTAACAGACAATGCCATACACCAATGACAACTGCTTAACAGACAATGCCATACACCAAAGACAACTGCTTAACAGACAATGCCATACACCAAAGACAACTGCTTAACAGACAATGCCATACACCAAAGACAACTGCTTAACAGACAATGCCATACACCAAAGACAACTGCTTAACAGGCAATGCCATACACCAAAGACAACTGCTTAACAGACAATGCCATACACCAAAGACAACTGCTTAACAGACAATGACATACACCAAAGACAACTGCTTAACAGACAATGCCATACACCAAAGACAACTGCTTAACAGACAATGCCATACACCAAAGACAACTGTTTAACAGACACTGCCATACACCAAAGACAACTGCTTAACAGACAATGCCATACTCTAAAGACAACTGCTTAACAGACAATGCCATACACCAAAGACAACTGCTTAAAAGCCAATGGCATACACCAAAGACAACTGCTTAACAGGCAATGTCATACAACAAAGACAACTGCTTAACAGACAATGCCATACACCAAAGACAACTGCTTAACAGACAATGCCATACACCAAAGACAACTGCTTAACAGACAATGCCATACACCAAAGACAACTGCTTAACAGGCAACACCATACACCAAAGACAACTGCTTAACAGACACTGCCATACACCAAAGACAACTGCTTAACAGACAATGCCATACACCAAAGAAAACTGCTGAACAGACAATGCCATACTCCAAAGACAACTGCTTAACAGGCAATGCCATACACCAAAGACAACTGCTTAACAGACAATGCCATACACCAAAGACAACTGCTTAACAGACAATGCCATACACCAAAGACAACTGCTTAACAGGCAATGCCATACACCAAAAACAACTGCTTAACAGACAATGCCATACACTAAAGACAACTGCTTAACAGACAATGCCATACACCAAAGACAACTGCTTAACAGACAATGCCATACAACAAAAACAACTGCTTAACAGGCAATGTCATACACCAAAGACAACTGCTTAACAGACAATGCCATACACCAAAGACAACTGCTTAATAGACAATGCCATACACCAAAGACAACTGCTTAACAGACAATGCCATGCACCAAAGACAACTGCTTAACAGGCAATGCCATACACCAAAGACAACTGCTTAACAGGCAATGCCATGCACGAAAGACAACTGCTTAACAGGCAATGCCATACACCAAAGACAACTGCTTAACAGGCAATGCCATACACCAAAGACAACTGCTTAACAGACAATGCCATACACCAATGACAGCTGCTTAACAGGCAATGCCATACACCAAAGACAACTGCTTAACAGGCAATGCCATACACCAAAGACAACTGCTTAACAGACACTGCCATACACCAAAGACAACTGCTTAACAGACAATGCCATACACCAAAGACAACTGCTTAACAGGCAATGCCATGCACGAAAGACAACTGCTTAACAGGCAATGCCATACACCAAAGACAACTGCTTAACAGACAATGCCATACACCAAAGACAACTGCTTAACAGACAATGCCATGCACGAAAGACAACTGCTTAACATGCAATGCCATACACCAAAGACAACTGCTTAACAGACACTGCCATACACAAAAGACAACTGCTTAACAGGCAATGCCATACACCAAAGACAACTGCTTAACAGACACTGCCATACACCAAAGACAACTGCTTAACAGGCAATGCCATACACCAAAGACAACTGCTTAACAGACACTGCCATACACCAAAGACAACTGCTTAACAGACAATGCCATACACCAAAGACAACTGCTTAACAGGCAATGCCATGCACGAAAGACAACTGCTTAACAGGAAATGCCATACACCAAAGACAACTGCTTAACAGGCAATGCCATACACCAAAGACAACTGCTTAACAGACAATGCCATACACCAAAGACAACTGCTTAACAGGCAATGCCATACACCAAATACAACTGCTTAACAGACAATGCCATACACCAAAGACAACTGCTTAACAGATAATGCCATACACCAAAGACAACTGCTAAACAGACAACGCCATACACCAAAGACAACTGTTAAACAGACAACGCCATACACCAAAGACAGCTGCTTAACAGGTAACTCCATACACCAAAGACAACTGCTTAACATGCAACGCCATACACCAAAGACAACTGCTTAACAGGCAACGCCATACACCAAAGACAAATGCTTAACAGGCAATGCCATACACCAAAGACAACTGCTTAACAGACAATGCCATACACCAAAGACAACTGCTTAACAGACACTGCCATACACAAAAGACAACTGCTTAACAGGCAATGCCATACACCAAAGACAACTGCTTAACAGACACTGCCATACACAAAAGACAACTGCTTAACAGGCAATGCCATACACCAAAGACAACTGCTTAACAGACACTGCCATACACCAAAGACAACTGCTTAACAGACACTGCCATACACCAAAGACAACTGCTTAACAGGCAATGCCATACACCAAAGACAACTGCTTAACAGACAATGACATACACCAAAGACAACTGCTTAACAGACACTGCCATACACCAAAGACAACTGCTTAACCGACACTGCCATACATCAAAGACAACTGCTTAACAGGCAACGCCATACACCAAAGACAACTGCTTAACAGACAACGCCATACACCAAAGACAACTGCTTAACAGACAATGCCATACACCAAAGACAACTGCTTAACAGGGAACGCCATACACCAAAGACAAATGCTTAACAGGCAACGCCATACACCAAAGACAACTGCTTAACAGACAATGCCATACACCAAAGACAACTGCTTAACAGACACTGCCATACACCAAAGACAACTGCTTAACAGACACTGCCATACACCAAAGACAACTGCTTAACAGGCAATGCCATACAGCAAAGACAACTGCTTAACAGACAATGCCATACACCAAAGACAACTGCTTAACAGACAATGCCATACACCAAAGACAACTGCTAAACAGACAATGCCATACACCAAAGACAACTGCTTAACAGACAATGCCATACACCAAAGACAACTGCTTAACAGACAATGCCATACACCAAAGACAACTGCATAACAGACAATGCCATACACCAAAGACAACTGCTTAACAGACAATGCCATACACTAAAGACAACTGCTTAACAGACAATGCCATACACCAATGACAACTGCTTAACAGACAATGCCATACACCAAAGACAACTGCTTAACAGACACTGCCATACACCAAAGACAACTGCTTAACAGACAATGCCATACACTAAAGACAACTGCTTAACAGACAATGCCATACACCAAAGACAACTGCTTAACAGACAATGCCATACACCAAAGACAACTGCTTAACAGACAATGCCATACACCAAAGACAACTGCTTAACAGACAATGCCATACACCAAAGACAACTGCTTAACAGACAATGCCATACACCAAAGACAACTGCTTAACAGACACTGCCATACACCAAAGACAACTGCTTAACAGACAATGCCATACACTAAAGACAACTGCTTAACAGACAATGCCATACACCAAAGACAACTGCTTAACAGACAATGCCATACTCTAAAGACAACTGCTTAACAGACAATGCAATACACCAAAGACAACTGCTTAACAGACAATGCCATACACAAAAGACAACTGCTTAACAGACACTGCCATACACCAAAGACAACTGCTTAACAGACAATGCCATACACCAAAGACAACTGCTTAGCAGGCAATGCCATACACCAAAGACAACTGCTTAACAGACAATGCCATACACCAAAGACAACTGCTTAACAGACACTGCCATACACCAAAGACAACTGCTTAACAGACAATGCCATACACCAAAGACAACTGCTTAGCAGGCAATGACATACACCAAAGACAACTGCTTAACAGACAATGCCATACACCAAAGACAACTGCTTAACAGACAATGCCATACTCTAAAGACAACTGCGTAACAGACAATGCCATACACTATAGACAACTGCTTAACAGACAATGCCATACACCAAAGACAACTGCTTAACAGACAATGCCATACACCAAAGACAACTGCTTAACAGACAATGCCATACACCAAAGACAACTGCTTAACAGACAATGCCATACACCAAAGACAACTGCTTAACAAACAATACCATACACCAAAGACAACTGCTTAACAGACAATGCCATACTCTAAAGACAACTGCTTAACAGACAATGCCATACACTAAAGACAACTGCTTAACAGACAATGCCATACACCAAAGACAACTGCTTAACAGACAATGCCATACTCTAAAGACAACTGCGTAACAGACAATGCCATACACTATAGACAACTGCTTAACAGACAATGCCATACACGAAAGACAACTGCTTAACAGACAATGCCATACACCAAAGACAACTGCTTAACAGACAATGCCATACACCAAAGACAACTGCTTAACAGACAATGCCATACACCAAAGACAACTGCTTAACAAACAATGCCATACACCAAAGACAACTGCTTAACAGACAATGCCATACTCTAAAGACAACTGCTTAACAGACAATGCCATACACTAAAGACAACTGCTTAACAGACAATGCCATACACCAAAGACAACTGCTTAACAGACAATGCCATACACCAAAGACAACTGCTTAACAGACAATGCCATACACCAAAGACAACTGCTTAACAGACACTGCCATACACCAAAGACAACTGCTTAACAGACACTGCCATACACTAAAGACAACTGCTTAACAGACACTGCCATACACCAAAGACAACTGCTTAACAGGCAATGCCATACACGAAAGACAACTGCTTAACAGACAATGCCATACACCAAAGACAACTGCTTAACAGGCAATGCCATACACCAAAGACAACTGCTTATCAGGCAATGCCATACACCAAAGACAACTGCTTAACAGACACTGCCATACACCAAAGACAACTGCTTAACAGACAATGCCATACACCAAAGACAACTGCTTAACAGACACTGCCATACACCAAAGACAACTGCTTAACAGACACTGCCATACACGAAAGACAACTGCTTAACAGGCAATGCCATACACGAAAGACAACTGCTTAACAGGCAATGCCATACACCAAAGACAACTGCTTAACAGGCAATGCCATACACCAAAGACAACTGCTTAACAGACACTGCCATACACCAAAGACAACTGCTTAACAGACAATGCCATACACCAAAGACAACTGCTTAACAGACAATGCCATACACCAAAGACAACTGCTTAACAGACAATGCCATACACCAAAGACAACTGCTTAACAGACAACGCCATACACCAAAGACAACTGCTTAACAGGCAATGCCATACACCAAAGACAACTGCTTAACAGACAATGCCATACACCAAAGACAACTGCTAAACAGACAATGCCATACACCAAAGACAACTGCTTAACAGACAATGCCATACACCAAAGACAACTGCTTAACAGACAATGCCATACACCAAAGACAACTGCATAACAGACAATGCCATACACCAAAGACAACTGCTTAACAGACAATGCCATACACTAAAGACAACTGCTTAACAGACAATGCCATACACCAATGACAACTGCTTAACAGACAATGCCATACACCAAAGACAACTGCTTAACAGACACTGCCATACACCAAAGACAACTGCTTAACAGACAATGCCATACACTAAAGACAACTGCTTAACAGACAATGCCATACACCAAAGACAACTGCTTAACAGACAATGCCATACACCAAAGACAACTGCTTAACAGACAATGCCATACACCAAAGACAACTGCTTAACAGACAATGCCATACACCAAAGACAACTGCTTAACAGACAATGCCATACACCAAAGACAACTGCTTAACAGACACTGCCATACACCAAAGACAACTGCTTAACAGACAATGCCATACACTAAAGACAACTGCTTAACAGACAATGCCATACACCAAAGACAACTGCTTAACAGACAATGCCATACTCTAAAGACAACTGCTTAACAGACAATGCAATACACCAAAGACAACTGCTTAACAGACAATGCCATACACAAAAGACAACTGCTTAACAGACACTGCCATACACCAAAGACAACTGCTTAACAGACAATGCCATACACCAAAGACAACTGCTTAGCAGGCAATGCCATACACCAAAGACAACTGCTTAACAGACAATGCCATACACCAAAGACAACTGCTTAACAGACACTGCCATACACCAAAGACAACTGCTTAACAGACAATGCCATACACCAAAGACAACTGCTTAGCAGGCAATGACATACACCAAAGACAACTGCTTAACAGACAATGCCATACACCAAAGACAACTGCTTAACAGACAATGCCATACTCTAAAGACAACTGCGTAACAGACAATGCCATACACTATAGACAACTGCTTAACAGACAATGCCATACACCAAAGACAACTGCTTAACAGACAATGCCATACACCAAAGACAACTGCTTAACAGACAATGCCATACACCAAAGACAACTGCTTAACAGACAATGCCATACACCAAAGACAACTGCTTAACAAACAATACCATACACCAAAGACAACTGCTTAACAGACAATGCCATACTCTAAAGACAACTGCTTAACAGACAATGCCATACACTAAAGACAACTGCTTAACAGACAATGCCATACACCAAAGACAACTGCTTAACAGACAATGCCATACTCTAAAGACAACTGCGTAACAGACAATGCCATACACTATAGACAACTGCTTAACAGACAATGCCATACACCAAAGACAACTGCTTAACAGACAATGCCATACACCAAAGACAACTGCTTAACAGACAATGCCATACACCAAAGACAACTGCTTAACAGACAATGCCATACACCAAAGACAACTGCTTAACAAACAATGCCATACACCAAAGACAACTGCTTAACAGACAATGCCATACTCTAAAGACAACTGCTTAACAGACAATGCCATACACTAAAGACAACTGCTTAACAGACAATGCCATACACCAAAGACAACTGCTTAACAGACAATGCCATACACCAAAGACAACTGCTTAACAGACAATGCCATACACCAAAGACAACTGCTTAACAGACACTGCCATACACCAAAGACAACTGCTTAACAGACACTGCCATACACTAAAGACAACTGCTTAACAGACACTGCCATACACCAAAGACAACTGCTTAACAGGCAATGCCATACACGAAAGACAACTGCTTAACAGACAATGCCATACACCAAAGACAACTGCTTAACAGGCAATGCCATACACCAAAGACAACTGCTTATCAGGCAATGCCATACACCAAAGACAACTGCTTAACAGACACTGCCATACACCAAAGACAACTGCTTAACAGACAATGCCATACACCAAAGACAACTGCTTAACAGACACTGCCATACACCAAAGACAACTGCTTAACAGACACTGCCATACACGAAAGACAACTGCTTAACAGGCAATGCCATACACGAAAGACAACTGCTTAACAGGCAATGCCATACACCAAAGACAACTGCTTAACAGGCAATGCCATACACCAAAGACAACTGCTTAACAGACACTGCCATACACCAAAGACAACTGCTTAACAGACAATGCCATACACCAAAGACAACTGCTTAACAGACAATGCCATACACCAAAGACAACTGCTTAACAGACAATGCCATACACCAAAGACAACTGCTTAACAGACAACGCCATACACCAAAGACAACTGCTTAACAGGCAATGCCATACACCAAAGACAACTGCTTAACAGACACTGCCATACACCAAAGACAACTGCTTAACAGACAATGCCATACACCAAAGACAACTGCTTAACAGACAATGCCATACACCAAAGACAACTGCTTAACAGACAATGCCATACACCAAAGACAACTGCTTAACAGACAACGCCATACACCAAAGACAACTGCTTAACAGACAACGCCATACACCAAAGACAACTGCTTAACAGACAACGCCATACACCAAAGACAACTGCTTAACAGACACTGCCATACACCAAAGACAACTGCTTAACAGACACTGCCATACACTAAAGACAACTGCTTAACAGACACTGCCATACACCAAAGACAACTGCTTAACAGGCAATGCCATACACGAAAGACAACTGCTTAACAGACAATGCCATACACCAAAGACAACTGCTTAACAGGCAATGCCATACACCAAAGACAACTGCTTAACAGACAATGCCATACACCAAAGACAACTGCTTAACAGACAATGCCATACACCAAAGACAACTGCTTAACAGACAATGCCATACACCAAAGACAACTGCTTAACAGACAACGCCATACACCAAAGACAACTGCTTAACAGACAACGCCATACACCAAAGACAACTGCTTAACAGGCAATGCCATACACCAAAGACAACTGCTTAACAGACACTGCCATACACGAAAGACAACTGCTTAACAGGCAATGCCATACACCAAAGACAACTGGTTAACAGACACTGCCATACACCAAAGACAACTGCTTAACAGGCAATGCCATACACGAAAGACAACTGCTTAACAGACAATGCCATACACGAAAGACAACTGCTTAACAGACACTGCCATACACCAAAGACAACTGCTTAACAGACAATGCCATACACCAAAGACAACTGCTTAACAGACAATGCCATACACCAAAGACAACTGCTTAACAGACAATGCCATACACCAAAGACAACTGCTTAACAGACAACGCCATACACCAAAGACAACTGCTTAACAGGCAATGCCATACACCAAAGACAACTGCTTAACAGACACTGCCATACACCAAAGACAACTGCTTAACAGACAATGCCATACACCAAAGACAACTGCTTAACAGACAATGCCATACACCAAAGACAACTGCTTAACAGACAATGCCATACACCAAAGACAACTGCTTAACAGACAACGCCATACACCAAAGACAACTGCTTAACAGACAACGCCATACACCAAAGACAACTGCTTAACAGACACTGCCATACACCAAAGACAACTGCTTAACAGACACTGCCATACACTAAAGACAACTGCTTAACAGACACTGCCATACACCAAAGACAACTGCTTAACAGGCAATGCCATACACGAAAGACAACTGCTTAACAGACAATGCCATACACCAAAGACAACTGCTTAACAGGCAATGCCATACACCAAAGACAACTGCTTAACAGACAATGCCATACACCAAAGACAACTGCTTAACAGACAATGCCATACACCAAAGACAACTGCTTAACAGACACTGCCATACACCAAAGACAACTGCTTAACAGACAATGCCATACACTAAAGACAACTGCTTAACAGACAATGCCATACACCAAAGACAACTGCTTAACAGACAATGCCATACTCTAAAGACAACTGCTTAACAGACAATGCCATACACCAAAGACAACTGCTTAACAGACAATGCCATACACAAAAGACAACTGCTTAACAGACACTGCCATACACCAAAGACAACTGCTTAACAGACAATGCCATACACCAAAGACAACTGCTTAGCAGGCAATGCCATACACCAAAGACAACTGCTTAACAGACAATGCCATACACCAAAGACAACTGCTTAACAGACACTGCCATACACCAAAGACAACTGCTTAACAGACAATGCCATACACCAAAGACAACTGCTTAACAGACACTGCCATACACCAAAGACAACTGCTTAACAGACAATGCCAAACACTAAAGACAACTGCTTAACAGACAATGCCATACACCAAAGACAACTGCTTAACAGACAATGCCATACTCTAAAGACAACTGCTTAACAGACAATGCCATACACCAAAGACAACTGCTTAACAGACAATGCCATACACCAAAGACAACTGCTTAACAGACAATGCCATACACCAAAGACAACTGCTTAACAAACAATGCCATACACCAAAGACAACTGCTTAACAGACAATGCCATACTCTAAAGACAACTGCTTAACAGACAATGCCATACACTAAAGACAACTGCTTAACAGACAATGCCATACACCAAAGACAACTGCTTAACAGACAATGCCATACACCAAAGACAACTGCTTAACAGACAATGCCATACACCAAAGACAACTGCTTAACAGACACTGCCATACACCAAAGACAACTGCTTAACAGACACTGCCATACACTAAAGACAACTGCTTAACAGACACTGCCATACACCAAAGACAACTGCTTAACAGGCAATGCCATACACGAAAGACAACTGCTTAACAGACAATGCCATACACCAAAGACAACTGCTTAACAGGCAATGCCATACACCAAAGACAACTGCTTATCAGGCAATGCCATACACCAAAGACAACTGCTTAACAGACACTGCCATACACCAAAGACAACTGCTTAACAGACAATGCCATACACCAAAGACAACTGCTTAACAGACACTGCCATACACCAAAGACAACTGCTTAACAGACACTGCCATACACGAAAGACAACTGCTTAACAGGCAATGCCATACACGAAAGACAACTGCTTAACAGGCAATGCCATACACCAAAGACAACTGCTTAACAGGCAATGCCATACACCAAAGACAACTGCTTAACAGACACTGCCATACACCAAAGACAACTGCTTAACAGACAATGCCATACACCAAAGACAACTGCTTAACAGACAATGCCATACACCAAAGACAACTGCTTAACAGACAATGCCATACACCAAAGACAACTGCTTAACAGACAACGCCATACACCAAAGACAACTGCTTAACAGGCAATGCCATACACCAAAGACAACTGCTTAACAGACACTGCCATACACCAAAGACAACTGCTTAACAGACAATGCCATACACCAAAGACAACTGCTTAACAGACAATGCCATACACCAAAGACAACTGCTTAACAGACAATGCCATACACCAAAGACAACTGCTTAACAGACAACGCCATACACCAAAGACAACTGCTTAACAGACAACGCCATACACCAAAGACAACTGCTTAACAGACAACGCCATACACCAAAGACAACTGCTTAACAGACACTGCCATACACCAAAGACAACTGCTTAACAGACACTGCCATACACTAAAGACAACTGCTTAACAGACACTGCCATACACCAAAGACAACTGCTTAACAGGCAATGCCATACACGAAAGACAACTGCTTAACAGACAATGCCATACACCAAAGACAACTGCTTAACAGGCAATGCCATACACCAAAGACAACTGCTTAACAGACAATGCCATACACCAAAGACAACTGCTTAACAGACAATGCCATACACCAAAGACAACTGCTTAACAGACAATGCCATACACCAAAGACAACTGCTTAACAGACAACGCCATACACCAAAGACAACTGCTTAACAGACAACGCCATACACCAAAGACAACTGCTTAACAGGCAATGCCATACACCAAAGACAACTGCTTAACAGACACTGCCATACACGAAAGACAACTGCTTAACAGGCAATGCCATACACCAAAGACAACTGGTTAACAGACACTGCCATACACCAAAGACAACTGCTTAACAGGCAATGCCATACACGAAAGACAACTGCTTAACAGACAATGCCATACACGAAAGACAACTGCTTAACAGGCAATGCCATACACGAAAGACAACTGCTTAACAGGCAATGCCATACACCAAAGACAACTGCTTAACAGGCAATGCCATACACCAAAGACAACTGCTTAACAGACACTGCCATACACCAAAGACAACTGCTTAACAGACAATGCCATACACCAAAGACAACTGCTTAACAGACAATGCCATACACCAAAGACAACTGCTTAACAGACAATGCCATACACCAAAGACAACTGCTTAACAGACAACGCCATACACCAAAGACAACTGCTTAACAGGCAATGCCATACACCAAAGACAACTGCTTAACAGACACTGCCATACACCAAAGACAACTGCTTAACAGACAATGCCATACACCAAAGACAACTGCTTAACAGACAATGCCATACACCAAAGACAACTGCTTAACAGACAATGCCATACACCAAAGACAATTGCTTAACAGACAACGCCATACACCAAAGACAACTGCT
Source organism: Phyllobates terribilis (assembly GCF_046119375.1). Classification (NCBI taxonomy): domain Eukaryota; kingdom Metazoa; phylum Chordata; class Amphibia; order Anura; family Dendrobatidae; genus Phyllobates; species Phyllobates terribilis. Next base: position 4,858,342 of record NW_027362790.1, read on the forward strand.
TAACAGACAACGCCATACACCAAAGACAACTGCTTAACAGACACTGCCATACACCAAAGACAACTGCTTAACAGACACTGCCATACACTAAAGACAACTGCTTAACAGACACTGCCATACACCAAAGACAACTGCTTAACAGGCAATGCCATACACGAAAGACAACTGCTTAACAGACAATGCCATACACCAAAGACAACTGCTTAACAGGCAATGCCATACACCAAAGACAACTGCTTAACAGACAATGCCATACACCAAAGACAACTGCTTAACAGACAATGCCATACACCAAAGACAACTGCTTAACAGACACTGCCATACACCAAAGACAACTGCTTAACAGACAATGCCATACACTAAAGACAACTGCTTAACAGACAATGCCATACACCAAAGACAACTGCTTAACAGACAATGCCATACTCTAAAGACAACTGCTTAACAGACAATGCCATACACCAAAGACAACTGCTTAACAGACAATGCCATACACAAAAGACAACTGCTTAACAGACACTGCCATACACCAAAGACAACTGCTTAACAGACAATGCCATACACCAAAGACAACTGCTTAGCAGGCAATGCCATACACCAAAGACAACTGCTTAACAGACAATGCCATACACCAAAGACAACTGCTTAACAGACACTGCCATACACCAAAGACAACTGCTTAACAGACAATGCCATACACCAAAGACAACTGCTTAACAGACACTGCCATACACCAAAGACAACTGCTTAACAGACAATGCCAAACACTAAAGACAACTGCTTAACAGACAATGCCATACACCAAAGACAACTGCTTAACAGACAATGCCATACTCTAAAGACAACTGCTTAACAGACAATGCCATACACCAAAGACAACTGCTTAACAGACAATGCCATACACCAAAGACAACTGCTTAACAGACAATGCCATACACCAAAGACAACTGCTTAACAAACAATGCCATACACCAAAGACAACTGCTTAACAGACAATGCCATACTCTAAAGACAACTGCTTAACAGACAATGCCATACACTAAAGACAACTGCTTAACAGACAATGCCATACACCAAAGACAACTTCTTAACAGACAATGCCATACACCAAAGACAACTGCTTAACAGACAATGCCATACACTAAAGACAACTGCTTAACAGACAATGCCATACACCAAAGACAACTGCTTAACAGGCAATGCCATACACTAAAGACAACTGCTTAACAGACAATGCCATACACCAAAGACAACTGCTTAACAGACAATGCCATACACCAAAGACAACTGCTTAACAGACACTGCCATACACCAAAGACAACTGCTTAACAGACAATGCCATACACCAAAGACAACTGCTTAGCAGGCAATGACATACACCAAAGACAACTGCTTAACAGACAATGCCATACACCAAAGACAACTGCTTAACAGACAATGCCATACTCTAAAGACAACTGCGTAACAGACAATGCCATACACTATAGACAACTGCTTAACAGACAATGCCATACACCAAAGACAACTGCTTAACAGACAATGCCATACACCAAAGAAAACTGCTTAAAAGACAATGCCATACACCAAAGACAACTGCTTAACAGACAATGCCATACACCAAAGACAACTGCTTAACAAACAATGCCATACACCAAAGACAACTGCTTAACAGACAATGCCATACTCTAAAGACAACTGCTTAACAGACAATGCCATACACTAAAGACAACTGCTTAACAGACAATGCCATACACCAAAGACAACTGCTTAACAGACAATGCCATACACCAAAGACAACTGCTTAACAGACAATGCCATACACCAAAGACAACTGCTTAACAGACACTGCCATACACCAAAGACAACTGCTTAACAGACACTGCCATACACTAAAGACAACTGCTTAACAGACACTGCCATACACCAAAGACAACTGCTTAACAGGCAATGCCATACACGAAAGACAACTGCTTAACAGACAATGCCATACACCAAAGACAACTGCTTAACAGGCAATGCCATACACCAAAGACAACTGCTTATCAGGCAATGCCATACACCAAAGACAACTGCTTAACAGACACTGCCATACACCAAAGACAACTGCTTAACAGACAATGCCATACACCAAAGACAACTGCTTAACAGACACTGCCATACACCAAAGACAACTGCTTAACAGACACTGCCATACACGAAAGACAACTGCTTAACAGGCAATGCCATACACGAAAGACAACTGCTTAACAGGCAATGCCATACACCAAAGACAACTGCTTAACAGGCAATGCCATACACCAAAGACAACTGCTTAACAGACACTGCCATACACCAAAGACAACTGCTTAACAGACAATGCCATACACCAAAGACAACTGCTTAACAGACAATGCCATACACCAAAGACAACTGCTTAACAGACAATGCCATACACCAAAGACAACTGCTTAACAGACAATGCCATACACCAAAGACAACTGCTTAACAGGCAATGCCATACACCAAAGACAACTGCTTAACAGACACTGCCATACACCAAAGACAACTGCTTAACAGACAATGCCATACACCAAAGACAACTGCTTAACAGACAATGCCATACACCAAAGACAACTGCTTAACAGACAATGCCATACACCAAAGACAACTGCTTAACAGACAACGCCATACACCAAAGACAACTGCTTAACAGACAACGCCATACACCAAAGACAACTGCTTAACAGACACTGCCATACACCAAAGACAACTGCTTAACAGACACTGCCATACACTAAAGACAACTGCTTAACAGACACTGCCATACACCAAAGACAACTGCTTAACAGGCAATGCCATACACGAAAGACAACTGCTTAACAGACAATGCCATACACCAAAGACAACTGCTTAACAGGCATTGCCATACACCAAAGACAACTGCTTAACAGACAATGCCATACACCAAAGACAACTGCTTAACAGACAATGCCATACACCAAAGACAACTGCTTAACAGACAATGCCATACACCAAAGACAACTGCTTAACAGACAACGCCATACACCAAAGACAACTGCTTAACAGACAACGCCATACACCAAAGACAACTGCTTAACAGGCAATGCCATACACCAAAGACAACTGCTTAACAGACACTGCCATACACGAAAGACAACTGCTTAACAGGCAATGCCATACACCAAAGACAACTGGTTAACAGACACTGCCATACACCAAAGACAACTGCTTAACAGGCAATGCCATACACGAAAGACAACTGCTTAACAGACAATGCCATACACGAAAGACAACTGCTTAACAGGCAATGCCATACACGAAAGACAACTGCTTAACAGGCAATGCCATACACCAAAGACAACTGCTTAACAGGCAATGCCATACACCAAAGACAACTGCTTAACAGACACTGCCATACACCAAAGACAACTGCTTAACAGACAATGCCATACACCAAAGACAACTGCTTAACAGACAATGCCATACACCAAAGACAACTGCTTAACAGACAATGCCATACACCAAAGACAACTGCTTAACAGACAACGCCATACACCAAAGACAACTGCTTAACAGGCAATGCCATACACCAAAGACAACTGCTTAACAGACACTGCCATACACCAAAGACAACTGCTTAACAGACAATGCCATACACCAAAGACAACTGCTTAACAGACAATGCCATACACCAAAGACAACTGCTTAACAGACAATGCCATACACCAAAGACAACTGCTTAACAGACAACGCCATACACCAAAGACAACTGCTTAACAGACAACGCCATACACCAAAGACAACTGCTTAACAGACACTGCCATACACCAAAGACAACTGCTTAACAGACACTGCCATACACTAAAGACAACTGCTTAACAGACACTGCCATACACCAAAGACAACTGCTTAACAGGCAATGCCATACACGAAAGACAACTGCTTAACAGGCAATGCCATACACCAAAGACAACTGGTTAACAGACACTGCCATACAACAAAGACAACTGCTTAACAGGCAATGCCATACACGAAAGACAACTGCTTAACAGACAATGCCATACACGAAAGACAACTGCTTAACAGGCAATGCCATACACGAAAGACAACTGCTTAACAGGCAATGCCATACACCAAAGACAACTGCTTAACAGGCAATGCCATACACCAAAGACAACTGCTTAACAGACACTGCCATACACCAAAGACAACTGCTTAACAGACAATGCCATACACCAAAGACAACTGCTTAACAGACAATGCCATACACCAAAGACAACTGCTTAACAGACAATGCCATACACCAAAGACAACTGCTTAACAGACAACGCCATACACCAAAGACAACTGCTTAACAGGCAATGCCATACACCAAAGACAACTGCTTAACAGACACTGCCATACACCAAAGACAACTGCTTAACAGACAATGCCATACACCAAAGACAACTGCTTAACAGACAATGCCATACACCAAAGACAACTGCTTAACAGACAATGCCATACACCAAAGACAACTGCTTAACAGACAACGCCATACACCAAAGACAACTGCTTAACAGACAACGCCATACACCAAAGACAACTGCTTAACAGACACTGCCATACACCAAAGACAACTGCTTAACAGACACTGCCATACACTAAAGACAACTGCTTAACAGACACTGCCATACACCAAAGACAACTGCTTAACAGGCAATGCCATACACGAAAGACAACTGCTTAACAGACAATGCCATACACCAAAGACAACTGCTTAACAGGCAATGCCATACACCAAAGACAACTGCTTAACAGACAATGCCATACACCAAAGACAACTGCTTAACAGACAATGCCATACACCAAAGACAACTGCTTAACAGACAATGCCATACACCAAAGACAACTGCTTAACAGACAACGCCATACACCAAAGACAACTGCTTAACAGACAACGCCATACACCAAAGACAACTGCTTAACAGGCAATGCCATACACCAAAGACAACTGCTTAACAGACACTGCCATACACGAAAGACAACTGCTTAACAGGCAATGCCATACACCAAAGACAACTGGTTAACAGACACTGCCATACACCAAAGACAACTGCTTAACAGGCAATGCCATACACGAAAGACAACTGCTTAACAGACAATGCCATACACCAAAGACAACTGCTTAACAGGCAATGCCAAACAACAAAGACAAATGCTTAACAGACAATGCCACACATCAAAGACAACTGCTTAACAGACAATGCCATACACCAAAGACAACTGCTTAACAGGCAATGCCATACACCAAAGACAACTGCTTAACAGGCAATGCCATACACCAAAGACAACTGCTTAACAGGCAATGCCATACACCAAAGACAACTGCTTAACAGACAATGCCATACACCAAAGACAACTGCTTAACAGGCAATGCCATACACCAAATACAACTGCTTAACAGGCAATGCCATACACCAAATACAACTGCTTAACAGGCAATGCCATACACCAAATACAACTGCTTAACAGACAATGCCATACACCAAAGACAACTGCTTAACAGGCAATGCCATACACCAAATACAACTGCTTAACAGGCAACGCCATACACCAAAGACAACTGCTAAACAGACAACGCCATACACCAAAGACAACTGTTAAACAGACAATGCCATACACCAAAGACAACTGCTTAACAGACAATGCCATACACCAAAGACAGCTGCTTAACAGGCAACGCCATACACCAAAGACAACTGCTTAACAGGCAACGCCATACACCAAAGACAACTGCTTAACAGGCAATGCCATACACAAAAGACCAATGCTTAACAGACACTGCCATACACCAAAGACAACTGCTTAACAGACACTGCCATACACCAAAGACAACTGCTTAACACGCAATGCCATACACCAAAGACAACTGCTTAACAGACAATGACATACACCAAAGACAACTGCTTAACAGACAATGCCATACACTAAAGACAACTGCTTAACAGGCAATGCCATGCACCAAAGACAACTGCTTAACAGACAATGCCATACACCAAAGACAACTGCTTAGCAGGCAATGCCATACACCAAAGACAACTGCTTAACAGACAATGCCATACACCAAAGACAACTGCTTAACAGACACTGCCATACACCAAAGACAACTGCTTAACAGACAATGCCATACACCAAAGACAACTGCTTAACAGACACTGCCATACACCAAAGACAACTGCTTAACAGACAATGCCAAACACTAAAGACAACTGCTTAACAGACAATGCCATACACCAAAGACAACTGCTTAACAGACAATGCCATACTCTAAAGACAACTGCTTAACAGACAATGCCATACACCAAAGACAACTGCTTAACAGACAATGCCATACACCAAAGACAACTGCTTAACAGACAATGCCATACACCAAAGACAACTGCTTAACAAACAATGCCATACACCAAAGACAACTGCTTAACAGACAATGCCATACTCTAAAGACAACTGCTTAACAGACAATGCCATACACTAAAGACAACTGCTTAACAGACAATGCCATACACCAAAGACAACTGCTTAACAGACAATGCCATACACCAAAGACAACTGCTTAACAGACAATGCCATACACTAAAGACAACTGCTTAACAGACAATGCCATACACCAAAGACAACTGCTTAACAGGCAATGCCATACACTAAAGACAACTGCTTAACAGACAATGCCATACACCAAAGACAACTGCTTAACAGACAATGCCATACACCAAAGACAACTGCTTAACAGACACTGCCATACACCAAAGACAACTGCTTAACAGACAATGCCATACACCAAAGACAACTGCTTAGCAGGCAATGACATACACCAAAGACAACTGCTTAACAGACAATGCCATACACCAAAGACAACTGCTTAACAGACAATGCCATACTCTAAAGACAACTGCGTAACAGACAATGCCATACACTATAGACAACTGCTTAACAGACAATGCCATACACCAAAGACAACTGCTTAACAGACAATGCCATACACCAAAGAAAACTGCTTAAAAGACAATGCCATACACCAAAGACAACTGCTTAACAGACAATGCCATACACCAAAGACAACTGCTTAACAAACAATGCCATACACCAAAGACAACTGCTTAACAGACAATGCCATACTCTAAAGACAACTGCTTAACAGACAATGCCATACACTAAAGACAACTGCTTAACAGACAATGCCATACACCAAAGACAACTGCTTAACAGACAATGCCATACACCAAAGACAACTGCTTAACAGACAATGCCATACACCAAACACAACTGCTTAACAGACACTGCCATACACCAAAGACAACTGCTTAACAGACACTGCCATACACTAAAGACAACTGCTTAACAGACACTGCCATACACCAAAGACAACTGCTTAACAGGCAATGCCATACACGAAAGACAACTGCTTAACAGACAATGCCATACACCAAAGACAACTGCTTAACAGGCAATGCCATACACCAAAGACAACTGCTTATCAGGCAATGCCATACACCAAAGACAACTGCTTAACAGACACTGCCATACACCAAAGACAACTGCTTAACAGACAATGCCATACACCAAAGACAACTGCTTAACAGACACTGCCATACACCAAAGACAACTGCTTAACAGACACTGCCATACACGAAAGACAACTGCTTAACAGGCAATGCCATACACGAAAGACAACTGCTTAACAGGCAATGCCATACACCAAAGACAACTGCTTAACAGGCAATGCCATACACCAAAGACAACTGCTTAACAGACACTGCCATACACCAAAGACAACTGCTTAACAGACAATGCCATACACCAAAGACAACTGCTTAACAGACAATGCCATACACCAAAGACAACTGCTTAACAGACAATGCCATACACCAAAGACAACTGCTTAACAGACAATGCCATACACCAAAGACAACTGCTTAACAGGCAATGCCATACACCAAAGACAACTGCTTAACAGACACTGCCATACACCAAAGACAACTGCTTAACAGACAATGCCATACACCAAAGACAACTGCTTAACAGACAATGCCATACACCAAAGACAACTGCTTAACAGACAATGCCATACACCAAAGACAACTGCTTAACAGACAACGCCATACACCAAAGACAACTGCTTAACAGACAACGCCATACACCAAAGACAACTGCTTAACAGACACTGCCATACACCAAAGACAACTGCTTAACAGACACTGCCATACACTAAAGACAACTGCTTAACAGACACTGCCATACACCAAAGACAACTGCTTAACAGGCAATGCCATACACGAAAGACAACTGCTTAACAGACAATGCCATACACCAAAGACAACTGCTTAACAGGCATTGCCATACACCAAAGACAACTGCTTAACAGACAATGCCATACACCAAAGACAACTGCTTAACAGACAATGCCATACACCAAAGACAACTGCTTAACAGACAATGCCATACACCAAAGACAACTGCTTAACAGACAACGCCATACACCAAAGACAACTGCTTAACAGACAACGCCATACACCAAAGACAACTGCTTAACAGGCAATGCCATACACCAAAGACAACTGCTTAACAGACACTGCCATACACGAAAGACAACTGCTTAACAGGCAATGCCATACACCAAAGACAACTGGTTAACAGACACTGCCATACACCAAAGACAACTGCTTAACAGGCAATGCCATACACGAAAGACAACTGCTTAACAGGCAATGCCATACACCAAAGACAACTGCTTAACAGGCAATGCCATACACCAAAGACAACTGCTTAACAGACACTGCCATACACCAAAGACAACTGCTTAACAGACAATGCCATACACCAAAGACAACTGCTTAACAGACAATGCCATACACCAAAGACAACTGCTTAACAGACAATGCCATACACCAAAGACAACTGCTTAACAGACAACGCCATACACCAAAGACAACTGCTTAACAGGCAATGCCATACACCAAAGACAACTGCTTAACAGACACTGCCATACACCAAAGACAACTGCTTAACAGACAATGCCATACACCAAAGACAACTGCTTAACAGACAATGCCATACACCAAAGACAACTGCTTAACAGACAATGCCATACACCAAAGACAACTGCTTAACAGACAACGCCATACACCAAAGACAACTGCTTAACAGACAACGCCATACACCAAAGACAACTGCTTAACAGACACTGCCATACACCAAAGACAACTGCTTAACAGACACTGCCATACACTAAAGACAACTGCTTAACAGACACTGCCATACACCAAAGACAACTGCTTAACAGGCAATGCCATACACGAAAGACAACTGCTTAACAGGCAATGCCATACACCAAAGACAACTGGTTAACAGACACTGCCATACAACAAAGACAACTGCTTAACAGGCAATGCCATACACGAAAGACAACTGCTTAACAGACAATGCCATACACGAAAGACAACTGCTTAACAGGCAATGCCATACACGAAAGACAACTGCTTAACAGGCAATGCCATACACCAAAGACAACTGCTTAACAGGCAATGCCATACACGAAAGACAACTGCTTAACAGACACTGCCATACACCAAAGACAACTGCTTAACAGACAATGCCATACACCAAAGACAACTGCTTAACAGACAATGCCATACACCAAAGACAACTGCTTAACAGACAATGCCATACACCAAAGACAACTGCTTAACAGACAACGCCATACACCAAAGACAACTGCTTAACAGGCAATGCCATACACCAAAGACAACTGCTTAACAGACACTGCCATACACCAAAGACAACTGCTTAACAGACAATGCCATACACCAAAGACAACTGCTTAACAGACAATGCCATACACCAAAGACAACTGCTTAACAGACAATGCCATACACCAAAGACAACTGCTTAACAGACAACGCCATACACCAAAGACAACTGCTTAACAGACAACGCCATACACCAAAGACAACTGCTTAACAGACACTGCCATACACCAAAGACAACTGCTTAACAGACACTGCCATACACTAAAGACAACTGCTTAACAGACACTGCCATACACCAAAGACAACTGCTTAACAGGCAATGCCATACACGAAAGACAACTGCTTAACAGACAATGCCATACACCAAAGACAACTGCTTAACAGGCAATGCCATACACCAAAGACAACTGCTTAACAGACAATGCCATACACCAAAGACAACTGCTTAACAGACAATGCCATACACCAAAGACAACTGCTTAACAGACAATGCCATACACCAAAGACAACTGCTTAACAGACAACGCCATACACCAAAGACAACTGCTTAACAGACAACGCCATACACCAAAGACAACTGCTTAACAGGCAATGCCATACACCAAAGACAACTGCTTAACAGACACTGCCATACACGAAAGACAACTGCTTAACAGGCAATGCCATACACCAAAGACAACTGGTTAACAGACACTGCCATACACCAAAGACAACTGCTTAACAGGCAATGCCATACACGAAAGACAACTGCTTAACAGACAATGCCATACACCAAAGACAACTGCTTAACAGGCAATGCCAAACAACAAAGACAAATGCTTAACAGACAATGCCACACATCAAAGACAACTGCTTAACAGACAATGCCATACACCAAAGACAACTGCTTAACAGGCAATGCCATACACCAAAGACAACTGCTTAACAGGCAATGCCATACACCAAAGACAACTGCTTAACAGGCAATGCCATACACCAAAGACAACTGCTTAACAGACAATGCCATACACCAAAGACAACTGCTTAACAGGCAATGCCATACACCAAATACAACTGCTTAACAGGCAATGCCATACACCAAATACAACTGCTTAACAGGCAATGCCATACACCAAATACAACTGCTTAACAGACAATGCCATACACCAAAGACAACTGCTTAACAGGCAATGCCATACACCAAATACAACTGCTTAACAGGCAACGCCATACACCAAAGACAACTGCTAAACAGACAACGCCATACACCAAAGACAACTGTTAAACAGACAATGCCATACACCAAAGACAACTGCTTAACAGACAATGCCATACACCAAAGACAGCTGCTTAACAGGCAACGCCATACACCAAAGACAACTGCTTAACAGGCAACGCCATACACCAAAGACAACTGCTTAACAGGCAATGCCATACACAAAAGACCAATGCTTAACAGACACTGCCATACACCAAAGACAACTGCTTAACAGACACTGCCATACACCAAAGACAACTGCTTAACACGCAATGCCATACACCAAAGACAACTGCTTAACAGACAATGACATACACCAAAGACAACTGCTTAACAGACAATGCCATACACTAAAGACAACTGCTTAACAGGCAATGCCATGCACCAAAGACAACTGCTTAACAGACAATGCCATACACCAAAGACAACTGCTTAACCGACACTGCCATACACCAAAGACAACTGCTTAACAGGCAACGCCATACACCAAAGACAACTGCTTAACAGACAACGCCATACACCAAAGACAACTGCTTAACTGACAGCGCCATACACCAAAGACAACTGCTTAACAGACAACGCCAGACACCAAAGACAACTGCTTAACAGGCAACGCCATACACCAAAGACAAATGCTTAACAGGCAACGCCATACACCAAAGACAACTGCTTAACAGACAATGCCATACACCAAAGACAACTGCTTAACAGACACTGCCATACACCAAAGACAACTGCTTAACAGGCAATGCCATACAGCAAAGACAACTGCTTAACAGACAATGCCATACACCAAAGACAACTGCTTAACAGACACTGCCATACACCAAAGACAACTGCTTAACAGGCAATGCCATACAGCAAAGACAACTGCTTAACAGACAATGCCATACACCAAAGACAACTGCTTAACAGACACTGCCATACACCAAAGACAACTGCTTAACAGGCAATGCCATACACCAAAGACAACTGCTTAACAGGCAATGCCATACAGCAAAGACAACTGCTTAACAGACACTGCCATACACCAAAGACAACTGCTTAACAGACACTGCCATACACCAAAGACAACTGCTTAACAGACACTGCCATACACCAAAGACAACTGCTTAACAGGCAATGCCATACACCAAAGACAACTGCTTAACAGACAATGACATACACCAAAGACAACTGCTTAACAGACAATGCCATACACCAAAGACAACTGCTTAACAGGCAATGCCATGCACCAAAGACAACTGCTTAACAGACACTGCCATACACCAAAGATAACTGCTTAACCGACACTGCCATACACCAAAGACAACTGCTTAACAGGCAACGCCATACACCAAAGACAACTGCTTAACAGACAACGCCATACACCAAAGACAACTGCTTAACAGACAGCGCCATACACCAAAGACAACTGCTTAACAGACAATGCCATACACCAAAGACAACTGCTTAACAGGCAACGCCATACACCAAAGACAAATGCTTAACAGGCAACGCCATACACCAAAGACAACTGCTTAACAGACAATGCCATACACCAAAGACAACTGCTTAACAGACACTGCCATACACCAAAGACAACTGCTTAACAGACACTGCCATACACCAAAGACAACTGCTTAACAGGCAATGCCATACAGCAAAGACAACTGCTTAACAGACAATGCCATACACCAAAGACAACTGCTTAACAGACACTGCCATACACCAAAGACAACTGCTTAACAGGCAATGCCATACAGCAAAGACAACTGCTTAACAGACAATGCCATACACCAAAGACAACTGCTTAACAGACACTGCCATACACCAAAGACAACTGCTTAACAGACACTGCCATACACCAAAGACAACTGCTTAAAAGGCATCGCCATACACCAAAGACAACTGCTTAACAGGTAATGCCATACACCAAAGACAACTGCTTAACCGACAACGCCATACACCAAAGACAACTGCTTAACAGACAACGCCATAAACTAAAGACAACTGCTTAACAGACAATGCCATACACTAAAGACAACTGCTTAACAGACAATGCCATACACCAAAGACAACTGCTTAACAGACAATGCCATACACCAAAGACAACAGCTTAACAGATAATGCCATACACCAAAGACAACTGCTTAACAGGCAATGCCATACACCAAAGACAACTGCTTAACAGACAATGCCATACACCAAAGACAACTGCTTAACAGACAATGCCATACACCAAAGACAACTGCTTAACAGACACTGCCATACACCAAAGACAACTGCTTAACAGGCAATGCCATACACTAAAGACAACAGCTTAACAGACAATGACATGCACCAAAGACAACTGCTTAACAGACAACGCCATACACCAAAGACAACTGCTTAACAGACTATGCCATACACCAAAGACAACTGCTTAACAGACAATGCCATACACCAAAGACAACTGCTTAACAGACAATGCCATACACCAAAGACAACTGCTTAACAGACAACGCCATACACCAAAGACAACTGCTTAACAGATAATGCCATACACCAAAGACAACTGCTTAACAGACAACGCCATACACCAAAGACAACTGCTTAACAGACACTGCCATACACCAAAGACAACTGCTTAACAGGCAATGCCATACACTAAAGACAACAGCTTAACAGACAATGACATGCACCAAAGACAACTGCTTAACAGACAACGCCATACACCAAAGACAACTGCTTAACAGACTATGCCATACACCAAAGACAACTGCTTAACAGACAATGCCATACACCAAAGACAACTGCTTAACAGACAATGCCATACATCAAAGACAACTGCTTAACAGACACTGCCATACACCAAAGACAACTGCTTAACAGACACTGCCATACACCAAAGACAACTGCTTAACAGGCAATGCCATACACCAAAGACAACTGCTTAACAGACAACGCCATACACCAAAGACAACTGCTTAACAGACAATGCCATACACCAAAGACAACTGCTTAACAGACAATGCCATACACCAAAGACAACTGCTTAACAGACACTGCCATACACCAAAGACAACTGCTTAACAGACAATGCCATACACCAAAGACAACTGCTTAACAGACAATGCCATACACCAAAGACAACTGCTTAACAGAAAATGTCATACACCAAAGACAACTGCTTAACTGGCAATGCCATACACCAAAGACAACTGCTTAACAGACAATGCCATACACCAAAGACCACTGCTTAACAGACAATGCCATACACCAAAGACAACTGCTTAACAGACAATGCCATACACCAAAGACAACTGCTTAACCGACACTGCCATACACCAAAGACAACTGCTTAACAGAAAATGTCATACACCAAAGACAACTGCTTAACAGACACTGCCATACACCAAAGACAACTGCTTAACCGACACTGCCTTACACCAAAGACAACTGCTTAACAGGCAACACCATACACCAAAGACAACTGCTTAACAGACAACGCCATACACCAAAGACAACTGCTTAACAGACAATGCCATACACCAAAGACAACTGCTTAACAGGCAACGCCATACACCAAAGACAAATGCTTAACAGGCAACGCCATACACCAAAGACAACTGCTTAACAGACAATGCCATACACCAAAGACAACTGCTTAACAGACAATGCCATACACCAAAGACAACTGCTTAACAGACAATGCCATACACCAAAGACAACTGCTTAACAGACACTGTCATACACCAAAGACAACTGCTTAACAGACAATGCCATACACCAAAGACCACTGCTTAACAGACAATGCCATACACCAAAGACAACTGCTTAACAGACAATGCCATACACGAAAGACAACTGCTTAACAGACAATGCCATACACCAAAGACAACTCCTTAATATGCAATGCCATACACCAAAGACAACTGCTTAACATGCAATGCCATACACCAAAGACAACTGCTTAACAGACACTGCCATACTCTAAAGACAACTGCTTAACAGACAATGCCATACACTAAAGACAACTGCTTAACAGACAATGCCATACACCAAAGACAACTGCTTAACAGACAATGCCATACACCAAAGACAACTGCTTAACAGACAATGCCATACTCTAAAGACAACTGCTTAACAGACAATGCCATACACTAAAGACAACTGCTTAACAGACAATGCCATACACCAAAGACAACTGCTTAACAGACAATGCCATACTCTAAAGACAACTGCTTAACAGACAATGCCATACACTAAAGACAACTGCTTAACAGACAATGCCATACACCAAAGACAACTGCTTAACAGACAATGCCATACACCAAAGACAACTGCTTAACAGACAATGCCATACACCAAAGACAACTGCTTAACAGACAATGCCATACACCAAAGACAACTGCTTAACAGACAATGCCATACACCAAAGACAACTGCTTAGCAGGCAATGACATACACCAAAGACAACTGCTTAACAGACAATGCCATACACCAAATACAACTGCTTAACAGGCAATGCCATACACCAAAGACAACTGCTTAACAGACACTGCCATACACCAAAGACAACTGCTTAACAGACAATGCCATACACCAAAGACAACTGCTTAACAGACACTGCCATACACGAAAGACAACTGCTTAACAGGCAATGCCATACACCAAAGACAACTGCTTAACAGACACTGCCATACACCAAAGACAACTGCTTAACAGACAATGCCATACACCAAAGACAACTGCTTAACAGGCAATGCCATACACCAAAGACAACTCCTTAATATGCAATGCCATACACCAAAGACAACTGCTTAACATGCAATGCCATACACCAAAGACAGCTGCTTAACAGACAATGCCATACACCAAAGACAACTGCTTAACAGACAATACCATACACCAAAGATAACTGCTTAACCGGCAAGACAACTGCTTAACAGACAATGCCATACACCAAAGACAACTGCTTAACAGGCAATGCCATACACCAAAGACAACTGCTTAACAGACACTGCCATACACCAAAGACAACTGCTTAACAGACAATGCCATACACCAAAGACAACTGCTTAACAGACAATGCCATACACCAAAGACAACTGCTTAACAGGCAATGCCATACACCAAAGACAACTGCTTAACAGACACTGCCATACACCAAAGACAACTGCTTAACAGACAATGCCATACACCAAAGACAACTGCTTAACAGACAATACCATACACCAAAGATAACTGCTTAACCGGCAAGACAACTGCTTAACAGACAATGCCATACACCAAAGACAACTGCTTAACAGGCAATGCCATACACCAAAGACAACTGCTTAACAGACACTGCCATACACCAAAGACAACTGCTTAACAGACAATGTCATACACCAAAGACAACTGCAAAACAGACAATGCCATACACTAAAGACAGCTGCTTAACAGACAATACCATACACCAAAGATAACTGCTTAACCGGCAATGCCATACACCAAAGACAACTGCTTAACAGACAATGCCATACACCAAAGACAACTGCTTAACAGACACTGCCATACACCAAAGACAACTGCTTAACAGACAATGTCATACACCAAAGACAACTGCTTAACAGACACTGCCATACACCAAAGACAACTGCTTAACAGACAATGCCATACACCAAAGACAACTGCTTAACAGGCAATGCCATACACCAAAGACAACTGCTTAACAGACACTGCCATACACCAAAGACAACTGCTTAACAGACAATGTCATACACCAAAGACAACTGCTTAACAGACAATGCCATACACCAAAGACAACTGCTTAACAGACAATACCATACACCAAAGATAACTGCTTAACCGGCAAGACAACTGCTTAACAGACAATGCCATACACCAAAGACAACTGCTTAACAGGCAATGCCATACACCAAAGACAACTGCTTAACAGACACTGCCATACACCAAAGACAACTGCTTAACAGACAATGCCATACACCAAAGACAACTGCTTAACAGACAATGCCATACACCAAAGACAACTGCTTAACAGACAATGCCATACACCAAAGACAACTGCTTAACAGACAATGCCATACACCAAAGACAACTGCTAAACAGACAATGCCATACACCAAAGACAACTGCTTAACAGACAATGCCATACACTAAAGACAACTGCTTAACACACAATGCCATACACCAAAGACAACTGCATAACAGACAATGCCATACACCAAAGACAACTGCTTAACAGACAATGCCATACACCAAAGACAACTGCTTAACAGACAATGCCATACACCAAAGACAACTGCTTAACCGACAATGCCATACACCAAAGACAACTGCTTAACAGACAATGCCATACACCAAAGACAACTGCTTAACAGACTCTGCCATACACCAAAGACAACTGCTTAACAGACAATGCCATACACCAAAGACAACTGCTTAACAGACAATGCCATACACCAAAGACAACTGCTTAAGAGACAACGCCATACACCAAAGACAACTGCTTAACAGACAACGCCATACACCAAAGACAACTGCTTAACAGACAACGCCATACACCAAAGACAACTGCTTAACAGACAATGCCATACACCAAAGACAACTGCTTAACAGACAATGCCATACACCAAAGACAACTGCTTAACAGACAATGCCATACACCAAAGACAACTGCTTAACAGACAATGCCATACACCAAAGACAGCTGCTTAACAGACAATACCATACACCAAAGATAACTGCTTAACCGGCAATGCCATACACCAAAGACAACTGCTTAACAGACAATGCCATACACCAAAGACAACTGCTTAACAGACACTGCCATACACCAAAGACAACTGCTTAACAGACAATGTCATACACCAAAGACAACTGCTTAACAGACACTGCCATACACCAAAGACAACTGCTTAACAGACAATGCCATACACCAAAGACAACTGCTTAACAGGCAATGCCATACACCAAAGACAACTGCTTAACAGACACTGCCATACACCAAAGACAACTGCTTAACAGACAATGTCATACACCAAAGACAACTGCTTAACAGACAATGCCATACACCAAAGACAACTGCTTAACAGACAATACCATACACCAAAGATAACTGCTTAACCTGCAAGATAACTGCTTAACAGACAATGCCATACACCAAAGACAACTGCTTAACAGGCAATGCCATACACCAAAGACAACTGCTTAACAGACACTGCCATACACCAAAGACAACTGCTTAACAGACAATGCCATACACCAAAGACAACTGCTTAACAGACAATGCCATACACCAAAGACAACTGCTTAACAGACAATGCCATACACCAAAGACAACTGCTTAACAGACAATGCCATACACCAAAGACAACTGCTAAACAGACAATGCCATACACCAAAGACAACTGCTTAACAGACAATGCCATACACTAAAGACAACTGCTTAACACACAATGCCATACACCAAAGACAACTGCATAACAGACAATGCCATACACCAAAGACAACTGCTTAACAGACAATGCCATACACCAAAGACAACTGCTTAACAGACAATGCCATACACCAAAGACAACTGCTTAACACACAATGCCATACACCAAAGACAACTGCTTAACAGGCAACGCCATACACCAAAGACAACTGCTTAACAGACAATGCCATACACCAAAGACAACTGCTAAACAGACAATGCCATACACCAAAGAGAACTGCTAAACAGACAATGCCATACACCAAAGACAACTGCATAACAGACAATGCCATACACCAAAGACAACTGCTTAACAGACAATGCCATACACCAAAGACAACTGCTTAACAGACAATGCCATACACCAAAGACAACAGCTTAACAGACAATGCCATACACAAAAGACAACTGCTTAACAGACAATGCCATACACCAAAGACAACTGCTTAACAGAGAATGCCATACACCAAAGACAACTGCTTAACAGACAATGCCATACACCAAAGACAACTGCTTAACAGACTCTGCCATACACCAAAGACAACTGCTTAACAGACAATGCCATACACCAAAGACAACTGCTTAACAGACATTGCCATACACCAAAGACAACTGCTTAACAGACAATGCCATACACCAAAGACAACTACTTAACAGACAATGCCATACACCAAAGACAACTGCTTAACAGACAATGCCATACACCAAAGACAACTGCTTAACAGACACTGCCATACACCAAAGACAACAGCTTAACAGACACTGCCATACACAAAAGACAACTGCTTAACAGACAATGCCATACACCAAAGACCACTGCTTAACAGACAATGCCATACACCAAAGACAACTGCTTAACAGACAATGCCATACACGAAAGACAACTGCTTAACAGACAATGCCATACAGGAAAGACAACTCCTTAATATGCAATGCCATACACCAAAGACAACTGCTTAACATGCAATGCCATACACCAAAGACAACTGCTTAACAGACACTGCCATACTCTAAAGACAACTGCTTAACAGACAATGCCATACACTAAAGACAACTGCTTAACAGACAATGCCATACACCAAAGACAACTGCTTAACAGACAATGCCATACACCAAAGACAACTGCTTAACAGACAATGCCATACACCAAAGACAACTGCTTAACAGACAATGCCATACACCAAAGACAACTGCTTAACAGACAATACCATACACCAAAGATAACTGCTTAACCGGCAAGACAACTGCTTAACAGACAATGCCATACACCAAAGACAACTGCTTAACAGGCAATGCCATACACCAAAGACAACTGCTTAACAGACACTGCCATACACCAAAGACAACTGCTTAACAGACAATGTCATACACCAAAGACAACTGCTTAACAGACAATGCCATACACTAAAGACAGCTGCTTAACAGACAATACCATACACCAAAGATAACTGCTTAACCGGCAATGCCATACACCAAAGACAACTGCTTAACAGACAATGCCATACACCAAAGACAACTGCTTAACAGACACTGCCATACACCAAAGACAACTGCTTAACAGACAATGTCATACACCAAAGACAACTGCTTAACAGACACTGCCATACACCAAAGACAACTGCTTAACAGACAATGCCATACACCAAAGACAACTGCTTAACAGGCAATGCCATACACCAAAGACAACTGCTTAACAGACACTGCCATACACCAAAGACAACTGCTTAACAGACAATGTCATACACCAAAGACAACTGCTTAACAGACAATGCCATACACCAAAGACAACAGCTTAACAGACAATACCATACACCAAAGATAACTGCTTAACCGGCAAGACAACTGCTTAACAGACAATGCCATACACCAAAGACAACTGCTTAACAGGCAATGCCATACACCAAAGACAACTGCTTAACAGACACTGCCATACACCAAAGACAACTGCTTAACAGACAATGCCATACACCAAAGACAACTGCTTAACAGACAATGCCATACACCAAAGACAACTGCTTAACAGACAATGCCATACACCAAAGACAACTGCTTAACAGACAATGCCATACACCAAAGACAACTGCTAAACAGACAATGCCATACACCAAAGACAACTGCTTAACAGACAATGCCATACACTAAAGACAACTGCTTAACACACAATGCCATACACCAAAGACAACTGCATAACAGACAATGCCATACACCAAAGACAACTGCTTAACAGACAATGCCATACACCAAAGACAACTGCTTAACAGACAATGCCATACACCAAAGACAACTGCTTAACAGACAATGCCATACACCAAAGACAACTGCTTAACAGACAATGCCATACACCAAAGACAACTGCTTAACAGACAATGCCATACACCAAAGACAACTGCTTAACAGACAATGCCATACACCAAAGACAACTGCTTAACAGACAATGCCATACACCAAAGACAACTGCTTAACAGACAAAGCCAGACACCAAAGACAACTGCTTAACAGACACTGCCATACACTAAAGACAACTGCTTGACAGAGAACGCCATACACCAAAGACAACTGCTTAACAGACAACGCCATACACCAAAGACAGCTGCTTAACAGACAATGCCATACACCAAAGACAACTGCTTAACAGGCAATGCCATACACCAAAGACAACTGCTTAACAGACAATGCTATACACCAAAGACAGCTGCTTAACAGACAATGCCATACACCAAAGACAACTGCTTAACAGACACTGCCATACACCAAAGACAACTGCTTAACAGACACTGCCATACACCAAAGACAACTGCTTAACAGACAATGCCATACACCAAAGACAACTGCTTAACAGGCAATGCCATACACCAAAGACAACTGCTTAACAGACACTGCCATACACCAAAGACAACTGCTTAACAGACAATGCCATACACCAAAGACAACTGCTTAACAGACAATACCATACACCAAAGATAACTGCTTAACCGGCAAGACAACTGCTTAACAGACAATGCCATACACCAAAGACAACTGCTTAACAGGCAATGCCATACACCAAAGACAACTGCTTAACAGACACTGCCATACACCAAAGACAACTGCTTAACAGACAATGTCATACACCAAAGACAACTGCAAAACAGACAATGCCATACACTAAAGACAGCTGCTTAACAGACAATACCATACACCAAAGATAACTGCTTAACCGGCAATGCCATACACCAAAGACAACTGCTTAACAGACAATGCCATACACCAAAGACAACTGCTTAACAGACACTGCCATACACCAAAGACAACTGCTTAACAGACAATGTCATACACCAAAGACAACTGCTTAACAGACACTGCCATACACCAAAGACAACTGCTTAACAGACGATGCCATACACCAAAGACAACTGCTTAACAGGCAATGCCATACACCAAAGACAACTGCTTAACAGACACTGCCATACACCAAAGACAACTGCTTAACAGACAATGTCATACACCAAAGACAACTGCTTAACAGACAATGCCATACACCAAAGACAACTGCTTAACAGACAATACCATACACCAAAGATAACTGCTTAACCGGCAAGACAACTGCTTAACAGACAATGCCATACACCAAAGACAACTGCTTAACAGGCAATGCCATACACCAAAGACAACTGCTTAACAGACACTGCCATACACCAAAGACAACTGCTTAACAGACAATGCCATACACCAAAGACAACTGCTTAACAGACAATGCCATACACCAAAGACAACTGCTTAACAGACAATGCCATACACCAAAGACAACTGCTTAACAGACAATGCCATACACCAAAGACAACTGCTAAACAGACAATGCCATACACCAAAGACAACTGCTTAACAGACAATGCCATACACTAAAGACAACTGCTTAACACACAATGCCATACACCAAAGACAACTGCATAACAGACAATGCCATACACCAAAGACAACTGCTTAACAGACAATGCCATACACCAAAGACAACTGCTTAACCGACAATGCCATACACCAAAGACAACTGCTTAACAGACAATGCCATACACCAAAGACAACTGCTTAACAGACTCTGCCATACACCAAAGACAACTGCTTAACAGACAATGCCATACACCAAAGACAACTGCTTAACAGACAATGCCATACACCAAAGACAACTGCTTAAGAGACAACGCCATACACCAAAGACAACTGCTTAACAGACAACGCCATACACCAAAGACAACTGCTTAACAGACAACGCCATACACCAAAGACAACTGCTTAACAGACAATGCCATACACCAAAGACAACTGCTTAACAGACAATGCCATACACCAAAGACAACTGCTTAACAGACAATGCCATACACCAAAGACAACTGCTTAACAGACAATGCCATACACCAAAGACAGCTGCTTAACAGACAATACCATACACCAAAGATAACTGCTTAACCGGCAATGCCATACACCAAAGACAACTGCTTAACAGACAATGCCATACACCAAAGACAACTGCTTAACAGACACTGCCATACACCAAAGACAACTGCTTAACAGACAATGTCATACACCAAAGACAACTGCTTAACAGACACTGCCATACACCAAAGACAACTGCTTAACAGACAATGCCATACACCAAAGACAACTGCTTAACAGGCAATGCCATACACCAAAGACAACTGCTTAACAGACACTGCCATACACCAAAGACAACTGCTTAACAGACAATGTCATACACCAAAGACAACTGCTTAACAGACAATGCCATACACCAAAGACAACTGCTTAACAGACAATACCATACACCAAAGATAACTGCTTAACCGGCAAGATAACTGCTTAACAGACAATGCCATACACCAAAGACAACTGCTTAACAGGCAATGCCATACACCAAAGACAACTGCTTAACAGACACTGCCATACACCAAAGACAACTGCTTAACAGACAATGCCATACACCAAAGACAACTGCTTAACAGACAATGCCATACACCAAAGACAACTGCTTAACAGACAATGCCATACACCAAAGACAACTGCTTAACAGACAATGCCATACACCAAAGACAACTGCTAAACAGACAATGCCATACACCAAAGACAACTGCTTAACAGACAATGCCATACACTAAAGACAACTGCTTAACACACAATGCCATACACCAAAGACAACTGCATAACAGACAATGCCATACACCAAAGACAACTGCTTAACAGACAATGCCATACACCAAAGACAACTGCTTAACAGACAATGCCATACACCAAAGACAACTGCTTAACACACAATGCCATACACCAAAGACAACTGCTTAACAGGCAACGCCATACACCAAAGACAACTGCTTAACAGACAATGCCATACACCAAAGACAACTGCTAAACAGACAATGCCATACACCAAAGAGAACTGCTAAACAGACAATGCCATACACCAAAGACAACTGCATAACAGACAATGCCATACACCAAAGACAACTGCTTAACAGACAATGCCATACACCAAAGACAACTGCTTAACAGACAATGCCATACACCAAAGACAACAGCTTAACAGACAATGCCATACACAAAAGACAACTGCTTAACAGACAATGCCATACACCAAAGACAACTGCTTAACAGAGAATGCCATACACCAAAGACAACTGCTTAACAGACAATGCCATACACCAAAGACAACTGCTTAACAGACTCTGCCATACACCAAAGACAACTGCTTAACAGACAATGCCATACACCAAAGACAACTGCTTAACAGACATTGCCATACACCAAAGACAACTGCTTAACAGACAATGCCATACACCAAAGACAACTACTTAACAGACAATGCCATACACCAAAGACACCTGCTTAACAGACAATGCCATACACCAAAGACAACTGCTTAACAGACACTGCCATACACCAAAGACAACAGCTTAACAGACACTGCCATACACAAAAGACAACTGCTTAACAGACAATGCCATACACCAAAGACCACTGCTTAACAGACAATGCCATACACCAAAGACAACTGCTTAACAGACAATGCCATACACGAAAGACAACTGCTTAACAGACAATGCCATACAGGAAAGACAACTCCTTAATATGCAATGCCATACACCAAAGACAACTGCTTAACATGCAATGCCATACACCAAAGACAACTGCTTAACAGACACTGCCATACTCTAAAGACAACTGCTTAACAGACAATGCCATACACTAAAGACAACTGCTTAACAGACAATGCCATACACCAAAGACAACTGCTTAACAGACAATGCCATACACCAAAGACAACTGCTTAACAGACAATGCCATACACCAAAGACAACTGCTTAACAGACAATGCCATACACCAAAGACAACTGCTTAACAGACAATACCATACACCAAAGATAACTGCTTAACCGGCAAGACAACTGCTTAACAGACAATGCCATACACCAAAGACAACTGCTTAACAGGCAATGCCATACACCAAAGACAACTGCTTAACAGACACTGCCATACACCAAAGACAACTGCTTAACAGACAATGTCATACACCAAAGACAACTGCTTAACAGACAATGCCATACACTAAAGACAGCTGCTTAACAGACAATACCATACACCAAAGATAACTGCTTAACCGGCAATGCCATACACCAAAAACAACTGCTTAACAGACAATGCCATACACCAAAGACAACTGCTTAACAGACACTGCCATACACCAAAGACAACTGCTTAACAGACAATGTCATACACCAAAGACAACTGCTTAACAGACACTGCCATACACCAAAGACAACTGCTTAACAGACAATGCCATACACCAAAGACAACTGCTTAACAGGCAATGCCATACACCAAAGACAACTGCTTTACAGACACTGCCATACACCAAAGACAACTGCTTAACAGACAATGTCATACACCAAAGACAACTGCTTAACAGACAATGCCATACACCAAAGACAACAGCTTAACAGACAATACCATACACCAAAGATAACTGCTTAACCGGCAAGACAACTGCTTAACAGACAATGCCATACACCAAAGACAACTGCTTAACAGGCAATGCCATACACCAAAGACAACTGCTTAACAGACACTGCCATACACCAAAGACAACTGCTTAACAGACAATGCCATACACCAAAGACAACTGCTTAACAGACAATGCCATACACCAAAGACAACTGCTTAACAGACAATGCCATACACCAAAGACAACTGCTTAACAGACAATGCCATACACCAAAGACAACTGCTAAACAGACAATGCCATACACCAAAGACAACTGCTTAACAGACAATGCCATACACTAAAGACAACTGCTTAACACACAATGCCATACACCAAAGACAACTGCATAACAGACAATGCCATACACCAAAGACAACTGCTTAACAGACAATGCCATACACCAAAGACAACTGCTTAACAGACAATGCCATACACCAAAGACAACTGCTTAACAGACAATGCCATACACCAAAGACAACTGCTTAACAGACAATGCCATACACCAAAGACAACTGCTTAACAGACAATGCCATACACCAAAGACAACTGCTTAACAGACAATGCCATACACCAAAGACAACTGCTTAACAGACAATGCCATACACCAAAGACAACTGCTTAACAGACAAAGCCAGACACCAAAGACAACTGCTTAACAGACACTGCCATACACTAAAGACAACTGCTTGACAGAGAACGCCATACACCAAAGACAACTGCTTAACAGACAACGCCATACACCAAAGACAGCTGCTTAACAGACAATGCCATACACCAAAGACAACTGCTTAACAGGCAATGCCATACACCAAAGACAACTGCTTAACAGACAATGCTATACACCAAAGACAGCTGCTTAACAGACAATGCCATACACCAAAGACAGCTGCTTAACAGACAATGCCATATACCAAAGACAACTGCTTAACAGACAATGCCATACACCAAAGACAACTGCTTAACAGACAATGCTATACACCAAAGACAGCTGCTTAACAGACAATGCCATACACCAAAGACAGCTGCTTAACAGACAATGCCATATACCAAAGACAACTGCTTAACAGACACTGCCATACACCAAAGACAACTGTTTAACAGACAATGCCATACACCAAAGACAACTGCTTAACAGACACTGCCATACACCAAAGACAACTGCTTAACAGACAATGCCATACACCAAAGACAACTGCTTAACAGACAATGCCATACACCAAAGACAACTGCTTAACACACAATGCCATACACCAAAGACAACTGCTTAACAGGCAACGCCATACACCAAAGACAACTGCTTAACAGACAATGCCATACACCAAAGACAACTGCTAAACAGACAATGCCATACACCAAAGAGAACTGCTAAACAGACAATGCCATACACCAAAGACAACTGCATAACAGACAATGCCATACACCAAAGACAACTGCTTAACAGACAATGCCATACACCAAAGACAACTGCTTAACAGACAATGCCATACACCAAAGACAACAGCTTAACAGACAATGCCATACACAAAAGACAACTGCTTAACAGACAATGCCATACACCAAAGACAACTGCTTAACAGAGAATGCCATACACCAAAGACAACTGCTTAACAGACAATGCCATACACCAAAGACAACTGCTTAACAGACTCTGCCATACACCAAAGACAACTGCTTAACAGACAATGCCATACACCAAAGACAACTGCTTAACAGACATTGCCATACACCAAAGACAACTGCTTAACAGACAATGCCATACACCAAAGACAACTACTTAACAGACAATGCCATACACCAAAGACAACTGCTTAACAGACAATGCCATACACCAAAGACAACTGCTTAACAGACACTGCCATACACCAAAGACAACAGCTTAACAGACACTGCCATACACAAAAGACAACTGCTTAACAGACAATGCCATACACCAAAGACCACTGCTTAACAGACAATGCCATACACCAAAGACAACTGCTTAACAGACAATGCCATACACGAAAGACAACTGCTTAACAGACAATGCCATACACCAAAGACAACTCCTTAATATGCAATGCCATACACCAAAGACAACTGCTTAACATGCAATGCCATACACCAAAGACAACTGCTTAACAGACACTGCCATACTCTAAAGACAACTGCTTAACAGACAATGCCATACACTAAAGACAACTGCTTAACAGACAATGCCATACACCAAAGACAACTGCTTAACAGACAATGCCATACACCAAAGACAACTGCTTAACAGACAATGCCATACTCTAAAGACAACTGCTTAACAGACAATGCCATACACTAAAGACAACTGCTTAACAGACAATGCCATACACCAAAGACAACTGCTTAACAGACAATGCCATACTCTAAAGACAACTGCTTAACAGACAATGCCATACACTAAAGACAACTGCTTAACAGACAATGCCATACACCAAAGACAACTGCTTAACAGACAATGCCATACACCAAAGACAACTGCTTAACAGACAATGCCATACACCAAAGACAACTGCTTAACAGACAATGCCATACACCAAAGACAACTGCTTAACAGACAATGCCATACACCAAAGACAACTGCTTAGCAGGCAATGACATACACCAAAGACAACTGCTTAACAGACAATGCCATACACCAAAGACAACTGCTTAACAGGCAATGCCATACACCAAAGACAACTGCTTAACAGACACTGCCATACACCAAAGACAACTGCTTAACAGACAATGCCATACACCAAAGACAACTGCTTAACAGACACTGCCATACACGAAAGACAACTGCTTAACAGGCAATGCCATACACCAAAGACAACTGCTTAACAGACACTGCCATACACCAAAGACAACTGCTTAACAGACAATGCCATACACCAAAGACAACTGCTTAACAGGCAATGCCATACACCAAAGACAACTCCTTAATATGCAATGCCATACACCAAAGACAACTGCTTAACATGCAATGCCATACACCAAAGACAGCTGCTTAACAGACAATGCCATACACCAAAGACAACTGCTTAACAGACAATACCATACACCAAAGATAACTGCTTAACCGGCAAGACAACTGCTTAACAGACAATGCCATACACCAAAGACAACTGCTTAACAGGCAATGCCATACACCAAAGACAACTGCTTAACAGACACTGCCATACACCAAAGACAACTGCTTAACAGACAATGCCATACACCAAAGACAACTGCTTAACAGACAATGCCATACACCAAAGACAACTGCTTAACAGACAATGCCATACACCAAAGACAACTGCTTAACAGACAATGCCATACACCAAAGACAACTGCTTAACAGACAATGCCATACACCAAAGACAACTGCTTAACAGACAAAGCCAGACACCAAAGACAACTGCTTAACAGACACTGCCATACACTAAAGACAACTGCTTGACAGAGAACGCCATACACCAAAGACAACTGCTTAACAGACAACGCCATACACCAAAGACAGCTGCTTAACAGACAATGCCATACACCAAAGACAACTGCTTAACAGGCAATGCCATACACCAAAGACAACTGCTTAACAGACAATGCTATACACCAAAGACAGCTGCTTAACAGACAATGCCATACACCAAAGACAGCTGCTTAACAGACAATGCCATATACCAAAGACAACTGCTTAACAGACAATGCCATACACCAAAGACAACTGCTTAACAGACAATGCTATACACCAAAGACAGCTGCTTAACAGACAATGCCATACACCAAAGACAGCTGCTTAACAGACAATGCCATATACCAAAGACAACTGCTTAACAGACACTGCCATACACCAAAGACAACTGTTTAACAGACAATGCCATACACCAAAGACAACTGCTTAACAGACACTGCCATACACCAAAGACAACTGTTTAACAGACAATGCCATACACCAAAGACAACTGCTTAACAGACAATGCCATACACCAAAGACAACTGCTTAACACACAATGCCATACACCAAAGACAACTGCTTAACAGGCAACGCCATACACCAAAGACAACTGCTTAACAGACAATGCCATACACCAAAGACAACTGCTAAACAGACAATGCCATACACCAAAGAGAACTGCTAAACAGACAATGCCATACACCAAAGACAACTGCATAACAGACAATGCCATACACCAAAGACAACTGCTTAACAGACAATGCCATACACCAAAGACAACTGCTTAACAGACAATGCCATACACCAAAGACAACAGCTTAACAGACAATGCCATACACAAAAGACAACTGCT
Organism: Phyllobates terribilis; assembly: GCF_046119375.1. Lineage (NCBI taxonomy): Eukaryota > Metazoa > Chordata > Amphibia > Anura > Dendrobatidae > Phyllobates > Phyllobates terribilis. Next base: position 4,888,094 of record NW_027362790.1, read on the forward strand.
TAACAGACAATGCCATACACCAAAGACAACTGCTTAACAGAGAATGCCATACACCAAAGACAACTGCTTAACAGACAATGCCATACACCAAAGACAACTGCTTAACAGACTCTGCCATACACCAAAGACAACTGCTTAACAGACAATGCCATACACCAAAGACAACTGCTTAACAGACATTGCCATACACCAAAGACAACTGCTTAACAGACAATGCCATACACCAAAGACAACTACTTAACAGACAATGCCATACACCAAAGACAACTGCTTAACAGACAATGCCATACACCAAAGACAACTGCTTAACAGACACTGCCATACACCAAAGACAACAGCTTAACAGACACTGCCATACACAAAAGACAACTGCTTAACAGACAATGCCATACACCAAAGACAACTGCTTAACAGACAATGTCATACACCAAAGACAACTGCTTAACAGACAATGTCATACACCAAAGACAACTGCTTAACAGACACTGCCATACACAAAAGACAGCTGCTTAACAGACAATGCCATACACCAAAGACAACTGCTTAACAGGCAACGCCATACATCAAAGACAACTGCTTAACAGACAACACCATACACCAAATACAACTGCTTAACAGGCAATGTCATACACCAAATACAACTGCTTAACAGACAATGCCATACACCCAAGACAACTGCTTAACAGACAATGCCATACACCAAAGACAACTGCTTAACAGACAATGCCATACACCAAAGACAACTGCTTAACAGACAAAGCCAGACACCAAAGACAACTGCTTAACAGACACTGCCATACACTAAAGACAACTGCTTGACAGAGAACGCCATACACCAAAGACAGCTGCTTAACAGACAATGCCATACACCAAAGACAACTGCTTAACAGACAATGCTATACACCAAAGACAGCTGCTTAACAGACAATGCCATACACCAAAGACAGCTGCTTAACAGACAATGCCATACACCAAAGACAACTGCTTAACAGACACTGCCATACACCAAAGACAACTGTTTAACAGACAATGCCATACACCAAAGACAACTGCTAAACAGACAATGCCATACACCAAAGACAACTGCTTAACAGACAATGCCATACACCAAAGAAAACTGCTTAACAGACAATGCCATACACAAAAGACAACTGCTAAACAGACAATGCCATACACCAAAGACAACTGCTTAACAGACAATGCCATACACCAAAGACAACTGCTTAACAGACAATGCCATACACAAAAGACAACTGCTAAACAGACAATGCCATACACCAAAGACAACTGCTAAACAGACAATGCCATACACCAAAGACAACTGCTTAACAGACAATGCCATACACCAAAGACAACTGCATAACAGACAATGCCATACACCAAAGACAACTGCTTAACAGACAATGCCATACACCAAAGACAACTGCTTAACAGACAATGCCATACACCAAAGACAACTGCTTAACAGACACTGCCATACACCAAAGACAACAGCTTAACAGACAATGCCATACACAAAAGACAACTGCTTAACAGACAATGCCATACACCAAAGACAACTGCTTAACAGACAATGCCATACACCAAAGACAACTGCTTAACAGACAATGTCATACACCATAGACAACTGCTTAACAGACACTGCCATACACCAAAGACAACTGCTTAACAGACAATGCCATACACCAAAGACAACTGCTTAACAGACACTGCCATACACCAAAGACAACAGCTTAACAGACACTGCCATACACCAAAGACAATTGCTTAACAGACACTGCCATACACCAAAGACAACTGCTTAACAGACAATGCCATACACCAAAGACAACTGCTTAACAGACAATGCCATACACCAAAGACAACTGCTTAACAGACACTGCCATACACAAAAGACAACTGCTTAACAGTCAATGCCATACACCAAAGACAACTGCTTAACAGGCAACGCCATACATCAAAGACAACTGCTTAACAGACAACACCATACACCAAAGACAACTGCTTAACAGACAACACCATACACCAAAGACAACTGCTTAACAGACAATGCCGTACACCAAAGACAACTGCTTAACAGACATTGCCATACACCAAAGACAACTGCTTAACAGACAATGCCATACACCAAAGACAACTGCTTAACAGACAATTCCATACACCAAAGACAACTGCTTAACAGGCAACACCATACACCAAAGACAACTGCTTAACAGACAATGCCGTACACCAAAGACAACTGCTTAACAGACAATGCCATACACCAAAGACAACTGCTTAACAGACAATGCCATACACCAAAGACAATTGCTTAACAGACACTGCCATACACCAAAGACAACTGCTTAACAGACAATGCCATACACCAAAGACAACTGCTTAACAGACAATGCCATACACCAAAGACAACTGCTTAACAGACACTGCCATACACAAAAGACAACTGCTTAACAGACAATGCCATACACCAAAGACAACTGCTTAACAGGCAACGCCATACATTAAAGACAACTGCTTAACAGACAACACCATACACCAAAGACAACTGCTTAACAGACAACACCATACACCAAAGACAACTGCTTAACAGACAATGCCGTACACCAAAGACAACTGCTTAACAGACATTGCCATACACCAAAGACAACTGCTTAACAGACAATGCCATACACCAAAGACAACTGCTTAACAGACAATGCCATACACCAAAGACAACTGCTTAACAGGCAACACCATACACCAAAGACAACTGCTTAACAGACAATGCCGTACACCAAAGACAACTGCTTAACAGACAATGCCATACACCAAAGACAACTGCTTAACAGACAACACCATACACCAAAGACAACTGCTTAACAGGCAACACCATACACCAAAGACAACTGCTTAACAGATAATACCATACACCAAAGACAACTGCTTAACAGACAATGCCATACACCAAAGACAACTGCTAAACAGACACTGCCATACACCAAAGACAACTGCTTAACAGACAATGCCATACACCAAAGACAACTGCTTAACAGACAAAGCCAGACACTAAAGACAACTGCTTGACAGACAATGCCATACACCAAAGACAACTGCTTAACAGACACTGCCATACACCAAAGACAACTGCTTAACAGACAATGCCATACACCAAAGACAACTGCTTAACAGACAATGCCATACACCAAAGACAACTGCTTAACAGGCAACACCATACACCAAAGACAACTGCTTAACAGACAATGCCGTACACCAAAGACAACTGCTTAACAGACAATGCCATACACCAAAGACAACTGCTTAACAGACAACACCATACACCAAAGACAACTGCTTAACAGGCAACACCATACACCAAAGACAACTGCTTAACAGACAATGCCGTACACCAAAGACAACTGCTTAACAGACAATGCCATACACCAAAGACAACTGCTTAACAGACACTGCCATACACCAAAGACAACTGCTTAACAGACAATGCCATACACCAAAGACAACTGCTTAACAGACAATGCCATACACCAAAGACAACTGCTTAACAGACAACACCATACACCAAAGACAACTGCTTAACAGGCAACACCATACACCAAAGACAACTGCTTAACAGACAATGCCGTACACCAAAGACAACTGCTTAACAGACAATGCCATACACCAAAGACAACTGCTTAACAGACACTGCCATACACCAAAGACAACTGCTTAACAGACACTGCCATACACCAAAGACAACTGCTTAACAGACAATGCCATACACCAAAGACAACTGCTTAACAGACAACGCCATACACCAAAGACAGCTGCTTAACAGACAATGCCATACACCAAAGACAACTGCTTAACAGACAATGCCATACACCAAAGACAACTGCTTAACAGACAATGCCATACACCAAAGACAACTGCTTAACAGACAATGCCATACACCAATGACAGCTGCTTAACAGACAATGCCATACACCAAAGACAGCTGCTTAACAGACAATGCCATACACCAAAGACAACTGCTTAACAGACAACGCCATACACCAAAGACAACTGCTTAACAGACAATGCCATACACCAAAGACAACTGCTTAACAGACAATGCCATACACCAATGACAGCTGCTAACAGACAATGACATACACCAAAGACAGCTGCTTAACAGACAATGCCATACACCAAAGACAACTGCTTAACAGACAATGCCATACACCAAAGACAACTGCTTAACAGACAATGCCATACTCCAAAGACAACTGCTTAACAGACAATGCCATACACCAATGACAGCTGCTTAACAGACAATGACATACACCAAAGACAGCTGCTTAACAGACACTGCCATACACCAAAGACAACTGCTTAACAGACAATGCCATACACCAAAGAAAACTGCTTAACAGACAATGCCATACACCAAAGACAACTGCTTAACAGACAACACCATACACCAAAGACAACTGCTTAACAGGCAACACCATACACCAAAGACAACTGCTTAACAGACAATGCCGTACACCAAAGACAACTGCTTAACAGACAATGCCATACACCAAAGACAACTGCTTAACAGACACTGCCATACACCAAAGACAACTGCTTAACAGACACTGCCATACACCAAAGACAACTGCTTAACAGACAATGCCATACACCAAAGACAACTGCTTAACAGACACTGCCATACACCAAAGACAGCTGCTTAACAGACAATGCCATACACCAAAGACAACTGCTTAACAGACAACGCCATACACCAAAGACAACTGCTTAACAGACAATGCCATACACCAAAGACAACTGCTTAACAGACAATGCCATACACCAAAGACAACTGCTTAACAGACACTGCCATACACCAAAGACAGCTGCTTAACACACAATGCCATACACCAAAGACAACTGCTTAACAGACAACGCCATACACCAAAGACAACTGCTTAACAGACAATGCCATACACCAAAAACAACTGCTTAACAGACAATGCCATACACCAAAGACAACTGCTTAACAGACAATGCCATACACCAAAGACAACTGCTTAACAGACAATGCCATACACCAATGACAGCTGCTTAACAGACAATGCCATACACCAAAGACAGCTGCTTAACAGACAATGCCATACACCAAAGACAACTGCTTAACAGACAACGCCATACACCAAAGACAACTGCTTAACAGACAATGCCATACACCAAAGACAACTGCTTAACAGACAATGCCATACACCAATGACAGCTGCTTAACAGACAATGACATACACCAAAGACAGCTGCTTAACAGACAATGCCATACACCAAAGACAACTGCTTAACAGACAATGCCATACACCAAAGACAACTGCTTAACAGACAATGCCATACTCCAAAGACAACTGCTTAACAGACAATGCCATACACCAATGACAGCTGCTTAACAGACAATGACATACACCAAAGACAGCTGCTTAACAGACACTGCCATACACCAAAGACAACTGCTTAACAGACAATGCCATACACCAAAGAAAACTGCTTAACAGACAATGCCATACACCAAAGACAACTGCTTAACAGACAACACCATAAACCAAAGACAACTGCTTAACAGGCAACACCATACACCAAAGACAACTGCTTAACAGACAATGCCGTACACCAAAGACAACTGCTTAACAGACAATGCCATACACCAAAGACAACTGCTTAACAGACACTGCCATACACCAAAGACAACTGCTTAACAGACACTGCCATACACCAAAGACAACTGCTTAACAGACAATGCCATACACCAAAGACAACTGCTTAACAGACACTGCCATACACCAAAGACAGCTGCTTAACAGACAATGCCATACACCAAAGACAACTGCTTAACAGACAACGCCATACACCAAAGACAACTGCTTAACAGACAATGCCATACACCAAAGACAACTGCTTAACAGACAATGCCATACACCAAAGACAACTGCTTAACAGACACTGCCATACACCAAAGACAGCTGCTTAACACACAATGCCATACACCAAAGACAACTGCTTAACAGACAACGCCATACACCAAAGACAACTGCTTAACAGACAACGCCATACACCAAAGACAACTGCTTAACAGACAATGCCATACACCAAAGACAACTGCTTAACAGACACTGCCATACACCAAAGACAGCTGCTTAACAGACAATGCCATACACCAAAGACAACTGCTTAACAGACAACGCCATACACCAAAGACAACTGCTTAACAGACAACGCCATACACCAAAGACAACTGCTTAACAGGCAACACCATACACCAAAGACAGCTGCTTAACAGACAATGCCATACACCAAAGACAGCTGCTTAAAAGACAATGCCATACACCAAAGACAACTGCTTAACAGACAACGCCATACACCAAAGACAACTGCTTAACAGACAATGCCATACACCAAAGACAACTGCTTAACAGACAACATACACCAATGACAGCTGCTTAACAGACAGTGCCATACACCAAAGACAACTGCTTAACAGACAATGCCATACACCAAAGACAACTGCTTAACAGACACTGCCATACACCAAAGAAAGCTGCTTAACAGACAATGCCATACACCAAAGACAGCTGCTTAACAGACAATGCCATACACCAAAGACAACTGCTTAACAGGCAATGCCATACACCAAAGACAACTGCTTAACAGGCAATGCCATACACCAAAGACAACTGCTAAACAGACAATGCCATACACCAAAGACAACTGCTAAACAGACAATGCCATACACCAAAGACAACTGCTTAACAGGCAATGCCATACACCAAAGACAACTGCTTAACAGGCAATGCCATACACCAAAGACAACTGCTTAACAGACAATGCCATACACTAAAGACAACTGTTTAACAGGCAATGCCAGGCACCAAAGACAACTGCTTAACAGACAATGCCATACACCAAAGACAACTGCTTAACAGACAATGCCATACACCAAAGACAACTGCTTAACAGGCAATGCCATACACCAAAGACAACTGCTTAACAGGCAATGCCATACACCAAAGACAACTGCTTAACAGGCAATGCCATACACCAAAGACAACTGCTTAACAGACAATGCCATACACCAAAGACAACTGCTTAACTGGCAATGCCATACACCAAAGACAACTGCTTAACAGACAATGCCGTGCACCAAAGACAACTGCTTAACAGACAATGCCATACACCAAAGACAACTGCTTAACAGACAATGCCATACACCAAAGACAACTGCTTAACAGGCAATGCCATACACCAAAGACAACTGCTTAACAGGCAATGCCATACACCAAAGACAACTGCTTAACAGGCAATGCCATACACCAAAGACAACTGCTTAACAGACAATGCCATACACCAAAGACAACTGATTAACAGACAATGCCATACACCAAAGACAACTGCTTAACAGGCAATGCCATACACCAAAGACAACTGCTTAACAGACACTGCCATACACCAAAGACAACTGCTTAACAGACAATGCCATACACCAAAGACAACTGCTTAACAGACACTGCCATACACCAAAGCCAACTGCTTAACAGACACTGCCATACACCAAAGACAACTGCTTAACAGACAATGCCATACACCAAAGACAACTGCTTAACAGACAATGCCATACACCAAAGACAACTGCTTAACAGACAATGCCATACACCAAAGACAACTGCTTAACAGGCAATGCCATACACCAAAGACAACTGCTTAACAGACACTGCCATACACCAAAGACAACTGCTTAACAGACAATGCCATACACCAAAGACAACTGCTTAACAGGCAATGCCATACACCAAAGACAACTCCTTAATATGCAATGCCATACACCAAAGACAACTGCTTAACATGCAATGCCATACACCAAAGACAGCTGCTTAACAGACAATGCCATACACCAAAGACAACTGCTTAACAGACAATACCATACACCAAAGATAACTGCTTAACCGGCAAGACAACTGCTTAACAGACAATGCCATACACCAAAGACAACTGCTTAGCAGGCAATGCCATACACCAAAGACAACTGCTTAACAGACACTGCCATACACCAAAGACAACTGCTTAACAGACAATGCCATACACCAAAGACAACTGCTTAACAGGCAATGCCATACACCAAAGACAACTGCTTAACAGACACTGCCATACACCAAAGACAACTGCTTAACAGACAATGCCATACACCAAAGACAACTGCTTAACAGACAATACCATACACCAAAGATAACTGCTTAACCGGCAAGACAACTGCTTAACAGACAATGCCATACACCAAAGACAACTGCTTAACAGGCAATGCCATACACCAAAGACAACTGCTTAACAGACACTGCCATACACCAAAGACAACTGCTTAACAGACAATGCCATACACCAAAGACAACTGCTTAACAGACAATGCCATACACCAAAGACAACTGCTTAACAGACAATACCATACACCAAAGATAACTGCTTAACCGGCAAGACAACTGCTTAACAGACAATGCCATACACCAAAGACAACTGCTTAACAGGCAATGCCATACACCAAAGACAACTGCTTAACAGACACTGCCATACACCAAAGACAACTGCTTAACAGACAATGCCATACACCAAAGACAACTGCTTAACAGACAATGCCATACACCAAAGACAACTGCTTAACAGACAATGCCATACACCAAAGACAAATGCTTAACAGACAATGCCATACACCAAAGACAACTGCTAAACAGACAATGCCATACACCAAAGATAACTGCTTAACAGACAATGCCATACACCAAAGACAACTGCTTAACAGACAATGCCATACACCAAAGACAACTGCTTAACAGACTCTGCCATACACCAAAGACAACTGCTTAACAGACAATGCCATACACAAAAGACAACTGCTTAACAGACAATGCCATACACCAAAGACAACTGCTTAACAGACAATGCCATACACCAAAGACAACTGCTTAACAGACTCTGCCATACACCAAAGACAACTGCTTAACAGACAATGCCATACACCAAAGATAACTGCTTAACAGACAATGCCATACACCAAAGACAACTGCTTAACAGACAACGCCATACACCAAAGACAACTGCTTAACAGACAATGCCATACACCAAAGACAACTGCTTAACAGGCAATGCCATACACCAAAGACAACTCCTTAATATGCAATGCCATACACCAAAGACAACTGCTTAACATGCAATGCCATACACCAAAGACAGCTGCTTAACAGACAATGCCATACACCAAAGACAACTGCTTAACAGACAATACCATACACCAAAGATAACTGCTTAACCGGCAAGACAACTGCTTAACAGACAATGCCATACACCAAAGACAACTGCTTAGCAGGCAATGCCATACACCAAAGACAACTGCTTAACAGACACTGCCATACACCAAAGACAACTGCTTAACAGACAATGCCATACACCAAAGACAACTGCTTAACAGGCAATGCCATACACCAAAGACAACTGCTTAACAGACACTGCCATACACCAAAGACAACTGCTTAACAGACAATGCCATACACCAAAGACAACTGCTTAACAGACAATACCATACACCAAAGATAACTGCTTAACCGGCAAGACAACTGCTTAACAGACAATGCCATACACCAAAGACAACTGCTTAACAGGCAATGCCATACACCAAAGACAACTGCTTAACAGACACTGCCATACACCAAAGACAACTGCTTAACAGACAATGCCATACACCAAAGACAACTGCTTAACAGACAATGCCATACACCAAAGACAACTGCTTAACAGACAATACCATACACCAAAGATAACTGCTTAACCGGCAAGACAACTGCTTAACAGACAATGCCATACACCAAAGACAACTGCTTAACAGGCAATGCCATACACCAAAGACAACTGCTTAACAGACACTGCCATACACCAAAGACAACTGCTTAACAGACAATGCCATACACCAAAGACAACTGCTTAACAGACAATGCCATACACCAAAGACAACTGCTAAACAGACAATGCCATACACCAAAGATAACTGCTTAACAGACAATGCCATACACCAAAGACAACTGCTTAACAGACAATGCCATACACCAAAGACAACTGCTTAACAGACTCTGCCATACACCAAAGACAACTGCTTAACAGACAATGCCATACACAAAAGACAACTGCTTAACAGACAATGCCATACACCAAAGACAACTGCTTAACAGACAATGCCATACACCAAAGACAACTGCTTAACAGACTCTGCCATACACCAAAGACAACTGCTTAACAGACAATGCCATACACCAAAGATAACTGCTTAACAGACAATGCCATACACCAAAGACAACTGCTTAACAGACAACGCCATACACCAAAGACAACTGCTTAACAGGCAATGCCATACACCAAAGACAACTGCTTAACAGACAACGCCATACACCAAAGACAACTGCTTAACAGACAACGCCATACACCAAAGACAACTGCTTAACAGACAATGCCATACACCAAAGACAACTGCTTAACAGACAATGCCATACACCAAAGACAACTGCTTAACAGACAATGCCATACACCAAAGACAACTGCTTAACAGACACTGCCATACACCAAAGACAACAGCTTAACAGACACTGCCATACACAAAAGACAACTGCTTAACAGACAATGCCATACACCAAAGACAACTGCTTAACAGACAATGCCATACACCAAAGACAACTGCTTAACAGACAATGCCATACACCAAAGACAACTGCTTAACAGACACTGCCATACACAAAAGACAACTGCTTAACAGACAATGCCATACACCAAAGACAACTTCTTAACAGGCAACGCCATACATCAAAGACAACTGCTTAACAGACAACACCATACACCAAAGACAACTGCTTAACAGACAATGCCATACACCAAAGACAACTGCTTAACAGACAATGCCATACACCAAAGACAACTGCTTAACAGACAATGCCATACACCAAAGACAACTGCTTAACAGACAAAGCCAGACACCAAAGACAACTGCTTAACAGACACTGCCATACACTAAAGACAACTGCTTGACAGAGAACGCCATACACCAAAGACAACTGCTTAACAGACAACGCCATACACCAAAGACAGCTGCTTAACAGGCAATGCCATACACCAAAGACAACTGCTTAACAGGCAATGCCATACACCAAAGACAACTGCTTAACAGACAATGCCATATACCAAAGACAACTGCTTAACAGACAATGCCATACACCAAAGACAACTGCTTAACAGACAAAGCCAGACACCAAAGACAACTGCTTAACAGACACTGCCATACACTAAAGACAACTGCTTAACAGACACTGCCATACACCAAAGCCAACTGCTTAACAGACAATGCCATACACCAAAGACAACTGCTTAACAGACAATGCCATACACCAAAGACAGCTGCTTAACAGACAATGCCATACACCAAAGACAACTGCTTAACAGACAATGCCATACACCAAAGACAACTGCTTAACAGACAATGCCATACACCAAAGACAACTGCTTAACAGACAATGCCATACACCAAAGACAACTGCTTAACAGACAATGCCATACACCAAAGACAACTGCTTAACAGACAAAGCCAGACACCAAAGACAACTGCTTAACAGACACTGCCATACACTAAAGACAACTGCTTGACAGAGAACGCCATACACCAAAGACAACTGCTTAACAGACAACGCCATACACATAAGACAGCTGCTTAACAGACAATGCCATACACCAAAGACAACTGCTTAACAGGCAATGCCATACACCAAAGACAACTGCTTAACAGACAATGCTATACACCAAAGACAGCTGCTTAACAGACAATGCCATACACCAAAGACAGCTGCTTAACAGACAATGCCATACACCAAAGACAACTGCTTAACAGACAATGCCATACACCAAAGACAGCTGCTTAACAGACAATGCCATATACCAAAGACAACTGCTTAACAGACACTGCCATACACCAAAGACAACTGTTTAACAGACAATGCCATACACCAAAGACAACTGCTTAACAGACAATGCCATACACCAAAGACAACTGCTTAACAGACAATGCCATACACCAAAGACAACTGCTTAACAGACAATGCCATACACCAAAGACAACTGCTTAACAGACAATGCCATACACCAAAGACAACTGCTTAACAGACAAAGCCAGACACCAAAGACAACTGCTTAACAGACAATGCCATACACTAAAGACAACTGCTTGACAGAGAACGCCATACACCAAAGACAACTGCTTAACAGACAATGCCATACACCAAAGACAACTGCTTAACAGGCAACGCCATACACATAAGACAGCTGCTTAACAGACAATGCCATACACCAAAGACAACTGCTTAACAGGCAATGCCATACACCAAAGACAACTGCTTAACAGACAATGCCATATACCAAAGACAACTGCTTAACAGACAATGCCATACACCAAAGACAACTGCTTAACAGACAATGCCATACACCAAAGACAACTGCTTAACAGACAATGCCATACACCAAAGACAACTGCTTAACAGACAATGCCATATACCAAAGACAACTGCTTAACAGACAATGCCATACACCAAAGACAACTGCTTAACAGACAAAGCCAGACACCAAAGACAACTGCTTAACAGACAATGCCATACACCAAAGACAACTACTTAACAGACAATGCCATACACTAAAGACAACTGCTTGACAGAGAACGCCATACACCAAAGACAACTGCTTAACAGACAACGCCATACACCAAAGACAGCTGCTTAACAGACAATGCCATACACCAAAGACAACTGCTTAACAGGCAATGCCATACACCAAAGACAACTGCTTAACAGACAATGCCATACACCAAAGACAGCTGCTTAACAGACAATGCCATATACCAAAGACAACTGCTTAACAGACAATGCCATACACCAAAGACAACTGCTTAACAGACAATGCTATACACCAAAGACAGCTGCTTAACAGACAATGCCATACACCAAAGACAGCTGCTTAACAGACAATGCCATACACCAAAGACAACTGCTTAACAGACAATGCCAGACACCAAAGACAGCTGCTTAACAGACAATGCCATACACCAAAGACAACTGCTTAACAGACACTGCCATACACCAAAGACAACTGTTTAACAGACAATGCCATACACCAAAGACAGCTGCTTAACAGACAATGCCATACACCAAAGACAACTGCTAAACAGACAATGCCATACACCAAAGACAACTGCTTAACAGACAATGCCATACACTAAAGACAACTGCTTAACACACAATGCCATACACTAAAGACAACTGCTTAACACACAATGCCATACACCAAAGACAACTGCATAACAGACAATGCCATACACCAAAGACAACTGCTTAACAGACAATGCCATACACCAAAGACAACTGCTTAACAGACAATGCCATACACCAAAGACAACTGCTTAACAGACAATGCCATACACCAAAGACAACAGCTTAACAGACAATGCCATACACAAAAGACAACTGCTTAACAGACAATGCCATACACCAAAGACAACAGCTTAACAGACAATGCCATACACAAAAGACAACTGCTTAACAGACGCTGTCATACACCAAAGACAACTGCTTAACAGACAATGCCATACACCAAAGACAACTGCTTAACAGACAATGCCATACACCAAAGACAACTGCTTAAGAGGCAATGCCATACACCAAAGACAACTCCTTAACAGACAATGCCATACACCAAAGACAACTGCTTAACAGACACTGCCATACACCAAAGACAACTGCTTAACAGACTCTGCCATACACCAAAGACAACTGCTTAACAGACAATGCCATACACCAAAGACAACTGCTTAACAGACACTGCCATACACCAAAGACAACTGCTTAACAGACAATGCCATACACCAAAGACAACTGCTTAACAGACAATGCCATACACCAAAGACAACTGCTTAACAGACAATGCCATACACCAAAGACAACTGCTAAACAGACAATGCCATACACCAAAGACAACTGCTTAACAGACAATGCCATACACTAAAGACAACTGCTTAACACACAATGCCATACACCAAAGACAACTGCATAACAGACAATGCCATACACCAAAGACAACTGCTTAACAGACAATGCCATACACCAAAGACAACTGCTTAACAGACAATGCCATACACCAAAGACAACTGCTTAACAGACACTGCCATACACCAAAGACAACAGCTTAACAGACAATGCCATACACAAAAGACAACTGCTTAACAGACAATGCCATACACCAAAGACAACTGCTTAACAGACAATGCCATACACCAAAGACAACTGCTTAACAGAATCTGCCATACACCAAAGACAACTGCTTAACAGATAATGCCATACACCAAAGACAACTGCTTAACAGACAATGCCATACACCAAAGACAACTGCTTAACAGACAACGCCATACACCAAAGACAACTGCTTAACAGGCAATGCCATACACCAAAGACAACTGCTTAACAGACAACGCCATACACCAAAGACAACTGCTTAACAGACAACGCCATACACCAAAGACAACTGCTTAACAGACAATGCCATACAGCAAAGACAACTGCTTAACAGACAATGCCATACACCAAAGACAACTGCTTAACAGACAATGCCATACACCAAAGACAACTGCTTAACAGACACTGCCATAGACCAAAGACAACAGCTTAACAGACACTGCCATACACAAAAGACAACTGCTTAACAGACACTGCCATACACCAAAGACAACAGCTTAACAGACACTGTCATACACAAAAGACAACTGCTTAACAGACAATGCCATACACCAAAGACAACTGCTTAACAGACAATGCCATACACCAAAGACAACTGCTTAACAGACAATGCCATACACCAAAGACAACTGCTTAACAGACACTGCCATACACCAAAGACAACAGCTTAACAGACACTGCCATACACAAAAGACAACTGCTTAACAGACAATGCCATACACCAAAGACAACTGCTTAACAGGCAATGCCATACACCAAAGACAACTGCTTAACAGACACTGCCATACACAAAAGACAACTGCTTAACAGACAATGCCATACACCAAAGACAACTGCTTAACAGGCAACGCCATACATCAAAGACAACTGCTTAACAGACAACACCATACACCAAAGACAACTGCTTAACAGACAATGCCGTACACCAAAGACAACTGCTTAACAGACAATGCCATACACCAAAGACAACTGCTTAACAGACAATGCCATACACCAAAGACAACTGCTTAACAGACAAAGCCAGACACCAAAGACAACTGCTTAACAGACACTGCCATACACTAAAGACAACTGCTTGACAGAGAACGCCATACACCAAAGACAACTGCTTAACAGACAACGCCATACACCAAAGACAACTGCTTAACAGACAATGCTATACACCAAAGACAACTGCTTGACAGACAATGCCATACACCAAAGACAACTGCTTAACAGGCAATGCCATACACCAAAGACAACTGCTTAACAGACAATGCTATACACCAAAGACAGCTGCTTAACAGACAATGCCATACACCAAAGACAGCTGCTTAACAGACAATGCCATACACCAAAGACAACTGCTTAACAGACAATGCCATACACCAAAGACAGCTGCTTAACAGACAATGCCATACACCAAAGACAACTGCTTAACAGACAATGCTATACACCAAAGACAGCTGCTTAACAGACAATGCCATACACCAAAGACAGCTGCTTAACAGACAATGCCATACACCAAAGACAACTGCTTAACAGACACTGCCATACACCAAAGACAACTGTTTAACAGACAATGCCATACACCAAAGACAACTGCTAAACAGACAATGCCATATACCAAAGACAACTGCTTAACAGACAATGCCATACACCAAAGACAACTGCTTAACAGACACTGCAATACACCAAAGACAACTGCTTAACAGACAATGCCATACACCAAAGACAACTGCTTAACAGACAATGCCATACACCAAAGACAACTGCTTAACAGACAATGCCATACACAAAAGACAACTGCTAAACAGACAATGCCATACACCAAAGACAACTGCTAAACTGACAATGCCATACACCAAAGACAACTGCTTAACAGACAATGCCATACACTAAAGACAACTGCTTAACACACAATGCCATACACCAAAGACAACTGCATAACAGACAATGCCATACACCAAAGACAACTGCTTAACAGACAATGCCATACACCAAAGACAACTGCTTAACACACAATGCCATACACCAAAGACAACTGCATAACAGACAATGCCATACACCAAAGACAACTGCTTAACAGACACTGCCATACACCAAAGACAACAGCTTAACAGACAATGCCATACACAAAAGACAACTGCTTAACAGACAATGCCATACACCAAAGACAACTGCTTAACAGACAATGCCATACACCAAAGACAACTGCTTAACAGACTCTGCCATACACCAAAGACAACAGCTTAACAGACAATGCCATACACTAAAGACAACTGCTTAACACACAATGCCATACACCAAAGACAACTGCATAACAGACAATGCCATACACCAAAGACAACTGCTTAACACACAATGCCATACACCAAAGACAACTGCTTAACAGACAATGCCATACACCAAAGACAACTGCTTAACAGACACTGCCATACACAAAAGACAACTGCTTAACAGACAATGCCATACACCAAAGACAACTGCTTAACAGGCAACGCCATACATCAAAGACAACTGCTTAACAGACAACACCATACACCAAAGACAACTGCTTAACAGACAACACCATACACCAAAGACAACTGCTTAACAGACAATGCCGTACACCAAAGACAACTGCTTAACAGACATTGCCATACACCAAAGACAACTGCTTAACAGACAATGCCATACACCAAAGACAACTGCTTAACAGACAATGCCATACACCAAAGACAACTGCTTAACAGGCAACACCATACACCAAAGACAACTGCTTAACAGACAATGCCGTACACCAAAGACAACTGCTTAACAGACAATGCCATACACCAAAGACAACTGCTTAACAGACAACACCATACACCAAAGACAACTGCTTAACAGGCAACACCATACACCAAAGACAACTGCTTAACAGACAATGCCGTACACCAAAGATAACTGCTTAACAGACAATGCCATACACCAAAGGCAACTGCTTAACAGACAATGCCATACACCAAAGACAACTGCTTAACAGACAATGCCATACACCAAAGACAACTGCTTAACAGACAAAGCCAGACACTAAAGACAACTGCTTGACAGACAATGTCATACACCAAAGACAACTGCTTAACAGACACTGCCATACACCAAAGACAACTGCTTAACAGGCAACGCCATACACATAAGACAGCTGCTTAACAGACAATGCCATACACCAAAGACAACTGCTTAACAGGCAATGCCATACACCAAAGACAACTGCTTAACAGACAATGCCATATACCAAAGACAACTGCTTAACAGACAATGCCATACACCAAAGACAACTGCTTAACAGACAATGCCATACACCAAAGACAACTGCTTAACAGACAATGCCATACACCAAAGACAACTGCTTAACAGACAATGCCATATACCAAAGACAACTGCTTAACAGACAATGCCATACACCAAAGACAACTGCTTAACAGACAAAGCCAGACACCAAAGACAACTGCTTAACAGACAATGCCATACACCAAAGACAACTGCTTAACAGACAATGCCATACACTAAAGACAACTGCTTGACAGAGAACGCCATACACCAAAGACAACTGCTTAACAGACAACGCCATACACCAAAGACAGCTGCTTAACAGACAATGCCATACACCAAAGACAACTGCTTAACAGGCAATGCCATACACCAAAGACAACTGCTTAACAGACAATGCCATACACCAAAGACAGCTGCTTAACAGACAATGCCATATACCAAAGACAACTGCTTAACAGACAATGCCATACACCAAAGACAACTGCTTAACAGACAATGCTATACACCAAAGACAGCTGCTTAACAGACAATGCCATACACCAAAGACAGCTGCTTAACAGACAATGCCATACACCAAAGACAACTGCTTAACAGACAATGCCAGACACCAAAGACAGCTGCTTAACAGACAATGCCATACACCAAAGACAACTGCTTAACAGACACTGCCATACACCAAAGACAACTGTTTAACAGACAATGCCATACACCAAAGACAGCTGCTTAACAGACAATGCCATACACCAAAGACAACTGCTAAACAGACAATGCCATACACCAAAGACAACTGCTTAACAGACAATGCCATACACTAAAGACAACTGCTTAACACACAATGCCATACACTAAAGACAACTGCTTAACACACAATGCCATACACCAAAGACAACTGCATAACAGACAATGCCATACACCAAAGACAACTGCTTAACAGACAATGCCATACACCAAAGACAACTGCTTAACAGACAATGCCATACACCAAAGACAACTGCTTAACAGACAATGCCATACACCAAAGACAACAGCTTAACAGACAATGCCATACACAAAAGACAACTGCTTAACAGACAATGCCATACACCAAAGACAACAGCTTAACAGACAATGCCATACACAAAAGACAACTGCTTAACAGACGCTGTCATACACCAAAGACAACTGCTTAACAGACAATGCCATACACCAAAGACAACTGCTTAACAGACAATGCCATACACCAAAGACAACTGCTTAAGAGGCAATGCCATACACCAAAGACAACTCCTTAACAGACAATGCCATACACCAAAGACAACTGCTTAACAGACACTGCCATACACCAAAGACAACTGCTTAACAGACTCTGCCATACACCAAAGACAACTGCTTAACAGACAATGCCATACACCAAAGACAACTGCTTAACAGACTCTGCCGTACACCAAAGACAACTGCTTAACAGACAATGCCATACACCAAAGACAACTGCTTAACAGACACTGCCATACACCAAAGACAACTGCTTAACAGACAATGCCATACACCAAAGACAACTGCTTAACAGACAATGCCATACACCAAAGACAACTGCTTAACAGACAATGCCATACACCAAAGACAACTGCTAAACAGACAATGCCATACACCAAAGACAACTGCTTAACAGACAATGCCATACACTAAAGACAACTGCTTAACACACAATGCCATACACCAAAGACAACTGCATAACAGACAATGCCATACACCAAAGACAACTGCTTAACAGACAATGCCATACACCAAAGACAACTGCTTAACAGACAATGCCATACACCAAAGACAACTGCTTAACAGACACTGCCATACACCAAAGACAACAGCTTAACAGACAATGCCATACACAAAAGACAACTGCTTAACAGACAATGCCATACACCAAAGACAACTGCTTAACAGACAATGCCATACACCAAAGACAACTGCTTAACAGAATCTGCCATACACCAAAGACAACTGCTTAACAGATAATGCCATACACCAAAGACAACTGCTTAACAGACAATGCCATACACCAAAGACAACTGCTTAACAGACAACGCCATACACCAAAGACAACTGCTTAACAGGCAATGCCATACACCAAAGACAACTGCTTAACAGACAACGCCATACACCAAAGACAACTGCTTAACAGACAACGCCATACACCAAAGACAACTGCTTAACAGACAATGCCATACAGCAAAGACAACTGCTTAACAGACAATGCCATACACCAAAGACAACTGCTTAACAGACAATGCCATACACCAAAGACAACTGCTTAACAGACACTGCCATAGACCAAAGACAACAGCTTAACAGACACTGCCATACACAAAAGACAACTGCTTAACAGACACTGCCATACACCAAAGACAACAGCTTAACAGACACTGCCATACACAAAAGACAACTGCTTAACAGACAATGCCATACACCAAAGACAACTGCTTAACAGACAATGCCATACACCAAAGACAACTGCTTAACAGACAATGCCATACACCAAAGACAACTGCTTAACAGACACTGCCATACACCAAAGACAACAGCTTAACAGACA
Source organism: Phyllobates terribilis (assembly GCF_046119375.1). NCBI lineage: Eukaryota > Metazoa > Chordata > Amphibia > Anura > Dendrobatidae > Phyllobates > Phyllobates terribilis. The sequence continues at coordinate 4,908,245 of NW_027362790.1, forward strand.
CTGCCATACACAAAAGACAACTGCTTAACAGACAATGCCATACACCAAAGACAACTGCTTAACAGGCAATGCCATACACCAAAGACAACTGCTTAACAGACACTGCCATACACAAAAGACAACTGCTTAACAGACAATGCCATACACCAAAGACAACTGCTTAACAGGCAACGCCATACATCAAAGACAACTGCTTAACAGACAACACCATACACCAAAGACAACTGCTTAACAGACAATGCCGTACACCAAAGACAACTGCTTAACAGACAATGCCATACACCAAAGACAACTGCTTAACAGACAATGCCATACACCAAAGACAACTGCTTAACAGACAAAGCCAGACACCAAAGACAACTGCTTAACAGACACTGCCATACACTAAAGACAACTGCTTGACAGAGAACGCCATACACCAAAGACAACTGCTTAACAGACAACGCCATACACCAAAGACAACTGCTTAACAGACAATGCTATACACCAAAGACAACTGCTTGACAGACAATGCCATACACCAAAGACAACTGCTTAACAGGCAATGCCATACACCAAAGACAACTGCTTAACAGACAATGCTATACACCAAAGACAGCTGCTTAACAGACAATGCCATACACCAAAGACAGCTGCTTAACAGACAATGCCATACACCAAAGACAACTGCTTAACAGACAATGCCATACACCAAAGACAGCTGCTTAACAGACAATGCCATACACCAAAGACAACTGCTTAACAGACAATGCTATACACCAAAGACAGCTGCTTAACAGACAATGCCATACACCAAAGACAGCTGCTTAACAGACAATGCCATACACCAAAGACAACTGCTTAACAGACACTGCCATACACCAAAGACAACTGTTTAACAGACAATGCCATACACCAAAGACAACTGCTAAACAGACAATGCCATATACCAAAGACAACTGCTTAACAGACAATGCCATACACCAAAGACAACTGCTTAACAGACACTGCAATACACCAAAGACAACTGCTTAACAGACAATGCCATACACCAAAGACAACTGCTTAACAGACAATGCCATACACCAAAGACAACTGCTTAACAGACAATGCCATACACAAAAGACAACTGCTAAACAGACAATGCCATACACCAAAGACAACTGCTAAACAGACAATGCCATACACCAAAGACAACTGCTTAACAGACAATGCCATACACTAAAGACAACTGCTTAACACACAATGCCATACACCAAAGACAACTGCATAACAGACAATGCCATACACCAAAGACAACTGCTTAACAGACAATGCCATACACCAAAGACAACTGCTTAACACACAATGCCATACACCAAAGACAACTGCATAACAGACAATGCCATACACCAAAGACAACTGCTTAACAGACACTGCCATACACCAAAGACAACAGCTTAACAGACAATGCCATACACAAAAGACAACTGCTTAACAGACAATGCCATACACCAAAGACAACTGCTTAACAGACAATGCCATACACCAAAGACAACTGCTTAACAGACTCTGCCATACACCAAAGACAACAGCTTAACAGACAATGCCATACACTAAAGACAACTGCTTAACACACAATGCCATACACCAAAGACAACTGCATAACAGACAATGCCATACACCAAAGACAACTGCTTAACACACAATGCCATACACCAAAGACAACTGCTTAACAGACAATGCCATACACCAAAGACAACTGCTTAACAGACACTGCCATACACAAAAGACAACTGCTTAACAGACAATGCCATACACCAAAGACAACTGCTTAACAGGCAACGCCATACATCAAAGACAACTGCTTAACAGACAACACCATACACCAAAGACAACTGCTTAACAGACAACACCATACACCAAAGACAACTGCTTAACAGACAATGCCGTACACCAAAGACAACTGCTTAACAGACATTGCCATACACCAAAGACAACTGCTTAACAGACAATGCCATACACCAAAGACAACTGCTTAACAGACAATGCCATACACCAAAGACAACTGCTTAACAGGCAACACCATACACCAAAGACAACTGCTTAACAGACAATGCCGTACACCAAAGACAACTGCTTAACAGACAATGCCATACACCAAAGACAACTGCTTAACAGACAACACCATACACCAAAGACAACTGCTTAACAGGCAACACCATACACCAAAGACAACTGCTTAACAGACAATGCCGTACACCAAAGATAACTGCTTAACAGACAATGCCATACACCAAAGGCAACTGCTTAACAGACAATGCCATACACCAAAGACAACTGCTTAACAGACAATGCCATACACCAAAGACAACTGCTTAACAGACAAAGCCAGACACTAAAGACAACTGCTTGACAGACAATGTCATACACCAAAGACAACTGCTTAACAGACACTGCCATACACCAAAGACAACTGCTTAACAGACAATGCCATACACCAAAGACAACTGCTTAACAGACAATGCCATACACCAAAGACAACTGCTTAACAGGCAACACCATACACCAAAGACAACTGCTTAACAGACAATGCCGTACACCAAAGACAACTGCTTAACAGACAATGCCATACACCAAAGACAACTGCTTAACAGACAACACCATACACCAAACACAACTGCTTAACAGGCAACACCATACACCAAAGACAACTGCTTAACAGACAATGCCGTACACCAAAGACAACTGCTTAACAGACAATGCCATACACCAAAGACAACTGCTTAACAGACACTGCCATACACCAAAGACAACTGCTTAACAGACAATGCCATACACCAAAGACAACTGCTTAACAGACAATGCCATACACCAAAGACAACTGCTTAACAGACAACACCATACACCAAAGACAACTGCTTAACAGGCAACACCATACACCAAAGACAACTGCTTAACAGACAATGCCGTACACCAAAGACAACTGCTTAACAGACAATGCCATACACCAAAGACAACTGCTTAACAGACACTGCCATACACCAAAGACAACTGCTTAACAGACACTGCCATACACCAAAGACAACTGCTTAACAGACAATGCCATACACCAAAGACAACTGCTTAACAGACAATGCCATACACCAAAGACAACTGCTTAACAGACAATGCCATACACCAAAGACAACTGCTTAACAGACAATGCCATACACCAAAGACAGCTGCTTAACAGACAATGCCATACACCAAAGACAACTGCTTAACAGACAACGCCATACACCAAAGACAACTGCTTAACAGACAATGCCATACACCAAAGACAACTGCTTAACAGGCAATGCCATACACCAATGACAGCTGCTTAACAGACAATGCCATACACCAAAGACAGCTGCTTAACAGACAATGCCATACACCAAAGACAACTGCTTAACAGACAATGCCATACACCAAAGACAACTGCTTAACAGACACTGCCATACACCAAAGACAGCTGCTTAACAGACAATGCCATACACCAAAGACAGCTGCTTAACAGACAACACCATACACCAAAGACAACTGCTTAACAGGCAACACCATACACCAAAGACAACTGCTTAACAGACAATGCCGTACACCAAAGACAACTGCTTAACAGACAATGCCATACACCAAAGACAACTGCTTAACAGACAATGCCATACAGCAAAGACAACTGCTTAACAGACACTGCCATACACCAAAGACAACTGCTTAACAGACAATGCCATACACCAAAGACAACTGCTTAACAGACAATGCCATACACCAAAGACAACTGCTTAACAGACAACACCATACACCAAAGACAACTGCTTAACAGGCAACACCATACACCAAAGACAACTGCTTAACAGACAATGCCGTACACCAAAGACAACTGCTTAACAGACAATGCCATACACCAAAGACAACTGCTTAACAGACACTGCCATACACCAAAGACAACTGCTTAACAGACACTGCCATACACCAAAGACAACTGCTTAACAGACAATGCCATACACCAAAGACAACTGCTTAACAGACAACGCCATACACCAAAGACAGCTGCTTAACAGACAATGCCATACACCAAAGACAACTGCTTAACAGACAATGCCATACACCAAAGACAACTGCTTAACAGACAATGCCATACACCAAAGACAACTGCTTAACAGACACTGCCATACACCAAAGACAACTGCTTAACAGACAATGCCATACACCAAAGACAACTGCTTAACAGACAATGCCATACACCAAAGACAACTGCTTAACAGACAACACCATACACCAAAGACAACTGCTTAACAGGCAACACCATACACCAAAGACAACTGCTTAACAGACAATGCCGTACACCAAAGACAACTGCTTAACAGACAATGCCATACACCAAAGACAACTGCTTAACAGACACTGCCATACACCAAAGACAACTGCTTAACAGACACTGCCATACACCAAAGACAACTGCTTATTAGACAATGCCATACACCAAAGACAACTGCTTAACAGACAACGCCATACACCAAAGACAGCTGCTTAACAGACAATGCCATACACCAAAGACAACTGCTTAACAGACAATGCCATACACCAAAGACAACTGCTTAACAGACAATGCCATACACCAAAGACAACTGCTTAACAGACAATGCCATACACCAAAGACAACTGCTTAACAGACAATGCCATACACCAAAGACAACTGCTTAACAGACAATGCCATACACCAAAGACAGCTGCTTAACAGACAATGCCATACACCAAAGACAACTGCTTAACAGACAACGCCATACACCAAAGACAACTGCTTAACAGACAATGCCATACACCAAAGACAACTGCTTAACAGGCAATGCCATACACCAATGACAGCTGCTTAACAGACAATGCCATACACCAAAGACAGCTGCTTAACAGACAATGCCATACACCAAAGACAACTGCTTAACAGACAATGCCATACACCAAAGACAACTGCTTAACAGACACTGCCATACACCAAAGACAGCTGCTTAACAGACAATGCCATACACCAAAGACAGCTGCTTAACAGACAATGCCATACACCAAAGACAACTGCTTAACAGGCAATGCCATACACCAAAGACAACTGCTAAACAGACAATGCCATACACCAAAGACAACTGCTTAACAGGCAATGCCATACACAAAAGACAACTGCTTAACAGACAATGCCATACACCAAAGACAACAGCTTAACAGACACTGCCATACACAAAAGACAACTGCTTAACAGACAATGCCATACACCAAAGACAACTGCTTAAAAGACAATGCCATACACCAAAGACAACTGCTTAACAGACAATGCCATACACCAAAGACAACTGCTTAACAGACACTGCCATACACCAAAGACAACAGCTTAACAGACACTGCCATACACAAAAGACAACTGCTTAACAGACAATGCCATACACCAAAGACAACTGCTTAACAGGCAATGCCATACACCAAAGACAACTGCTTAACAGACACTGCCATACACAAAAGACAACTGCTTAACAGACAATGCCATACATCAAAGACAACTGCTTAACAGACAACACCATACACCAAAGACAACTGCTTAACAGACAATGCCGTACACCAAAGACAACTGCTTAACAGACAATGCCATACACCAAAGACAACTGCTTAACAGACAATGCCATACACCAAAGACAACTGCTTAACAGACAAAGCCAGACACCAAAGACAACTGCTTAACAGACACTGCCATACACTAAAGACAACTGCTTGACAGAGAACGCCATACACCAAAGACAACTGCTTAACAGACAACGCCATACACCAAAGACAACTGCTTAACAGACAATGCTATACACCAAAGACAACTGCTTGACAGACAATGCCATACACCAAAGACAACTGCTTAACAGACAATGCCATACACCAAAGACAACTGCTTAACAGACTCTGCCATACACCAAAGACAACTGCTTAACAGACAATGCCATACACCAAAGATAACTGCTTAACAGACAATGCCATACACCAAAGACAACTGCTTAACAGACAACGCCATACACCAAAGACAACTGCTTAACAGGCAATGCCATACACCAAAGACAACTGCTTAACAGACAACGCCATACACCAAAGACAACTGCTTAACAGACAACGCCATACACCAAAGACAACTGCTTAACAGACAATGCCATACACCAAAGACAACTGCTTAACAGACAATGCCATACACCAAAGACAACTGCTTAACAGGCAACACCATACACCAAAGACAACTGCTTAACAGACAATGCCGTACACCAAAGACAACTGCTTAACAGACAATGCCATACACCAAAGACAACTGCTTAACAGACACTGCCATACACCAAAGACAACTGCTTAACAGACACTGCCATACACCAAAGACAACTGCTTATTAGACAATGCCATACACCAAAGACAACTGCTTAACAGACAACGCCATACACCAAAGACAGCTGCTTAACAGACAATGCCATACACCAAAGACAACTGCTTAACAGACAATGCCATACACCAAAGACAACTGCTTAACAGACAATGCCATACACCAAAGACAACTGCTTAACAGACAATGCCATACACCAAAGACAACTGCTTAACAGACAATGCCATACACCAAAGACAACTGCTTAACAGACAATGCCATACACCAAAGACAGCTGCTTAACAGACAATGCCATACACCAAAGACAACTGCTTAACAGACAACGCCATACACCAAAGACAACTGCTTAACAGACAATGCCATACACCAAAGACAACTGCTTAACAGGCAATGCCATACACCAATGACAGCTGCTTAACAGACAATGCCATACACCAAAGACAGCTGCTTAACAGACAATGCCATACACCAAAGACAACTGCTTAACAGACAATGCCATACACCAAAGACAACTGCTTAACAGACACTGCCATACACCAAAGACAGCTGCTTAACAGACAATGCCATACACCAAAGACAGCTGCTTAACAGACAATGCCATACACCAAAGACAACTGCTTAACAGGCAATGCCATACACCAAAGACAACTGCTAAACAGACAATGCCATACACCAAAGACAACTGCTTAACAGGCAATGCCATACACAAAAGACAACTGCTTAACAGACAATGCCATACACCAAAGACAACAGCTTAACAGACACTGCCATACACAAAAGACAACTGCTTAACAGACAATGCCATACACCAAAGACAACTGCTTAAAAGACAATGCCATACACCAAAGACAACTGCTTAACAGACAATGCCATACACCAAAGACAACTGCTTAACAGACACTGCCATACACCAAAGACAACAGCTTAACAGACACTGCCATACACAAAAGACAACTGCTTAACAGACAATGCCATACACCAAAGACAACTGCTTAACAGGCAATGCCATACACCAAAGACAACTGCTTAACAGACACTGCCATACACAAAAGACAACTGCTTAACAGACAATGCCATACATCAAAGACAACTGCTTAACAGACAACACCATACACCAAAGACAACTGCTTAACAGACAATGCCGTACACCAAAGACAACTGCTTAACAGACAATGCCATACACCAAAGACAACTGCTTAACAGACAATGCCATACACCAAAGACAACTGCTTAACAGACAAAGCCAGACACCAAAGACAACTGCTTAACAGACACTGCCATACACTAAAGACAACTGCTTGACAGAGAACGCCATACACCAAAGACAACTGCTTAACAGACAACGCCATACACCAAAGACAACTGCTTAACAGACAATGCTATACACCAAAGACAACTGCTTGACAGACAATGCCATACACCAAAGACAACTGCTTAACAGACAATGCCATACACCAAAGACAACTGCTTAACAGACTCTGCCATACACCAAAGACAACTGCTTAACAGACAATGCCATACACCAAAGATAACTGCTTAACAGACAATGCCATACACCAAAGACAACTGCTTAACAGACAACGCCATACACCAAAGACAACTGCTTAACAGGCAATGCCATACACCAAAGACAACTGCTTAACAGACAACGCCATACACCAAAGACAACTGCTTAACAGACAACGCCATACACCAAAGACAACTGCTTAACAGACAATGCCATACACCAAAGACAACTGCTTAACAGACAATGCCATACACCAAAGACAACTGCTTAACAGACAATGCCATACACCAAAGACAACTGCTTAACAGACACTGCCATACACCAAAGACAACAGCTTAACAGACACTGCCATACACAAAAGACAACTGCTTAACAGACAATGCCATACACCAAAGACAACTGCTTAACAGACAATGCCATACACCAAAGACAACTGCTTAACAGACAATGCCATACACCAAAGACAACTGCTTAACAGACACTGCCATACACAAAAGACAACTGCTTAACAGACAATGCCATACACCAAAGACAACTTCTTAACAGGCAACGCCATACATCAAAGACAACTGCTTAACAGACAACACCATACACCAAAGACAACTGCTTAACAGACAATGCCATACACCAAAGACAACTGCTTAACAGACAATGCCATACACCAAAGACAACTGCTTAACAGACAATGCCATACACCAAAGACAACTGCTTAACAGACAAAGCCAGACACCAAAGACAACTGCTTAACAGACACTGCCATACACTAAAGACAACTGCTTGACAGAGAACGCCATACACCAAAGACAACTGCTTAACAGACAACGCCATACACCAAAGACAGCTGCTTAACAGGCAATGCCATACACCAAAGACAACTGCTTAACAGGCAATGCCATACACCAAAGACAACTGCTTAACAGACAATGCCATATACCAAAGACAACTGCTTAACAGACAATGCCATACACCAAAGACAACTGCTTAACAGACAAAGCCAGACACCAAAGACAACTGCTTAACAGACACTGCCATACACTAAAGACAACTGCTTAACAGACACTGCCATACACCAAAGCCAACTGCTTAACAGACAATGCCATACACCAAAGACAACTGCTTAACAGACAATGCCATACACCAAAGACAGCTGCTTAACAGACAATGCCATACACCAAAGACAACTGCTTAACAGACAATGCCATACACCAAAGACAACTGCTTAACAGACAATGCCATACACCAAAGACAACTGCTTAACAGACAATGCCATACACCAAAGACAACTGCTTAACAGACAAAGCCAGACACCAAAGACAACTGCTTAACAGACACTGCCATACACTAAAGACAACTGCTTGACAGAGAACGCCATACACCAAAGACAACTGCTTAACAGACAACGCCATACACATAAGACAGCTGCTTAACAGACAATGCCATACACCAAAGACAACTGCTTAACAGGCAATGCCATACACCAAAGACAACTGCTTAACAGACAATGCTATACACCAAAGACAGCTGCTTAACAGACAATGCCATACACCAAAGACAGCTGCTTAACAGACAATGCCATACACCAAAGACAACTGCTTAACAGACAATGCCATACACCAAAGACAGCTGCTTAACAGACAATGCCATATACCAAAGACAACTGCTTAACAGACACTGCCATACACCAAAGACAACTGTTTAACAGACAATGCCATACACCAAAGACAACTGCTTAACAGACAATGCCATACACCAAAGACAACTGCTTAACAGACAATGCCATACACCAAAGACAACTGCTTAACAGACAATGCCATACACCAAAGACAACTGCTTAACAGACAATGCCATACACCAAAGACAACTGCTTAACAGACAAAGCCAGACACCAAAGACAACTGCTTAACAGACAATGCCATACACTAAAGACAACTGCTTGACAGAGAACGCCATACACCAAAGACAACTGCTTAACAGACAATGCCATACACCAAAGACAACTGCTTAACAGGCAACGCCATACACATAAGACAGCTGCTTAACAGACAATGCCATACACCAAAGACAACTGCTTAACAGGCAATGCCATACACCAAAGACAACTGCTTAACAGACAATGCCATATACCAAAGACAACTGCTTAACAGACAATGCCATACACCAAAGACAACTGCTTAACAGACAATGCCATACACCAAAGACAACTGCTTAACAGACAATGCCATACACCAAAGACAACTGCTTAACAGACAATGCCATATACCAAAGACAACTGCTTAACAGACAATGCCATACACCAAAGACAACTGCTTAACAGACAAAGCCAGACACCAAAGACAACTGCTTAACAGACAATGCCATACACCAAAGACAACTGCTTAACAGACAATGCCATACACTAAAGACAACTGCTTGACAGAGAACGCCATACACCAAAGACAACTGCTTAACAGACAACGCCATACACCAAAGACAGCTGCTTAACAGACAATGCCATACACCAAAGACAACTGCTTAACAGGCAATGCCATACACCAAAGACAACTGCTTAACAGACAATGCCATACACCAAAGACAGCTGCTTAACAGACAATGCCATATACCAAAGACAACTGCTTAACAGACAATGCCATACACCAAAGACAACTGCTTAACAGACAATGCTATACACCAAAGACAGCTGCTTAACAGACAATGCCATACACCAAAGACAGCTGCTTAACAGACAATGCCATACACCAAAGACAACTGCTTAACAGACAATGCCAGACACCAAAGACAGCTGCTTAACAGACAATGCCATACACCAAAGACAACTGCTTAACAGACACTGCCATACACCAAAGACAACTGTTTAACAGACAATGCCATACACCAAAGACAGCTGCTTAACAGACAATGCCATACACCAAAGACAACTGCTAAACAGACAATGCCATACACCAAAGACAACTGCTTAACAGACAATGCCATACACTAAAGACAACTGCTTAACACACAATGCCATACACCAAAGACAACTGCATAACAGACAATGCCATACACCAAAGACAACTGCTTAACAGACAATGCCATACACCAAAGACAACTGCTTAACAGACAATGCCATACACCAAAGACAACTGCTTAACAGACAATGCCATACACCAAAGACAACAGCTTAACAGATAATGCCATACACCAAAGACAACAGCTTAACAGACAATGCCATACACAAAAGACAACTGCTTAACAGACAATGCCATACACCAAAGACAACAGCTTAACAGACAATGCCATACACAAAAGACAACTGCTTAACAGACGCTGTCATACACCAAAGACAACTGCTTAACAGACAATGCCATACACCAAAGACAACTGCTTAACAGACAATGCCATACACCAAAGACAACTGCTTAAGAGGCAATGCCATACACCAAAGACAACTCCTTAACAGACAATGCCATACACCAAAGACAACTGCTTAACAGACACTGCCATACACCAAAGACAACTGCTTAACAGACTCTGCCATACACCAAAGACAACTGCTTAACAGACAATGCCATACACCAAAGACAACTGCTTAACAGACACTGCCATACACCAAAGACAACTGCTTAACAGACAATGCCATACACCAAAGACAACTGCTTAACAGACAATGCCATACACCAAAGACAACTGCTTAACAGACAATGCCATACACCAAAGACAACTGCTAAACAGACAATGCCATACACCAAAGACAACTGCTTAACAGACAATGCCATACACTAAAGACAACTGCTTAACACACAATGCCATACACCAAAGACAACTGCATAACAGACAATGCCATACACCAAAGACAACTGCTTAACAGACAATGCCATACACCAAAGACAACTGCTTAACAGACAATGCCATACACCAAAGACAACTGCTTAACAGACACTGCCATACACCAAAGACAACAGCTTAACAGACAATGCCATACACCAAAGACAACTGCTTAACAGACAATGCCATACACCAAAGACAACTGCTTAACAGACAATGCCATACACCAAAGACAACTGCTTAACAGAATCTGCCATACACCAAAGACAACTGCTTAACAGATAATGCCATACACCAAAGACAACTGCTTAACAGACAATGCCATACACCAAAGACAACTGCTTAACAGACAACGCCATACACCAAAGACAACTGCTTAACAGGCAATGCCATACACCAAAGACAACTGCTTAACAGACAACGCCATACACCAAAGACAACTGCTTAACAGACAATGCCATACACCAAAGACAACTGCTTAACAGACAATGCCATACAGCAAAGACAACTGCTTAACAGACAATGCCATACACCAAAGACAACTGCTTAACAGACAATGCCATACACCAAAGACAACTGCTTAACAGACACTGCCATAGACCAAAGACAACAGCTTAACAGACACTGCCATACACAAAAGACAACTGCTTAACAGACACTGCCATACACCAAAGACAACAGCTTAACAGACACTGTCATACACAAAAGACAACTGCTTAACAGACAATGCCATACACCAAAGACAACTGCTTAACAGACAATGCCATACACCAAAGACAACTGCTTAACAGACAATGCCATACACCAAAGACAACTGCTTAACAGACACTGCCATACACCAAAGACAACAGCTTAACAGACACTGCCATACACAAAAGACAACTGCTTAACAGACAATGCCATACACCAAAGACAACTGCTTAACAGGCAATGCCATACACCAAAGACAACTGCTTAACAGACACTGCCATACACAAAAGACAACTGCTTAACAGACAATGCCATACACCAAAGACAACTGCTTAACAGGCAACGCCATACATCAAAGACAACTGCTTAACAGACAACACCATACACCAAAGACAACTGCTTAACAGACAATGCCGTACACCAAAGACAACTGCTTAACAGACAATGCCATACACCAAAGACAACTGCTTAACAGACAATGCCATACACCAAAGACAACTGCTTAACAGACAAAGCCAGACACCAAAGACAACTGCTTAACAGACACTGCCATACACTAAAGACAACTGCTTGACAGAGAACGCCATACACCAAAGACAACTGCTTAACAGACAACGCCATACACCAAAGACAACTGCTTAACAGACAATGCTATACACCAAAGACAACTGCTTGACAGACAATGCCATACACCAAAGACAACTGCTTAACAGGCAATGCCATACACCAAAGACAACTGCTTAACAGACAATGCTATACACCAAAGACAGCTGCTTAACAGACAATGCCATACACCAAAGACAGCTGCTTAACAGACAATGCCATACACCAAAGACAACTGCTTAACAGACAATGCCATACACCAAAGACAGCTGCTTAACAGACAATGCCATACACCAAAGACAACTGCTTAACAGACAATGCTATACACCAAAGACAGCTGCTTAACAGACAATGCCATACACCAAAGACAGCTGCTTAACAGACAATGCCATACACCAAAGACAACTGCTTAACAGACACTGCCATACACCAAAGACAACTGTTTAACAGACAATGCCATACACCAAAGACAACTGCTAAACAGACAATGCCATATGCCAAAGACAACTGCTTAACAGACAATGCCATACACCAAAGACAACTGCTTAACAGACACTGCAATACACCAAAGACAACTGCTTAACAGACAATGCCATACACCAAAGACAACTGCTTAACAGACAATGCCATACACCAAAGACAACTGCTTAACAGACAATGCCATACACAAAAGACAACTGCTAAACAGACAATGCCATACACCAAAGACAACTGCTAAACAGACAATGCCATACACCAAAGACAACTGCTTAACAGACAATGCCATACACTAAAGACAACTGCTTAACACACAATGCCATACACCAAAGACAACTGCATAACAGACAATGCCATACACCAAAGACAACTGCTTAACAGACAATGCCATACACGAAAGACAACTGCTTAACAGACAATGCCATACACTAAAGACAACTGCTTAACACACAATGCCATACACCAAAGACAACTGCATAACAGACAATGCCATACACCAAAGACAACTGCTTAACAGACACTGCCATACACCAAAGACAACAGCTTAACAGACAATGCCATACACAAAAGACAACTGCTTAACAGACAATGCCATACACCAAAGACAACTGCTTAACAGACAATGCCATACACCAAAGACAACTGCTTAACAGACTCTGCCATACACCAAAGACAACAGCTTAACAGACAATGCCATACACTAAAGACAACTGCTTAACACACAATGCCATACACCAAAGACAACTGCATAACAGACAATGCCATACACCAAAGACAACTGCTTAACACACAATGCCATACACCAAAGACAACTGCTTAACAGACAATGCCATACACCAAAGACAACTGCTTAACAGACACTGCCATACACAAAAGACAACTGCTTAACAGACAATGCCATACACCAAAGACAACTGCTTAACAGGCAACGCCATACATCAAAGACAACTGCTTAACAGACAACACCATACACCAAAGACAACTGCTTAACAGACAACACCATACACCAAAGACAACTGCTTAACAGACAATGCCGTACACCAAAGACAACTGCTTAACAGACATTGCCATACACCAAAGACAACTGCTTAACAGACAATGCCATACACCAAAGACAACTGCTTAACAGACAATGCCATACACCAAAGACAACTGCTTAACAGACAATGCCATACACCAAAGACAACTGCTAAACAGACAATGCCATACACCAAAGACAACTGCTTAACAGACAATGCCATACACTAAAGACAACTGCTTAACACACAATGCCATACACCAAAGACAACTGCATAACAGACAATGCCATACACCAAAGACAACTGCTTAACAGACAATGCCATACACCAAAGACAACTGCTTAACAGACAATGCCATACACCAAAGACAACTGCTTAACAGACACTGCCATACACCAAAGACAACAGCTTAACAGACAATGCCATACACAAAAGACAACTGCTTAACAGACAATGCCATACACCAAAGACAACTGCTTAACAGACAATGCCATACACCAAAGACAACTGCTTAACAGAATCTGCCATACACCAAAGACAACTGCTTAACAGATAATGCCATACACCAAAGACAACTGCTTAACAGACAATGCCATACACCAAAGACAACTGCTTAACAGACAACGCCATACACCAAAGACAACTGCTTAACAGGCAATGCCATACACCAAAGACAACTGCTTAACAGACAACGCCATACACCAAAGACAACTGCTTAACAGACAACGCCATACACCAAAGACAACTGCTTAACAGACAATGCCATACAGCAAAGACAACTGCTTAACAGACAATGCCATACACCAAAGACAACTGCTTAACAGACAATGCCATACACCAAAGACAACTGCTTAACAGACACTGCCATAGACCAAAGACAACAGCTTAACAGACACTGCCATACACAAAAGACAACTGCTTAACAGACACTGCCATACACCAAAGACAACAGCTTAACAGACACTGTCATACACAAAAGACAACTGCTTAACAGACAATGCCATACACCAAAGACAACTGCTTAACAGACAATGCCATACACCAAAGACAACTGCTTAACAGACAATGCCATACACCAAAGACAACTGCTTAACAGACACTGCCATACACCAAAGACAACAGCTTAACAGACACTGCCATACACAAAAGACAACTGCTTAACAGACAATGCCATACACCAAAGACAACTGCTTAACAGGCAATGCCATACACCAAAGACAACTGCTTAACAGACACTGCCATACACAAAAGACAACTGCTTAACAGACAATGCCATACACCAAAGACAACTGCTTAACAGGCAACGCCATACATCAAAGACAACTGCTTAACAGACAACACCATACACCAAAGACAACTGCTTAACAGACAATGCCGTACACCAAAGACAACTGCTTAACAGACAATGCCATACACCAAAGACAACTGCTTAACAGACAATGCCATACACCAAAGACAACTGCTTAACAGACAAAGCCAGACACCAAAGACAACTGCTTAACAGACACTGCCATACACTAAAGACAACTGCTTGACAGAGAACGCCATACACCAAAGACAACTGCTTAACAGACAACGCCATACACCAAAGACAACTGCTTAACAGACAATGCTATACACCAAAGACAACTGCTTGACAGACAATGCCATACACCAAAGACAACTGCTTAACAGGCAATGCCATACACCAAAGACAACTGCTTAACAGACAATGCTATACACCAAAGACAGCTGCTTAACAGACAATGCCATACACCAAAGACAGCTGCTTAACAGACAATGCCATACACCAAAGACAACTGCTTAACAGACAATGCCATACACCAAAGACAGCTGCTTAACAGACAATGCCATACACCAAAGACAACTGCTTAACAGACAATGCTATACACCAAAGACAGCTGCTTAACAGACAATGCCATACACCAAAGACAGCTGCTTAACAGACAATGCCATACACCAAAGACAACTGCTTAACAGACACTGCCATACACCAAAGACAACTGTTTAACAGACAATGCCATACACCAAAGACAACTGCTAAACAGACAATGCCATATGCCAAAGACAACTGCTTAACAGACAATGCCATACACCAAAGACAACTGCTTAACAGACACTGCAATACACCAAAGACAACTGCTTAACAGACAATGCCATACACCAAAGACAACTGCTTAACAGACAATGCCATACACCAAAGACAACTGCTTAACAGACAATGCCATACACAAAAGACAACTGCTAAACAGACAATGCCATACACCAAAGACAACTGCTAAACAGACAATGCCATACACCAAAGACAACTGCTTAACAGACAATGCCATACACTAAAGACAACTGCTTAACACACAATGCCATACACCAAAGACAACTGCATAACAGACAATGCCATACACCAAAGACAACTGCTTAACAGACAATGCCATACACCAAAGACAACTGCTTAACACACAATGCCATACACCAAAGACAACTGCATAACAGACAATGCCATACACCAAAGACAACTGCTTAACAGACACTGCCATACACCAAAGACAACAGCTTAACAGACAATGCCATACACAAAAGACAACTGCTTAACAGACAATGCCATACACCAAAGACAACTGCTTAACAGACAATGCCATACACCAAAGACAACTGCTTAACAGACTCTGCCATACACCAAAGACAACAGCTTAACAGACAATGCCATACACTAAAGACAACTGCATAACAGACAATGCCATACACCAAAGACAACTGCTTAACAGACAATGCCATACACCAAAGACAACTGCTTAACACACAATGCCATACACCAAAGACAACTGCATAACAGACAATGCCATACACCAAAGACAACTGCTTAACAGACACTGCCATACACCAAAGACAACAGCTTAACAGACAATGCCATACACAAAAGACAACTGCTTAACACACAATGCCATACACCAAAGACAACTGCATAACAGACAATGCCATACACCAAAGACAACTGCTTAACACACAATGCCATACACCAAAGACAACTGCTTAACAGACAATGCCATACACCAAAGACAACTGCTTAACAGACACTGCCATACACAAAAGACAACTGCTTAACAGACAATGCCATACACCAAAGACAACTGCTTAACAGGCAACGCCATACATCAAAGACAACTGCTTAACAGACAACACCATACACCAAAGACAACTGCTTAACAGACAACACCATACACCAAAGACAACTGCTTAACAGACAATGCCGTACACCAAAGACAACTGCTTAACAGACATTGCCATACACCAAAGACAACTGCTTAACAGACAATGCCATACACCAAAGACAACTGCTTAACAGACAATGCCATACACCAAAGACAACTGCTTAACAGGCAACACCATACACCAAAGACAACTGCTTAACAGACAATGCCGTACACCAAAGACAACTGCTTAACAGACAATGCCATACACCAAAGACAACTGCTTAACAGACAACACCATACACCAAAGACAACTGCTTAACAGGCAACACCATACACCAAAGACAACTGCTTAACAGACAATGCCGTACACCAAAGATAACTGCTTAACAGACAATGCCATACACCAAAGGCAACTGCTTAACAGACAATGCCATACACCAAAGACAACTGCTTAACAGACAATGCCATACACCAAAGACAACTGCTTAACAGACAAAGCCAGACACTAAAGACAACTGCTTGACAGACAATGTCATACACCAAAGACAACTGCTTAACAGACACTGCCATACACCAAAGACAACTGCTTAACAGGCAACGCCATACACATAAGACAGCTGCTTAACAGACAATGCCATACACCAAAGACAACTGCTTAACAGGCAATGCCATACACCAAAGACAACTGCTTAACAGACAATGCCATATACCAAAGACAACTGCTTAACAGACAATGCCATACACCAAAGACAACTGCTTAACAGACAATGCCATACACCAAAGACAACTGCTTAACAGACAATGCCATACACCAAAGACAACTGCTTAACAGACAATGCCATATACCAAAGACAACTGCTTAACAGACAATGCCATACACCAAAGACAACTGCTTAACAGACAAAGCCAGACACCAAAGACAACTGCTTAACAGACAATGCCATACACCAAAGACAACTGCTTAACAGACAATGCCATACACTAAAGACAACTGCTTGACAGAGAACGCCATACACCAAAGACAACTGCTTAACAGACAACGCCATACACCAAAGACAGCTGCTTAACAGACAATGCCATACACCAAAGACAACTGCTTAACAGGCAATGCCATACACCAAAGACAACTGCTTAACAGACAATGCCATACACCAAAGACAGCTGCTTAACAGACAATGCCATATACCAAAGACAACTGCTTAACAGACAATGCCATACACCAAAGACAACTGCTTAACAGACAATGCTATACACCAAAGACAGCTGCTTAACAGACAATGCCATACACCAAAGACAGCTGCTTAACAGACAATGCCATACACCAAAGACAACTGCTTAACAGACAATGCCAGACACCAAAGACAGCTGCTTAACAGACAATGCCATACACCAAAGACAACTGCTTAACAGACACTGCCATACACCAAAGACAACTGTTTAACAGACAATGCCATACACCAAAGACAGCTGCTTAACAGACAATGCCATACACCAAAGACAACTGCTAAACAGACAATGCCATACACCAAAGACAACTGCTTAACAGACAATGCCATACACTAAAGACAACTGCTTAACACACAATGCCATACACTAAAGACAACTGCTTAACACACAATGCCATACACCAAAGACAACTGCATAACAGACAATGCCATACACCAAAGACAACTGCTTAACAGACAATGCCATACACCAAAGACAACTGCTTAACAGACAATGCCATACACCAAAGACAACTGCTTAACAGACAATGCCATACACCAAAGACAACAGCTTAACAGACAATGCCATACACAAAAGACAACTGCTTAACAGACAATGCCATACACCAAAGACAACAGCTTAACAGACAATGCCATACACAAAAGACAACTGCTTAACAGACGCTGTCATACACCAAAGACAACTGCTTAACAGACAATGCCATACACCAAAGACAACTGCTTAACAGACAATGCCATACACCAAAGACAACTGCTTAAGAGGCAATGCCATACACCAAAGACAACTCCTTAACAGACAATGCCATACACCAAAGACAACTGCTTAACAGACACTGCCATACACCAAAGACAACTGCTTAACAGACTCTGCCATACACCAAAGACAACTGCTTAACAGACAATGCCATACACCAAAGACAACTGCTTAACAGACACTGCCATACACCAAAGACAACTGCTTAACAGACAATGCCATACACCAAAGACAACTGCTTAACAGACAATGCCATACACCAAAGAAAACTGCTTAACAGACAATGCCATACACCAAAGACAACTGCTAAACAGACAATGCCATACACCAAAGACAACTGCTTAACAGACAATGCCATACACTAAAGACAACTGCTTAACACACAATGCCATACACCAAAGACAACTGCATAACAGACAATGCCATACACCAAAGACAACTGCTTAACAGACAATGCCATACACCAAAGACAACTGCTTAACAGACAATGCCATACACCAAAGACAACTGCTTAACAGACACTGCCATACACCAAAGACAACAGCTTAACAGACAATGCCATACACAAAAGACAACTGCTTAACAGACAATGCCATACACCAAAGACAACTGCTTAACAGACAATGCCATACACCAAAGACAACTGCTTAACAGAATCTGCCATACACCAAAGACAACTGCTTAACAGATAATGCCATACACCAAAGACAACTGCTTAACAGACAATGCCATACACCAAAGACAACTGCTTAACAGACAACGCCATACACCAAAGACAACTGCTTAACAGGCAATGCCATACACCAAAGACAACTGCTTAACAGACAACGCCATACACCAAAGACAACTGCTTAACAGACAACGCCATACACCAAAGACAACTGCTTAACAGACAATGCCATACAGCAAAGACAACTGCTTAACAGACAATGCCATACACCAAAGACAACTGCTTAACAGACAATGCCATACACCAAAGACAACTGCTTAACAGACACTGCCATAGACCAAAGACAACAGCTTAACAGACACTGCCATACACAAAAGACAACTGCTTAACAGACACTGCCATACACCAAAGACAACAGCTTAACAGACACTGCCATACACAAAAGACAACTGCTTAACAGACAATGCCATACACCAAAGACAACTGCTTAACAGACAATGCCATACACCAAAGACAACTGCTTAACAGACAATGCCATACACCAAAGACAACTGCTTAACAGACACTGCCATACACCAAAGACAACAGCTTAACAGACACTGCCATACACAAAAGACAACTGCTTAACAGACAATGCCATACACCAAAGACAACTGCTTAACAGGCAATGCCATACACCAAAGACAACTGCTTAACAGACACTGCCATACACAAAAGACAACTGCTTAACAGACAATGCCATACACCAAAGACAACTGCTTAACAGGCAACGCCATACATCAAAGACAACTGCTTAACAGACAACACCATACACCAAAGACAACTGCTTAACAGACAATGCCGTACACCAAAGACAACTGCTTAACAGACAATGCCATACACCAAAGACAACTGCTTAACAGACAATGCCATACACCAAAGACAACTGCTTAACAGACAAAGCCAGACACCAAAGACAACTGCTTAACAGACACTGCCATACACTAAAGACAACTGCTTGACAGAGAACGCCATACACCAAAGACAACTGCTTAACAGACAACGCCATACACCAAAGACAACTGCTTAACAGACAATGCTATACACCAAAGACAACTGCTTGACAGACAATGCCATACACCAAAGACAACTGCTTAACAGGCAATGCCATACACCAAAGACAACTGCTTAACAGACAATGCTATACACCAAAGACAGCTGCTTAACAGACAATGCCATACACCAAAGACAGCTGCTTAACAGACAATGCCATACACCAAAGACAACTGCTTAACAGACAATGCCATACACCAAAGACAGCTGCTTAACAGACAATGCCATACACCAAAGACAACTGCTTAACAGACAATGCTATACACCAAAGACAGCTGCTTAACAGACAATGCCATACACCAAAGACAGCTGCTTAACAGACAATGCCATACACCAAAGACAACTGCTTAACAGACACTGCCATACACCAAAGACAACTGTTTAACAGACAATGCCATACACCAAAGACAACTGCTAAACAGACAATGCCATATACCAAAGACAACTGCTTAACAGACAATGCCATACACCAAAGACAACTGCTTAACAGACACTGCAATACACCAAAGACAACTGCTTAACAGACAATGCCATACACCAAAGACAACTGCTTAACAGACAATGCCATACACCAAAGACAACTGCTTAACAGACAATGCCATACACAAAAGACAACTGCTAAACAGACAATGCCATACACCAAAGACAACTGCTAAACAGACATTGCCATACACCAAAGACAACTGCTTAACAGACAATGCCATACACTAAAGACAACTGCTTAACACACAATGCCATACACCAAAGACAACTGCATAACAGACAATGCCATACACCAAAGACAACTGCTTAACAGACAATGCCATACACCAAAGACAACTGCTTAACACACAATGCCATACACCAAAGACAACTGCATAACAGACAATGCCATACACCAAAGACAACTGCTTAACAGACACTGCCATACACCAAAGACAACAGCTTAACAGACAATGCCATACACAAAAGACAACTGCTTAACAGACAATGCCATACACCAAAGACAACTGCTTAACAGACAATGCCATACACCAAAGACAACTGCTTAACAGACTCTGCCATACACCAAAGACAACAGCTTAACAGACAATGCCATACACTAAAGACAACTGCTTAACACACAATGCCATACACCAAAGACAACTGCATAACAGACAATGCCATACACCAAAGACAACTGCTTAACACACAATGCCATACACCAAAGACAACTGCTTAACAGACAATGCCATACACCAAAGACAACTGCTTAACAGACACTGCCATACACAAAAGACAACTGCTTAACAGACAATGCCATACACCAAAGACAACTGCGTAACAGGCAACGCCATACATCAAAGACAACTGCTTAACAGACAACACCATACACCAAAGACAACTGCTTAACAGACAACACCATACACCAAAGACAACTGCTTAACAGACAATGCCGTACACCAAAGACAACTGCTTAACAGACATTGCCATACACCAAAGACAACTGCTTAACAGACAATGCCATACACCAAAGACAACTGCTTAACAGACAATGCCATACACCAAAGACAACTGCTTAACAGGCAACACCATACACCAAAGACAACTGCTTAACAGACAATGCCGTACACCAAAGACAACTGCTTAACAGACAATGCCATACACCAAAGACAACTGCTTAACAGACAACACCATACACCAAAGACAACTGCTTAACAGGCAACACCATACACCAAAGACAACTGCTTAACAGACAATGCCGTACACCAAAGATAACTGCTTAACAGACAATGCCATACACCAAAGGCAACTGCTTAACAGACAATGCCATACACCAAAGACAACTGCTTAACAGACAATGCCATACACCAAAGACAACTGCTTAACAGACAAAGCCAGACACTAAAGACAACTGCTTGACAGACAATGTCATACACCAAAGACAACTGCTTAACAGACACTGCCATACACCAAAGACAACTGCTTAACAGACAATGCCATACACCAAAGACAACTGCTTAACAGACAATGCCATACACCAAAGACAACTGCTTAACAGGCAACACCATACACCAAAGACAACTGCTTAACAGACAATGCCGTACACCAAAGACAACTGCTTAACAGACAATGCCATACACCAAAGACAACTGCTTAACAGACAACACCATACACCAAACACAACTGCTTAACAGGCAACACCATACACCAAAGACAACTGCTTAACAGACAATGCCGTACACCAAAGACAACTGCTTAACAGACAATGCCATACACCAAAGACAACTGCTTAACAGACACTGCCATACACCAAAGACAACTGCTTAACAGACAATGCCATACACCAAAGACAACTGCTTAACAGACAATGCCATACACCAAAGACAACTGCTTAACAGACAACACCATACACCAAAGACAACTGCTTAACAGGCAACACCATACACCAAAGACAACTGCTTAACAGACAATGCCGTACACCAAAGACAACTGCTTAACAGACAATGCCATACACCAAAGACAACTGCTTAACAGACACTGCCATACACCAAAGACAACTGCTTAACAGACACTGCCATACACCAAAGACAACTGCTTAACAGACAATGCCATACACCAAAGACAACTGCTTAACAGACAACGCCATACACCAAAGACTGCTGCTTAACAGACAATGCCATACACCAAAGACAACTGCTTAACAGACAATGCCATACACCAAAGACAACTGCTTAACAGACAATGCCATACACCAAAGACAACTGCTTAACAGACAATGCCATACACCAAAGACAGCTGCTTAACAGACAATGCCATACACCAAAGACAACTGCTTAACAGACAACGCCATACACCAAAGACAACTGCTTAACAGACAATGCCATACACCAAAGACAACTGCTTAACAGGCAATGCCATACACCAATGACAGCTGCTTAACAGACAATGCCATACACCAAAGACAGCTGCTTAACAGACAATGCCATACACCAAAGACAACTGCTTAACAGACAATGCCATACACCAAAGACAACTGCTTAACAGACACTGCCATACACCAAAGACAGCTGCTTAACAGACAATGCCATACACCAAAGACAGCTGCTTAACAGACAACACCATACACCAAAGACAACTGCTTAACAGGCAACACCATACACCAAAGACAACTGCTTAACAGACAATGCCGTACACCAAAGACAACTGCTTAACAGACAATGCCATACACCAAAGACAACTGCTTAACAGACAATGCCATACAGCAAAGACAACTGCTTAACAGACACTGCCATACACCAAAGACAACTGCTTAACAGACAATGCCATACACCAAAGACAACTGCTTAACAGACAATGCCATACACCAAAGACAACTGCTTAACAGACAACACCATACACCAAAGACAACTGCTTAACAGGCAACACCATACACCAAAGACAACTGCTTAACAGACAATGCCGTACACCAAAGACAACTGCTTAACAGACAATGCCATACACCAAAGACAACTGCTTAACAGACACTGCCATACACCAAAGACAACTGCTTAACAGACACTGCCATACACCAAAGACAACTGCTTAACAGACAATGCCATACACCAAAGACAACTGCTTAACAGACAACGCCATACACCAAAGACAGCTGCTTAACAGACAATGCCATACACCAAAGACAACTGCTTAACAGACAATGCCATACACCAAAGACAACTGCTTAACAGACAATGCCATACACCAAAGACAACTGCTTAACAGACACTGCCATACACCAAAGACAACTGCTTAACAGACAATGCCATACACCAAAGACAACTGCTTAACAGACAATGCCATACACCAAAGACAACTGCTTAACAGACAACACCATACACCAAAGACAACTGCTTAACAGGCAACACCATACACCAAAGACAACTGCTTAACAGACAATGCCGTACACCAAAGACAACTGCTTAACAGACAATGCCATACACCAAAGACAACTGCTTAACAGACACTGCCATACACCAAAGACAACTGCTTAACAGACACTGCCATACACCAAAGACAACTGCTTATTAGACAATGCCATACACCAAAGACAACTGCTTAACAGACAACGCCATACACCAAAGACAGCTGCTTAACAGACAATGCCATACACCAAAGACAACTGCTTAACAGACAATGCCATACACCAAAGACAACTGCTTAACAGACAATGCCATACACCAAAGACAACTGCTTAACAGACAATGCCATACACCAAATACAACTGCTTAACAGACAATGCCATACACCAAAGACAACTGCTTAACAGACAATGCCATACACCAAAGACAGCTGCTTAACAGACAATGCCATACACCAAAGACAACTGCTTAACAGACAACGCCATACACCAAAGACAACTGCTTAACAGACAATGCCATACACCAAAGACAACTGCTTAACAGGCAATGCCATACACCAATGACAGCTGCTTAACAGACAATGCCATACACCAAAGACAGCTGCTTAACAGACAATGCCATACACCAAAGACAACTGCTTAACAGACAATGCCATACACCAAAGACAACTGCTTAACAGACACTGCCATACACCAAAGACAGCTGCTTAACAGACAATGCCATACACCAAAGACAGCTGCTTAACAGACAATGCCATACACCAAAGACAACTGCTTAACAGGCAATGCCATACACCAAAGACAACTGCTAAACAGACAATGCCATACACCAAAGACAACTGCTTAACAGGCAATGCCATACACAAAAGACAACTGCTTAACAGACAATGCCATACACCAAAGACAACAGCTTAACAGACACTGCCATACACAAAAGACAACTGCTTAACAGACAATGCCATACACCAAAGACAACTGCTTAAAAGACAATGCCATACACCAAAGACAACTGCTTAACAGACAATGCCATACACCAAAGACAACTGCTTAACAGACACTGCCATACACCAAAGACAACAGCTTAACAGACACTGCCATACACAAAAGACAACTGCTTAACAGACAATGCCATACACCAAAGACAACTGCTTAACAGGCAATGCCATACACCAAAGACAACTGCTTAACAGACACTGCCATACACAAAAGACAACTGCTTAACAGACAATGCCATACACCAAAGACAACTGCTTAACAGGCAACGCCATACATCAAAGACAACTGCTTAACAGACAACACCATACACCAAAGACAACTGCTTAACAGACAATGCCGTACACCAAAGACAACTGCTTAACAGACAATGCCATACACCAAAGACAACTGCTTAACAGACAATGCCATACACCAAAGACAACTGCTTAACAGACAAAGCCAGACACCAAAGACAACTGCTTAACAGACACTGCCATACACTAAAGACAACTGCTTGACAGAGAACGCCATACACCAAAGACAACTGCTTAACAGACAACGCCATACACCAAAGACAACTGCTTAACAGACAATGCTATACACCAAAGACAACTGCTTGACAGACAATGCCATACACCAAAGACAACTGCTTAACAGGCAATGCCATACACCAAAGACAACTGCTTAACAGACAATGCTATACACCAAAGACAGCTGCTTAACAGACAATGCCATACACCAAAGACAGCTGCTTAACAGACAATGCCATACACCAAAGACAACTGCTTAACAGACAATGCCATACACCAAAGACAGCTGCTTAACAGACAATGCCATACACCAAAGACAACTGCTTAACAGACAATGCTATACACCAAAGACAGCTGCTTAACAGACAATGCCATACACCAAAGACAGCTGCTTAACAGACAATGCCATACACCAAAGACAACTGCTTAACAGACACTGCCATACACCAAAGACAACTGTTTAACAGACAATGCCATACACCAAAGACAACTGCTAAACAGACAATGCCATATACCAAAGACAACTGCTTAACAGACAATGCCATACACCAAAGACAACTGCTTAACAGACACTGCAATACACCAAAGACAACTGCTTAACAGACAATGCCATACACCAAAGACAACTGCTTAACAGACAATGCCATACACCAAAGACAACTGCTTAACAGACAATGCCATACACAAAAGACAACTGCTAAACAGACAATGCCATACACCAAAGACAACTGCTAAACAGACAATGCCATACACCAAAGACAACTGCTTAACAGACAATGCCATACACTAAAGACAACTGCTTAACACACAATGCCATACACCAAAGACAACTGCATAACAGACAATGCCATACACCAAAGACAACTGCTTAACAGACAATGCCATACACCAAAGACAACTGCTTAACACACAATGCCATACACCAAAGACAACTGCATAACAGACAATGCCATACACCAAAGACAACTGCTTAACAGACACTGCCATACACCAAAGACAACAGCTTAACAGACAATGCCATACACAAAAGACAACTGCTTAACAGACAATGCCATACACCAAAGACAACTGCTTAACAGACAATGCCATACACCAAAGACAACTGCTTAACAGACTCTGCCATACACCAAAGACAACAGCTTAACAGACAATGCCATACACTAAAGACAACTGCTTAACACACAATGCCATACACCAAAGACAACTGCATAACAGACAATGCCATACACCAAAGACAACTGCTTAACACACAATGCCATACACCAAAGACAACTGCTTAACAGACAATGCCATACACCAAAGACAACTGCTTAACAGACACTGCCATACACAAAAGACAACTGCTTAACAGACAATGCCATACACCAAAGACAACTGCTTAACAGGCAACGCCATACATCAAAGACAACTGCTTAACAGACAACACCATACACCAAAGACAACTGCTTAACAGACAACACCATACACCAAAGACAACTGCTTAACAGACAATGCCGTACACCAAAGACAACTGCTTAACAGACATTGCCATACACCAAAGACAACTGCTTAACAGACAATGCCATACACCAAAGACAACTGCTTAACAGACAATGCCATACACCAAAGACAACTGCTTAACAGGCAACACCATACACCAAAGACAACTGCTTAACAGACAATGCCGTACACCAAAGACAACTGCTTAACAGACAATGCCATACACCAAAGACAACTGCTTAACAGACAACACCATACACCAAAGACAACTGCTTAACAGGCAACACCATACACCAAAGACAACTGCTTAACAGACAATGCCGTACACCAAAGACAACTGCTTAACAGACAATGCCATACACCAAAGGCAACTGCTTAACAGACAATGCCATACACCAAAGACAACTGCTTAACAGACAATGCCATACACCAAAGACAACTGCTTAACAGACAAAGCCAGACACTAAAGACAACTGCTTGACAGACAATGTCATACACCAAAGACAACTGCTTAACAGACAATGCCGTACACCAAAGACAACTGCTTAACAGACAATGCCATACACCAAAGACAACTGCTTAACAGACAACACCATACACCAAAGACAACTGCTTAACAGGCAACACCATACACCAAAGACAACTGCTTAACAGACAATGCCGTACACCAAAGACAACTGCTTAACAGACAATGCCATACACCAAAGACAACTGCTTAACAGACACTGCCATACACCAAAGACAACTGCTTAACAGACAATGCCATACACCAAAGACAACTGCTTAACAGACAATGCCATACACCAAAGACAACTGCTTAACAGACAACACCATACACCAAAGACAACTGCTTAACAGGCAACACCATACACCAAAGACAACTGCTTAACAGACAATGCCGTACACCAAAGACAACTGCTTAACAGACAATGCCATACACCAAAGACAACTGCTTAACAGACACTGCCATACACCAAAGACAACTGCTTAACAGACACTGCCATACACCAAAGACAACTGCTTAACAGACAATGCCATACACCAAAGACAACTGCTTAACAGACAACGCCATACACCAAAGACAGCTGCTTAACAGACAATGCCATACACCAAAGACAACTGCTTAACAGACAATGCCATACACCAAAGACAACTGCTTAACAGACAATGCCATACACCAAAGACAACTGCTTAACAGACAATGCCATACACCAAAGACAACTGCTTAACAGACAATGCCATACACCAAAGACAGCTGCTTAACAGACAATGCCATACACCAAAGACAACTGCTTAACAGACAACGCCATACACCAAAGACAACTGCTTAACAGACAATGCCATACACCAAAGACAACTGCTTAACAGGCAATGCCATACACCAATGACAGCTGCTTAACAGACAATGCCATACACCAAAGACAGCTGCTTAACAGACAATGCCATACACCAAAGACAACTGCTTAACAGACAATGCCATACACCAAAGACAACTGCTTAACAGACACTGCCATACACCAAAGACAGCTGCTTAACAGACAATGCCATACACCAAAGACAGCTGCTTAACAGACAACACCATACACCAAAGACAACTGCTTAACAGGCAACACCATACACCAAAGACAACTGCTTAACAGACAATGCCGTACACCAAAGACAACTGCTTAACAGACAATGCCATACACCAAAGACAACTGCTTAACAGACAATGCCATACAGCAAAGACAACTGCTTAACAGACACTGCCATACACCAAAGACAACTGCTTAACAGACAATGCCATACACCAAAGACAACTGCTTAACAGACAATGCCATACACCAAAGACAACTGCTTAACAGACAACACCATACACCAAAGACAACTGCTTAACAGGCAACACCATACACCAAAGACAACTGCTTAACAGACAATGCCGTACACCAAAGACAACTGCTTAACAGACAATGCCATACACCAAAGACAACTGCTTAACAGACACTGCCATACACCAAAGACAACTGCTTAACAGACACTGCCATACACCAAAGACAACTGCTTAACAGACAATGCCATACACCAAAGACAACTGCTTAACAGACAACGCCATACACCAAAGACAGCTGCTTAACAGACAATGCCATACACCAAAGACAACTGCTTAACAGACAATGCCATACACCAAAGACAACTGCTTAACAGACAATGCCATACACCAAAGACAACTGCTTAACAGACACTGCCATACACCAAAGACAACTGCTTAACAGACAATGCCATACACCAAAGACAACTGCTTAACAGACAATGCCATACACCAAAGACAACTGCTTAACAGACAACACCATACACCAAAGACAACTGCTTAACAGGCAACACCATACACCAAAGACAACTGCTTAACAGACAATGCCGTACACCAAAGACAACTGCTTAACAGACAATGCCATACACCAAAGACAACTGCTTAACAGACACTGCCATACACCAAAGACAACTGCTTAACAGACACTGCCATACACCAAAGACAACTGCTTAACAGACAATGCCATACACCAAAGACAACTGCTTAACAGACAACGCCATACACCAAAGACAGCTGCTTAACAGACAATGCCATACACCAAAGACAACTGCTTAACAGACAATGCCATACACCAAAGACAACTGCTTAACAGACAATGCCATACACCAAAGACAACTGCTTAACAGACAATGCCATACACCAAAGACAACTGCTTAACAGACAATGCCATACACCAAAGACAACTGCTTAACAGACAATGCCATACACCAAAGACAGCTGCTTAACAGACAATGCCATACACCAAAGACAACTGCTTAACAGACAACGCCATACACCAAAGACAACTGCTTAACAGACAATGCCATACACCAAAGACAACTGCTTAACAGGCAATCCCATACACCAATGACAGCTGCTTAACAGACAATGCCATACACCAAAGACAGCTGCTTAACAGACAATGCCATACACCAAAGACAACTGCTTAACAGACAATGCCATACACCAAAGACAACTGCTTAACAGACACTGCCATACACCAAAGACAGCTGCTTAACAGACAATGCCATACACCAAAGACAGCTGCTTAACAGACAATGCCATACACCAAAGACAACTGCTTAACAGGCAATGCCATACACCAAAGACAACTGCTAAACAGACAATGCCATACACCAAAGACAACTGCTTAACAGGCAATGCCATACACCAAAGACAACTGCTTAACAGGCAATGCCATACACCAAAGACAACTGCTTAACAGACAATGCCATACACCAAAGACAACTGCTTAACTGGCAATGCCATACACCAAAGACAACTGCTTAACAGACAATGCCGTGCACCAAAGACAACTGCTTAACAGACAATGCCATACACCAAAGACAACTGCTTAACAGACAATGCCATACACCAAAGACAACTGCTTAACAGGCAATGCCATACACCAAAGACAACTGCTTAACAGGCAATGCCATACACCAAAGACAACTGCTTAACAGACAATGCCATACACCAATGACAGCTGCTTAACATACAATGCCATACACTAAAGACAGCTGCTTAACAGACACTGCCATACACCAAAGACAACTGATTAACAGACAATGCCATACACTAAAGACAACTGCTTAACAGGCAATGCCATACACTAAAGACAACTGTTTAACAGGCAATGCCAGGCACCAAAGACAACTGCTTAACAGACAATGCCATACACCAAAGACAACTGCTTAACAGACAATGCCATACACCAAAGACAACTGCTTAACAGGCAATGCCATACACCAAAGACAACTGCTTAACAGGCAATGCCATACACCAAAGACAACTGCTTAACAGTCAATGCCATACACCAAAGACAACTGCTTAACAGACAATGCCATACACCAAAGACAACTGCTTAACTGGCAATGCCATACACCAAAGACAACTGCTTAACAGACAATGCCGTGCACCAAAGACAACTGCTTAACAGACAATGCCATACACCAAAGACAACTGCTTAACAGACAATGCCATACACCAAAGACAACTGCTTAACAGGCAATGCCATACACCAAAGACAACTGCTTAACAGGCAATGCCATACACCAAAGACAACTGCTTAACAGGCAATGCCATACACCAAAGACAACTGCTTAACAGACAATGCCATACACCAAAGACAACTGCTTAACAGACAATGCCATACACCAAAGACAACTGCTTAACAGGCAATGCCATACACCAAAGACAACTGCTTAACAGGCAATGCCATACACCAAAGACAACTGCTTAACAGACAATGCCATACACCAAAGACAACTGCTTAACAGACAATGCCATACACCAAAGACAACTGCTTAACAGGCAATGCCATACACCAAATACAACTGCTTAATAGACAATGCCATACACCAAAGACAACTGCTTAACAGGCAATGCCATACACCAAAGACAACTGCTTAACAGACAACGCCATACACCAAAGACAACTGCTTAACAGACACTGCCATACACCAAAGACAACTGCTTAACAGGCAATGCCATACACCAAAGGCAACTGCTTAACAGACACTGCCATACACCAAAGACAACTGCTTAACAGACAATGCCATACACCAAAGGCAACTGCTTAACAGACACTGCCATACACCAAAGACAACTGCTTAACAGACACTGCCATACACCAAAGACATCTGCTTAACAGACAATGCCATACACCACAGACAACTGCTTAACATGTAATGCCATACACCAATAATATTATTGGGAATTGCATTTCAAGCATTTTCCTTATGTGCATTCTACATAGTTACATAGGTTGAAAAAAGTTGGGGTGGACATTAACAGCTTGGGGCCCAAGTGCAAGAAATGTGTCCGAGCCCCCATGTTTTTATCGCGACAAAGCTACAGATATTATATATACACATATATATATACGGTGTTGCATGCAAAGGGTTAATTGGGAGCTGAGTAAAAGTGGGCTCCGATTACCCACCAGCAAATTTCAAGAACCTAGAGGATTTCAGGATTTGTGGTTCTTCATAAAAATGCGGTGACATGTTCAGGGGCGTACATAGAGCAAAGTGTGCTGGCCCATCCTTGACCCTTGGACCATTCTCCCCTTTCAATTGTTTTATTGCAGGGGCCATAGAAAAGGGAGTACTCCATAGGTTCCTTGACCTTCAGAGATCCCACTGCAGACCCTACAAAGAGAGGATTCCCAGAATTTAATGTAATCCCAAAGTTACAGGATGGTGGGGGGGTAGTTTACTCGCTACTTGAGGTTCCCCATGGAAGACGGTTATGGATCTTGAGGATCAGTCCCATCTTGAATGCTCAACCTCCATGTGAATCATTGTCTATAGGACTGCTACTGCTGGAGAAAGCCCAGTACAGCGCTCCACCGTTTCCAACAGTCCTGTATGAATGGAGCGGAGGTCAAGCATGTGCCCTACCTCTCCTTTTAGGCTGAGAGCCTGGCTTCCAGGACCCAGAGCCCAATTTTTAGGAGGTGACAGGTTCTTGGTGGGGCGTCCAGTGGAAGGATCCCCTGCAATTTGTAAGTAATGGTTAGCTAACAACTTTGCTTCCTCAGTCTTCTGCCATTCCTGGGCATCCACAGTCTTCTGCCATTCCTGTGCTTCCTCAGTCCTCCGCCATTCCAGTGCTTTCTCAGTCTTCTGCCATTCCTGTGCTTCCTCAGTCCTCCGCCACTCCTGTGCATCCTCAGTCTTCTGCCATTC
Organism: Phyllobates terribilis; assembly: GCF_046119375.1. NCBI lineage: Eukaryota > Metazoa > Chordata > Amphibia > Anura > Dendrobatidae > Phyllobates > Phyllobates terribilis. The sequence goes on from NW_027362790.1 coordinate 4,942,227, forward strand.
CTGTGCTTCCTCAGTCCTCCGCCATTCCTGTGCTTCCTCAGTCTTCTGCCATTCCTGTGCTTCCTCACCCCTCCACCATTCCTGTGCTTCCTCACTCCTCCACCATTCCTGTGCTTCCTCACCCCTCCACCATTCCTGTGCTTCCTCACTCCTCCACCATTCCTGTGCTTCCTCAGTCCTCCGCCATTCCTGTGCTTCCTCAGTCCTCTGCCATTCCTGTGCTTCCTCAGTCTGCCGCCATTCCTATGCTTCCTCAGTCTTCTGCCATTCCTGTGCTTCCTCAGTCCTCCGCCATTCCTGTACTTCCTCAATTCTCCCCCATTCCTGTGCTTCCTCAGTCTGCTGCCATCCCTTTGCTTCCTCAGTTCTCCACCATTCCTGTGCTTCCTCACCCCTCCACCATTCCAGTGCTTCCTCACTCCTCCACCATTCTTGTGCTTCCTCAGTCTGCGGCCATCCCTGTGCTTCCTCAGTCCTCTGCCATTCCTGTGCTTCCTCAGTCTGCTGCCATCCCTGTGCTTCCTCAGTCCTCCGCCAATCCTGTGCTTCCTCAGTCCACCACCATTCCTGTGCTTCCTCACTCCACCACCATCCCTGTGCTTCCTCAGTTCTCCACCATTCCTGTGCTTCCTCAGTCTGCGGCCATCCCTGTGCTTCCTCAGTCCTCCGCCATTCCTGTGCTTCTTCAGTCAGTCCTCTGCCATTCTTGTGCTTCCTCAGTCAGTCCTCCACCATTCCTCTGCTTCCTCAGTCTTCTGCCATTTCTGTGCTTCCTCAGTCCTCTGCCATTCCTGTGAATCCTCAGTCCTCCGCCATTCCTGTACTTCCTCAGTTCTCCCCCATTCCTGTGCTTCCTCAGTCTGCTGCCATCCCTGTGCTTCCTCAGTCTTCTGCCATCCCTGTGCTTCCTTAGTCCTCCGCCAATCCTGTGCTTCTTCAGTCAGTCCTCCGCCATTCTTGTGCTTCCTCAGTCAGTCCTCCGCCATTCCTCTGCTTCCTCAGTCTTCTGCCATTCCTGTGCTTCCTCAGTCCTCTGCCATTCATGTGCTTCCTCAGTCAGTCCTCCACCATTCCTCTGCTTCCTCAGTCCTCTGCCATTCCTGTGCTTCCTCAGTCCTCTGCCATTCCTGTGCTTCCTCAGTCTTCTGCCATTCCTGTGCTTCCTCAGTCTTCTGCCATTCCTGTGCTTCCTCAGTCCTCCACCATTCCTGTGCTTCCTCACCCCTCCACCATTCCTGTGCTTCCTCACCCCTCCACCATTCCTGTGCTTCCTCACCCCTCCACCATTCCTGTGCTTCCTCACTCCTCCACCATTCCTGTGCTTCCTCACCCCTCCACCATTCCTGTGCTTCCTCACACCTCCACTATTCCTGTGTTTCCTCAGTCCACCACCATTCCTGTGCTTCCTCACTCCTCCACCATTCCTGTGCTTCCTCAGTCCTCCACCATTCCTGTGCTTCCTCACTCCTCCATCATTCCTGTGCTTCCTCACTCCTCCACCATTCCTGTGCTTCCTCACTCCTCCACCATTCCTGTGCTTCCTCACCCCTCCACCATTCCTGTGCTTCCTCACTCCTCCACCATTCCTGTGCTTCCTCACTCCTCCACCATTCCTGTGCTTCCTCACTCCTCCACCATTCCTGTGCTTCCTCAGTCCTCCACCATTCCTGTGCTTCCTCAGTCCTCCACCATTCCTGTGCTTCCTTACTCCCCCACCATTCCTGTGCTTCCTCACTCCTCCACCATTCCTGTGCTTCCTCACTCCTCCACCATTCCTGTGCTTCCTCACTCCTCCACCATTCCTGTGCTTCCTCACTCCTCCACCATTCCTGTGCTTCCTCACTCCTCCACCATTCCTGTGCTTCCTCACTCCTCCACCATTCCTGTGCTTCCTCACCCCTCCACCATTCCTGTGCTTCCTCACCCCTCCACCATTCCTGTGCTTCCTCACCCCTCCACCATTCCTGTGCTTCCTCACCCCTCCACCATTCCTGTGCTTCCTCACCCCTCCACCATTCCTGTGCTTCCTCACCCCTCCACCATTCCTGTGCTTCCTCAGTCCTCCACCATTACTGTGCTTCCTCACCCCTCCACCATTCCTGTGCTTCCTCACCCCTCCACCATTCCTGTGCTTCCTCACCCCTCCACCATTCCTGTGCTTCCTCACCCCTCCACCATTCCTGTGCTTCCTCACTCTATTTTTTAGAAAACACCCATAACAATGCTGGACGGCTTACGTGCACCTTATTTTGGGTAATCTTTATTTACCGCCATTTACGTAGAAGAGTAATCTATTGGCTAAAAAATAATATGTCACTGTGTATAATCCCCTGGCAGCAGCCGCAGAGCGAGCAGAGCTCGCTGAGCGAGTGGCTGTTCCATCCTGCTTTATGCCGCACATAATAGGGGTTGAACTCCTTGAAGATGTTTGTCATCCAACTTTTTATGTGAAACCATATTAAAAAACAATCCTTGGATGTTTCCTCTTGCTATATACGCGGAGGGCGGAGGAGATCGGTAATAATAATCTCTTATTTCTTTTGCTCCGCTCTGCATAAAACGAATAATAATCTTTTTTTTATTCGTTGTACGAAAGGAAAATTTACATTTTTAGGTGTAGAGAAATGACTCAGAGAAGTCGGCAATTTACAAACGATCTCTATGGGCTTAATTCCATCTGTTTTAGTAGATAATTCTGAGCATTTTAGAACTCACTGTTGTGCCGTTCCTCTGTTATCCCTCCTGGAAATGTAGAAATAAATTTACAACTTAGTATTACCGTGCTCCATGGGATGTTATTCTACACAGTTTTATCTTTGATTGCACAGTGGGTATGGGGACAAGGCAATGGCAACACCCAGTTTTCTGTTTACTCATTCCCAGGAGGGACAACAGAGGATCAAAGTAGAGATGCTCTAAAATTGTCATTTCATGCAGAATATGGGAGTGTACTAAAACAGATATGTCAGGAAAGGATAATTCTTTAAAATATTTTATTGAACTCTGTTTTGTGCTTTTCCTCTTTTACCCCTCCTGGAAATGTTTTTTTTTTAATTGACAGCTAGGCTTTGCCTTTCCCCATGGAAATGTCTCTACACAGTCTGCCATTAACACACTTGATTGGACATCCCATTGACAAACAGAATGGGGACTTTGGCTGTCAATTTATTCACACATTTCCAGGAGAGATAACAGAGGAACTGCATAGAGCTTAGTTCTTAGAAATGAGGCTTCTGAATAGGTATTTCATGAGAAATATGGGAATTTATTAAAAACAAACATGTCTGGATAGCTGAATTTTGTAATATCTTTTATTTAACTCTGCTTTTTACTGTTCCTCTTGTTAGCCCTCCTGGAAATGTATGAATAAATGAAAGCTGGGTGCAACCCTCCCCATTAAGGAAAGACAGTATATGTATGGATACAACCCATTGACGAAGAGAATGATAACACCAACAGTCAATTTAGTCATAAATTTCCAGAAGGGATAACGGAGGAACTGCAAAAACCTTCTAAAATATGAGGTTTCTGAATTGGTATTTCAATGGGTAGAAAAGAATAGACTAAAACAAACTTGTCAGGAGAGCTGAAATCTATAGCATCTTTTATCAAACACTGGTTTGTGCTGTTCCTCAGTTATCCATCCTGGAAATGTATGAATAAATTAAAAACTGGTTGGAAAACCTCCCCATTAAAGACAAGACAGAATGGTTAGGGAATAGGGATACATCCCATTGACAAGGAGAATGGAAACACGAACAGTCAAATTAATCACACATTTCCAGGAGGGATAACAGAGGAACTGCATAAACCTTACTTAAAAAATGAGGTTTCTGAATTGGTATTTCATTGAGGAATAGACTAAAATAAACCAGTCAGGAGAGCTGTCAATTTTTTATGTTTTTTTTTTACATTTCCAGGAAGGATTACAGAGGAAGTGCATAAAGTAAAGTTCTTACCTTTCCAGGAGGAATTACAGAGGAAATGCACAAAGTTCTTACATTTCCAGGACGGATTACAGAGAAAGTGCACAAAGTAGATTTCTTACATTTCCAGGAGGAATTACAGAGGAAGTGCATAAAGTAAAGTTCTTACATTTCCAGGAGGAATTATAGAGGAAATGCACAAAGTAGAGTTCTTACATTTTCAGGAGGAATTACAGAGGAAGTGCACAAAATTCTTACATTTCCAGGAGGGATTACAGAGGAAGTGCACAAAGTTCTTACATTTCCAGGAGGGATTAAAGAGGAAGTGCACAAAGTAGAGTTCTAACATTTCCAGGAGGGATTACAGAGGAAGTGCACAAAGTAAAGTTCTTACATTTCCAGGAGGGATTACAGAAAAAGTGCATAAAGTTCTTACATTTCCAGGAGGATTTACAGGGGATGTGCACAAAGTAAAGTTCTAATATTTCCAGGAGGATTTACAGAGAAAGTGAATAAAGTAAAGTTCTTACATTTCCAGGAGGGATTACAGAGGAAGTGCATAAAGTAAAGTTCTTACATTTCCAGGAGCAATTACAGAGGAAGTAAATAAAGTAAAGTTCTTACAATTCCAGGAGGAATTACAGAGGAAATGCACAACATTCTTACATTTCCAGGAGGGATTACAGAGGAAGTGCACAAAGAAGATTTCTTACATTTCCAGGAGGGATTACAGAGGAAGTGCATAAAGTAAAGTTCTTACATTTCCAGGAGGAATTATAGAGGAAATGCACAAAGTAGAGTTCTTACATTTCCAGGAGGGATTACAGAGGAAGTGCATAAAGTAAAGTTCTTACATTTCCAGGAGGAATTAAAGAGGAAGTGCACAAAGTAGAGTCCTTACATTTCCAGGAGGATTTACAGAGGAAGTGCACAAAGAAAAGTTCTTACATTTCCAGGAGGGATTACAGAGGAAGTGCATGAAGTAAAATTCTTACATTTCCAGGAGGGATCACAGAAGAAGTGCATAAAGTAAAGTTCTTACATTTCCAGGAAGAATCATAGAGGAAATGTGCAAAGTAGAGTCCTTACATTTCCAGGAGGGATTACAGAGGATGTGCATAAAGTAAAGTTCTTACATTTCCAGGAGGAATTATAGAGGAAATGCACAAAGTAGAGTTCTTACATTTCCAGGAGGGATTACAGGGGATGTGCACAAAGTAAAGTTCTTACATTTCCAGGAGGATTTACAGAGGAAGTGCATAAAGTAAAGTTCTTACATTTCCAAGAGGGATTACAGAGGAAGTGCATAAAGTAAAGTTCTTACATTTCCAGGAGGAATTACAGAGGAAATGCACAACGTTCTTACATTTCCAGGAGGGATTACAGAGGAAGTGCAGAAAATAGATTTCTTACATTTCCAGGAGGGATTACAGAGGAAGTGCATGAAGTAAAGTTTTTACATTTCCAGGAGGAATTATAGAGGAAATGCACAAAGTAGAGTTCTTACATTTCCAGGAGGAATTACAGAGGAAGTGCATAAAGTAGAGTTCTTACATTTCCCTGAGGAATTACAGAGGAAGTGCACAAAGTTCTTACATTTCCAGGAGGGATTACAGAGAAAGTGCACAAAGTAGAGTTCTTACATTTCCAGGAGGGATTACAGAGGAAGAGCATAAAGTAAAGTTCTTACATTTCCAGGAGGAATTATAGAGGAAATGCGCAAAGTAGAGTCCTTACATTTCCAGGAGGGATTACAGAAGAAGTGCATAAAGTAAAGTTCTTACATTTCCAGGAGGAATTATAGAGGAAATGCACAAAGTAGAGTTCTAACATTTCCAGGAGGGAATACACAGGAAGTGCATAAAGTAGAGTTATTACATTTCCAGGAGGAATTACAGAGGAAGTGCATAAAGTAGAGTTCTTACATTTCCAGGAGGAATTACAGAGGAAGTGCACAAAGTTCTTACATTTCCAGGAGGGATTACAGAGAAAGTGCACAAAGTAGACTTTTTACATTTCCAGGAGGGATTAAAGAGGAAGTGCACAAAGTAGAGTTCTTACATTTCCAGGAGGGATTACAGAGAAGTGCATTAAGTAAAATTCTTACATTTCCTGGAGGGATTACAGAGGAAGTGCATAAAGTAAAGTTCTTACATTTCCAGGAGGAATTATAGAGGAAATGCGCAAAGTAGGGTCCTTACATTTCCAGGAGGGATTACAGAGGAAGTGCATAAACTAAAGTTCTTACATTTCCAGGAGGAATTATAGAGGAAATGCACAAAGTAGAGTTCTTACTTTTCCATGAGGGATTACAGGGGATGTGCACAAAGTAAAGTTCTTACATTTCCAGGAGGATTTACAGAGCAAGTGCATAAAGTAAAGTTCTTACATTTCCAAGAGGGATTACAGAGGAAGTGCATAAAGTAAAGTACTTACATTTCCAGGAGGGATTACAGAGGAAGTGCATAAAGTAAAGTTCTTACATTTCCAGGAGGAATTACAGAGAAAATGCACAACATTCTTACATTTCCAGGAGGGATTACAGAGGAAGTGCACAAAATAGATTTCTTACATTTCCAGGAGGGATTACAGAAGAAGTGCATAAAGTAAAGTTCTTACATTTGCAGGAGGAATTACAGATGAAATGCACAACGTTCTTACATTTCCAGGAGGGATTACAGAGGAAGTGCACAAAGTAGAGTTCTTACATTTCCAGGAGGAATTACACATGAAGTGCATAAAGTAAAGTTCTTACATTTCCAGGAGGGATTACAGAAGAAGTGCATAAAGTAAAGTTTTTACATTTCCAGGAGGGATTACAGAGGAAGTGCACAAAGTAGAGTTCTTACATTTCCAGGAGGGATTACAGAGGAAGTGCACAAAGTAGACTTCTTACATTTCCAGGAGTATTTACAGAGGAAGTGCATAAAGTAAAGTTCTTACATTTCCAGGAGGGATTACAGAGGAAGTGCATATAGTAAAGTTCTTACATTTCCATGAGGAATTAAAGAGGAAGTACAGAAAGTAGAGTCCTTACATTTCCAGGAGGGATTACAGAGGAAGTGCATAAAGTAAAGTTCTTACATTTCCAGGAGTATTTACAGAGAAAAAGCAAAAAGTAAAGTTCTTACATTTCCAGGAGGGATTACTGAGGAAGTGCATTAAGTAAAGTTCTTACATTTCCAGGAGGGATTACAGAGGAAGTGCATAAAGTAAAGTTCTTACATTTCCATGAGGAATTAAAGAGGAAGTGCACAAAGTAGAGTTCTTACATTTCCAGGAGTATTCACATTAGAAGTGCATATAGTAAAGTTCTTACATTTCCATGAGGAATTAAAGAGGAAGTGCAGAAAGTAGAGTCCTTACATTTCCAGGAGGGATAACAGAGGTAGTGCATAAAGTAAAGTTCTTACATTTCCATGAGGAATTAAAGAGGAAGTGCACAAAGTAGAGTTCTTACATTTCCAGGAGTATTCACATTAGAAGTGCATATAGTAAAGTTCTTACATTTCCATGAGGAATTAAAGAGGAAGTGCAGAAAGTAGAGTCCTTACATTTCCAGGAGGGATAACAGAGGTAGTGCATAAAGTAAAGTTCTTACATTTCCAAGAGTATTTACAGAGGAAAAGCAAAAAGTAAAGTTCTTACATTTCCAGGAGGGATTACAGAGGAAGTACATAAAGTAAAGTTCTTATATTGCCATGAGGAATTAAAGAGGAAGTGCACAAAGTAGAGTTCTTACATTTCCGGGAGTATTTACACAGGAAGTGCATAAAATTAAGTTCTTACAATTCCACGAGGGATTACAGAGGAAGTGCATAAAGTAAAGTTCTTACATTTCCAGGAGGGATTACAGAGGAAGTGCATGAAGTAAAGTTCTTACATTTCCAGGAGGAATTATAGAGGAAATGCACAAACTAGAGTTCTTACATTTCCAGGAGGGATTAAAGAGGAAGTGCACAAAGTAGAGTTCTTACATTTCCAGGAGGGATTAGAGAGGAAGTGCATAAAGTAAAATTCTTACATTTCCAGGAGGGATTACAGAAGAAGTGCATAAAGTAAAGTTCTTACATTTCCAGGAGGAATTATAGAGGAAATGCGCAAAGTAGAGTCCTTACATTTCCAGGAGGGATTACAGAAGAAGTACATAAAGTAAAGTTCTTACATTTCCAGGAGGAATTATCGAGGAAATGCACAAAGTAGAGTTCTAACATTTCCAGGAGGGATTACACAGGAAGTGCATAAAGTAGAGTTCTTACATTTCCAGGAGGAATTACAGAGGAAGTGCACAAAGTTCTTACATTTCCAGGAGGGATTACAGAGAAAGTGCACAAAGTAGAGTTTTTACATTTTCAGGAGGGATTAAAGAGGAAGTGCACAAAGTAGAGTTCTTACATTTCCAGGAGGGATTACAGAGGAAGTGCATGAAGTAAAATTCTTACATTTCCAGGAGGGATGACTGAAGAAGTGCATAAAGTAAAGTTCTTACATTTCCAGGAGGAATTATAGAGGAAATGCGCAAAGTAGAGTCCTTACATTTCCAGGAGGGATTACAGAGGAAGTGCACAAAGTAGAGTTCTTACATTTCCAGGAGGGATTACAGAGGAAGTGCATAAAGTAAAATTCTTACATTTCCAGGAGGGATGACAGAAGAAGTGCATAAACTAAAGTTCTTACATTTCCAGGAGGAATTATAGAGGAAATGCACAAAGTAGAGTTCTTACATTTCCAGGAGGGATTACAGGGGATGGGCACAAAGTAAAGTTCTTACGTTTCCAGGAGGATTTACAGAGGAAGTGCATAAAGTAAAATTCTTACATTTCCAAGAGGGATTACAGAGGAAGTGCATAAAGTAAAGTTCTTACATTTCCAGGAGGGATTACAGAGGAAGTGCATGAAGTAAAGTTCTTACATTTCCAGGAGGAATTACAGAGGAAATGCACAACGTTCTTACATTTCCAGGAGGAATTACAGAGGAAGTGCACAAAATAGATTTCTTACATTTCCAGGAGGGATTACAGAGGAAGTGCATAAAGGAAAGTTCTTACATTTCCAGGAGGGATTACAGAAGAAGTGCATAAAGTTCTTACATTTCCAGGAGGAATTACAGAGGAAGTGCATAAAGCAGAGTTCTTACATTTCCAGGAGGAATTACAGAGGAAGTGCAGAAAGTTCTTACATTTCCAGGAGGGATTACAGAGGAAGTGCACAAAGTAGAGTCCTTACATTTCCAGGAGGGATTACAGAAGAAGTGCATAAAGTAAAGTTCTAACATTTTCAGGAGGGATTACAGAGGAAGTGCATGAAGTAAAGTTCATACATTTCCAGGATGGATTACAGAGGAAGTGCATAAAGTAAAGTTCTTACTTTTCCAGGAGTATTTTCAGAGGAAGTGCAAAAAGTAAAGTTCTTACATTTCCAGGAGGGATTACAGAGGAAGTGCATAAAGTAAAGTTCTTACATTTCCAGGAGGGATTACAGAGGAACTGCATAAAGTAAAGTTCTTACATTTCCAGGAGTATTTACAGAGGAAGTGCAAAAAGTAAAGTTTTTACGTTTCCAGGAGGGATTACAGAGGAAGTGCACAAAGTAGAATTTTTACATTTCCAGGAGTATTTACAGAGGAAGTGCAAAAAGTAAAGTTCTTATATTTCCAGGAGGGATCACAGAGGAAGTGCATAAAGTAAAGTTCTTACATTTCCAGGAGGGATTAAAGAGGAAGTGCAGAAAGTAGAGTCCTTACATTTCCAGCAGGGATTACAGGGGATGTGCACAAAGTAAAGTTCTTACATTTCCAGGAGTATTTACAGAGGAAGTGCATAAGTAAATTTCTTACATTTCCAGGAGGGATTAAAGAGGAAGTGCAGAAAGTAGAGTCCTTATATTTCCAGGAGGGATTACAGGGGATGTGCACAAAGTAGAGTTCTTACATTTCCAGGAGAATTTACAGAGGAAGTGCAGAAAGTAGAGTCCTTATATTTCCAGGAGGGATTACAGGGGATGTGCACAAAGTAGAGTTCTTACATTTCCAGGAGAATTTACAGAGGAAGTGCATAAAGTAGAGTTCTTACATTTCCAGGAGAGATAACAGAAGAAGTGCATAAAGTTCTTACATTTCCAGGAGTAATTAAAGAGGAAGTGCACAAAGTAGAGTCCTTACATTTCCAGGAGGATTTACAGAGGAAGTGCATAAAGTAGAGTTCTTACATTTCCAGGAAGGATTACAGAGGAAATGCACAACGTTCTTGCATTTCTAGGAGGGATTACAGAGGAAGTGCACAAAGTAGATTTCTTACATTTCCATGAGGAATTACAGAGGAAGTGCAGAAAATAGAGTCCTTACATTTTCAGGGGGGATTACAGGGGATGTGCACAAAGTAGAGTTCTTACATTTCCAGGAGGAATTACAGAGGAAATGCACAACGTTCAAACATTTCCAGGAGGGATTACAAAGGAAGTGCATAAAGTAAAGTTCTTACATTTCCAGGAAGAATCATAGAGGAAATGTGCAAAGTAGAGTCCTTACATTTCCAGGAGGGATTACAGAGGAAGTGCATAAAGTAAAGTTCTTACATTTCCAGGAGGAATTATAGAGGAAATGCACAAAGTAGAGTTCTTACATTTCCAGGAGGGATTACAGGGGATGTGCACAAAGTAAAGTTCTTACATTTCCAGGAGGATTTACAGAGGAAGTGCATAAAGTAAAGTTCTTACATTTCCAAGAGGGATTACAGAGGAAGTGCATAAAGTAAAGTTCTTACATTTCCAGGAGGAATTACAGAGGAAATGCACAACGTTCTTACATTTCCAGGAGGGATTACAGAGGAAGTGCAGAAAATAGATTTCTTACATTTCCAGGAGGGATTACAGAGGAAGTGCATGAAGTAAAGTTTTTACATTTCCAGGAGGAATTATAGAGGAAATGCACAAAGTAGAGTTCTTACATTTCCAGGAGGAATTACAGAGGAAGTGCATAAAGTAGAGTTCTTACATTTCCCTGAGGAATTACAGAGGAAGTGCACAAAGTTCTTACATTTCCAGGAGGGATTACAGAGAAAGTGCACAAAGTAGAGTTCTTACATTTCCAGGAGGGATTACAGAGGAAGAGCATAAAGTAAAGTTCTTACATTTCCAGGAGGAATTATAGAGGAAATGCGCAAAGTAGAGTCCTTACATTTCCAGGAGGGATTACAGAAGAAGTGCATAAAGTAAAGTTCTTACATTTCCAGGAGGAATTATAGAGGAAATGCACAAAGTAGAGTTCTAACATTTCCAGGAGGGATTACACAGGAAGTGCATAAAGTAGAGTTATTACATTTCCAGGAGGAATTACAGAGGAAGTGCATAAAGTAGAGTTCTTACATTTCCAGGAGGAATTACAGAGGAAGTGCACAAAGTTCTTACATTTCCAGGAGGGATTACAGAGAAAGTGCACAAAGTAGACTTTTTACATTTCCAGGAGGGATTAAAGAGGAAGTGCACAAAGTAGAGTTCTTACATTTCCAGGAGGGATTACAGAGAAGTGCATTAAGTAAAATTCTTACATTTCCTGGAGGGATTACAGAGGAAGTGCATAAAGTAAAGTTCTTACATTTCCAGGAGGAATTATAGAGGAAATGCGCAAAGTAGGGTCCTTACATTTCCAGGAGGGATTACAGAGGAAGTGCATAAACTAAAGTTCTTACATTTCCAGGAGGAATTATAGAGGAAATGCACAAAGTAGAGTTCTTACTTTTCCATGAGGGATTACAGGGGATGTGCACAAAGTAAAGTTCTTACATTTCCAGGAGGATTTACAGAGCAAGTGCATAAAGTAAAGTTCTTACATTTCCAAGAGGGATTACAGAGGAAGTGCATAAAGTAAAGTACTTACATTTCCAGGAGGGATTACAGAGGAAGTGCATAAAGTAAAGTTCTTACATTTCCAGGAGGAATTACAGAGAAAATGCACAACATTCTTACATTTCCAGGAGGGATTACAGAGGAAGTGCACAAAATAGATTTCTTACATTTCCAGGAGGGATTACAGAAGAAGTGCATAAAGTAAAGTTCTTACATTTGCAGGAGGAATTACAGATGAAATGCACAACGTTCTTACATTTCCAGGAGGGATTACAGAGGAAGTGCACAAAGTAGAGTTCTTACATTTCCAGGAGGAATTACACAGGAAGTGCATAAAGTAAAGTTCTTACATTTCCAGGAGGGATTACAGAAGAAGTGCATAAAGTAAAGTTTTTACATTTCCAGGAGGGATTACAGAGGAAGTGCACAAAGTAGAGTTCTTACATTTCCAGGAGGGATTACAGAGGAAGTGCACAAAGTAGACTTCTTACATTTCCAGGAGTATTTACAGAGGAAGTGCATAAAGTAAAGTTCTTACATTTCCAGGAGGGATTACAGAGGAAGTGCATATAGTAAAGTTCTTACATTTCCATGAGGAATTAAAGAGGAAGTACAGAAAGTAGAGTCCTTACATTTCCAGGAGGGATTACAGAGGAAGTGCATAAAGTAAAGTTCTTACATTTCCAGGAGTATTTACAGAGAAAAAGCAAAAAGTAAAGTTCTTACATTTCCAGGAGGGATTACTGAGGAAGTGCATTAAGTAAAGTTCTTACATTTCCAGGAGGGATTACAGAGGAAGTGCATAAAGTAAAGTTCTTACATTTCCATGAGGAATTAAAGAGGAAGTGCACAAAGTAGAGTTCTTACATTTCCAGGAGTATTCACATTAGAAGTGCATATAGTAAAGTTCTTACATTTCCATGAGGAATTAAAGAGGAAGTGCAGAAAGTAGAGTCCTTACATTTCCAGGAGGGATAACAGAGGTAGTGCATAAAGTAAAGTTCTTACATTTCCATGAGGAATTAAAGAGGAAGTGCACAAAGTAGAGTTCTTACATTTCCAGGAGTATTCACATTAGAAGTGCATATAGTAAAGTTCTTACATTTCCATGAGGAATTAAAGAGGAAGTGCAGAAAGTAGAGTCCTTACATTTCCAGGAGGGATAACAGAGGTAGTGCATAAAGTAAAGTTCTTACATTTCCAAGAGTATTTACAGAGGAAAAGCAAAAAGTAAAGTTCTTACATTTCCAGGAGGGATTACAGAGGAAGTACATAAAGTAAAGTTCTTATATTGCCATGAGGAATTAAAGAGGAAGTGCACAAAGTAGAGTTCTTACATTTCCGGGAGTATTTACACAGGAAGTGCATAAAATTAAGTTCTTACAATTCCACGAGGGATTACAGAGGAAGTGCATAAAGTAAAGTTCTTACATTTCCAGGAGGGATTACAGAGGAAGTGCATGAAGTAAAGTTCTTACATTTCCAGGAGGAATTATAGAGGAAATGCACAAACTAGAGTTCTTACATTTCCAGGAGGGATTAAAGAGGAAGTGCACAAAGTAGAGTTCTTACATTTCCAGGAGGGATTAGAGAGGAAGTGCATAAAGTAAAATTCTTACATTTCCAGGAGGGATTACAGAAGAAGTGCATAAAGTAAAGTTCTTACATTTCCAGGAGGAATTATAGAGGAAATGCGCAAAGTAGAGTCCTTACATTTCCAGGAGGGATTACAGAAGAAGTACATAAAGTAAAGTTCTTACATTTCCAGGAGGAATTATCGAGGAAATGCACAAAGTAGAGTTCTAACATTTCCAGGAGGGATTACACAGGAAGTGCATAAAGTAGAGTTCTTACATTTCCAGGAGGAATTACAGAGGAAGTGCACAAAGTTCTTACATTTCCAGGAGGGATTACAGAGAAAGTGCACAAAGTAGAGTTTTTACATTTTCAGGAGGGATTAAAGAGGAAGTGCACAAAGTAGAGTTCTTACATTTCCAGGAGGGATTACAGAGGAAGTGCATGAAGTAAAATTCTTACATTTCCAGGAGGGATGACTGAAGAAGTGCATAAAGTAAAGTTCTTACATTTCCAGGAGGAATTATAGAGGAAATGCGCAAAGTAGAGTCCTTACATTTCCAGGAGGGATTACAGAGGAAGTGCACAAAGTAGAGTTCTTACATTTCCAGGAGGGATTACAGAGGAAGTGCATAAAGTAAAATTCTTACATTTCCAGGAGGGATGACAGAAGAAGTGCATAAACTAAAGTTCTTACATTTCCAGGAGGAATTATAGAGGAAATGCACAAAGTAGAGTTCTTACATTTCCAGGAGGGATTACAGGGGATGGGCACAAAGTAAAGTTCTTACGTTTCCAGGAGGATTTACAGAGGAAGTGCATAAAGTAAAATTCTTACATTTCCAAGAGGGATTACAGAGGAAGTGCATAAAGTAAAGTTCTTACATTTCCAGGAGGGATTACAGAGGAAGTGCATGAAGTAAAGTTCTTACATTTCCAGGAGGAATTACAGAGGAAATGCACAACGTTCTTACATTTCCAGGAGGAATTACAGAGGAAGTGCACAAAATAGATTTCTTACATTTCCAGGAGGGATTACAGAGGAAGTGCATAAAGGAAAGTTCTTACATTTCCAGGAGGGATTACAGAAGAAGTGCATAAAGTTCTTACATTTCCAGGAGGAATTACAGAGGAAGTGCATAAAGCAGAGTTCTTACATTTCCAGGAGGAATTACAGAGGAAGTGCAGAAAGTTCTTACATTTCCAGGAGGGATTACAGAGGAAGTGCACAAAGTAGAGTCCTTACATTTCCAGGAGGGATTACAGAAGAAGTGCATAAAGTAAAGTTCTAACATTTTCAGGAGGGATTACAGAGGAAGTGCATGAAGTAAAGTTCATACATTTCCAGGATGGATTACAGAGGAAGTGCATAAAGTAAAGTTCTTACTTTTCCAGGAGTATTTTCAGAGGAAGTGCAAAAAGTAAAGTTCTTACATTTCCAGGAGGGATTACAGAGGAAGTGCATAAAGTAAAGTTCTTACATTTCCAGGAGGGATTACAGAGGAAGTGCATAAAGTAAAGTTCTTACATTTCCAGGAGTATTTACAGAGGAAGTGCAAAAAGTAAAGTTTTTACGTTTCCAGGAGGGATTACAGAGGAAGTGCACAAAGTAGAATTTTTACATTTCCAGGAGTATTTACAGAGGAAGTGCAAAAAGTAAAGTTCTTATATTTCCAGGAGGGATCACAGAGGAAGTGCATAAAGTAAAGTTCTTACATTTCCAGGAGGGATTAAAGAGGAAGTGCAGAAAGTAGAGTCCTTACATTTCCAGCAGGGATTACAGGGGATGTGCACAAAGTAAAGTTCTTACATTTCCAGGAGTATTTACAGAGGAAGTGCATAAGTAAAGTTCTTACATTTCCAGGAGGGATTAAAGAGGAAGTGCAGAAAGTAGAGTCCTTATATTTCCAGGAGGGATTACAGGGGATGTGCACAAAGTAGAGTTCTTACATTTCCAGGAGAATTTACAGAGGAAGTGCAGAAAGTAGAGTCCTTATATTTCCAGGAGGGATTACAGGGGATGTGCACAAAGTAGAGTTCTTACATTTCCAGGAGAATTTACAGAGGAAGTGCATAAAGTAGAGTTCTTACATTTCCAGGAGAGATAACAGAAGAAGTGCATAAAGTTCTTACATTTCCAGGAGTAATTAAAGAGGAAGTGCACAAAGTAGAGTCCTTACATTTCCAGGAGGATTTACAGAGGAAGTGCATAAAGTAGAGTTCTTACATTTCCAGGAAGGATTACAGAGGAAATGCACAACGTTCTTGCATTTCTAGGAGGGATTACAGAGGAAGTGCACAAAGTAGATTTCTTACATTTCCATGAGGAATTACAGAGGAAGTGCAGAAAATAGAGTCCTTACATTTTCAGGGGGGATTACAGGGGATGTGCACAAAGTAGAGTTCTTACATTTCCAGGAGGAATTACAGAGGAAATGCACAACGTTCAAACATTTCCAGGAGGGATTACAAAGGAAGTGCATAAAGTAAAGTTCTTACATTTCCAGGAAGAATCATAGAGGAAATGTGCAAAGTAGAGTCCTTACATTTCCAGGAGGGATTACAGAGGAAGTGCATAAAGTAAAGTTCTTACATTTCCAGGAGGAATTATAGAGGAAATGCACAAAGTAGAGTTCTTACATTTCCAGGAGGGATTACAGGGGATGTGCACAAAGTAAAGTTCTTACATTTCCAGGAGGATTTACAGAGGAAGTGCATAAAGTAAAGTTCTTACATTTCCAAGAGGGATTACAGAGGAAGTGCATAAAGTAAAGTTCTTACATTTCCAGGAGGAATTACAGAGGAAATGCACAACGTTCTTACATTTCCAGGAGGGATTACAGAGGAAGTGCAGAAAATAGATTTCTTACATTTCCAGGAGGGATTACAGAGGAAGTGCATGAAGTAAAGTTTTTACATTTCCAGGAGGAATTATAGAGGAAATGCACAAAGTAGAGTTCTTACATTTCCAGGAGGAATTACAGAGGAAGTGCATAAAGTAGAGTTCTTACATTTCCCTGAGGAATTACAGAGGAAGTGCACAAAGTTCTTACATTTCCAGGAGGGATTACAGAGAAAGTGCACAAAGTAGAGTTCTTACATTTCCAGGAGGGATTACAGAGGAAGAGCATAAAGTAAAGTTCTTACATTTCCAGGAGGAATTATAGAGGAAATGCGCAAAGTAGAGTCCTTACATTTCCAGGAGGGATTACAGAAGAAGTGCATAAAGTAAAGTTCTTACATTTCCAGGAGGAATTATAGAGGAAATGCACAAAGTAGAGTTCTAACATTTCCAGGAGGGATTACACAGGAAGTGCATAAAGTAGAGTTATTACATTTCCAGGAGGAATTACAGAGGAAGTGCATAAAGTAGAGTTCTTACATTTCCAGGAGGAATTACAGAGGAAGTGCACAAAGTTCTTACATTTCCAGGAGGGATTACAGAGAAAGTGCACAAAGTAGACTTTTTACATTTCCAGGAGGGATTAAAGAGGAAGTGCACAAAGTAGAGTTCTTACATTTCCAGGAGGGATTACAGAGAAGTGCATTAAGTAAAATTCTTACATTTCCTGGAGGGATTACAGAGGAAGTGCATAAAGTAAAGTTCTTACATTTCCAGGAGGAATTATAGAGGAAATGCGCAAAGTAGGGTCCTTACATTTCCAGGAGGGATTACAGAGGAAGTGCATAAACTAAAGTTCTTACATTTCCAGGAGGAATTATAGAGGAAATGCACAAAGTAGAGTTCTTACTTTTCCATGAGGGATTACAGGGCATGTGCACAAAGTAAAGTTCTTACATTTCCAGGAGGATTTACAGAGCAAGTGCATAAAGTAAAGTTCTTACATTTCCAAGAGGGATTACAGAGGAAGTGCATAAAGTAAAGTACTTACATTTCCAGGAGGGATTACAGAGGAAGTGCATAAAGTAAAGTTCTTACATTTCCAGGAGGAATTACAGAGAAAATGCACAACATTCTTACATTTCCAGGAGGGATTACAGAGGAAGTGCACAAAATAGATTTCTTACATTTCCAGGAGGGATTACAGAAGAAGTGCATAAAGTAAAGTTCTTACATTTGCAGGAGGAATTACAGATGAAATGCACAACGTTCTTACATTTCCAGGAGGGATTACAGAGGAAGTGCACAAAGTAGAGTTCTTACATTTCCAGGAGGAATTACACAGGAAGTGCATAAAGTAAAGTTCTTACATTTCCAGGAGGGATTACAGAAGAAGTGCATAAAGTAAAGTTTTTACATTTCCAGGAGGGATTACAGAGGAAGTGCACAAAGTAGAGTTCTTACATTTCCAGGAGGGATTACAGAGGAAGTGCACAAAGTAGACTTCTTACATTTCCAGGAGTATTTACAGAGGAAGTGCATAAAGTAAAGTTCTTACATTTCCAGGAGGGATTACAGAGGAAGTGCATATAGTAAAGTTCTTACATTTCCATGAGGAATTAAAGAGGAAGTACAGAAAGTAGAGTCCTTACATTTCCAGGAGGGATTACAGAGGAAGTGCATAAAGTAAAGTTCTTACATTTCCAGGAGTATTTACAGAGAAAAAGCAAAAAGTAAAGTTCTTACATTTCCAGGAGGGATTACTGAGGAAGTGCATTAAGTAAAGTTCTTACATTTCCAGGAGGGATTACAGAGGAAGTGCATAAAGTAAAGTTCTTACATTTCCATGAGGAATTAAAGAGGAAGTGCACAAAGTAGAGTTCTTACATTTCCAGGAGTATTCACATTAGAAGTGCATATAGTAAAGTTCTTACATTTCCATGAGGAATTAAAGAGGAAGTGCAGAAAGTAGAGTCCTTACATTTCCAGGAGGGATAACAGAGGTAGTGCATAAAGTAAAGTTCTTACATTTCCAAGAGTATTTACAGAGGAAAAGCAAAAAGTAAAGTTCTTACATTTCCAGGAGGGATTACAGAGGAAGTACATAAAGTCAAGTTCTTATATTGCCATGAGGAATTAAAGAGGAAGTGCACAAAGTAGAGTTCTTACATTTCCGGGAGTATTTACACAGGAAGTGCATAAAATTAAGTTCTTACAATTCCACGAGGGATTACAGAGGAAGTGCATAAAGTAAAGTTCTTACATTTCCAGGAGGGATTACAGAGGAAGTGCATGAAGTAAAGTTCTTACATTTCCAGGAGGAATTATAGAGGAAATGCACAAACTAGAGTTCTTACATTTCCAGGAGGGATTAAAGAGGAAGTGCACAAAGTAGAGTTCTTACATTTCCAGGAGGGATTAGAGAGGAAGTGCATAAAGTAAAATTCTTACATTTCCAGGAGGGATTACAGAAGAAGTGCATAAAGTAAAGTTCTTACATTTCCAGGAGGAATTATAGAGGAAATGCGCAAAGTAGAGTCCTTACATTTCCAGGAGGGATTACAGAAGAAGTACATAAAGTAAAGTTCTTACATTTCCAGGAGGAATTATCGAGGAAATGCACAAAGTAGAGTTCTAACATTTCCAGGAGGGATTACACAGGAAGTGCATAAAGTAGAGTTCTTACATTTCCAGGAGGAATTACAGAGGAAGTGCACAAAGTTCTTACATTTCCAGGAGGGATTACAGAGAAAGTGCACAAAGTAGAGTTTTTACATTTTCAGGAGGGATTAAAGAGGAAGTGCACAAAGTAGAGTTCTTACATTTCCAGGAGGGATTACAGAGGAAGTGCATGAAGTAAAATTCTTACATTTCCAGGAGGGATGACTGAAGAAGTGCATAAAGTAAAGTTCTTACATTTCCAGGAGGAATTATAGAGGAAATGCGCAAAGTAGAGTCCTTACATTTCCAGGAGGGATTACAGAGGAAGTGCACAAAGTAGAGTTCTTACATTTCCAGGAGGGATTACAGAGGAAGTGCATAAAGTAAAATTCTTACATTTCCAGGAGGGATGACAGAAGAAGTGCATAAACTAAAGTTCTTACATTTCCAGGAGGAATTATAGAGGAAATGCACAAAGTAGAGTTCTTACATTTCCAGGAGGGATTACAGGGGATGGGCACAAAGTAAAGTTCTTACGTTTCCAGGAGGATTTACAGAGGAAGTGCATAAAGTAAAATTCTTACATTTCCAAGAGGGATTACAGAGGAAGTGCATAAAGTAAAGTTCTTACATTTCCAGGAGGGATTACAGAGGAAGTGCATGAAGTAAAGTTCTTACATTTCCAGGAGGAATTACAGAGGAAATGCACAACGTTCTTACATTTCCAGGAGGAATTACAGAGGAAGTGCACAAAATAGATTTCTTACATTTCCAGGAGGGATTACAGAGGAAGTGCATAAAGGAAAGTTCTTACATTTCCAGGAGGGATTACAGAAGAAGTGCATAAAGTTCTTACATTTCCAGGAGGAATTACAGAGGAAGTGCATAAAGCAGAGTTCTTACATTTCCAGGAGGAATTACAGAGGAAGTGCAGAAAGTTCTTACATTTCCAGGAGGGATTACAGAGGAAGTGCACAAAGTAGAGTCCTTACATTTCCAGGAGGGATTACAGAAGAAGTGCATAAAGTAAAGTTCTAACATTTTCAGGAGGGATTACAGAGGAAGTGCATGAAGTAAAGTTCATACATTTCCAGGATGGATTACAGAGGAAGTGCATAAAGTAAAGTTCTTACTTTTCCAGGAGTATTTTCAGAGGAAGTGCAAAAAGTAAAGTTCTTACATTTCCAGGAGGGATTACAGAGGAAGTGCATAAAGTAAAGTTCTTACATTTCCAGGAGGGATTACAGAGGAAGTGCATAAAGTAAAGTTCTTACATTTCCAGGAGTATTTACAGAGGAAGTGCAAAAAGTAAAGTTTTTACGTTTCCAGGAGGGATTACAGAGGAAGTGCACAAAGTAGAATTTTTACATTTCCAGGAGTATTTACAGAGGAAGTGCAAAAAGTAAAGTTCTTATATTTCCAGGAGGGATCACAGAGGAAGTGCATAAAGTAAAGTTCTTACATTTCCAGGAGGGATTAAAGAGGAAGTGCAGAAAGTAGAGTCCTTACATTTCCAGCAGGGATTACAGGGGATGTGCACAAAGTAAAGTTCTTACATTTCCAGGAGTATTTACAGAGGAAGTGCATAAGTAAAGTTCTTACATTTCCAGGAGGGATTAAAGAGGAAGTGCAGAAAGTAGAGTCCTTATATTTCCAGGAGGGATTACAGGGGATGTGCACAAAGTAGAGTTCTTACATTTCCAGGAGAATTTACAGAGGAAGTGCAGAAAGTAGAGTCCTTATATTTCCAGGAGGGATTACAGGGGATGTGCACAAAGTAGAGTTCTTACATTTCCAGGAGAATTTACAGAGGAAGTGCATAAAGTAGAGTTCTTACATTTCCAGGAGAGATTACAGAAGAAGTGCATAAAGTTCTTACATTTCCAGGAGTAATTAAAGAGGAAGTGCACAAAGTAGAGTCCTTACATTTCCAGGAGGATTTACAGAGGAAGGGCATAAAGTAGAGTTCTTACATTTCCAGGAAGGATTACAGAGGAAATGCACAACGTTCTTGCATTTCTAGGAGGGATTACAGAGGAAGTGCACAAAGTAGATTTCTTACATTTCCATGAGGAATTACAGAGGAAGTGCAGAAAATAGAGTCCTTACATTTTCAGGGGGGATTACAGGGGATATGCACAAAGTAGAGTTCTTACATTTCCAGGAGGAATTACAGAGGAAATGCACAACGTTCAAACATTTCCAGGAGGGATTACAAAGGAAGTGCATAAAGTAAAGTTCTTACATTTCCAGGAGTAATTAAAGAGGAAGTGCACAAAGTAGAGTCCTTACATTTCCAGGAGGATTTACAGAGGAAGTGCATAAAGTAAAGTTCTTACACTTCCAGGAGGAATTACAGAGGAAATGGAGAAAATAGAGTCCTTACATTTCCAGGAGAGATTACAGGGTATGTGCACAAAGTAGAGTTCTTACATTTCCAGGAAGGATTACAGAGGAAATGCACAACGTTCTTACATTTCTAGGAGGGATTACAGAGGAAGTGCACAAAGTAGATTTCTTACATTTCCATGAGGAATTACAGAGGAAGTGCATAAAGTAAAGTTCTTACATTTCCAGGAGGAATTACAGAGGAAGTGCAGAAAATAGAGTCCTTACATTTCCAGGAGGGATTACAGGGGATGTGCACAAAGTAGAGTGCTTACATTTTCAGGAGGGATTACAGAGGAAGTGCATAAAGTAGAGTTCTTACATTTCCAGGAGGAATTACAGAGGAAGTGGAGAAAATAGAGTCCTTACATTTCCAGGAGGGATTACAGAGGAAGTGCAGAAAGTAAAGTTCTTACATTTCCAGGAGTAATTAAAGAGGAAGTGCACAAAGTAGAGTCCTTACATTTCCAGGAGGATTTACAGAGGAAGTGCATATATTAAAGTTCTTACATTTCCAGGAGGAATTACAGAGAAAGTGCAGAAAATAGAGTCCTTACATTTCCAGGAGGGATTACAGAAGAAGTGCATAAAGTAAAGTTCTTACATTTCCAGGAGGAATTATAGAGGAAATGCACAAAGTAGAGTTCTTACATTTCCAGGAGGGATTATAGAGGAAATGCACAAAGTAGAGTTCTTACATTTCCAGGAGGATTTACACAGGAAGTGCATGAAATAAAATTGTTACATTTCCAGGAGGGATTACAGAGGAAGTGCATAAAGTAAAGTTCTTACATTTCCAGGAGGGATTACAGAGGACGAGCATAAAGTAAAGTTCTTACATTTCCAGGTAGAATTAAAGAGGAAGTGCAAAAAGTAAAGTTCTTACATTTCCAGGAGGGATTACAGAGGAAGTGCATAAAGTAAAGTTCTTACATTACCAGGAGGGATTACAGAGGAAGTGCAAAAAGTAAAATTCTTACATTTCCAGGAGGGATGACAGAAGAAGTGCATAAAGTAAAGTTCTTACATTTCCAGGAGGAATTATAGAGGAAATGCACAAAGTAGAGTTCTAACATTTCCAGGAGGGATTACACAGGAAGTGCATAAAGTAGAGTTATTACATTTCCAGGAGGAATTACAGAGGAAGTGCATAAAGTAGAGTTCTTACATTTCCAGGAGGAATTACAGAGGAAGTGCACAAAGTTCTTACATTTCCAGGAGGGATTACAGAGAAAGTGCACAAAGTAGACTTTTTACATTTCCAGGAGGGATTAAAGAGGAAGTGCACAAAGTAGAGTTCTTACATTTCCAGGAGGGATTACAGAGAAGTGCATTAAGTAAAATTCTTACATTTCCTGGAGGGATTACAGAGGAAGTGCATAAAGTAAAGTTCTTACATTTCCAGAAGGAATTATAGAGGAAATGCGCAAAGTAGGGTCCTTACATTTCCAGGAGGGATTACAGAGGAAGTGCATAAACTAAAGTTCTTACATTTCCAGGAGGAATTATAGAGGAAATGCACAAAGTAGAGTTCTTACTTTTCCATGAGGGATTACAGGGGATGTTCACAAAGTAAAGTTCTTACATTTCCAGGAGGATTTACAGAGCAAGTGCATAAAGTAAAGTTCTTACATTTCCAAGAGGGATAACAGAGGAAGTGCATAAAGTAAAGTACTAAAAATTTCCAGGAGGGATTACAGAGGAAGTGCATAAAGTAAAGTTCTTACATTTCCAGGAGGAATTACAGAGAAAATGCACAACATTCTTACATTTCCAGGAGGGATTACAGAGGAAGTGCACAAAATAGATTTCTTACATTTCCAGGAGGGATTACAGAAGTAGTGCATAAAGTAAAGTTCTTACATTTGCAGGAGGAATTACAGATGAAATGCACAACGTTCTTACATTTCCAGGAGGGATTACAGAGAAAGTGCACAAAGTAGAGTTCTTACATTTCCAGGAGGGATTACAGAGGAAGTGCACAAAGTAGACTTCTTACATTTCCAGGAGTATTTACAGAGGAAGTGCATAAAGTAAAGTTCTTACATTTCCAGGAGGGATTACAGAGGAAGTGCATATAGTAAAGTTCTTACATTTCCATGAGGAATTAAAGAGGAAGTACAGAAAGTAGAGTCCTTACATTTCCAGGAGGGATTACAGAGGAAGTGCATAAAGTAAAGTTCTTACATTTCCAGGAGTATTTACAGAGAAAAAGCAAAAGTAAAGTTCTTACATTTCCAGGAGGGATTACTGAGGAAGTGCATTAAGTAAAGTTCTTACATTTCCAGGAGGGATTACAGAAGAAGTGCATAAAGTAAAGTTCTTACATTTCCATGAGGAATTAAAGAGGAAGTGCACAAAGTAGAGTTCTTACATTTCCAGGAGTATTCACATTGGAAGTGCATATAGTAAAGTTCTTACATTTCCATGAGGAATTAAAGAGGAAGTGCAGAAAGTAGAGTCCTTACATTTCCAGGAGGGATAACAGAGGTAGTGCATAAAGTAAAGTTCTTACATTTCCAAGAGTATTACAGAGGAAAAGCAAAAAGTAAAGTTCTTACATTTCCAGGAGGGATTACAGAGGAAGTACATAAAGTAAAGTTCTTATATTGCCATGAGGAATTAAAGAGGAAGTGCACAAAGTAGAGTTCTTACATTTCCGGGAGTATTTACACAGGAAGTGCATAAAATTAAGTTCTTACAATTCCACGAGGGATTACAGAGGAAGTGCATAAAGTAAAGTTCTTACATTTCCAGGAGGGATTACAGAGGAAGTGCATGAAGTAAAGTTCTTACATTTCCAGGAGGAATTACAGAGGAAATGCACAACGTTCTTACATTTCCTGGAGGGATTACAGAGGAAGTGCACAAAATAGATTTCTTACATTTCCAGGAGGGATTACAGAGGAAGTGCATAAAGTAAAGTTCTTACATTTCCAGGAGGGATTACAGAAGAAGTGCATAAAGTAAAGTTCTTACATTTCCAGGAGGAATTATAGAGGAAATGCACAAAGTAGAGTTCTTACATTTCCAGGAGGAATTACAGAGGAAGTGCATAAAGCAGAGTTCTTACATTTCCAGGAGGAATTACAGAGGAAGTGCAGAAAGTTCTTACATTTCCAGGAGGGATTACAGAGGAAGTGCACAAAGTAGAGTTTTTACATTTCCAGGAGGGATTACAGAGGAAGTGCATAAAGTAAAGTTCTTACTTTTCCAGGAGTATTTTCAGAGGAAGTGCAAAAAGTAAAGTTCTTACATTTCCAGGAGGGATTACAGAGGAAGTGCATAAAGTAGAGTTCTTACATTTCCTCTAGGATTTACAGAGGAAGTGCATAAAGTAAAATTCTTACATTTCCAGGAGGGATTAAAGAGGAAGTGCAGAAAGTAGAATCCTTACATATCCAGCAGGGATTACGGGGGATGTGCACAAAGTAAAGTTCTTACATTTCCAGGAGTATTTACAGAGGAAGTGCATAAAGTAAAGTTCTTACATTTCCAGGAGGGATTAAAGAGGAAGTGCAGAAAGTAGAGTCCTTACATTTCCAGGAGGGATTACAGGGGATGTGCACAAAGTAGAGTTCTTACATTTCCAGGAGAATTTACAGAGGAAGTGCATAAAGTAAAGTTCTTACATTTCCAGGAGGGATTAAAGAGGAAGTGCAGAAAGTAGAGCCCTTACATTTCCAGGGGGGATTACAGGGGATGTGCACAAAGTAGAGTTCTTACATTCCCAGCAGGGATTACAGAGGAAGTACATAAAGTAAAGTTCTTACATTTCCAGGAGGGATTACAGATTAAGTGCATAAAGTAAAGTTCTTACATTTCCATGAGTATTTTCAGAGGAAGTGCAAAAATAAAGTTCTTACTTTTCCAGGAGAGATTACAGAGGAAGTGCATAAAGTAGAGTTCTTACATTTCCAGGAGGGATTACAGAGGAAGTGCATAAAGTAAAGTTCTTACATTTCCAGGAGTATTTACAGAGGAAGTGCAAAAAGTAAAGTTCTTACATTTCCAGGAGGGATTAAAGAGGGAGTGCAGAAAGTGGAGTCCTTACATTTCCAGGAGGGATTACAGGGGTTGTGAACAAAGTAGAGTTCTTACATTTCCAGGAGGATTTACAGAGGAAGTTCATAAAGTAAAATTCTTACATTTCCAGGAGGGATTACAGAGGAAGTGCATAAAGTAAAAGTCTTACATTTCCAGGAGGAATTACAGAGGAAGTGCATAAAGTTCTTGCATTTCCAGGAGGGATTAAAGAGGAAGTGCATAAAGTAGAGTCCTTACATTTCCAGGAGGGATTACGGGGGATGTGAACAACGTAGTGTTCTTACATTTCCAGGAGAATTTACAGAGGAAGTGAATATAGTAAGGTTCTTACATTTCCATGAGGAATTACAGAGGAAGTGCAGAAAATAGAGTCCTTATATTTCCCGGAGGGATTACAGGGGATTTGCACAAAGTAGAGTTCTTACATTTACAGGAGGGATCACAGATGAAGTGCATAAAGTAGAGTTCTTACATTTACAGGAGGAATTACAGAGGAAATGCACAACTTTCAAACATTTGTAGGAGGGATTACAGAGGAAGTGCATAAAGTAAAGTTCTTACATTTCCTGGAGTAATTAAAGAGGAAGTGCACAAAGTAGAGTCCTTACATTTCCAGGAGGATTTACAGAGGAAGTGCATAAAGTAAAGTTCTAACATTTCCAGGAGGAATTACAGAGGAAGTGCACAACGTTCAAACATTTCCAGGAGGAATTACGAGGAAGTGCAGAAAATAGAGTCCTTAAATTTCCAGGAGGGATTACAGGGGATGTGCACAAAGTAGAGTTCTTACATTTCCAGTACGGTTTACAGGGGATGTGCACAAAGTAGAGTTCTTACATTTCCAGGAGGAATTACAGAGGAAATACGCAACGTTCTTACATTTCTAGGAGGGATTACAGAGGAAGTGCACAAAGTAGATTTCTTACATTTCCAGGAGGAATTACAAAGGAAGTGCATAAAGTAAAGTTCTTACGTTTCCAGGAGGGATTACAGAGGAAGTGCAGAAAATAGAGTCCTTACATTTCCATGAGGGATTACAGGGGATGTGCACAAAGTAGAGTTCTTACATTTCCAGGAGGAATTACAGAGGAAATACGCAACGTTCTTACATTTCCAGGAGGGATTACAGAGGAAGTGCATGAAGTAGAGTTCTTACATTTCCAGGAGGGATTACAGAGGAAGTGCACAAAGTAGAGTTTTTACATTTCCAGGAGGGATTAAAGAGGAAGTGCACAAAGTAGAGTTCTAACATTTCCAGGAGGGATTACAGAGGAAGTGCATAAAGTAAAGTTCTTACATTTCCAGGAGGAATTATAGAAGAAATGCGCAAAGTAGAGTTCTTACATTTCCAGGAGAGATTACAGAGAAAGTACAAAAAGTAAAGTTCTTACATTTCCAGGGGGAATTAAACAGGAAGTGCAGAAAGTAGAGACCTTACATTTCCAGGAGGGATTACAGGGGATATGCACAAAGTAGAGTTCTTACATTCCCAGGAGGGATTACAGAGGAAGTGCACAAAGTAAATTTCTTACATTTCCAGGGGGAATTAAAGAGGAATTGCGGAAAGCAGAGTCCTTACATTTCCAGGAGGGATTACAGGGGATGTGCACAAAGGAGAGTTCTTACATTTCCAGTAGGATTTACAGAGGAAGTGCATAAAATAAAATTCTTACATTTCCAGGAGGCATTACAGAGGAAGTGCATAAAGTAAAGTTCTTACATTTCCAAGGGGAATTAAAGAGTCAGTGCAGAAAGTAGAGTCCTTACATTTCCAGGAGGGATTACAGGGGATGTGCACAAAGTAGAGTTCTTACATTTCCAGGAGGATTTACAGAGGAAGTGCATGAAGTAAAATTCTTACATTTCACGGTGGGATTACAGAGGAAGTGCATAAAGTAAATTTCTTACATTTCTAGGAGGAATCATAAAGGAAATGCATAAAGTAGAGTTCTTACATTTCCAGGAGGGATTACAGAGGAAGTGCACAAAGTAGAGTTCTTACATTTCCAGAAGGGATTACAGAGAAAGTGCAAAAAGTAAAGTTCTTAAATTTCCAGGAGTGATTGCAGATAAAGTGCAAAAAGTAAAGTTCTTACATTTCCAGGGGGAATTAAAGAGGAAGTGCAGAAAGTAGAGACCTTACATTTCCAGGAGGGATTACAGGGGATATGCACAAAGTAGAGTTCTTACATTCCCAGCAGGGATTATAGAGGAAGTGCACAAAGTAAATTTCTTACATTTCCAGGGGGAATTAAAGAGGAATTGCGGAAAGCAGAGTCCTTACATTTCCAGGAGGGATTACAGGGGATGTGCACAAAGGAGAGTTCTTACATTTCCAGTAGGATTTACAGAGGAAGTGCATAAAATAAAATTCTTACATTTCCAGGAGGGATTACAGAGGAAGTGCATAAAGTAAAGTTCTTACATTTCCAAGGGGAATTAAAGAGTCAGTGCAGAAAGTAGAGTCCTTACATTTACAGGAGGGATTACAGGGGATGTGCACAAAGTAGAGTTCTTACATTTCCAGGAGGATTTACAGAGGAAGTGCATGAAGTAAAATTCTTACATTTCACGGTGGGATTACAGAGGAAATGCATAAAGTAGAGTTCTTAAATTTCCAGGAGGATTTACACAGGAAGTGCATAAAATGAAATTGTTACATTTCCAGGAGGGATTACAGAGGAAGTGCATAAAGTAAAATTCTTACATTTCCAGGAGAAATTATAGAGAAAATGCAAAAAGTAGAGTTCTTACATTTTCAGGAGGGATTACAGAGGAATTGCAGAATGTAGAGTTCTTACATTTCCAGGAGGATTTACAGAGGAAGTGCATAAAGTAAAGTTCTTACATTTCCAGGAAGGATTACAGAGGACTTGCATAAAGTAAAATTCTTACATTTCCAGAGGGAATTAAAGAGGAAGTGCAGAAAGTAGAGTTCTTACATTTCCAGGAGGGATTACAGAGGAAGTGCACAAAGTAGAGTTCTTACATTTCCAGGAGTATTTACAGAGGAAGTGCAAAAGGTAAAGTTCTTACAATTTCAGGAGGGATTACAGAGGAAGTGCATAAAGTAAAGTTCTTACATTTCCAGGAGTATTTTAAGAGGAAGTGCAAAAATAAAGTTCTTACATTTCCAGGAGGGATTACAGAGGAAGTGCATAAAGTAAAGTTCTTACATTTCCAGGAGGGATTACAGCGGAAGTGCATAAAGTAAAGTTCTTACATTTCCAGGAGTATTTACAGAGGAAGTGCAAAAAGTAAAGTTCTTACATTTCCAGGAGGGATTACAGAGGAAGTGCATAAAGTAAAGTTCTTACATTTCCAGGAGGGATTAAAGAGGAAGAGCAGAAAGTAGAGTCCTTACATTTCCAGGAGGATTACAGGGGATGAACACAAAGTAGAGTTTTTACATTTCCAGGAGGATTTACAGAGGAAGTGCAAAAAGTAAAATTCTTACATTTCCAGGAGGGATTACAGAGGAAGTGCAGAAAGTAAAAGTCTTACATTTCCAGCAGGAATTACAGAGGAAGTGCATAAAGTAAAGTTCTTACATTTCCAGGAGGGATTAAAGAGGAAGTGCAGAAAGTAGAGTCCTTACATTTCCAGGAGGAATTACAGGGGATGTGAACAAAGTAGAGTTCTTACATTTCCAGGAGAATTTACAGAGGAAGTGCATATAGTAAAGTTCTTACATTTCCAGGAGGAATTACAGAGGAAGTGCAGAAAATAGAGTCCTTACATTTCCAGGAGGGATTACAGGGGATGTGCACAAAGTAGAGTTCTTACATTTCCAAGAGGAATTACAGAGGAAGTGCATATAGTAGAGTTCTTACATTTCCAGGAGGAATTACAGAGAAAGTGCACAAAGTTCTTACATTTCCAGGAGGGATTACAGAGGAAGTGCACAAAGTAGAGTTTTTACATTTCCAGGAGGGATTAAAGAGGAAGTGCACAAAGAAGAGTTCTAACATTTGCAGGAGGATTTACAGAGGAAGTGCATAAAGTAAAGTTCTAACCTTTCCAGGAGGAATTACAGAGGAAATGCACAACGTTCTTACATTTCCAGGAGGGATTACGGAGGAAGTGCATAAAGTAGATTTCTTACATTTCTAGGAGGAATTACAGAGGAAGTGCATAAAGTAAAGTTCTTACATTTCCAGGAGGAATTACAGAGGAAGTGCAGAAAGTAGAGTCCTTACATTTCCAGGAGGAATTACAGAGGAAGTGCACAAAGTAGAGTTCTAACATTTCCAGGAGGGGTTACAGCGGAAGTGCATAAAGTAAAGTTCTTACATTTCCAGGAGGGATTACAGAAGAAGTGCACAAAGTAGAGTTCTTACATTTCCAGGAGTATTTACAGAGGAAGTGCAAAAAGTAAAGTTCTTACATTTCCAGGAGGGATTACAAAGGAAGTGCACAAAGTAGAGTTCTTACATTTCCAGGAGGATTTACAGAGGAAGTGCATAAAGTAAAATTCTTACATTTCCAGGAGGGATTACAGAGGAAGTGCATAAAGTAAAAGTCTTACATTTCCAGGAGGAATTACAGAGGAAGTGCATAAAGTAAAGTTCTTACATTTCCAGGAGGGATTAAAGAGGAAGTGCAGAAAGTAGAGTCCTTACATTTCCAGGAGGGATTACAGGGGATGTGAACAAAGTAGAGTTCTTACATTTCCAGGAGAATTGACAGAGGAAGTGCATATAGTAAAGTTCTTACATTTCCAGGAGGAATTAAAGAGGAATTGCAGAAAATAGAGTCCTTACATTTCCAGGAGGAATTACAGAGAAATTGCACAAAGTTCTTACATTTCCAGGAGGGATTACAGAGGAAGTGCACAAAGTAGAGTTTTTACATTTCCAGGAGGGATTAAAGAGGAAGTGCACAAAGTAGAGTTCTAACATTTGCAGGAGGATTTACAGAGGAAGTGCATAAAGTAAAGTTCTAACCTTTCCAGGAGGAATTACAGAGGAAATGCACAACGTTCTTACATTTCCAGGAGGGATTACATAGGAAGTGCATAAAGTAGATTTCTTACATTTCTAGGAGGAATTACAGAGGAAGTGCATAAAGTAAAGTTCTTACATTTCCAGGAGGAATTACAGAGGAAGTGCAGAAAGTAGAGTCCTTACATTTCCAGGAGGAATTACAGAGGAAGTGCACAAAGTACAGTTTTTACATTTCCAGAAGGGATTAAAGAGGAAGTGCACAAAGTAGAGTTCTAACATTTCCAGGAGGGGTTACAGCGGAAGTGCATAAAGTAAAGTTCTTACATTTCCAGGAGGGATTACAGAAGAAGTGCACAAAGTAGACTTCTTACATTTCCAGGAGTATTTACAGAGGAAGTGCAAAAAGTAAAGTTCTTACATTTCCAGGAGGGATTACAGAGGAAGTGCATAAAGTAAAGTTCTTACATTTCCAGGAGGGATTAAAGAGGAAGTGCAGAAAGTACAGTCCTTACATTTCCAAGAGGGATTACAGGGGATGTGCACAAAGTAGAGTTCTTACATTTCCAGGAGGATTTACAGAGGAAGTGCATAAAGTAAAATTCTTACATTTCCAGGAGGGATTACAGAGGAAGTGCATAAAGTAAAATTCATACATTTCCAGGAGGGATTACAGAGGAAGTGCATAAAGTAAAAGTCTTACATTTCCAGGAGGAATTACAGAGGAAATGCATAAAGTAAAGTTCTTACATTTCCAGGAGGGATTAAAGAGGAAGTGCAGAAAAAGAGTCCTTACATTTCCAGGAGGGATTACAGGGGATGTGAACAAAGTAGAGTTCTTACATTTCCAGGAGAATTGACAGAGGAAGTGCATATAGTAAAGTTCTTACATTTCCAGGAGGAATTAAAGAGGAATTGCAGAAGATAGAGTCCTTACATTTCCAGGAGGGATTACAGGGGATGTGCACAAAGTAGAGTTCTTACATTTCCAGGAGGAATTACAGAGGAAGTGCATATAGTAGAGTTCTTACATTTCCAGGAGGAATTACAGAGAAATTGCACAAAGTTCTTACATTTCCAGGAGGGATTACAGAGGAAGTGCACAAAGAAGAGTTTTTACATTTCCAGGAGGGATTAAAGAGGAAGTTCACAAAGTAGAGTTCTGACATTTGGAGGAGGATTTACAGAGGAAATGCATAAAGTAAAGTTCTTACCTTTCCGGGAGGAATTACAGAGGAAATGCACAACGTTCTTACATTTCGAGGAGGGATTACAGAGGAAGTGCACAAAGTGGATTTCTTAAATTTCTAGGAGGAATTACAGAGGAAGTGCATAAAGTGAAGTTCTTACATTTCCAGGAGGAATTACAGAGGAATTGCAAAAGTAGAGTTCTTACATTTCCAGGAGGAATTACAGAGGAAGTGCACAAAGTAGAGTTTTTACATTTCCAGAAGGGATTAAAGAGGACATGCACAAAGTAGAGTTCTAACATTTCCAGGAGGGATTACAGAGGAAGTGAATAAAGTAAAGTTCTTACATTTCCAGGAGGAATTATAGAGGAAATGCACAAAGTAGAGTTCTTACATTTCCAGGAGGGATTACAGAGGAAGTGCATAAAGTAAAGTTCTTACATTTCCAGGAGGGATTACAGGGGTGTGCACAAAGTAGAGTTCTTACATTTCCAGCAGGATTTACAGAGGAAGTGTATAAAATAAAATTCTTACATTTCCAGGAGGGATTACAGAGGATGTGCATGAAGTAAAGTTCTTACATTTCCAGGAGGAATTATAGAGGAAATGCACAAAGTAGAGTTCTTACATTTCCAGGAGGGATTACAGAGGAAGTGCACAAAGTGGAGTTCTTACATTTCCAGGAGGATTTACAGAGGAAGTGCATCAAGTAAAGTTCTTACATTTCCAGGAGGGAGTACAGAGGAAGTGCATAAAGTAAAGTTCTTACATTTCCAGGAGGGATTACAGGGGTGTGCACAAAGTAGAGTTCTTACATTTCCAGTAGGATTTACAAAGGAAGTGCATAAAATAAAATTCTTACATTTCCAGGAGGGATTACAGAGGAAGTGCATGAAGTAAAGTTCTTACATTTCCAGGAGGAATTATAGAGGAAATGCACAAAGTAGAGTTCTTACATTTCCAGGTGGAATTACAGAGGAAATGCACAACGTTCTTACATTTCCAGGAGGGATTACAGAGGAAGTGCACAAAGTAGATTTCTTACATTTCTAGGAGGAATTACAGAGGAAGTGCATAAAGTAAAGTTCTTACATTTCCAGGAGGAATTACAGAGGAAGTGCATAAAGTAGAGTTCTTACATTTCCAGGAGGAATTACAGAGGAAGTGTACAAAGTAGAGTTTTTACATTTCCAGGAGGGATTAAAGAGGAAGTGCACAAAGTAGAGTTCTAACATTTCCAGGAGGGGTTACAGCGGAAGTGCATAAAGTAAAGTTCTTACATTTCCAGGAGGGATTACAGAAGAAGTGGATAAAATAAAGTTCTTACATTTCCAGGAGGAATTATAGAGGAAATGCACAAAGTAGAGTTCTTACATTTCCCGGAGGGATTACAGAGGAAGTGCATAAAGTAAAGTCCTTACATTTCCAGGAGGGATTACAGGGGTGTGCACAAAGTAGAGTTCTTACATTTCCAGTAGGATTTACAGAGGAAGTGAATAAAATAAAATTCTTACATTTCCAGGAGGGATTACAGAGGAAGTGCATGAAGTAAAGTTCTTACATTTCCAGGAGGAATTATAGAGGAAATGCACAAACTAGAGTTCTTACATTTCCAGGAGGGATTACAGAGGAAGTGTACAAAGTAGAGTTCTTACATTTTCAGGAGGATTTACAGAGGAAGTACATCAAGTAAAGTTCTTACATTTCCAGGAGGGATTACAGAGGAAGTGAGTTAAGTATAGTTCTTACATTTCCAGGTGGAATTAAAGAGGAAGTGCAGAAAGTAGAGACCTTACATTTCCTGGAGGGATTACAGAGGAAGTGCATAAAGTAAAGTTCTTACATTTCCAGGAGGGATTACAGAGGAAGTGCATAAAGTAGAGTTCTTACATTTCCAGGAGGAATTACAGAGGAAATGCACAACGTTCAAATATTTCTAGGAGGGATTACAGAGGAAGTGCATAAAGTAAAGTTCTTACATTTCCAGGAGTATTTACAGAGGAAGTGTATATAGTAAAGTTCTTACATTTCCAGGAGGAATTACAGAGGAAGTGCAGAAAATAGAGTCCTTACATTTCCAGGAGGGATTACAGGGTATGTGCACAAAGTTGAGTTCTTACATTTCCAGGAGGGATTACAGGGGTGTGCACAAAGTAGAGTTCTTACATTTCCAGTAGGATTTACAAAGGAAGTGCATAAAATAAAATTCTTACATTTCCAGGAGGGATTACAGAGGAAGTGCATGAAGTAAAGTTCTTACATTTCCAGGAGGAATTATAGAGGAAATGCACAAAGTAGAGTTCTTACATTTCCAGGTGGAATTGCAGAGGAAATGCACAACGTTCTTACATTTCCAGGAGGGATTACAGAGGAAGTGCACAAAGTAGATTTCTTACATTTCTAGGAGGAATTACAGAGGAAGTGCATAAAGTAAAGTTCTTACATTTCCAGGAGGAATTACAGAGGAAGTGCATAAAGTAGAGTTCTTACATTTCCAGGAGGAATTACAGAGGAAGTGTACAAAGTAGAGTTTTTACATTTCCAGGAGGGATTAAAGAGGAAGTGCACAAAGTAGAGTTCTAACATTTCCAGGAGGGGTTACAGCGGAAGTGCATAAAGTAAAGTTCTTACATTTCCAGGAGGGATTACAGAAGAAGTGGATAAAATAAAGTTCTTACATTTCCAGGAGGAATTATAGAGGAAATGCACAAAGTAGAGTTCTTACATTTCCCGGAGGGATTACAGAGGAAGTGCATAAAGTAAAGTCCTTACATTTCCAGGAGGGATTACAGGGGTGTGCACAAAGTAGAGTTCTTACATTTCCAGTAGGATTTACAGAGGAAGTGAATAAAATAAAATTCTTACATTTCCAGGAGGGATTACAGAGGAAGTGCATGAAGTAAAGTTCTTACATTTCCAGGAGGAATTATAGAGGAAATGCACAAACTAGAGTTCTTACATTTCCAGGAGGGATTACAGAGGAA
The DNA here is from genome assembly GCF_046119375.1 of Phyllobates terribilis. Lineage (NCBI taxonomy): Eukaryota > Metazoa > Chordata > Amphibia > Anura > Dendrobatidae > Phyllobates > Phyllobates terribilis. Next base: position 4,976,625 of record NW_027362790.1, read on the forward strand.
GTGTACAAAGTAGAGTTCTTACATTTTCAGGAGGATTTACAGAGGAAGTACATCAAGTAAAGTTCTTACATTTCCAGGAGGGATTACAGAGGAAGTGAGTTAAGTATAGTTCTTACATTTCCAGGTGGAATTAAAGAGGAAGTGCAGAAAGTAGAGACCTTACATTTCCTGGAGGGATTACAGAGGAAGTGCATAAAGTAAAGTTCTTACATTTCCAGGAGGGATTACAGAGGAAGTGCATAAAGTAGAGTTCTTACATTTCCAGGAGGAATTACAGAGGAAATGCACAACGTTCAAATATTTCTAGGAGGGATTACAGAGGAAGTGCATAAAGTAAAGTTCTTACATTTCCAGGAGTATTTACAGAGGAAGTGTATATAGTAAAGTTCTTACATTTCCAGGAGGAATTACAGAGGAAGTGCAGAAAATAGAGTCCTTACATTTCCAGGAGGGATTACAGGGTATGTGCACAAAGTTGAGTTCTTACATTTCCAGGAGGGATTACAGGGGTGTGCACAAAGTAGAGTTCTTACATTTCCAGTAGGATTTACAAAGGAAGTGCATAAAATAAAATTCTTACATTTCCAGGAGGGATTACAGAGGAAGTGCATGAAGTAAAGTTCTTACATTTCCAGGAGGAATTATAGAGGAAATGCACAAAGTAGAGTTCTTACATTTCCAGGTGGAATTGCAGAGGAAATGCACAACGTTCTTACATTTCCAGGAGGGATTACAGAGGAAGTGCACAAAGTAGATTTCTTACATTTCTAGGAGGAATTACAGAGGAAGTGCATAAAGTAAAGTTCTTACATTTCCAGGAGGAATTACAGAGGAAGTGCATAAAGTAGAGTTCTTACATTTCCAGGAGGAATTACAGAGGAAGTGTACAAAGTAGAGTTTTTACATTTCCAGGAGGGATTAAAGAGGAAGTGCACAAAGTAGAGTTCTAACATTTCCAGGAGGGGTTACAGCGGAAGTGCATAAAGTAAAGTTCTTACATTTCCAGGAGGGATTACAGAAGAAGTGGATAAAGTTAAGTTCTTACATTTCCAGGAGGAATTATTGAGGAAATGCACAAAGTAGAGTTCTTACATTTCCAGGAGGAATTATAGAGGAAATGCATAAAGTAAAGTCCTTACATTTCCAGGAGTGATTACAGGGGTGTGCACAAAGTAGAGTTCTTACATTTCCAGTAGGATTTACAGAGGAAGTGAATAAAATAAAATTCTTACATTTCCAGGAGGGATTACAGAGGAAGTGCATGAAGTAAAGTTCTTACATTTCCAGGAGGAATTATAGAGGAAATGCACAAAGTAGAGTTCTTACATTTCCAGGAGGGATTACAGAGGAAGTGTACAAAGTAGAGTTCTTACATTTTCAGGAGGATTTACAGAGGAAGTGCATCAATTAAAGTTCTTACATTTCCAAGAGGGATTACAGAGGAAGTGAATTAAGTATAGTTCTTACATTTCCAGGTGGAATTATAGAGGAAGTGCAGAAAGTAGAGACCTTACATTTCCTGAAGGGATTACAGAGGAAGTGCATAAAGTAAAGTTCTTACATTTCCAGGAGGGATTACAGAGGAAGTGCATAAAGTAGAGTTCTTACATTTCCAGGAGGAATTACAGAGGAAATGCACAACGTTCAAATATTTCTAGGAGGGATTACAGAGGAAGTGCATAAAGTAAAGTTCTTACATTTCCAGGAGTATTTACAGAGGAAGTGTATATAGTAAAGTTCTTACATTTCCAGGAGGAATTACAGAGGAAGTGCAGAAAATAGAGTCCTTACATTTCCAGGAGGGATTACAGGGTATGTGCACAAAGTTGAGTTCTTACATTTCCAGGAGGGATTACAGGGGTGTGCACAAAGTAGAGTTCTTACATTTCCAGTAGGATTTACAAAGGAAGTGCATAAAATAAAATTCTTACATTTCCAGGAGGGATTACAGAGGAAGTGCATGAAGTAAAGTTCTTACATTTCCAGGAGGAATTATAGAGGAAATGCACAAAGTAGAGTTCTTACATTTCCAGGTGGAATTACAGAGGAAATGCACAACGTTCTTACATTTCCAGGAGGGATTACAGAGGAAGTGCACAAAGTAGATTTCTTACATTTCTAGGAGGAATTACAGAGGAAGTGCATAAATTAAAGTTCTTACATTTCCAGGAGGAATTACAGAGGAAGTGCATAAAGTAGAGTTCTTACATTTCCAGGAGGAATTACAGAGGAAGTGTACAAAGTAGAGTTTTTACATTTCCAGGAGGGATTAAAGAGGAAGTGCACAAAGTAGAGTTCTAACATTTCCAGGAGGGGTTACAGCGGAAGTGCATAAAGTAAAGTTCTTACATTTCCAGGAGGGATTACAGAAGAAGTGGATAAAGTTAAGTTCTTACATTTCCAGGAGGAATTATAGAGGAAATGCACAAAGTAGAGTTCTTACATTTCCAGGAGGAATTATAGAGGAAATGCATAAAGTAAAGTCCTTACATTTCCAGGAGTGATTACAGGGGTGTGCACAAAGTACAGTTCTTACATTTCCAGTAGGATTTACAGAGGAAGTGAATAAAATAAAATTCTTACATTTCCAGGAGGGATTACAGAGGAAGTGCATGAAGTAAAGTTCTTACATTTCCAGGAGGAATTATAGAGGAAATGCACAAAGTAGAGTTCTTACATTTCCAGGAGGGATTACAGAGGAAGTGTACAAAGTAGAGTTCTTACATTTTCAGGAGGATTTACAGAGGAAGTGCATCAATTAAAGTTCTTACATTTCCAAGAGGGATTACAGAGGAAGTGAATTAAGTATAGTTCTTACATTTCCAGGTGGAATTATAGAGGAAGTGCAGAAAGAAGAGACCTTACATTTCCTGGAGGGATTACAGAGGAAGTGCATTAAGTAAAGTTCTTACATTTCCAGGAGGGATTACAGAGGAAGTGCATAAAGTAGAGTTCTTACATTTCCAGGAGAAATTACAGAGGAAATGCATAAAGTAAAGTTCTTACATTTCCAGGAGGGATTAAAGAGGAAGTGCAGAAAAAGAGTCCTTACATTTCCAGGAGGGATTACAGGGGATGTGAACAAAGTAGAGTTCTTACATTTCCAGGAGAATTGACAGAGGAAGTGCATATAGTAAAGTTCTTACATTTCCAGGAGGAATTAAAGAGGAATTGCAGAAGATAGAGTCCTTACATTTCCAGGAGGGATTACAGGGGATGTGCACAAAGTAGAGTTCTTACATTTCCAGGAGGAATTACAGAGGAAGTGCATATAGTAGAGTTCTTACATTTCCAGGAGGAATTACAGAGAAATTGCACAAAGTTCTTACATTTCCAGGAGGGATTACAGAGGAAGTGCACAAAGAAGAGTTTTTACATTTCCAGGAGGGATTAAAGAGGAAGTTCACAAAGTAGAGTTCTAACATTTGGAGGAGGATTTACAGAGGAAATGCATAAAGTAAAGTTCTTACCTTTCCGGGAGGAATTACAGAGGAAATGCACAACGTTCTTACATTTCGAGGAGGGATTACAGAGGAAGTGCACAAAGTGGATTTCTTAAATTTCTAGGAGGAATTACAGAGGAAGTGCATAAAGTGAAGTTCTTACATTTCCAGGAGGAATTACAGAGGAATTGCAAAAGTAGAGTTCTTACATTTCCAGGAGGAATTACAGAGGAAGTGCACAAAGTAGAGTTTTTACATTTCCAGAAGGGATTAAAGAGGACATGCACAAAGTAGAGTTCTAACATTTCCAGGAGGGATTACAGAGGAAGTGAATAAAGTAAAGTTCTTACATTTCCAGGAGGAATTATAGAGGAAATGCACAAAGTAGAGTTCTTACATTTCCAGGAGGGATTACAGAGGAAGTGCATAAAGTAAAGTTCTTACATTTCCAGGAGGGATTACAGGGGTGTGCACAAAGTAGAGTTCTTACATTTCCAGCAGGATTTACAGAGGAAGTGTATAAAATAAAATTCTTACATTTCCAGGAGGGATTACAGAGGATGTGCATGAAGTAAAGTTCTTACATTTCCAGGAGGAATTATAGAGGAAATGCACAAAGTAGAGTTCTTACATTTCCAGGAGGGATTACAGAGGAAGTGCACAAAGTGGAGTTCTTACATTTCCAGGAGGATTTACAGAGGAAGTGCATCAAGTAAAGTTCTTACATTTCCAGGAGGGAGTACAGAGGAAGTGCATAAAGTAAAGTTCTTACATTTCCAGGAGGGATTACAGGGGTGTGCACAAAGTAGAGTTCTTACATTTCCAGTAGGATTTACAAAGGAAGTGCATAAAATAAAATTCTTACATTTCCAGGAGGGATTACAGAGGAAGTGCATGAAGTAAAGTTCTTACATTTCCAGGAGGAATTATAGAGGAAATGCACAAAGTAGAGTTCTTACATTTCCAGGTGGAATTACAGAGGAAATGCACAACGTTCTTACATTTCCAGGAGGGATTACAGAGGAAGTGCACAAAGTAGATTTCTTACATTTCTAGGAGGAATTACAGAGGAAGTGCATAAAGTAAAGTTCTTACATTTCCAGGAGGAATTACAGAGGAAGTGCATAAAGTAGAGTTCTTACATTTCCAGGAGGAATTACAGAGGAAGTGTACAAAGTAGAGTTTTTACATTTCCAGGAGGGATTAAAGAGGAAGTGCACAAAGTAGAGTTCTAACATTTCCAGGAGGGGTTACAGCGGAAGTGCATAAAGTAAAGTTCTTACATTTCCAGGAGGGATTACAGAAGAAGTGGATAAAATAAAGTTCTTACATTTCCAGGAGGAATTATAGAGGAAATGCACAAAGTAGAGTTCTTACATTTCCCGGAGGGATTACAGAGGAAGTGCATAAAGTAAAGTCCTTACATTTCCAGGAGGGATTACAGGGGTGTGCACAAAGTAGAGTTCTTACATTTCCAGTAGGATTTACAGAGGAAGTGAATAAAATAAAATTCTTACATTTCCAGGAGGGATTACAGAGGAAGTGCATGAAGTAAAGTTCTTACATTTCCAGGAGGAATTATAGAGGAAATGCACAAACTAGAGTTCTTACATTTCCAGGAGGGATTACAGAGGAAGTGTACAAAGTAGAGTTCTTACATTTTCAGGAGGATTTACAGAGGAAGTACATCAAGTAAAGTTCTTACATTTCCAGGAGGGATTACAGAGGAAGTGAGTTAAGTATAGTTCTTACATTTCCAGGTGGAATTAAAGAGGAAGTGCAGAAAGTAGAGACCTTACATTTCCTGGAGGGATTACAGAGGAAGTGCATAAAGTAAAGTTCTTACATTTCCAGGAGGGATTACAGAGGAAGTGCATAAAGTAGAGTTCTTACATTTCCAGGAGGAATTACAGAGGAAATGCACAACGTTCAAATATTTCTAGGAGGGATTACAGAGGAAGTGCATAAAGTAAAGTTCTTACATTTCCAGGAGTATTTACAGAGGAAGTGTATATAGTAAAGTTCTTACATTTCCAGGAGGAATTACAGAGGAAGTGCAGAAAATAGAGTCCTTACATTTCCAGGAGGGATTACAGGGTATGTGCACAAAGTTGAGTTCTTACATTTCCAGGAGGGATTACAGGGGTGTGCACAAAGTAGAGTTCTTACATTTCCAGTAGGATTTACAAAGGAAGTGCATAAAATAAAATTCTTACATTTCCAGGAGGGATTACAGAGGAAGTGCATGAAGTAAAGTTCTTACATTTCCAGGAGGAATTATAGAGGAAATGCACAAAGTAGAGTTCTTACATTTCCAGGTGGAATTGCAGAGGAAATGCACAACGTTCTTACATTTCCAGGAGGGATTACAGAGGAAGTGCACAAAGTAGATTTCTTACATTTCTAGGAGGAATTACAGAGGAAGTGCATAAAGTAAAGTTCTTACATTTCCAGGAGGAATTACAGAGGAAGTGCATAAAGTAGAGTTCTTACATTTCCAGGAGGAATTACAGAGGAAGTGTACAAAGTAGAGTTTTTACATTTCCAGGAGGGATTAAAGAGGAAGTGCACAAAGTAGAGTTCTAACATTTCCAGGAGGGGTTACAGCGGAAGTGCATAAAGTAAAGTTCTTACATTTCCAGGAGGGATTACAGAAGAAGTGGATAAAGTATAGTTCTTACATTTCCAGGTGGAATTATAGAGGAAGTGCAGAAAGTAGAGACCTTACATTTCCTGGAGGGATTACAGAGGAAGTGCATTAAGTAAAGTTCTTACATTTCCAGGAGGGATTACAGAGGAAGTGCATAAAGTAGAGTTCTTACATTTCCAGGAGGAATTACAGAGGAAATGCATAAAGTAAAGTTCTTACATTTCCAGGAGGGATTAAAGAGGAAGTGCAGAAAAAGAGTCCTTACATTTCCAGGAGGGATTACAGGGGATGTGAACAAAGTAGAGTTCTTACATTTCCAGGAGAATTGACAGAGGAAGTGCATATAGTAAAGTTCTTACATTTCCAGGAGGAATTAAAGAGGAATTGCAGAAGATAGAGTCCTTACATTTCCAGGAGGGATTACAGGGGATGTGCACAAAGTAGAGTTCTTACATTTCCAGGAGGAATTACAGAGGAAGTGCATATAGTAGAGTTCTTACATTTCCAGGAGGAATTACAGAGAAATTGCACAAAGTTCTTACATTTCCAGGAGGGATTACAGAGGAAGTGCACAAAGAAGAGTTTTTACATTTCCAGGAGGGATTAAAGAGGAAGTTCACAAAGTAGAGTTCTAACATTTGGAGGAGGATTTACAGAGGAAATGCATAAAGTAAAGTTCTTACCTTTCCGGGAGGAATTACAGAGGAAATGCACAACGTTCTTACATTTCGAGGAGGGATTACAGAGGAAGTGCACAAAGTGGATTTCTTAAATTTCTAGGAGGAATTACAGAGGAAGTGCATAAAGTGAAGTTCTTACATTTCCAGGAGGAATTACAGAGGAATTGCAAAAGTAGAGTTCTTACATTTCCAGGAGGAATTACAGAGGAAGTGCACAAAGTAGAGTTTTTACATTTCCAGAAGGGATTAAAGAGGACATGCACAAAGTAGAGTTCTAACATTTCCAGGAGGGATTACAGAGGAAGTGAATAAAGTAAAGTTCTTACATTTCCAGGAGGAATTATAGAGGAAATGCACAAAGTAGAGTTCTTACATTTCCAGGAGGGATTACAGAGGAAGTGCATAAAGTAAAGTTCTTACATTTCCAGGAGGGATTACAGGGGTGTGCACAAAGTAGAGTTCTTACATTTCCAGCAGGATTTACAGAGGAAGTGTATAAAATAAAATTCTTACATTTCCAGGAGGGATTACAGAGGATGTGCATGAAGTAAAGTTCTTACATTTCCAGGAGGAATTATAGAGGAAATGCACAAAGTAGAGTTCTTACATTTCCAGGAGGGATTACAGAGGAAGTGCACAAAGTGGAGTTCTTACATTTCCAGGAGGATTTACAGAGGAAGTGCATCAAGTAAAGTTCTTACATTTCCAGGAGGGAGTACAGAGGAAGTGCATAAAGTAAAGTTCTTACATTTCCAGGAGGGATTACAGGGGTGTGCACAAAGTAGAGTTCTTACATTTCCAGTAGGATTTACAAAGGAAGTGCATAAAATAAAATTCTTACATTTCCAGGAGGGATTACAGAGGAAGTGCATGAAGTAAAGTTCTTACATTTCCAGGAGGAATTATAGAGGAAATGCACAAAGTAGAGTTCTTACATTTCCAGGTGGAATTACAGAGGAAATGCACAACGTTCTTACATTTCCAGGAGGGATTACAGAGGAAGTGCACAAAGTAGATTTCTTACATTTCTAGGAGGAATTACAGAGGAAGTGCATAAAGTAAAGTTCTTACATTTCCAGGAGGAATTACAGAGGAAGTGCATAAAGTAGAGTTCTTACATTTCCAGGAGGAATTACAGAGGAAGTGTACAAAGTAGAGTTTTTACATTTCCAGGAGGGATTAAAGAGGAAGTGCACAAAGTAGAGTTCTAACATTTCCAGGAGGGGTTACAGCGGAAGTGCATAAAGTAAAGTTCTTACATTTCCAGGAGGGATTACAGAAGAAGTGGATAAAATAAAGTTCTTACATTTCCAGGAGGAATTATAGAGGAAATGCACAAAGTAGAGTTCTTACATTTCCCGGAGGGATTACAGAGGAAGTGCATAAAGTAAAGTCCTTACATTTCCAGGAGGGATTACAGGGGTGTGCACAAAGTAGAGTTCTTACATTTCCAGTAGGATTTACAGAGGAAGTGAATAAAATAAAATTCTTACATTTCCAGGAGGGATTACAGAGGAAGTGCATGAAGTAAAGTTCTTACATTTCCAGGAGGAATTATAGAGGAAATGCACAAACTAGAGTTCTTACATTTCCAGGAGGGATTACAGAGGAAGTGTACAAAGTAGAGTTCTTACATTTTCAGGAGGATTTACAGAGGAAGTACATCAAGTAAAGTTCTTACATTTCCAGGAGGGATTACAGAGGAAGTGAGTTAAGTATAGTTCTTACATTTCCAGGTGGAATTAAAGAGGAAGTGCAGAAAGTAGAGACCTTACATTTCCTGGAGGGATTACAGAGGAAGTGCATAAAGTAAAGTTCTTACATTTCCAGGAGGGATTACAGAGGAAGTGCATAAAGTAGAGTTCTTACATTTCCAGGAGGAATTACAGAGGAAATGCACAACGTTCAAATATTTCTAGGAGGGATTACAGAGGAAGTGCATAAAGTAAAGTTCTTACATTTCCAGGAGTATTTACAGAGGAAGTGTATATAGTAAAGTTCTTACATTTCCAGGAGGAATTACAGAGGAAGTGCAGAAAATAGAGTCCTTACATTTCCAGGAGGGATTACAGGGTATGTGCACAAAGTTGAGTTCTTACATTTCCAGGAGGGATTACAGGGGTGTGCACAAAGTAGAGTTCTTACATTTCCAGTAGGATTTACAAAGGAAGTGCATAAAATAAAATTCTTACATTTCCAGGAGGGATTACAGAGGAAGTGCATGAAGTAAAGTTCTTACATTTCCAGGAGGAATTATAGAGGAAATGCACAAAGTAGAGTTCTTACATTTCCAGGTGGAATTGCAGAGGAAATGCACAACGTTCTTACATTTCCAGGAGGGATTACAGAGGAAGTGCACAAAGTAGATTTCTTACATTTCTAGGAGGAATTACAGAGGAAGTGCATAAAGTAAAGTTCTTACATTTCCAGGAGGAATTACAGAGGAAGTGCATAAAGTAGAGTTCTTACATTTCCAGGAGGAATTACAGAGGAAGTGTACAAAGTAGAGTTTTTACATTTCCAGGAGGGATTAAAGAGGAAGTGCACAAAGTAGAGTTCTAACATTTCCAGGAGGGGTTACAGCGGAAGTGCATAAAGTAAAGTTCTTACATTTCCAGGAGGGATTACAGAAGAAGTGGATAAAGTTAAGTTCTTACATTTCCAGGAGGAATTATTGAGGAAATGCACAAAGTAGAGTTCTTACATTTCCAGGAGGAATTATAGAGGAAATGCATAAAGTAAAGTCCTTACATTTCCAGGAGTGATTACAGGGGTGTGCACAAAGTAGAGTTCTTACATTTCCAGTAGGATTTACAGAGGAAGTGAATAAAATAAAATTCTTACATTTCCAGGAGGGATTACAGAGGAAGTGCATGAAGTAAAGTTCTTACATTTCCAGGAGGAATTATAGAGGAAATGCACAAAGTAGAGTTCTTACATTTCCAGGAGGGATTACAGAGGAAGTGTACAAAGTAGAGTTCTTACATTTTCAGGAGGATTTACAGAGGAAGTGCATCAATTAAAGTTCTTACATTTCCAAGAGGGATTACAGAGGAAGTGAATTAAGTATAGTTCTTACATTTCCAGGTGGAATTATAGAGGAAGTGCAGAAAGTAGAGACCTTACATTTCCTGAAGGGATTACAGAGGAAGTGCATAAAGTAAAGTTCTTACATTTCCAGGAGGGATTACAGAGGAAGTGCATAAAGTAGAGTTCTTACATTTCCAGGAGGAATTACAGAGGAAATGCACAACGTTCAAATATTTCTAGGAGGGATTACAGAGGAAGTGCATAAAGTAAAGTTCTTACATTTCCAGGAGTATTTACAGAGGAAGTGTATATAGTAAAGTTCTTACATTTCCAGGAGGAATTACAGAGGAAGTGCAGAAAATAGAGTCCTTACATTTCCAGGAGGGATTACAGGGTATGTGCACAAAGTTGAGTTCTTACATTTCCAGGAGGGATTACAGGGGTGTGCACAAAGTAGAGTTCTTACATTTCCAGTAGGATTTACAAAGGAAGTGCATAAAATAAAATTCTTACATTTCCAGGAGGGATTACAGAGGAAGTGCATGAAGTAAAGTTCTTACATTTCCAGGAGGAATTATAGAGGAAATGCACAAAGTAGAGTTCTTACATTTCCAGGTGGAATTACAGAGGAAATGCACAACGTTCTTACATTTCCAGGAGGGATTACAGAGGAAGTGCACAAAGTAGATTTCTTACATTTCTAGGAGGAATTACAGAGGAAGTGCATAAATTAAAGTTCTTACATTTCCAGGAGGAATTACAGAGGAAGTGCATAAAGTAGAGTTCTTACATTTCCAGGAGGAATTACAGAGGAAGTGTACAAAGTAGAGTTTTTACATTTCCAGGAGGGATTAAAGAGGAAGTGCACAAAGTAGAGTTCTAACATTTCCAGGAGGGGTTACAGCGGAAGTGCATAAAGTAAAGTTCTTACATTTCCAGGAGGGATTACAGAAGAAGTGGATAAAGTTAAGTTCTTACATTTCCAGGAGGAATTATAGAGGAAATGCACAAAGTAGAGTTCTTACATTTCCAGGAGGAATTATAGAGGAAATGCATAAAGTAAAGTCCTTACATTTCCAGGAGTGATTACAGGGGTGTGCACAAAGTACAGTTCTTACATTTCCAGTAGGATTTACAGAGGAAGTGAATAAAATAAAATTCTTACATTTCCAGGAGGGATTACAGAGGAAGTGCATGAAGTAAAGTTCTTACATTTCCAGGAGGAATTATAGAGGAAATGCACAAAGTAGAGTTCTTACATTTCCAGGAGGGATTACAGAGGAAGTGTACAAAGTAGAGTTCTTACATTTTCAGGAGGATTTACAGAGGAAGTGCATCAATTAAAGTTCTTACATTTCCAAGAGGGATTACAGAGGAAGTGAATTAAGTATAGTTCTTACATTTCCAGGTGGAATTATAGAGGAAGTGCAGAAAGTAGAGACCTTACATTTCCTGGAGGGATTACAGAGGAAGTGCATTAAGTAAAGTTCTTACATTTCCAGGAGGGATTACAGAGGAAGTGCATAAAGTAGAGTTCTTACATTTCCAGGAGGAATTACAGAGGAAATGCACAACGTTCAAATATTTCTAGGAGGGATTACAGAGGAAGTGCATAAAGTAAAGTTCTTACATTTCCAGGAGTATTTACAGAGGAAGTGTATATAGTAAAGTTCTTACATTTCCAGGAGGAATTACAGAGGAAGTGCAGAAAAAAGAGTCCTTACATTTCCAGGAGGGATTACAGGGTATGTGCACAAAGTTGAGTTCTTACATTTCCAGGAGGGATTACAGGGGATGTGCACAAAGTAGAGTTCTTACATTTCCAGGAGAAATTACAGAGGAAATGCGCAAAGTTCTTACATTTCTAGGAGGGATTGTAGAGGAAGTGCAAAAAGTAGTTTTCATACATTTCCAGGAAGAATTACAGAGGAAGTGCATAAAGTAAAGTTCTTACATTTCCAGGAGGAATTACAGAGGAAGTGCACAAAGTAGAGTTTTTACATTTCCAGGAGGGATTAAAGAGTAAGTGCAGAAAGTAGAGTTCTAACATTTCCAGGAGGAATTACAGAGGAAATGCACAACGTTCAAACATTTCTAGGAGGGATTACAGAGGAAGTGCATAAAGTAAAGTTCTTACATTTCCAGGAAGAATTCTAGAGGAAATGCACAAAGTAGAGTCCTTACATTTCCAGGAGGATTTACAGAGGAAGTGCATAAAGTAAAATTCTTACATTTCCAGGAGGGATTACAGAAGATGTGCATAAAGTAGAGTTCTTACATTTCCAGGAGGAGTTACAGAGGAAATGCACAACGTTCAAACATTTCTTGGAGGGATTACAGAGGAAGTGCATAAAGTAAAGTTCTTACATTTCCAGGAGTAATTAAAGAGGAAGTACACAAAGTAGAGTCCTTACATTTCCAGGAGGATTTACAGAGGACGTGCATAAAGTAAAGTACTTACATTTCCAGGAGGAATTACAGAGGAAGTGCACAAAGTAGAGTACTTACATTTCCAGGAAGGATTACAGAGGAAATGCACAATGTTCTTACATTTCTAGGAGGGATTACAGAGGAAGTGCACAAAGTAGATTTCTTACATTTCCATGAGGAATTACAGAGGAAGAGCATAAAGTAAAGTTCTTACATTTCCAGGAGGATTTACAGAGGAAGTGCATAAAGTAAAGTAAAGTTCTTACATTTCCAGGAGGGATTACAGAGGAAGTGCATAAAGTAAAATTCTTACATTTCCAGGGGGAATTAAAGAGGAAGTGCAGAAAGTAGACTACTTACATTTCCAGGAGGGATTACAGAGGAAATGCACAACGTTCTTACATTTCCAGGAGGGATTACAGAGGTAGTGCACAAAGTAGATTTCTTACATTTACAGAAGGAATTACAGAGGAAGTGCATAAAGTAAAGTTCTTACATTTCCAGGAGCAATTACAGAGAAAGTGCACAAAGTTCTTACATTTCCAGGAGGGATTACAGAGGAAGTGCACAAAGTAGAGTTTTTACATTTCCAGGAGGGATTAAAGAGGAAGTGCACAAAGTAGAGTTCTAACATTTGCAGGAGGATTTACAGAGGAAGTGCATAAAGTAAAGTTCTTACCTTTCCAGGAGGAATTACAGAGGAAATGCACAACGTTCTTACATTTCCAGGAGGGATTACAGAGGAAGTGCACAAAGTAGATTTCTTACATTTCTAGGAGGAATTACAGAGGAAGTGCATAAAGTAAAGTTCTTACATTTTCAGGAGGAATTACAGAGGAAGTGCACAAAGTAGAGTTCTTACATTTCCAGGAGGAATTACAGAGGAAATGCACAAAGTAGAGTTTTTACATTTCCAGGAGGGATTAAAGAGGAAGTGCACAAAGTAGAGTTCTAACATTTCCAGGAGGGATTACAGAGGAAGTGCATAAAGTTCTTACATTTCCAGGAGGGATTACAGAAGAAGTGCATAAAGTAAAGTTCTTACATTTCCAGGAGGATTTACAGAGGAAGGGCATAAAGTAAAGTTCTTACATTTCCAGGGGGAATTACAGAGGAAGTGCATAAAGTAGAGTTCTTACATTTCCAGGAGGGATTACAGAGGAAGTGCATAAAGTAAAGTTCTTACATTTCCAGGAGGGATTACAGAGGAAGTGCATAAAGCAGAGTTCTTACATTTCCAGGAGGAATTACAGAGGAAGTGCACAAAGTAGAGTTTTTACATTTCCAGGAGGGATTAAAGAGGAAGTGTACAAAGTAGAGTTCTAACATTTCCAGGAGGGATTACAGAGGAAGTGCATCAAGTTCTTACATTTCCAGGAGGGATTACAGAAGAAGTTCATAAAGTAAAGTTCTTACATTTCCAGGAGGATTTACAGAGGAAGTGCATAACGTAAAGTTCTTACATTTCCAGGGGGAATTACAGAGGAAGTGCATAAAGTAGAGTCCTTACATTTCCATGAGAGATTACAGAGGAAATGCACAACGTTCTTACATTTCCATGAGGGATTACAGAGGTAGTGCACAAAGTAAATTTCTTACATTTACAGGAGATATTACAGAGGAAGTCCATAAAGTAGAGTTCTTACATTTCCAGGAGGAATTACAGAGGAAGTGCACAAAGTAGAGTTTTTACATTTCCAGGAGGGATTAAAGAGGAAGTGCACAAAGTAGAGTTCTAACATTTCCAGGAGGGATTACAGAGGAAGTGTATAAAGTTCTTACATTTCCAGGAGGGATTACAGAAGAAGTGCATAAAGTAAAGTTCTTACATTTCCAGGAGGATTTACAGAGGAAGTGCAAAAAGTAAAGTAAAGTTCTTACATTTCCAGGAGGGATTACAGAGGAAGTGCATGAAGTAAAATTCTTACATTTCCAGGGGGAATTAAAGAGGAAGTGCAGAAAGTAGAGTCCTTATATTTCCAGGAGGGATTACAGAGGAAATGCACAACGTTCTTACATTTCCATGAGGGATTACAGAGGTAGTGCACAAAGTAAATTTCTTACATTTACAGGAGGAATTACAGAGGAAGTGCATAAAGTAGAGTTCTTACATTTCCAGGAGGAATTACAGAGGAAGTGCACAAAGTAGAGTTTTTACAGTTCCAGGAGGGATTAAAGAGGAAGTGCACAAAGTAGAGTTCTAACATTTCCAGGAGGGATTACAGAGGAAGTGCATAAAGTTCTTACATTTCCAGGAGGGATTACAGAAGAAGTGCATACAGTAAATTTCTTACATTTCCAGGAGGATTTACAGAGGAAGTGCATAAAGTAAAGTTCTTACATTTCCAGGAGGGATTACAGAGGAAGTGCATAAAGTAAAATTCTTACATTTCCAGGGGGAATTAAAGAGGAAGTGCAGAAAGTAGAGTCCTTACATTTCCAGGAGGGATTACAGAGGAAATGCACAACGTTCTTACATTTCCATGAGGGATTATAGAGGTATTGCACAAAGTAGATTTCTTACATTTACAGGAGGAATTACAGAGGAAGTGCATAAAGTAAAGTTCTTACATTTCCAGGAGGAATTACAGAGGAAGTGCATATAGTAGAGTTCTTACATTTCCAGGAGGAAATACAGAGAAAGTGCACAAAGTAGAGTTTTTACATTTCCAGGAGGGATTACAGAGGAAGTGCATAAAGTAAAATTCTTACATTTCCAGGGGGAATTAAAGAGGAAGCGCAGAAAGTAGAGTCCTTACATTTCCAGGAGGGATTACAGAGGAAATGCACAACGTTCTTACAATTCCATGAGGGATTATAGAGGTAGTGCACAAAGTAGATTTCTTACATTTACAGGAGGAATTACAGAGGAAGTGCATAAAGTAAAGTTCTTACATTTTCAGGAGGAATTACAGAGGAAGTGTATATAGTAGAGTTCTTACATTTCCAGGAGGAAATACAGAGAAAGTGCACAAAGTAGAGTTTTTACATTTCCTGGAGGGATTAAAGAGGAAGTGCACAAAGTAGAGTTCTAACATTTCCAGGAGGGATTACAGAGGAAGTGCATAAAGTTCTTACATTTCCAGGAGGGATTACAGAAGAAGTGCATAAAGTAGAGTTCTTACATTTCCATGAGGAATTATAGAGGAAATGCACAAAGTAGAGTTCTTACATTTCCAGGAGGGATTACAGAGGAAGTGCATAAAGTAAAGTTCTTACATTTCCAGGAGGGATTACAGAGGAAGTGCATAAAGCAGAGTTCTTACATTTCCAGGAGGAATTACAGAGGAAGTGCACAAAGTAGAGTTTTTACATTTCCAGGAGGGATTAAAGAGGAAGTGTACAAAGTAGAGTTCTAACATTTCCAGGAGGGATTACAGAGGAAGTGCATAAAGTTTTTACATTTCCAGGAGGGATTACAGAAGAAGTTCATAAAGTAAAGTTCTTACATTTCCAGGAGGATTTACAGAGGAAGTGCATAACGTAAAGTTCTTACATTTCCAGGGGGAATTACAGAGGAAGTGCATAAATTAGAGTCCTTACATTTCCATGAGAGATTACAGAGGAAATGCACAACGTTCTTACATTTCCATGAGGGATTACAGAGGTAGTGTACAAAGTAAATTTTTTACATTTACAGGAGATATTACAGAGGAAGTCCATAAAGTAGAGTTCTTACATTTCCAGGAGGAATTACAGAGGAAGTGCACAAAGTAGAGTTTTTACATTTTCAGGAGGGATTAAAGAGGAAGTGCACAAAGTAGAGTTCTAACATTTCCAGGAGGGATTACAGAGGAAGTGCATAAAGTTCTTACATTTCCAGGAGGGATTACAGAAGAAGTGCATAAAGTAAAGTTCTTACATTTCCAGGAGGATTTACAGAGGAAGTGCATAAAGTAAAGTAAAGTTCTTACATTTCCAGGAGGGATTACAGAGGAAGTGCATGAAGTAAAATTCTTACATTTCCAGGGGGAATTAAAGAGGAAGTGCAGAAAGTAGAGTCCTTATATTTCCAGGAGGGATTACAGAGGAAATGCACAACGTTCTTACATTTCCATGAGGGATTACAGAGGTAGTGCACAAAGTAAATTTCTTACATTTACAGGAGGAATTACAGAGAAAGTGCATAAAGTAAAGTTCTTACATTTCCAGGAGGGATTAAAGAGGAAGTGCAGAAAATAGAGTCCTTACATTTCCAAGAGGGATTACAGAGCAAGTGCACAAAGTAGAGTTCTTACTTTCCAGGAGGATTTACAGAGGAAGTGCATGAAGTAAAATTCTTACATTTCCAGGAGGAATTACAGAGGAAGTGCATAAAGTAAAGTTCTTACATTTCCAGGAGGGATTAAAGAGGAAGTGCAGAAAAAGAGTCCTTACATTTCCAGGAGGGATTACAGGGGATGTGAACAAAGTAGAGTTCTTACATTTCCGGAGAATTGACAGAGGAAGTGCATATAGTAAAGTTCTTACATTTCCAGGAGGAATTAAAGAGGAATTGCAGAAGATAGAGTCCTTACATTTCCAGGAGGGATTACAGGGGATGTGCACAAAGTAGAGTTCTTACATTTCCAGGAGGAATTACAGACGAAGTGCTTATAGTAGAGTTCTTACATTTCCAGGAGGAATTACAGAGAAATTGCACAAAGTTCTTACATTTCCAGGAGGGATTACAGAGAAAGTGCACAAAGTAGAGTTTTTACATTTCCAGGAGGGATTAAAGAGGAAGTTCACAAAGTAGAGTTCTAACATTTGGAGGAGGATTTACAGAGGAAATGCATAAAATAAAGTTCTTACCTTTCCAGGAGGAATTACAGAGGAAATGCACAACGTTCTTACATTTCGAGGAGGGATTACAGAGGAAGTGCACAAAGTGGATTTCTTACATTTCTAGGAGGAATTACAGAGGAAGTGCATAAAGTGAAGTTCTTACATTTCCAGGAGGAATTACAGAGGAATTGCATAAAGTAGAGTTCTTACATTTCCAGGAGGAATTACAGAGGAAGTGCACAAAGTAGAGTTTTTACATTTCCAGAAGGGATTAAAGAGGAAATGCACAAAGTAGAGTTCTAACATTTCCAGGAGGGATTACAGAGGAAGTGAATAAAGTAAAGTTCTTACATTTCCAGGAGGAATTATAGAGGAAATGCACAAAGTAGAGTTCTTACATTTCCAGGAGGGATTACAGAGGAAGTGCATAAAGTAAAGTTCTTACATTTCCAGGAGGGATTACAGGGGTGTGCACAAAGTAGAGTTCTTACATTTCCAGTAGGATTTACAGAGGAAGTGCATAAAATAAAATTCTTACATTTCCAGGAGGGATTACAGAGGAAGTGCATGAAGTAAAGTTCTTACATTTCCAGGAGGAATTATAGAGGAAATGCACAAAGTAGAGTTCTTACATTTCCAGGAGGGATTACAGAGGAAGTGCACAAAGTAGAGTTCTTACATTTCCAGGAGGATTTACAGAGGAAGTGCATCAAGTAAAGTTCTTACATTTCCAGGAGGGATTACAGAGGAAGTGCACAAAGTAGAGTTCTTACATTTCCAGTAGGATTTACAAAGGAAGTGCATAAAATAAAATTCTTACATTTCCAGGTGGGATTACAGAGGAAGTGCATGAAGTAAAGTTCTTACATTTCCAGGAGGAATTATAGAGGAAATGCACAAAGTAGAGTTCTTACATTTCGAGGTGGAATTACAGAGGAAATGCACAACGTTCTTACATTTCCAGGAGGGATTACAGAGGAAGTGCACAAAGTAGATTTCTTACATTTCTAGGAGGAATTACAGAGGAAGTGCATAAAGTAAAGTTCTTACATTTCCAGGAGGAATTACAGAGGAAGTGCATAAAGTAGAGTTCTTACATTTCCAGGAGGAATTACAGAGGAAGTGTACAAAGTAGAGTTTTTACATTTCCAGGAGGGATTAAAGAGGAAGTGCACAAAGTAGAGTTCTAACATTTCCAGGAGGGGTTACAGCGGAAGTGCATAAAGTAAATTTCTTACATTTCCAGGAGGGATTACAGAAGAAGTGGATAAAGTAAAGTTCTTACATTTCCAGGAGGAATTATAGAGGAAATGCACAAAGTAGAGTTCTTACATTTCCCGGAGGGATTACAGAGGAAGTGCATAAAGTAAAGTCCTTACATTTCCAGGAGGGATTACAGGGGTGTGCACAAAGTAGAGTTCTTACATTTCCAGTAGGATTTACAGAGGAAGTGAATAAAATAAAATTCTTACATTTCCAGGAGGGATTACAGAGGAAGTGCATGAAGTAAAGTTCTTACATTTCCAGGAGGAATTATAGAGGAAATGCACAAAGTAGAGTTCTTACATTTCCAGGAGGGATTACAGAGGAAGTGTACAAAGTACAGTTCTTACATTTTCAGGAGGATTTACAGAGGAAGTACATCAAGTAAAGTTCTTACATTTCCAGGAGGGATTACAGAGGAAGTGAATTAAGTATAGTTCTTACATTTCCAGGTGGAATTAAAGAGGAAGTGCAGAAAGTAGAGACCTTACATTTCCTGGAGGGATTACAGAGGAAGTGCATAAAGTAAAGTTCTTACATTTCCAGGAGGGATTACAGAGGAAGTGCATAAAGTAGAGTTCTTACATTTCCAGGAGGAATTACAGAGGAAATGCACAACGTTCAAATATTTCTAGGAGGGATTACAGAGGAAGTGCATAAAGTAAAGTTCTTACATTTCCAGGAGTATTTACAGAGGAAGTGTATATAGTAAAGTTCTTACATTTCCAGGAGGAATTACAGAGGAAGTGCAGAAAATAGAGTCCTTACATTTCCAGGAGGGTATACAGGGTATGTGCACAAAGTTGAGTTCTTACATTTCCAGGAGGGATTACAGGGGATGTCCACAAAGTAGAGTTCTTACATTTCCAGGAGAAATTACAGAGGAAATGCACAAAGTTCTTACATTTCTAGGAGGGATTGTAGAGGAAGTGCACAAAGTAGTTTTCATACATTTCCAGGAACAATTACAGAGGAAGTGCATAAAGTAAAGTTCTTACATTTCCAGGAGGAATTACAGAGGAAGTATAGAAAATAGAGTCCTTACATTTCCAGGAGGGATTACAGGGGATGAGCAGAAAGTAGAGTTCTTACATTTCCAGGAGGGATTACTGAGGAAGTGCATGAAGTAGAGTTCTTACATTTCCAGGAGGGATTACAGAGGAAGTGCACAAAGTAGGGCTTTTACATTTCCAGGAAGGATTAAAGAGGAAGTGCAGAAAGTAGAGTTCTAACATTTCCAGGAGGAATTACAGAGGAAATGCACAACGTTCAAACATTTCTTGGAGGGATTACAGAGGAAGTGCATAAAGTAAAGTTCTTACATTTCCAGGAGTAATTAAAGAGGAAGTACACAAAGTAGAGTCCTTACATTTCCAGGAGGATTTACAGAGGACGTGCATAAAGTAAAGTACTTACATTTCCAGGAGGAATTACAGAGGAAGTGCACAAAGTAGAGTACTTACATTTCCAGGAAGGATTACAGAGGAAATGCACAACGTTCTTACATTTCTAGGAGGGATTACAGAGGAAGTGCACAAAGTAGATTTCTTACATTTCCATGAGGAATTATAGAGGAAGAGCATAAAGTAAAGTTCTTACATTTCCAGGAGGATTTACAGAGGAAGTGCATAAAGTAAAGTAAAGTTCTTACATTTCCAGGAGGGATTACAGAGGAAGTGCATAAAGTAAAATTCTTACATTTCCAGGGGGAATTAAAGAGGAAGTGCAGAAAGTAGACTACTTACATTTCCAGGAGGGATTACAGAGGAAATGCACAACGTTCTTACATTTCCAGGAGGGATTACAGAGGTAGTGCACAAAGTAGATTTCTTACATTTACAGAAGGAATTACAGAGGAAGTGCAAAAAGTAAAGTTCTTACATTTCCAGGAGGAATTACAGAGAAAGTGCACAAAGTTCTTACATTTCCAGGAGGGATTACAGAGGAAGTGCACAAAGTAGAGTTTTTACATTTCCAGGAGGGATTAAAGAGGAAGTGCACAAAGTAGAGTTCTAACATTTGCAGGAGGATTTACAGAGGAAGTGCATAAAGTAAAGTTCTTACCTTTCCAGGAGGAATTACAGAGGAAATGCACAACGTTCTTACATTTCCAGGAGGGATTACAGAGGAAGTGCACAAAGTAGATTTCTTACATTTCTAGGAGGAATTACAGAGGAAGTGCACAAAGTAGAGTTTTTACATTTCCAGGAGGGATTAAAGAGGAAGTGTACAAAGTAGAGTTCTAACATTTCCAGGAGGGATTACAGAGGAAGTGCATCAAGTTCTTACATTTCCAGGAGGGATTACAGAAGAAGTTCATAAAGTAAAGTTCTTACATTTCCAGGAGGATTTACAGAGGAAGTGCATAACGTAAAGTTCTTACATTTCCAGGGGGAATTACAGAGGAAGTGCATAAAGTAGAGTCCTTACATTTCCATGAGAGATTACAGAGGAAATGCACAACGTTCTTACATTTCCATGAGGGATTACAGAGGTAGTGCACAAAGTAAATTTCTTACATTTACAGGAGATATTACAGAGGAAGTCCATAAAGTAGAGTTCTTACATTTCCAGGAGGAATTACAGAGGAAGTGCACAAAGTAGAGTTTTTACATTTCCAGGAGGGATTAAAGAGGAAGTGCACAAAGTAGAGTTCTAACATTTCCAGGAGGGATTACAGAGGAAGTGTATAAAGTTCTTACATTTCCAGGAGGGATTACAGAAGAAGTGCATAAAGTAAAGTTCTTACATTTCCAGGAGGATTTACAGAGGAAGTGCAAAAAGTAAAGTAAAGTTCTTACATTTCCAGGAGGGATTACAGAGGAAGTGCATAAAGTAAAATTCTTACATTTCCAGGGGGAATTAAAGAGGAAGTGCAGAAAGTAGAGTCCTTATATTTCCAGGAGGGATTACAGAGGAAATGCACAACGTTCTTACATTTCCATGAGGGATTACAGAGGTAGTGCACAAAGTAAATTTCTTACATTTACAGGAGGAATTACAGAGGAAGTGCATAAAGTAGAGTTCTTACATTTCCTGGAGGAATTACAGAGGAAGTGCACAAAGTAGAGTTTTTACAGTTCCAGGAGGAATTAAAGAGGAAGTGCACAAAGTAGAGTTCTAACATTTCCAGGAGGGATTAAAGAGGAAGTGCATAAAGTTCTTACATTTCCAGGAGGGATTACAGAAGAAGTGCATACAGTAAATTTCTTACATTTCCAGGAGGATTTACAGAGGAAGTGCATAAAGTAAAGTTCTTACATTTCCAGGAGGGATTACAGAGGAAGTGCATAAAGTAAAATTCTTACATTTCCAGGGGGAATTAAAGAGGAAGTGCAGAAAGTAGAGTCCTTACATTTCCAGGAGGGATTACAGAGGAAATGCACAACGTTCTTACATTTCCATGAGGGATTATAGAGGTAGTGCACAAAGTAGATTTCTTACATTTACAGGAGGAATTACAGAGGAAGTGCATAAAGTAAAGTTCTTACATTTCCAGGAGGAATTACAGAGGAAGTGCATATAGTAGAGTTCTTACATTTCCAGGAGGAAATACAGAGAAAGTGCACAAAGTAGAGTTTTTACATTTCCAGGAGGGATTACAGAGGAAGTGCATAAAGTAAAATTCTTACATTTCCAGGGGGAATTAAAGAGGAAGCGCAGAAAGTAGAGTCCTTACATTTCCAGGAGGGATTACAGAGGAAATGCACAACGTTCTTACATTTCCATGAGGGATTATAGAGGTAGTGCACAAAGTAGATTTCTTACATTTACAGGAGGAATTACAGAGGAAGTGCATAAAGTAAAGTTCTTACATTTCCAGGAGGAATTACAGAGGAAGTGTATATAGTAGAGTTCTTACATTTCCAGGAGGAAATACAGAGAAAGTGCACAAAGTAGAGTTTTTACATTTCCTGGAGGGATTAAAGAGGAAGTGCACAAAGTAGAGTTCTAACATTTCCAGGAGGGATTACAGAGGAAGTGCATAAAGTTCTTACATTTCCAGGAGGGATTACAGAAGAAGTGCATAAAGTAGAGTTCTTACATTTCCAGGAGGAATTATAGAGGAAATGCACAAAGTAGAGTTCTTATATTTCCAGGAGGGATTACAGAGGAAGTGCATAAAGTAAAGTTCTTACATTTCCAGGAGGGATTACAGAGGAAGTGCATAAAGCAGAGTTCTTACATTTCCAGGAGGAATTACAGAGGAAGTGCACAAAGTAGAGTTTTTACATTTCCAGGAGGGATTAAAGAGGAAGTGTACAAAGTAGAGTTCTAACATTTCCAGGAGGGATTACAGAGGAAGTGCATAAAGTTTTTACATTTCCAGGAGGGATTACAGAAGAAGTTCATAAAGTAAAGTTCTTACATTTCCAGGAGGATTTACAGAGGAAGTGCATAACGTAAAGTTCTTACATTTCCAGGGGGAATTACAGAGGAAGTGCATAAAGTAGAGTCCTTACATTTCCATGAGAGATTACAGAGGAAATGCACAACGTTCTTACATTTCCATGAGGGATTACAGAGGTAGTGTACAAAGTAAATTTTTTACATTTACAGGAGATATTACAGAGGAAGTCCATAAAGTAGAGTTCTTACATTTCCAGGAGGAATTACAGAGGAAGTGCAAAAAGTAGAGTTTTTACATTTCCAGGAGGGATTAAAGAGGAAGTGCACAAAGTAGAGTTCTAACATTTCCAGGAGGGATTACAGAGGAAGTGCATAAAGTTCTTACATTTCCAGGAGGGATTACAGAAGAAGTGCATAAAGTAAAGTTCTTACATTTCCAGGAGGATTTACAGAGGAAGTGCATAAAGTAAAGTAAAGTTCTTACATTTCCAGGAGGGATTACAGAGGAAGTGCATAAAGTAAAATTCTTACATTTCCAGGGGGAATTAAAGAGGAAGTGCAGAAAGTAGAGTCCTTATATTTCCAGGAGGGATTACAGAGGAAATGCACAACGTTCTTACATTTCCATGAGGGATTACAGAGGTAGTGCACAAAGTAAATTTCTTACATTTACAGGAGGAATTACAGAGAAAGTGCATAAAGTAAAGTTCTTACATTTCCAGGAGGGATTAAAGAGGAAGTGCAGAAAATAGAGTCCTTACATTTCCAGGAGGGATTACAGAGCAAGTGCACAAAGTAGAGTTCTTACATTTCCAGGAGGATTTACAGAGGAAGTGCATAAAGTAAAATTCTTACATTTCCAGGAGGAATTACAGAGGAAGTGCATAAAGTAAAGTTCTTACATTTCCAGGAGGTATTAAAGAGGAAGTGCAGAAAAAGAGTCCTTACATTTCCAGTAGGGATTACAGGGGATGTGAACAAAGTAGAGTTCTTACATTTCCGGAGAATTGACAGAGGAAGTGCATATAGTAAAGTTCTTACATTTCCAGGAGGAATTAAAGAGGAATTGCAGAAGATAGAGTCCTTACATTTCCAAGAGGGATTACAGGGGATGTGCACAAAGTAGAGTTCTTACATTTCCAGGAGGAATTACAGACGAAGTGCATATAGTAGAGTTCTTACATTTCCTGGAGGAATTACAGAGAAATTGCACAAAGTTCTTACATTTCCAGGAGGGATTACAGAGGAAGTGCACAAAGTAGAGTTTTTACATTTCCAGGAGGGATTAAAGAGGAAGTTCACAAAGTAGAGTTCTAACATTTGGAGGAGGATTTACAGAGGAAATACATAAAGTAAAGTTCTTACCTTTCCAGGAGGAATTACAGAGGAAATGCACAACGTTCTTACATTTCGAGGAGGGATTACAGAGGAAGTGCACAAAGTGGATTTCTTACATTTCTAGGAGGAATTACAGAGGAAGTGCATAAAGTGAAGTTCTTACATTTCCAGGAGGAATTACAGAGGAATTGCATAAAGTAGAGTTCTTACATTTCCAGGAGGAATTACAGAGGAAGTGCACAAAGTAGAGTTTTTACATTTCCAGAAGGGATTAAAGAGGAAATGCACAAAGTAGAGTTCTAACATTTCCAGGAGGGATTACAGAGGAAGTGAATAAAGTAAAGTTCTTACATTTCCAGGAGGAATTATAGAGGAAATGCACAAAGTAGAGTTCTTACATTTCCAGGAGGGATTACAGAGGAAGTGCATAAAGTAAAGTTCTTACATTTCCAGGAGGGATTACAGGGGTGTGCACAAAGTAGAGTTCTTACATTTCCAGTAGGATTTACAGAGGAAGTGCATAAAATAAAATTCTTACATTTCCAGGAGGGATTACAGAGGAAATGCATGAAGTAAAGTTCTTACATTTCCAGGAGGAATTATAGAGGAAATGCACAAAGTAGAGTTCTTACATTTCCAGGAGGGATTACAGAGGAAGTGCACAAAGTAGAGTTCTTACATTTCCAGGAGGATTTACAGAGGAAGTGCATCAAGTAAAGTTCTTACATTTCCAGGAGGGATTACAGAGGAAGTGCACAAAGTAGAGTTCTTACATTTCCAGTAGGATTTACAAAGGAAGTGCATAAAATAAAATTCTTACATTTCCAGGTGGGATTACAGAGGAAGTGCATGAAGTAAAGTTCTTACATTTCCAGGAGGAATTATAGAGGAAATGCACAAAGTAGAGTTCTTACATTTCCAGGTGGAATTACAGAGGAAATGCACAACGTTCTTACATTTCCAGGAGGGATTACAGAGGAAGTGCACAAAGTAGATTTCTTACATTTCTAGGAGGAATTACAGAGGAAGTGCATAAAGTAAAGTTCTTACATTTCCAGGAGGAATTACAGAGGAAGTGCATAAAGTAGAGTTCTTACATTTCCAGGAGGAATTACAGAGGAAGTGTACAAAGTAGAGTTTTTACATTTCCAGGAGGGATTAAAGAGGAAGTGCACAAAGTAGAGTTCTAACATTTCCAGGAGGGGTTACAGCGGAAGTGCATAAAGTAAAGTCCTTACATTTCCAGGAGGGATTACAGGGGTGTGCACAAAGTAGAGTTCTTACATTTCCAGTAGGATTTACAGAGGAAGTGAATAAAATAAAATTCTTACATTTCCAGGAGGGATTACAGAGGAAGTGCATGAAGTAAAGTTCTTACATTTCCAGGAGGAATTATAGAGGAAATGCACAAAGTAGAGTTCTTACATTTCCAGGAGGGATTACAGAGGAAGTGTACAAAGTAGAGTTCTTACATTTTCAGGAGGATTTACAGAGGAAGTACATCAAGTAAAGTTCTTACATTTCCAGGAGGGATTAAAGAGGAAGTGAATTAAGTATAGTTCTTACATTTCCAGGTGGAATTAAAGAGGAAGTGCAGAAAGTAGAGACCTTACATTTCCTGGAGGGATTACAGATGAAGTGCATAAAGTAAAGTTCTTACATTTCCAGGAGGGATTACAGAGGAAGTGCATAAAGTAGAGTTCTTACATTTCCAGGAGGAATTACAGAGGAAATGCACAACGTTCAAATATTTCTAGGAGGGATTACAGAGGAAGTGCATAAAGTAAAGTTCTTACATTTCCAGGAGTATTTACAGAGGAAGTGTATATAGTAAAGTTCTTACATTTCCAGGAGGAATTACAGAGGAAGTGCAGAAAATAGAGTCCTTACATTTCCAGGAGGGATTACAGGGTATGTGCACAAAGTTGAGTTCTTACATTTCCAGGAGGGATTACAGGGGATGTCCACAAAGTAGAGTTCTTACATTTCCAGGAGAAATTACAGAGGAAATGCGCAAAGTTCTTACATTTCTAGGAGGGATTGTAGAGGAAGTGCACAAAGTAGTTTTCATACATTTCCAGGAAGAATTACAGAGGAAGTGCATAAAGTAAAGTTCTTACATTTCCAGGAGGAATTACAGAGGAAGTATAGAAAATAGAGTCCTTACATTTCCAGGAGGGATTACAGGGGATGAGCAGAAAGTAGAGTTCTTACATTTCCAGGAGGGATTACTGAGGAAGTGCATGAAGTAGAGTTCTTACATTTCCAGGAGGGATTACAGAGGAAGTGCACAAAGTAGAGTTTTTACATTTCCAGGAGGGATTAAAGAGGAAGTGCAGAAAGTAGAGTTCTAACATTTCCAGGAGGAATTACAGTGGAAATGCACAACGTTCAAACATTTCTTGGAGGGATTACAGAGGAAGTGCATAAAGTAAAGTTCTTACATTTCCAGGAGTAATTAAAGAGGAAGTACACAAAGTAGAGTCCTTACATTTCCAGGAGGATTTACAGAGGACGTGCATAAAGTAAAGTACTTACATTTCCAGGAGGAATTACAGAGGAAGTGCACAAAGTAGAGTACTTACATTTCCAGGAAGGATTACAGAGGAAATGCACAACGTTCTTACATTTCTAGGAGGGATTACAGAGGAAGTGCACAAAGTAGATTTCTTACATTTCCATGAGGAATTATAGAGGAAGAGCATAAAGTAAAGTTCTTACATTTCCAGGAGGATTTACAGAGGAAGTGCATAAAGTAAAGTAAAGTTCTTACATTTCCAGGAGGGATTACAGAGGAAGTGCATAAAGTAAAATTCTTACATTTCCAGGGGGAATTAAAGAGGAAGTGCAGAAAGTAGACTACTTACATTTCCAGGAGGGATTACAGAGGAAATGCACAACGTTCTTACATTTCCAGGAGGGATTACAGAGGTAGTGCACAAAGTAGATTTCTTACATTTACAGAAGGAATTACAGAGGAAGTGCATAAAGTAAAGTTCTTACATTTCCAGGAGGAATTACAGAGAAAGTGCACAAAGTTCTTACATTTCCAGGAGGGATTACAGAGGAAGTGCACAAAGTAGAGTTTTTACATTTCCAGGAGGGATTAAAGAGGAAGTGCACAAAGTAGAGTTCTAACATTTGCAGGAGGATTTACAGAGGAAGTGCATAAAGTAAAGTTCTTACCTTTCCAGGAGGAATTACAGAGGAAATGCACAACGTTCTTACATTTCCAGGAGGGATTACAGAGGAAGTGCACAAAGTAGATTTCTTACATTTCTAGGAGGAATTACAGAGGAAGTGCATAAAGTAAAGTTCTTACATTTTCAGGAGGAATTACAGAGGAAGTGCACAAAGTAGAATTCTTACATTTCCAGGAGGAATTACAGAGGAAGTGCACAAAGTAGAGTTTTTACATTTCCAGGAGGGATTAAAGAGGAAGTGCACAAAGTAGAGTTCTAACATTTCCAGGAGGGATTACAGAGGAAGTGCATAAAGTTCTTACATTTCCAGGAGGGATTACAGAAGAAGTGCATAAAGTAAAGTTCTTACATTTCCAGGAGGATTTACAGAGGAAGGGCATAAAGTAAAGTTCTTACATTTCCAGGGGGAATTACAGAGGAAGTGCATAAATTAGAGTTCTTACATTTCCAGGAGGGATTACAGAGGAAGTGCATAAAGTAAAGTTCTTACATTTCCAGGAGGGATTACAGAGGAAGTGCACAAAGTAGAGTTTTTACATTTCCAGGAGGGATTAAAGGGGAAGTGCACAAAGTAGAGTTCTAACATTTGCAGGAGGATTTACAGAGGAAGTGCATAAAGTAAAGTTCTTACCTTTCCAGGAGGAATTACAGAGGAAATGCACAACGTTCTTACATTTCCAGGAGGGATTACAGAGGAAGTGCACAAAGTAGATTTCTTACATTTCTAGGAGGAATTACTGAGGAAGTGCATAAAGTAAAGTTCTTACATTTTCAGGATGAATTACAGAGGAAGTGCATAAAGAAGAGTTCTTACATTTCCAGGAGGAATTACAGAGAAAGTGCACAAAGTAGAGTTTTTACATTTCCAGGAGGGATTAAAGAGGAAGTGCACAAAGTAGAGTTCTAACATTTCCAGGAGGGATTACAGAAGAAGTGCATAAAGTTCTTACATTTCCAGGAGGGATTACAGAAGAAGTGCATAAAGTAAAGTTCTTACATTTCCAGGAGGATTTACAGAGGAAGTGCATAAAGTAAAGTTCTTACATTTCCAGGGGGAATTACAAAGGAAGTGCATAAAGTAGAGTTCTTACATTTCCAGGAGGGATTACAGAGGAAGTGCATAAAGCAGAGTTCTTACATTTCCAGGAGGAATTACAGAGGAAGTGCACAAAGTAGAGTTTTTACATTTCCAGGAGGGATTAAAGAGGAAGTGTACAAAGTAGAGTTCTAACATTTCCAGGAGTGATTACAGAGGAAGTGCATCAAGTTCTTACATTTCCAGGAGGGATTACAGAAGAAGTTCATAAAGTAAAGTTCTTACATTTCCAGGAGGATTTACAGAGGAAGTGCATAACGTAAAGTTCTTACATTTCCAGGGGGAATTACAGAGGAAGTGCATAAAGTAGAGTCCTTACATTTCCATGAGAGATTGCAGAGGAAATGCACAACGTTCTTACATTTCCATGAGGGATTACAGAGGTAGTGCACAAAGTAAATTTCTTACATTTACAGGAGATATTACAGAGGAAGTCCATAAAGTAGAGTTCTTACATTTCCAGGAGGAATTACAGAGGAAGTGCACAAAGTAGAGTTTTTACATTTCCAGGAGGGATTAAAGAGGAAGTGCACAAAGTAGAGTTCTAACATTTCCAGGAGGGATTACAGAGGAAGTGCATAAAGTTCTTACATTTCCAGGAGGGATTACAGAAGAAGTGCATAAAGTAAAGTTCTTACATTTCCAGGAGGATTTACAGAGGAAGTGCATAAAGTAAAGTAAAGTTCTTACATTTCCAGGAGGGATTACAGAGGAAGTGCATAAAGTAAAGTTCTTACATTTCCAGGAGTAATTAAAGAGGAAGTACACAAAGTAGAGTCCTTACATTTCCAGGAGGATTTACAGAGGACGTGCATAAAGTAAAGTACTTACATTTCCAGGAGGAATTACAGAGGAAGTGCACAAAGTAGAGTACTTACATTTCCAGGAAGGATTACAGAGGAAATGCACAACGTTCTTACATTTCTAGGAGGGATTACAGAGGAAGTGCACAAAGTAGATTTCTTACATTTCCATGAGGAATTATAGAGGAAGAGCATAAAGTAAAGTTCTTACATTTCCAGGAGGATTTACAGAGGAAGTGCATAAAGTAAAGTAAAGTTCTTACATTTCCAGGAGGGATTACAGAGGAAGTGCATAAAGTAAAATTCTTACATTTCCAGGGGGAATTAAAGAGGAAGTGCAGAAAGTAGACTACTTACATTTCCAGGAGGGATTACAGAGGAAATGCACAACGTTCTTACATTTCCAGGAGGGATTACAGAGGTAGTGCACAAAGTAGATTTCTTACATTTACAGAAGGAATTACAGAGGAAGTGCATAAAGTAACGTTCTTACATTTCCAGGAGGAATTACAGAGAAAGTGCACAAAGTTCTTACATTTCCAGGAGGGATTACAGAGGAAGTGCACAAAGTAGAGTTTTTACATTTCCAGGAGGGATTAAAGAGGAAGTGCACAAAGTAGAGTTCTAACATTTGCAGGAGGATTTACAGAGGAAGTGCATAAAGTAAAGTTCTTACCTTTCCAGGAGGAATTACAGAGGAAATGCACAACGTTCTTACATTTCCAGGAGGGATTACAGAGGAAGTGCACAAAGTAGATTTCTTACATTTCTAGGAGGAATTACAGAGGAAGTGCATAAAGTAAAGTTCTTACATTTTCAGGAGGAATTACAGAGGAAGTGCACAAAGTAGAATTCTTACATTTCCAGGAGGAATTACAGAGGAAGTGCACAAAGTAGAGTTTTTACATTTCCAGGAGGGATTAAAGAGGAAGTGCACAAAGTAGAGTTCTAACATTTCCAGGAGGGATTACAGAAGAAGTGCATAAAGTTCTTACATTTCCAGGAGGGATTACAGAAGAAGTGCATAAAGTAAAGTTCTTACATTTCCAGGAGGATTTACAGAGGAAGTGCATAAAGTAAAGTTCTTACATTTCCAGGGGGAATTACAAAGGAAGTGCATAAAGTAGAGTTCTTACATTTCCAGGAGGGATTACAGAGGAAGTGCATAAAGCAGAGTTCTTACATTTCCAGGAGGAATTACAGAGGAAGTGCACAAAGTAGAGTTTTTACATTTCCAGGAGGGATTAAAGAGGAAGTGTACAAAGTAGAGTTCTAACATTTCCAGGAGTGATTACAGAGGAAGTGCATCAAGTTCTTACATTTCCAGGAGGGATTACAGAAGAAGTTCATAAAGTAAAGTTCTTACATTTCCAGGAGGATTTACAGAGGAAGTGCATAACGTAAAGTTCTTACATTTCCAGGGGGAATTACAGAGGAAGTGCATAAAGTAGAGTCCTTACATTTCCATGAGAGATTGCAGAGGAAATGCACAACGTTCTTACATTTCCATGAGGGATTACAGAGGTAGTGCACAAAGTAAATTTCTTACATTTACAGGAGATATTACAGAGGAAGTCCATAAAGTAGAGTTCTTACATTTCCAGGAGGAATTACAGAGGAAGTGCACAAAGTAGAGTTTTTACATTTCCAGGAGGGATTAAAGAGGAAGTGCACAAAGTAGAGTTCTAACATTTCCAGGAGGGATTACAGAGGAAGTGCATAAAGTTCTTACATTTCCAGGAGGGATTACAGAAGAAGTGCATAAAGTAAAGTTCTTACATTTCCAGGAGGATTTACAGAGGAAGTGCATAAAGTAAAGTAAAGTTCTTACATTTCCAGGAGGGATTACAGAGGAAGTGCATAAAGTAAAGTTCTTACATTTCCAGGAGTAATTAAAGAGGAAGTACACAAAGTAGAGTCCTTACATTTCCAGGAGGATTTACAGAGGACGTGCATAAAGTAAAGTACTTACATTTCCAGGAGGAATTACAGAGGAAGTGCACAAAGTAGAGTACTTACATTTCCAGGAAGGATTACAGAGGAAATGCACAACGTTCTTACATTTCTAGGAGGGATTACAGAGGAAGTGCACAAAGTAGATTTCTTACATTTCCATGAGGAATTATAGAGGAAGAGCATAAAGTAAAGTTCTTACATTTCCAGGAGGATTTACAGAGGAAGTGCATAAAGTAAAGTAAAGTTCTTACATTTCCAGGAGGGATTACAGAGGAAGTGCATAAAGTAAAATTCTTACATTTCCAGGGGGAATTAAAGAGGAAGTGCAGAAAGTAGACTACTTACATTTCCAGGAGGGATTACAGAGGAAATGCACAACGTTCTTACATTTCCAGGAGGGATTACAGAGGTAGTGCACAAAGTAGATTTCTTACATTTACAGAAGGAATTACAGAGGAAGTGCATAAAGTAAAGTTCTTACATTTCCAGGAGGAATTACAGAGAAAGTGCACAAAGTTCTTACATTTCCAGGAGGGATTACAGAGGAAGTGCACAAAGTAGAGTTTTTACATTTCCAGGAGGGATTAAAGAGGAAGTGCACAAAGTAGAGTTCTAACATTTGCAGGAGGATTTACAGAGGAAGTGCATAAAGTAAAGTTCTTACCTTTCCAGGAGGAATTACAGAGGAAATGCACAACGTTCTTACATTTCCAGGAGGGATTACAGAGGAAGTGCACAAAGTAGATTTCTTACATTTCTAGGAGGAATTACAGAGGAAGTGCATAAAGTAAAGTTCTTACATTTTCAGGAGGAATTACAGAGGAAGTGCACAAAGTAGAATTCTTACATTTCCAGGAGGAATTACAGAGGAAGTGCACAAAGTAGAGTTTTTACATTTCCAGGAGGGATTAAAGAGGAAGTGCACAAAGTAGAGTTCTAACATTTCCAGGAGGGATTACAGAGGAAGTGCATAAAGTTCTTACATTTCCAGGAGGGATTACAGAAGAAGTGCATAAAGTAAAGTTCTTACATTTCCAGGAGGATTTACAGAGGAAGGGCATAAAGTAAAGTTCTTACATTTCCAGGGGGAATTACAGAGGAAGTGCATAAATTAGAGTTCTTACATTTCCAGGAGGGATTACAGAGGAAGTGCATAAAGTAAAGTTCTTACATTTCCAGGAGGGATTACAGAGGAAGTGCACAAAGTAGAGTTTTTACATTTCCAGGAGGGATTAAAGGGGAAGTGCACAAAGTAGAGTTCTAACATTTGCAGGAGGATTTACAGAGGAAGTGCATAAAGTAAAGTTCTTACCTTTCCAGGAGGAATTACAGAGGAAATGCACAACGTTCTTACATTTCCAGGAGGGATTACAGAGGAAGTGCACAAAGTAGATTTCTTACATTTCTAGGAGGAATTACTGAGGAAGT
This sequence comes from Phyllobates terribilis, assembly GCF_046119375.1. Taxonomy (NCBI): domain Eukaryota; kingdom Metazoa; phylum Chordata; class Amphibia; order Anura; family Dendrobatidae; genus Phyllobates; species Phyllobates terribilis. The sequence continues at coordinate 5,009,062 of NW_027362790.1, forward strand.
GCATAAAGTAAAGTTCTTACATTTTCAGGATGAATTACAGAGGAAGTGCATAAAGAAGAGTTCTTACATTTCCAGGAGGAATTACAGAGAAAGTGCACAAAGTAGAGTTTTTACATTTCCAGGAGGGATTAAAGAGGAAGTGCACAAAGTAGAGTTCTAACATTTCCAGGAGGGATTACAGAAGAAGTGCATAAAGTTCTTACATTTCCAGGAGGGATTACAGAAGAAGTGCATAAAGTAAAGTTCTTACATTTCCAGGAGGATTTACAGAGGAAGTGCATAAAGTAAAGTTCTTACATTTCCAGGGGGAATTACAAAGGAAGTGCATAAAGTAGAGTTCTTACATTTCCAGGAGGGATTACAGAGGAAGTGCATAAAGCAGAGTTCTTACATTTCCAGGAGGAATTACAGAGGAAGTGCACAAAGTAGAGTTTTTACATTTCCAGGAGGGATTAAAGAGGAAGTGTACAAAGTAGAGTTCTAACATTTCCAGGAGTGATTACAGAGGAAGTGCATCAAGTTCTTACATTTCCAGGAGGGATTACAGAAGAAGTTCATAAAGTAAAGTTCTTACATTTCCAGGAGGATTTACAGAGGAAGTGCATAACGTAAAGTTCTTACATTTCCAGGGGGAATTACAGAGGAAGTGCATAAAGTAGAGTCCTTACATTTCCATGAGAGATTGCAGAGGAAATGCACAACGTTCTTACATTTCCATGAGGGATTACAGAGGTAGTGCACAAAGTAAATTTCTTACATTTACAGGAGATATTACAGAGGAAGTCCATAAAGTAGAGTTCTTACATTTCCAGGAGGAATTACAGAGGAAGTGCACAAAGTAGAGTTTTTACATTTCCAGGAGGGATTAAAGAGGAAGTGCACAAAGTAGAGTTCTAACATTTCCAGGAGGGATTACAGAGGAAGTGCATAAAGTTCTTACATTTCCAGGAGGGATTACAGAAGAAGTGCATAAAGTAAAGTTCTTACATTTCCAGGAGGATTTACAGAGGAAGTGCATAAAGTAAAGTAAAGTTCTTACATTTCCAGGAGGGATTACAGAGGAAGTGCATAAAGTAAAATTCTTACATTTCCAGGGGGAATTAAAGAGGAAGTGCAGAAAGTAGAGTCCTTATATTTCCAGGAGGGATTACAGAGGAAATGCACAACGTTCTTACATTTCCATGAGGGATTACAGAGGTAGTGCACAAAGTAAATTTCTTACATTTACAGGAGGAATTACAGAGGAAGTGCATAAAGTAGAGTTCTTACATTTCCAGGAGGAATTACAGAGGAAGTGCACAAAGTAGAGTTTTTACAGTTCCAGGAGGGATTAAAGAGGAAGTGCACAAAGTAGAGTTCTAACATTTCCAGGAGGGATTACAGAGGAAGTGCATAAAGTTCTTACATTTCCAGGAGGGATTACAGAAGAAGTGCATAAAGTAAATTTCTTACATTTCCAGGAGGATTTACAGAGGAAGTGCATAAAGTAAAGTTCTTACATTTCCAGGAGGGATTACAGAGGAAGTGCATAAAGTAAAATTCTTACATTTCCAGGGGGAATTAAAGAGGAAGTGCAGAAAGTAGAGTCCTTACATTTCCAGGAGGGATTACAGAGGAAATGCACAACGTTCTTACATTTCCATGAGGGATTATAGAGGTAGTGCACAAAGTAGATTTCTTACATTTACAGGAGGAATTACAGAGGAAGTGCATAAAGTAAAGTTCTTACATTTCCAGGAGGAATTACAGAGGACGTGCATATAGTAGAGTTCTTACATTTCCAGGAGGAAATACAGAGAAAGTGGACAAAGTAGAGTTTTTACATTTCCTGGAGGGATTAAAGAGGAAGTGCACAAAGTAGAGTTCTAACATTTCCAGGAGGGTTACAGAGGAAGTGCATAAAGTTCTTACATTTCCAGGAGGGATTACAGAGGAAATGCACAAAGTAGAGTTCTTACATTTCCAGGAGGAATTATAGAGGAAATGCACAAAGTAGAGTTCTTACATTTCCAGGAGGGATTACAGAGGAAGTGCATAAAGTAAAGTTCTTACATTTCCAGGAGGGATTACAGAGGAAGTGCATAAAGTAAAGTTCTTACATTTCCAGGAGGAATTACAGAGGAAGTGCATAAAGTAGAGTTCTTACATTTCCAGGAGGGATTACAGAGGAAGTGCATAAAGTAGAGTTCTTACATTTCCAGGAGGGATTACAGAGGAAGTGCATAAAGTAAAGTTCTTACATTTCCAGGAGGGATTACAGAGGAAGTGCATAAAGTAGAGTTCTTACATTTCCAGGAGGGATTACAGAGGAAGTGCATAAAGTAGAGTTCTTACATTTCCAGGAGGGATTACAGAGGAAGTGCATAAAGTAAAGTTCTTACATTTCCAGGAGGAATTACAGAGGAAGTGCACAAAGTAGAGTTCTTACATTTCCAGGAGGGATTACAGAGGAAGTGCATAAAGTAGAGTTCTTACATTTCCAGGAGGGATTACAGAGGAAGTGCATAAAGTAAAGTTCTTACATTTCCAGGAGGGATTACAGAGGAAGTGCATAAAGTAAAGTTCTTACATTTCCAGGAGGGATTACAGAGGAAGTGCATAAAATAAAGTTCTCACATTTCCAGGAGAAATACATAGTAACATAGTAACATAGTTAGTAAAGCCGAATAAAGACTTGCGTCCATCAAGTTCGACCTGTTAGTTCTATAATTGCTAAAGTTGATCCAGAGGAGGGCAAAAACCCCAAATGATTTAGCCAATCTTCACCTGAGGAAAAATTCTCTCCCGACTCTGAAACCAGCAGTCAGAATAAATCCCTGTATCAACTTACTATTTTATTTTATTTTTAAGTATATGCTGAAATCTGCCTGGTATCTAGAAATGCATCCAGTCCCCGCTTGAACTGGTTTAGTGAATCTGACATCACCGTCTCCTCACTCTGTGAATTCCATATTCTCACTGCTCTTACCGTAAAGAACCCCTTCCTATGCTGGTGCTGAAACCTTTTCTCTTCCAGTCTTAGTGAGTGCCCTCTTGTTACCGTAATATCCCTCCTTTTGAACAAATCCCGGGCAAGGTCTCTATACTGTCCCCTAACATATTTGTACACATTTATTATGTCCCCCCTCAACCTTCTCTTTTCCAGGCTGAATAGTTCTAGTTTTGCCAACCTCTCTGGGTATTGCAGTCCCTCCATTCCCTTTATTAATTTTGTTGCCCTCCTTTGTACCTTTTCAAGCTCATTTATATCCTTTCTATATATTGGGGCCCATAACTGAGCACAGTATTCCAAGTGTGGTCTGACCAGTGCTTTGTACAGTGGAAGAACAATGTTCTCATCCTTTGCAGCTATACCTCTTCTGATACATCCCATTACCCTGTTTGCCCTTACAGCAGCCGCCTGACTTTTGGCACTCCAATTTAGTTTGCTATCAATCAAGATGCCCAAGTCCTTCTCCATCTCTGAATTCCCCAATGATTTCCCATTCAGTGAGTACTGGTGACTTCCATTTTTCCTTCCCATATGTATGACCTTACATTTCTCCTCGTTAAACCTCATTTGCCATTTAATGCTCCACCTACCCAGCTTATCCAAATCCCTCTGTAGGTCTTCACTATCCTCTTTTGTATTAATTGTTTTACATAACTTTGTGTCATCTGCAAATATTGATATTTTACTATTTATCCCGTTGACTATGTCGTTAATAAAGATATTAAATAACATTGGGCCTAGTACAGACCCCTGTGGTACCCCACTAGTGACGCTTACCCAATCTGAGTATATTCCATTTATAACCACCCTCTGCCTTCTATCCTTTAGCCAGTTAGCTACCCACTTGCAGACATTTTCCCCCAGCCCCATCATTCTCATTTTGTATACCAACCTATTATGTGGCACGCTATCGAACGCTTTTGAGAAGTCGAGATACACGACATCCACTGGTTCCCCCTGATCTACTCGAGAGCTAACCTCCTCGTAGAAGTCAATCAGGTTTGTTTGGCAGGAGCGATTCCTCATGAATCCATGTTGGTTCGGGATTAAAAGATTATTAGCATCAAGATGCTCCGTAATTGCCTCTTTAATGAAGCTTTCAAAAATTTTGCCCACAACGGACGTCAGACTCACCGGCCGATATTTTCCGGCGTCACTTTTCGCTCCCTTTTTGAATATTGGCACTACATTCGCCTGTCGCCAATCAAGTGGCACAGACCCAGTCTCAACAGAGTCCTTAAATATAAGATATAACGGTCTGTCTATCACATTACTTAGTTCCCTTAGTACCCGTGGGTGTATGCCATCAGGTCCTGGTGATTTGTTTATTTTAATGTTACTGAGGCGTTTCTGTACCCCAGCTTGGGTTAGATTTGTCATACTTAGTGGAGGATTAAGTTTGTCACTTCTCATTTCTCCTGTTAGTTCGATTTCCTTTGTGAAAGTTGTCGAAAAAAAATTATTTAATAGATTAGCTTTATCCTCATCTTTCTCTATGATTTTGCCTTCCTCACTTTTTATCGGTCCAATATTATCCGATTTAATCCTTTTACTATTTATATACGTAAAGAACAGTTTGGGATTTGATCTACTTTCCCTAGCAATACGTCTCTCTGTTTCCTCCTTCGCTATTTTTATTTGTTTTTTGCAGGTTCTCGTTTTTTCCTTGTAACACATTAGTGCCTCCTTACTGTTTTCCTGTTTTAATCTCTTGAATGCCTCTTTTTTGCTATTTAACGCCCCTTTTACGTTCTTGTTCAACCATATTGGTTTCCTCTTATTTCTGGCCCTTTTATTCCCATACGGCAGTGGTCCCCAACCTTTTTTGCACCAGGGACCGGCTTGAAGCAAGATCATTTTTCCATGGCCCAGCAAGGAGGGGGTGGGGTGGGCTTTGGTCATATGGGGGCGGGGTAATGGAGGGATTTGGAGTTTAGTGCATACTTATCATATAGTGTAGACCAGGTCCCCGCCAGGAGCTATGCCAGGAGCCCCACATAATGTGCTGTGCCAGGAGCCGCATCACTGAGGCCCCATCACACCCTGCAGCAGGACAGGGCAGCTGTCCTGACAGCTGCTGTTCAGCTGCATTTACTTCATCCCAGGGGCGGACACAGACTGTAGTGGGCCCCTGTGCAAGAAATTTTTGGGGGCCCCCCCCCGCCCTTCATAAGGCAACAAAGTTATGTAAACATAACCCCCCCATGTGCATCTCTCACCCCCCCATGTGCAGCTCACCCCCGTGCATCTCTCAACCCCCTCCGTGCATCTCTCATCCCCCTCCGTGCATCTCTCATCCACCCCCCGTGCATCTCTCATCCCCTCCGTGCATCTCTCATCCCCCCCATGCATCTCTCACCCCCCCGTGCATCTCTCATCCCCCTCCGTGCATCTCTCATCCCCCTCCGTGCATCTCTCACCCCCCCGTGCATCTCTCATCCACCCCCCGTGCATCTCTCATCCCCTCCGTGCATCTCTCATCCCCCCCGTGCATCTCTCATCCCCCCGTGCATCTCTCATCCCCCCCGTGCATCTCTCACCCCCCCGTGCATCTCTCATCCCCCCGTGCATCTCTCATCCACCCCCCGTGCATCTCTCATCCCCCCCGTGCATCTCTCATCCCCCCCGTGCATCTCTCATCCCCCCCGTGCATCTCTCACCCCCCGTGCATCTCTCATCTCTCCCCTCCCTCCCATGTGCATCTCTCATCTCTCCCCTCCCCCCATGTGCATCTCTCATCTCTCCCCTCCCCCCATGTGCATCTCTCATCTCTCCCCTCCCCCCATGTGCATCTCTCATCTCTCCCCTCCCCCCATGTGCATCTCTCATCTCTCCCCTCCCCCCCATGTGCATCTCTCATCTCTCCCCTCCCCCCATGTGCATCTCTCATCTCTCCCCTCCCCCCATGTGGATCTCTCATCTCTCCCCTCCCCCATGTGCATCTCTCATCTCTCCCCTCCCCCCCATGTGGATCTCTCATCTCTCCCCTCCCCCATGTGCATCTCTCATCTCTCCCCTCCCCCCCATGTGGATCTCTCATCTCTCCCCTCCCCCATGTGCATGTCTCATCTCTCCCCTCCCCCCATGTGCATCTCTCATCTCTCCCCTCCCCCCCATGTGCATCTCTCATCTCTCCCCTCCCCCCATGTGCATCTCTCATCTCTCCCCTCCCCCCCATGTGGATCTCTCATCTCTCCCCTCCCCCATGTGCATCTCTCATCTCTCCCCTCCCCCCCATGTGGATCTCTCATCTCTCCCCTCCCCCATGTGCATCTCTCATCTCTCCCCTCCCCCCCATGTGGATCTCTCATCTCTCCCCTCCCCCATGTGCATCTCTCATCTCTCCCCTCCCCCCATGTGCATCTCCCATTCCCCCCACTCCTAGTTAATTGTATTTAAAAAAAAATAAAACTTGTTATACTTACCCCCATGCGATCCCTGCAGAATCCTGGCGCTCGTCCAAATCGCTGACACCAGGTTCTCCTGACTTCCGGCCATGTGACGGCGCCGTCACATGACCGGAAGTCAGGGGAATCATGAAGGTGCTGCCGCAGCAGCGCAGCGCTAAGATGTCCCGGACCCGGCGCTTAGCATGCGGCCGGGGGCCCCATGAGGAGAGAGACGCACAAGAGGGGGGCTCCGAGGGGGCTCCTACCGGCCGGGCCCCATACTGGAGTCAGGGCAGTCATGCCCTGATGGCGGCCCTGCTGGAGGCTGGAGGGGCCCCCTCTCCCCGCGGACCGGCTGAAAAACCCAACGGCCCGGTCCTGGTCCGCGGACCGGCGGTTGGGGACCTCTGCCATACGGTATATACCTCTCGCACTGAGTATTCAGAATTCTTTTGAAGGTTTCCCATTTACTATTCGTATTCCATTGATTAAGTACTTTGTCCCAGTCAATAAGTTGAAGGTTTTCTATCAGCTGATCAATTAGGATTACCAAAATTTTTAATATTTGCCAAATGTCAGAATAATGAGAGAGAGAGAATGTTTTAAGGCATTTTTATTACTTACTTCTAAGTCAAAAGTTTACATACACTAAGATTACAATGCCTTTAAACAATTCTGGATTGCCCATATGATGATGTCATGTGTTTGGTAGATTCTGATTTTTTTGGCAACATCTGAGTTAATCAGAGACACGCCTGTGTCTTCTTTTCTCATGATGCCATTTATTTTGTGAAGTGCACCAGTCCCTCCTGCAGCAAAACAACCCTACAACATGATGCTGCCACCCTGATGTTTTACAGCTGGGATGGTGTTCTAAGGTGTGTATAACAGTTTACACTTTCAACATGTCAGATAATTGTGATCACCTAGGTCTGCTGCCTCTTGAATCTGATGAAGGAGAACAGCAGTAACCATTTCATACCAAAACGCCTGGGTCAGTCCGTTCTGTATATTGCCCTGGATTGTGTTTTTAAAGGTGCCATTTGTATGGCACCGGTAATTCCACTAGTGGAGAACCACAATGCTGCAAAGGTCACTGATATAAAAATGTTACATTCTGGTCTGAAACTGCCCCAACTGCAACCTCTTTCATCAGGCGTCACCACTCTTACACTGTGGATGGCACTGTTGATGCAAGTGTGGTGCATGCATCCAAGCATATTAGTGAGGCTGGGGCTGGTGGTGATGTCCAGCTGAAGAGTCTGTGGACCCGGTTCATCAAAGCTAAGCTAAGTGGCTAGCGCCAAGAGTGTTTGTGAGAGCCCTTTTAAAAGTTGCAAAAACTCCATCAACCGTCCCCTGTAACAACTTTTTCTAACTTTGGAAAACCAGAATTGGTTACCTCCATATAATAAAATGTTGAATTCATAGTTTCACTGCCAGTCAAGAGCTCATGTACTATGGTATCTAATTAATACTTTTGAGATATGCTCTGGCATTTTTAAACAGGAGCTGAAAAGGAGCTTACTGTTTTCATATTTTAGCAAAAAAAATTTTTTTGTAAAAACTACTTTAATCATGCCTTAGACTAAGTCCATTGCCCACAGCCCTGCTCACTGCAGATGTACTCCTCAGCTTCCTACCTCTTCTTCTTGCCCACACCCCTGCTCACTGCAGCTGTCCTCCTCAACCCCTCAGATTCCTACCTCTTCTCCTTGCCCACACCCCTGCTCACCGCAGCTGTCCTCCTCAGCCCCTCAGATTCCTACCTCTTCTCCTTGCCCACACCCCTGCTCACCGCAGCTGTCCTCCTCAGCCCCTCAGCTTCCTACCTCTTCTCCTTGCCCACACCCCTGCTCACCACAGCTGTCCTCCTCAGCCCCTCAGATTTCTACCTCTTCTCCTTGCCCACACCCCTGCTCACCGCAGCTGTCCTCCTCAGCCCTTCAGCTTCCTACCCTTCCCCTTGCCCACAGCCCTGCTCACTGCAGCTGTCCTCCTCAGCCCCTCAGCTACCTACCTCTTCTCCTTGCCCACACCCCTGCTCACCACAGCTGTCCTCCTCAGCCCCTCAGCTTCCTACTCATTCCCCTTGCCCACAGCCCTGCTCACCGCAGCTGTCCTCCTCAGCCCCTCAGCTTCCTACCTCTTCTCCTTGCCCACACCCCTGCTCACCGCAGCTGTCCTCCTCAGCCCCTCAGCTGCCTACCTCTTCTCCTTGCCCACACCCCTGCTCACCGTAGCTGTCCTCCTCAGCCCCTCAGCTTCCTACCTCTTCTCCTTGCCTACAGCCCTGCTCACCGCAGCTGTCCTCCTCAGCCCCTCAGCTTCCTATTCTTTCCCCTTGCCCACAGCCCTGCTCACCGCAGCTGTCCTCCTCAGCCCCTCAGCTTCCTACCTCTTCTCTTTGCCCACTGCCCTGCTCATCGCAGCTGTCCTCTTCAGCCCCTCAGCTTCCTACCCCTTCCCCTTGCCCACAGCCCTGCTCACCGGAGCTGTCCTCCTCAGCCCCTCAGCTTCCTACCTCTTCTCCTTGCCCACACCCCTGCTCACCGCAGCTGTCCTCCTCAGCCCCTCAGCTTCCTACCTCTTCTCCTTACCCACACCCCTGCTCACCGCAGCTGTCCTCCTCAGCCCCTCAGCTTCCTACCTCTTCTCCTTGCCTACACCCCTGCTCACCGCAGCTGTCCTCCTCAGCCCCTCAGCTTCCTACCTCTTCTCCTTACCCACACCCCTGCTCACAGCAGCTATCCTCCTCAGCCCCTCAGCTTTCTACCTCTCAGCCTATAGCCTCTCTGTGCAGCTCCCCTGTCCCATCCTCCCTCAGTTGCTCTCTGACTGCTGTCTGACAGCAGCATCCCTTCAGTCCCCTTGTGCTCTAGAAGTACTCACCTCAAGTGCCGTCTCTCCTTGTGTCACTTTCCTCTACTTTTCTCATAGCCACACCAAGTGCCAAGCAGCCCAGAATCAGCCTGACAACAGCTACTGGGCTAAGTATCGCACTATTAGGCTGCATGCCCACTATGCGTTTTTCAAGCGTTTTTGCTGCGGAATTTCTGCAGCGAAAATGCTTAAAAAACGCTTGGTAATACGTGCTCCATGGTCCCCAATGACAATCCTCATGTGCTGTGCACATGCTGCGGAAATTTCCGCTGCGGATTATCATTGCGGAAAAATACGCATCAATTGCCGCCATTGACTTGCATTGAAACGCATAATATCCGTGTCAGTACATTTGTATACACGGATATTATGCGTTTCTATGTGCAGATGGTACCCGGGTGTGGATGAGAGGAGACTCATCCAGACCCAGGTACCATAGAACCTGTTAAAAAAGAATTTAAAATAAAAAATAAAGATTATACTTACCTTCCGATGTCCTCCTGGGGTTTTCTCCCCTCCGTCTGGTCTTCTCTATGGGTCGCGGTGTTGTGAAGGACCTGCCATGATGTCATTGAGTCATGTGACCTGTCACATGACTCAATTACGTCACCGCAGGTCCTTCACACCACCGCGAGCCGCCCAAGACACCAGACCCATCGGAGAGAACATCGGGAGGACATCGGAAGGTGAGTATAAAATTAATTTTTTATTTTTTACCATTCTTATTCTTTTTTTTAACTAACTAGGTCACACTATATAAAATCCATGCCTGTTGCATGGATTTATATAGTGTGACCAAGTTGTCAAGCACTTTTCCAAGTGATGCTAAAATCGCTTGGAAAAGCGCTTGATAACCCGCATGCAGAAATGCTGCAAAAAACGCTCGACAAACGCTTCTACCTGGCTGGAAAAACATGAAAAAAACGCATGCGTTTTTCCTGCAGGGAGAAGCGTAAAAAATCTGCAGCATTTCTGCATCGTGGGCACATAGCCTCATAAACCCCTTGATTGCTGTAGGGATAGTAGGTGATAGGCGGGTGGTTTGTAATTAATGTTTGTATGCTTTTAGGCAAGTGGGTGGGAAGTATAATTAGGTTATTGGTGGGGTTAATTGTATATCCGTATTGTGTGCTATAGTTAATATTATTGTGTACTGTGGAAATTGGTAGTATATTAACTGTAGACTTGTGTGTAATAAATGTATTTTATTGATACACGGTTTCGTCTCAGTTAGTCGCCGTTAGTATCGCATATAGCAAAGGAATCAGAGTAGTAACAGGTGAGGTATTAGCCGGATACTGATTATTAATAGTCAAGCCTGAAATTAATAATTAATATACGGAACACCACCCTGTAACATAAGGGCAGATATTATGGCGCCTATACTTACATCCGGCTCATAGGTGGATCTGCCGGCTCTGCCATCCTCAGGGTCTTAATGAAATGTACTTTTTAGGACTGCGGCTCTCATTTTACACTTACATCTGGAGGATGTGCAGGTCCACTAGCTGTAAGCTCTTGTGTTCTCCATAGGCCAAATTTTCCCTATTTAGAAAAAAAAAAAAAAAATCCGGCCTCCTGCCACCCCTTAATAGCCGGCCATCTCTCACCTTTTTCCCCACTCCTATGACAACACTGTCATAAGTATGAGGAAATCCAACTGCCGGTAATGGTAGATTTATCATAGGCAAGTGCAAGATGTTGTTAAAAAAAAAAAAGATCCAACCTCCTCCACCCCTTCATAGCCGGCCATCACGCACCTCGGTATTTCATCATTGCCCAAGACAGCACCAGAAAATGCAGCTAAAATGAGCAGGAGGAAATCCTATTACCGGTCAGTGAAAAATAATTTTTTAAATTAGTTTTATGTTTTGTATTACTCTTGTGATTCTAATAATGGTATTACCAGAATCCCTATGCCTACATCTGTTAATCCAGAAGAAGGCAAAAACCCCAGGACACATTCAGCCAATTTGCATCACGGGGAAAAATTCCTTCTTGACCCCGAGAAAAGGCGATCAGTCCTAGAACCCTGGATCAAACCTAATTATGTTAATACTAGTTATATATTTAATATTACACTACTTATTGTACTACTGCAGTTATTAATTAATTTGTTTTTATTTTTATAAACGTGACTATTTGATATCGTTACTATTATTAACATCCTGCTATCTTATTATAGTATTATTCTAACTTTTCTATCACTACTAATACTACCCTATGCCTACATTGTTGATCCAGAAGAAGGCAAAAACCCCAGGAGACCTTCAGCCAATTTGTGTCACAGGGGAAAAATTCCTTCTTAACCCGAGAAAAGGCGATCAGTCCTGGAACCCTGCATCAAACCTAATTATCATACTAGTTATGTAATTACCGTACTCCTCACCACAGTACCGCCCTCCTCACCACATCCCCACAGTCACTTCCACCTCCTACCCACGATCTATCCCAAACTCTCGTAACCCTTCTAACCTTATACTCATTCCCCCAGCCCCCGCTTCCCCAGTCCCCCTAACAGGAGCTCTATGAAACGCTCGCTCTCTCTGCAACAAACTTTCCTACATTCACGATCTCTTCATCACTAACAAGCTTTCCTTCCTCGGCATCACTGAAATCTGGCTCACCCCCTCCGACACGGCCTCTCCTGCTGCACTTTCGTACGGCGGATTCCACCTTTCCCATGCCCCCTGCCCCCTGCCCCACCGGCAAGCACGGTGAAGGAATAGGTTTCCTCCTCTCAGATAACTGCTCCTTCACCCATATCCCTCTGCTGCCCTCAATTACTGTCCCCTCTTTTGAAGTGCACTGCGTGCGCATCTACTCCCCCTCCAACCTCCAACTGGTTGTCATCTACCACCCCCCAGGATCAGCCATCACTTTCTTTGACCACTTCACCACTTGGCTACTTCATTTCCTCTCTGTTGACATCCTCACTATCCTCATTGGCGACTCAACATCCCCATTGACACTTCCCTCTCAGCTGTCTCTAAGCTCCTATCCCTCACTTCCTCCTTCGGTCTTTCCCAGTGGTCTTCCACACCCACCCACAAAGACGGCCACACGCTGGACCTCATCTTCACCCGCCTCTGTTCCCTATCTAACCTCTGTAACTCACCTCTCCCTCTCTCTGACCAAAACCTACTTACATTCTCTACTCTCTCCTCTCCAGGGCAACAATCCCCACTCCACAAACTTGCATACCCTCGCAGAAATCTCAAACACCTTGACCTACAGTCACTCTCTGAATCCCTTCTCCCTCTTACAGACATTAGTTCCTTACATGATGCAGATGTTGCTGCCACTTTATACAACACCACAACAGCTGCAGCTCTCGATTCAGTCGCCCCCCTCACACATACCAAAGCTAGCACAACCAACAGACAACCCTGGCACAACAGTCTAACTAAAGAACTGCGATGGTCCTCCAGGGTTGCTGAGCGTAGATGGAAAAGGTCCCACTCCAATGAGCACTTCATCGCATTTAAACAGTCCCTCACTACCTTCAAGTCCACACTCACTGCAGCAAAACAAACATACTTCTCATCTCTCATATCCTCCCTGTCTCACAACCCCAAACAACTATTCAACACCTTCAATTCTCTCCTCCGTCCCCCAGTGCCTCCTCCCTCTCCTCTTATTTCAGCCGAAGACTTTGCCTCATTCTTCAAGCAGAAGATTGACACCATCAGACAAAGCTTTTGCCTAAAGCCCCCACAGCCCCTCCCCACACCTACTCAACCCTCCTCCTCCAAAACCACATTCTCCACCATTACAGAAGATCAACTTTTCTCTTTACTCTCCAAATCACACCTCACCACCTGTAAACTTGACCCAATCCTGTCCCACCTCATCCCAAACCTTACCACTATCTTCATCCCACCCCTAGCCCACCTCTTCAACCTGTCACTAACAACTGGTGTCTTCCCCTCATGCTTCAAACATGCCTCAATCATACCAATCCTCAAAAAGCCCTACCTTGACCCATCCTCTCTGTCTAGCTATCGCCCTATATCACTTCTCCCCTATGCCTCAAAACTACTGGAACAACACGTCCATTCTGAGCTGTCCTCCCACCTCTCCTCCTGCTCCCTCTTCGACAGCCTACAATCTGGTTTCCGACCGCACCATTCTACTGAAACTGCACTGACTAAAGTCACCAATGACCTACTAACCGCCAAATCTATGCGACACTACTCTGTCCTCCTCCTCCTAGACCTGTCATCTGCCTTCGACACAGTGGACCATTCCCTCTTACTACAAACTCTCCCATCTCTCGGCATCACAGACTTGGCCCTATCCTGGATCTACTCATACCTAACAGACAGGACATTCAGTATCTCTCACTCACAGACCACCTCCTCATCTCGCCCCCTATCTGTCGGTGTCCTCCAAGGTTCAGTTCTAGGACCCCTGCTCTTCTCCATCTACACCTTAGGCCTGGGACAGCCCATAGAGTCTCATAGCTTTCATTATCACCTCTGTGCTGATGACACACAGATCTACCTCTCTGGACCCGATATCACCTCCTTACTAACCAAAATCCCACAATGTCTGTCTGCTATTTCATCCTTCTTCTCTGCTAGATTTCTAAAACTTAAAATGGACAAAACAGAATTCATCATCTTTCCGCCAATTCATTCGACCCCCCCAACTCACCTATCCATCATAGTCAATGGCTGCCCACTCTCCCCAGTCCCTCAGGCTCGCTGCCTTGGGGTAAGCCTGGACTCTGAACTCTTCTTCAAACCACATATCCAAGCCCTTTCCACTTCCTGCCGACTCCAACTCAAAAATATCTCCCGGATCCGCACATTCCTCAACCATGAATCTGCAAAAACACTAGTGCACGCCCTCATCATCTCCCGCCTTGACTACTGCAACCTCCTGCTCTGTGGCCTCCCTTCCAACACTCTCGCACCCCTCCAATCCATCCTAAACTCTGCTGCCCGACTAATCCACCTGTCCCCCTGCTATTCCCCGGCCTCTCCTCTCTGTCAATCTCTTCACTGGCTCCCCATTGCCCAGAGACTCCAGTTCAAAACCCTAACCATGACATACAAAGCCATTCACAACCTGTCTCCTCCATATATCTCTGACCTAGTCTCCCGCTACATACCCGCACACAACTTCCGATCCTCACAAGATCTCCTTCTCTACTCCCCTCTAATCTCCTCCTCCCACAATCGCATACAAGATTTCTCCCGTGCTTCCCCCCTACTCTGGAACTCTCTACCCCAACACATCAGACTCTCGTCCACCGTGGAAACCTTCAAAAAGAGCCTGAAGACCCACCTCTTCCGACAAGCCTACAACCTGCAGTAACCACCACTCCACCAATACCGCTGTACGACCAGCTCTACCCTCACCTACTGTATCCTCACCCATCCCTTGTAGACTGTGAACCCTCACGGGCAGGGTCCTCGCTCCTCCTGTACCAGTCGCCGTCACATTGTGTTCAAGATTATTGTAATAGTTCTTGTATGTATACCCCTTCTTGACATGTAAAGTGCCATGGAATAAATGGCGCTATAATAATAAATAATAATAATAATACTATTACCGTACTACATGTACTACTATAGTTGTAACATTTTGTCTAATTTAACGGTAACCCTCAATGTTATGTGTATCGAGGAAATCGTCCAGCCCTTTTTTGAAAGCTGTTATAGTGTCTGGCATCACTACCTCTTGTGGTAGGGAATTCAACAGTCTGACTGCTCTGAATGTAAAGAACCCTTTCCTGTTTAGGTGCCTTAAAAAATGGGAATATTCAAAATCAACTTTTAACCCACTTTATTCATTATTTACAGATATAAGAAACATGTAAGAGGTTTTAGTTGCATTAAAAAGCTTTGCAGGTTTTTTTGTTTTGTTTAACTATATAGATGTTCCATGAGAAGGCTCAATGGCTTCTGGAATGGGTACCCCTGGCATGGACTGGAATGACATTGGCATGGGTGTCTTCACGGGACTTTGATGAAATAGTCCTCCATTTGGCGATCTGGGTTTACATATTATGGCGCCTATACTTACATCCAGCTCATAGGTGGATCTGCCGGCTCTGCCATCCTCAGGGTCTTAACAAAATGTAGTTTTTAAGACTGCGGCTCTCATTTTACACTTACATCTGGAGGATGTGCAGGTCCACTAGCTGTAAGCTCTTGTGTTCTCCATAGGCCAAATTTTCCCTATTTAAAAAAAAAAAAATCCGGCCTCCTGCCACCCCTTAATAGCCGGCCATCTCTCACCTTTTTCCCCACTCCTATGACAACACTGTCATAAGTATGAGGAAATCCAACTGCCGGTAATGGTAGATTTATCATAGGCAAGTGCAAGATGTTGTTAAAAAAAAAAAATCCGGCCTCCTGCCACCCCTTAATAGCCGGCCATCACGCACCTCGGTATTTCATCATTGCCCAAGACAGCACCAAAAAATGCAGCTAAAATGAGCAGGAGGAAATCCTATTACCGGTCAGTGAAAAATATTTGGCACATGCCTATGATTGGAATAAAGCGCAGATATTAGTAACATTGTAACGTAGGTTGAAGAAAGACCTCGGTCTATCAAGTTCAACTTTCCTCCCCCAATTGTACTCCGTACACTAACACTACACTAACTTACTAACTAACTAGCACTAGACCTCACAAATGTATTATTATTATTATTATTACCTTTTTTATTATTGCTGCACTATAACAATTAAGAATGTACCCGTTTATAATTTAATTTTTTTAATTAATTTTATGTTTTGTATTACTCTTGTGATTCTAATAATGGTATTACTAGAATCCCTATGCCTAAATCTGTTGATCCTGAAGAAGGCAAAAACCCCAGGACACCTAACGCCAATATGCATCACGGGGAAAAATTCCTTCTTGACCCCAAGAAAAGGCGATCAGTCCTAGAACCCTGGATCAAACCTAATTATGTTATTACTAGTTATATATTTAATATTACACTACTTATTGTACTACTGCAGTTATTATTTAATTTGTTTTTATTTTTATAAATGTGACTATTTGATATCGTTACTATTATTAACATCCTGCTATCTTATTACAGTATTATTCTAACTTTCCTATCACTACTAATACTACCCTATGCCTACATTGTTGATCCAGAAGAAGGCAAAAACCCCAGGACACCTTCAGCCAATTTGTGTCACAGGGGAAAAATTCCTTCTTGACCCCGAAAATAGGCGATCAGTCCTGGAACCCTGGATCAAACCTAATTATGATACTAATTATGTAATTACTATTATGGTATTAAATGTACTTCTATAGGTGTAACATTTTGTCTAATTTAACGGTAACCCTCAATGTTATGTGTATCGAGGAAATCGTCCAGCCCTTTTTTTGAAAGCTGTTATAGTGTCTGCCATCACTACTTCTTGTGGTAGGGAATTCCACAGTCCCACTGCTCTGACTGTAAAGAACCCTTTCCTGTTTAGGTGCCTTAAAAAATGGGAATATTCAAAATCAACTTTCAACCCACTTTATTCATTATTTACAGATATAAGAAACATGTAAGAGGTTTTAGTTGCATTAAAAAGCTTTGCAGGTTTTTTTGTTTTGTTTAACTATATAGATGTTCCATGAGAAGGCTCAATGGCTTCTGGAATGGGTACCCCTGGCATGGACTGGAATGACATTGGCATGGGTGTCTTCACGGGACTTTGATGAAATAGTTCTCCATTCTTACCCCCAGCTCATAGGTGGATCTGCCGGCTCTGCCATCCTCAGGGTCTTAATGAAATGTACTTTTTAAGACTGCGGCTCTCATTTTACACTTACATCTGGAGGATGTGCAGGTCCACTAGCTGTAAGCTCTTGTGTTCTCCATAGGCCAAATTTTCCCTATTTAGAAAAAAAAGAAAAAAAATCCGGCCTCCTGCCACCCCTTAATAGCCGGCCATCTCTCACCTTTTTCCCCACTCCTATGACAACACTGTCATAAGTATGAGGAAATCCAACTGCCGGTAATGGTAGATTTATCATAGGCAAGTGCAAGATGTTGTTAAAAAAAAAAATCCGGCCTCCTGCCACCCCTTAATAGCCGGCCATCACGCACCTCGGTATTTCATCGTTGCCCAAGACAGCACCAAAAATTGGAGCTAAAATGAGCAGGAGGAAATCCTATTACCGGTCAGTGAAAAATGTTTGGCACATGCCTATGATTGGAATAAAGCGCAGATATTATGGCGCTTATTCTTACCGCCAGCCCATAGGTGGATCTGCTGGCTCCGTCATTCTCTGTGTCTTCATTCGGGGTCCCTCGACGTCTCCATGGTCACCTTCATTCTTGCAGCGTTTGCTCCAGTGATGTCCAGTCTTCTGATTTTCAGTCTTCCGGAGGCTCAGGTGGGCCGCTCGCTCTGATGACTATAGAGCTGGGGTCTGCTCAAGGGTTTCCAAGTTGACAAATGAAAATCCCTCAAACAATGCCTGGTCCTTTGTTGATATAAGTGCTGTGGCCTCTGCTGCTTCTAGTTTCTCCAGATGGAATGGTTTATGACGACGGGGAGGCTCAGATGGCTATAAAGGAAAAAAGGAATTATAACATTAAAATTATGACTTTATATCAGAGTCTCCGTTAAAAACAAGTTGTGTTGATTGAAAACTAGAAAAAGAATAGACACAAAGATTTTAATACTAAGAAACCATATCTGCTCATATACTTACCACAGGGACGTATGGTGGAGGCAGTTTCAGGGCTTCCACAGAGACCCAGTCGATACGCTGAAAAAACCTGTGCTTTCTGATGTTACCGTTGGCTCCTAAGCGACTGGCAGGATCTTTCTGAAGGAGCTAATAAAGATAAAACCAAAATCCATGAATGTAAACTGGAGAGAAAATGATGACTACTATGCAGAGATGAGCAAATCCACTTGATGTGAACTGAATTTGTGTTGAATTTTTGTGAATCTGCTGAACCCGGTGAATTTCAACAATTTGTGATTTGCTTCTTGGGAATCACCTAAAATGATTGCAGACAATTTTCATACAGTATTACTAAAAATTACATCAGTCAGAGAAGACTTATAGGACCTCTGATGTAAGCCGTCCAGGCTTCACCATAATGCTTTAAGGTGTCACATCACATGTTATAGCACAATCAGGAGGGACTATCATAGCCTGTATGAAAGCCAAAGCAATGAATGTAGGAGTCATTTTGTGGTGAATCTGGATAGGGAGAGCACATCACAGCTTAGCAGTAGAGATTGAGAGAGAAAGACATAAAACAGTAAAAGACTGCACAGATAGTATGTGACAGCACAGCAGTAAAGAACGGTTACCACAAGTTTACCCACTTATGTTGAGTACTTGCGATTTTAACATTTTTGGGAAAAAATTGGAACAAGCTGGTTAATTTGAATTTCAAAAGGTTTGCTCATCTCTACAACTATAACATTGTATACATCATAGTACTAATGACTGTTAAGACAACTGACCTGTTTAATGATGTTCCTGATGCCGGAGGATTTATCGTTGAGTGTCTGATGGTAGGCGCACTCATCGGTAACCATTTCTTTTAAGATGACACCAAAAGAATACCAGTCTACTCCGGCGTTATACTCCTTCCCAGCCAAAATCTACATAAAGAAGAAGAAAATAGATAAAGAGTTGGTCAAAAAGTTCCATATCTTCAGTGTAACAAAGTTCTCAGTATAATAATTGTAAGACTATGTAATATAGTGAGAGTGGATGATTCCTCTGGTTGTGGCATCACTTGGATATTATGATTACTACACTAATGACTGAAAGGAGCCATGCTGCTCTTCTGAGCTCCAGAACCTTTGCTGGCTGACTTGTAACTCTTTGGGTCTCTAATGCTGGCAAATCATATAGCATGATCATGTATTGTGGCCGGACTCACAGATTCCGGAGAGATCATCTAATGTGTATGGAGACATCCCAATTCAGCTCAAACCCTGGATGCTGAATTTCAGTGCCCGATCCTTTGTGTCTGGCATGGTCATACTCCTCCCTCCCATTCAGAACGCATGTACACTCAGCTGAGCCAAGCTGCCTATCTAATGTGTATGGCATGCCAGATGTCAATGTCAGAATGTCCCATTTACTGTAATGGACATTTGTTGGATTATGTGTGTGATCCAGGCAGACATACAATTATAGTATGAAAAAAAGAGAAAATCCTTGTTCTTCTCACCTCAGGAGCCATGTAGCCTGCAGTTCCAGCGTATCCAGTGGCTGTTCGGTCTCCATGCATGTTGTCAATTGAGAGACCGAAATCTGTGATCTTAATATGGCCCGTTTCAGCCACCAAGATGTTCTCGGGCTTGAGGTCTCTGTGGATGACGCCCTTTGAGTGGAGATGTTGGATTCCACAGACGAGTTCAGCGGCATAGAATCTGACAGAGAGACAAGAAATTAGTGACTGTCTACAGAAATACAAGAAATCCTGCCCTATCCATAGTGTAATAAAGTGGCCGGTCAGGATTCTGTCCAGGTTCTGATGACTAATATATTGCTTTAGTCTAATCCATATTGCCATCAAAGAGCAATCAATACTGATGACAGAACTGCTGTTTATATATACTGTATATTTCTATTCGTGTATAATTACATAAAAATAAAACTTTACCTTGCACTGGGGATGTCAAGCTGCCCCTTCATCAGTAAGTAGCTGTAAAAGTCCCCGCAGCTCACGTATTCCAGACCAAGGAGCAAATGCAGCTGTTGTACAGAGCAGAGATATAGGTGAATTGCCAGATTATTACAGTACCTACACATCTACTACAGAATAGGACAGAATAACTATAGGCTACATGGTAAATGCCTGTCTGATTGTCCAGATACAAACATAGAGACATAACTATAGTAGGTACATGTGTTGCAGTCGCACTTAGCCCTGGAGCCTATGGGGCCAAAATATTCTTTTGGCCCATAAGAGAACACCAGTACTATTAAAGATCTGTAATGGTTGGGGGCCATGTTGGAAATTTTTCATTGGGGCTGTAATGCAGCGGCTTGTGGCATTACTGTAATGGTCCAGGGTGTGTTTTGACCGACCATGTACCTCCCAAGGTGACTGATCACATGACTGTGACATCGCACAGGTCCTGTGCATGCAGAAGGTCAGATCACATGACTGTGACATCAGCACAGGTCCTGTGTGTGCACTAGAGGATATATAAACCCTGGTAGATTTGAGACAGGTGTGAAAGGCGTGAGGGCTGTTCCCGTGTGTGTGACACCATTAGCCTGGAGAGGCTTAGTGAGGCCTAGTGAAGCCTGAAAGGCAGAGGCTGGATCCTTACGTGTAAGCGATACCAGTAGCCTTGGAGGGCCAGAGGCTTGGAAGGCAAGAGTCCTGGAAGGCAGAGGCTGGATGTTAGGTGAGAAAACATACCAGTAGCCTTTGAAGGAACGAGGGCTGGAGACCCCCATCTGGGAAGCCGTAAAGCCACAGTGGTGGCAGAACAAATCTGACTGAAGCAGCTAAAATCCGGCAAAGGTAAAGCACTGCATTATATGTACGTTGATATAAGTGACTTTGCTGATGGCTGTAACTGGAGCCAAGTGGGCCTGTCTGCCATTTGAAAGGCTCCTGGACATTATATGTGTATGTCGGCGAGCCACTGAGTTGGACTCGGTGATAAGCAGTAGTGAAGTGTAATAAACTGCTGGATTGTGAAATACTGGAAAACGTGGCTGGTGTGCTTTAATTGACCTGATGCAGCGAGTGTCCCCCAGCATGATGACTAGCGCTGCCTTACAGGGCCTATAAACTTCAAGCAACGCCACTATACACATATACACATACAGTATATACTCACACACATGCACATGTAATGTATGTACACACCAATGTGTAAGTGTGTCTATGAACAGGGTCGGACTGGGGCACCGGGACACTGAAGAATTCTCCGGTGGGCCCGGGTCCTCAGCGGGCCCCCGAGCAGGACACACGGGTGCCCCTGGTTAACATGGCCGCCGGTGCTCCGCACTGCAAGGGCCTGGAGGGTCAGGGGGGCCCTTGCAGTGCGGCTGATGAAGGCAATCTGGCCTGCTTCTCGGTCCCATGGGCAGATTGCCCTCATCCTGTGCGGCAGGCAAGGAGCGATCCCTCCAGCTCCACTGCCGACAGGAGGAAAATGGCAGCGTAGCTGCAGGGATCCGTCCTCACCTCTGCTTTCTGCCCGGCGTTTCCTCCCTCACACAGGCTCACGCTGCTTGATGACGTCATCATGCAGCATGGGCCTGTGTCAGGGAGAAAGATGCCGGCAGGAAGCAGAGGACAGTGCTGCGGGGGAGCGCGCTGAGAGAAGTTTTTTTTTTTTTTTGAGGGAGAGCAATGGTGATTGAGGAGGTGGGGGGAGATATGACATGGTGGGGGATATATGGCATGGCAATGGGGGAGGTGGGGGGAGATATGCATGGCATGGTGATGGAGGAGGTAGGGGGAGATATGACGTGGCATTAGTGATAGAGGAGGTGGGGGAGATATAGCAATGATGGTGGAGCAGGTGGGGGGAGAAATGGCAATGATGATGGAGTAGGTGGGGGGAGATATGGCAATGATGACGGAGCAGGTTGGGGGAGATATGGCAATGATGACAGAGCAGGTGGGGGAGATATGGCAATGATGACGGAGCAGGTGGGGGAGATATGGCAATGATGGAGGTGGTGGGGGGAGATATGGCAATGATGATGGAGGTGGTGGGGGGAGATATGGCAATGATGGAGAAGGTGGGGGAGATATGACAATGTTGGAGAAGGTGGGGGAGAGCAATGATTGGGATGGGGAAGAGCAATTATGGAGGTAGGAGAGAGATATGATGGGGAATTATTTGGACTCTATTTGCTGTTAATATCTGGTCTGATCATGGCATGGTGGTATTTCTCCCTTGTATGTAGTAATATTCGGTCACTATGGGGTGGTAATATCTGGTCTGGTCAAGGTGTGGTGATATTTCTACCTTGTATGTAGTATTATTCGGTCACTATGTGGTGGTAATATGTGGTCTGGTCATGGTTTAGTGGTATTTCTCCCTTGTATGTGGTATTATTCGGTCACTATGTGGTGATAATATGTGGTCTGGTCATGGTGTGGTGGTATTTCTCCCTTGTATGTAGTATTATTCGGTCACTATGTGGTGGTAATATGTAGTCCAGTCATGGTGTGGCAGTATTTCTCCCTTGTATGTGGTACTGTTTGTGTTGGTACAGTGGATTGTGTTGTGTATGGCAGTCATCTGTTCTCTCTGATATTAATTAGGAGAAGATTCTTTGTTTCCATTAGTGATTAATTAAATACTTGGAACAAGATGCACTTACAGGGGTTCTCCGATGAAAACAAGTAATCACCTCTCCACAGGATAAGTGATAAGTTATTGATTAGTGGGGGTCTGAATGCTGGGACCTGCACCGATTGGTAGAATGTGGAGCTTTTATCCCCATTAGACTGGAGCTCATGTGCGACTTGACCACTGATCCATTCATTCCCTCAGTGGCTGTTCTTGTTTTTTTTCTGGAAACCCCAAAGAGAATGAAGGGAGCTGCAGTCAGACGTCCCACCTGCCGCTGCATTTTAAAATGGGGATAAGTGTCCTGACAGGGATAAAACTTCCCCATTCTTCTGATCGGTGCGGTTTCCAATGTTCGGACCCAAACGATCAGTCAGTTATCACCTATCCCGTGGAGCCCTTGGATCGGTGATAACTTGTTTTAACCAAAGAAGCCCTTTACTGCAAACTACCGTAATTGTACATCCTAGTTATAGCATGTGCACAGTAGATGTGCAGGAGCCGCCTGTGATTTACAGCAGACGCTCCACTATAACGGGGATATCGGCTATCAGGTATTTACATATAGCTGTAGGGTGGGTCCTGAGGATCAATTCCTCCTGTGGGCCCCAGACACCCCAGTCCGACACTGTCTATATATATATATATATATATATATATATATATATATATATATATATATATATATATATACGAGAGTTGCCATTAAAATGGTATTGGTTGTATATCTCATACTTATGTTCAAAGATATATTGACCTCTAGAACCATGCCACTACTACAAGCCCAACAGGCACATGCTCACTGGGCTGCAGCCCTCACCTACATTGTGGGCCATCGGCCGTGGTTTTGCAGCTGCTGGCCTTTTAATATTTTTTCATGTCCATGTCGTGTGTTCCCGCCCATGCGCGCCCATGCACGACGCACACGCACAGCGTTCAGTACACCGCAGTGGCGTACTCTTTGCCAGGCCTAGTGCCAGATAGTGTTATCAGGATGTTCTTGGTAGGAGGGGCTACCGCTCTCTGCGCGCCGGCTCCTTACTTTCCTGCAGGCTCATCTTCAAGCTCTGGGAGGGCTGCATGCTACACTGATTCATCTCCAGGCTATGGGTGAGTTAACAAGCTGAGGCCATGTAATGTATGTACATCAGCCCTAGTGTATCCTACTGTATATGATGTGTATACATGAGCCCCAGTGTATCCTATGTGATGTACATGTAATAGTGGGGAAGGGCGTAGCCTTCCCTTGGTACTGAGGTAGTGAAAGGAAGTGTTCCTAAGTCAGACCTCCTCCAACTGTGGTAGACCAAGCTAAGGGGGTTGGCTTTGGTGGTCCAGTTAATAGAGTAAAGGGGTAACTTAGTGCCCTTATCAAGCCTAGAGGGATATAGAGCTTGTTCCTGGTATAGTTCCTTCTGGGCTGTAGTACCTGAAAACAGCCACAAGATGCCACTGTTCTGGTTGCAGACGTCAGGTTGAGTCTCCCAGCAGAGTCATAGACAGTGATGGGTTAAAGTTCTGTGATGACAGCTCACTGAGGGTGGGCATATTAGGAAAGTCTCTCTTAATTTCCAGAATCAGGAAGTGATTCAGTAGTACGAGTTGAGATTGCAAGTTGATCAGACAGCCTGACTATAGTGGCTGCTAGGGTAGACGGGAGCTCCGAACCCTCAGACAGTGAGATCCCAGTGCGCAATTCTCCCCACACAAGAGCACGAGTCCTGTTCGCTCGCCGGAGAAACTCATCAAAGCGTAGTGAGGACACGGGGCACTTCTAGTTTGCAGGAAGCAAAGGAAGCTAAATAGGACTTCAAGCTAAGACATGGGGGAGAGATATCGGATCCGGTCACTGTCAATACAGAGGAGTCTCTTGGGCCAGGGATTATAGCCACAGAGATGCTCCGCTTAAAGAGGGAACCAGGGCTGAAGCAGTTAACAGCGCCTGTGAGAGAGATGATTGCCTGTCGGGCCTTATCCATTATATCTGACTGTAAATATTGTATATATTCCCCTTCCCCAAGTAAAGTCCAAGTTCTGGTTAAAAACCTCGTGTCCTCTGAAATTATTGCTGCCCTGTCCCAGAAGAAAATTGCCTGGAGACAGCCGCGATCGGATGGCTTGAAGTAAGTGAAGAGCACTACATACACAGCCACACTTCAGAGGGAGGACACGTATTGTCTGTAGGGTGCCATAGCGAGAGGGGGCTACAGCTCACCCACGACTACCTCGCTGGGGCACCTTACATACATACTGTACATCAGCACCTGTATATCCTATATGATGTATATACATCAGCCCCAGTGTATCCTATACGATGTATATACTGTACATTAGCTCCAGTATCTCTTATATGATATATATACATCAGCCCTAGTGTATCCTATACGATGTATATACTGTACATTAGCTCCAGTATCTCTTATATGATATATATACATCAGCCCTAGTGTATCCTATACGATGTATATACATCAGCCCCAGTGTATCCTATATGGTGTATATACTCTACATTAGCACCCGTATATCCTTTAAGATGTACTATATATACATCAGCCCTAGTGTATACTATATGATGTTTGTACATCAGCATGTCACAAGGAGGTTTTCTCTAACATCACAAACTGTGATGGCGGCGTCCAAGTCTGTGGATCCCACAGATTCATATACTGCTCCTTGTAACTCCATTGATAGCTATGGTCAGGGCAGGGTGACTAGGGCATCGACTCTTAGAGCTGCAGCTCCTTGGCAGGTGAGCAAAAGTTAGTCTTTGCTGGGCTGAGGTTGTTGACTGCCTTTGATCACATGCTAGAGGAGAACCAGTCGTGTCTGCTGTTTCTCCATTTAAGCCGGCTGTGCTTTGCTGGCAATGCCAGTATCGTTTTTCTCTATCCTGTTCTGGAAAGGTGAACCCATACTGGTTTAGTGGTTATTGCTAAAGTTGTTGTAAGCCTTGTTTGGTAACCCTTTCCTTTTTCCCTAGGTGTCTTTATATTACTTTGTTGCCTCTCGGGTTTTAGACTTTATATTCCTTTGTGTATTTCCCTGAGAGCGTGTTGTGTGACTGTGCTTCAGTTCTGTCCTATCTTGTTTTGTATTCCCCCCATACACTGTGCAAACTAGTGCTGCTTAGGAGCATAGTAAGGAACGAGGCTCGGGCATCTCCACATTCAGGAGTAATCCTGGGAACAGAAATAGCTAGGGTCCCCTAGCCTGAGGGTCAGAATAGGAGCACACTTGCTATCCCACAGTCACACCATGACACAGCCCCAGTGTATTCTATATGATGTATATATATCGGCCCCAGCGTATCCTATATGATCTATGTACATCGCTCCCAAGGTATCCTATATGATGCATATACACTGGCACAAGCGTATCCTATATGATGTATATACATAGTCTCCTATGTAATGTATGTACATCATCACCAGTGTATCCTACATGACGTATATACATCAGCCCCAGTGTATCTTATATTATGTATACTGATCAGCCCCAGCATCCTATATGATGTACAGGTGCATCTCACTAAATTAGAATGTCATCAAAAAGTTAATTTATTTCAGTTCTTCAATGCAAAAAGTGAAATTCATATATTATATAGAGTCATTACACACAGAGTGATCTATTTCAAGTGTTTATTTCTGTTAATGTTGATGATTATAGCTTACAGCCAATGAACAAAAGTCATTATCTCAGTAAATTAGAATACTTTACAGCAACAACAGCTTGAAAAATGTTTTTAAAATCCGAAATGTTGGCCTACTGAAATGTATGTTCATTAAATGCACTCAATACTTGGTCGGGGCTCCTTTTGCATCAATTACTGCATCAATGCGGCAATGTGGCATGGAGGCGATCAGCCTGTGGCCCTGCTGAGGTGTTATGGAAGCCCAGGTTGCTTTGATAGCAGCCTTCAGCTCGTCTGCATTGTTGGGTCTGGTGTCTCTCATCTTCCTCTTGACAATACCCGATAGATTCTCTGGCCAATCAAGCACAGTGATACTGTTGTTTTTAAACCAGGTATTGGTATTTTTGGCAGTGTGGACAGGTGCCAAGTAGGGTTGAGCGAGTATGTTCTGACCGAGTATGCTCGGGCCGAGCTCCGAGTATTTACAGCTGCTCGGTGATGAGGTTAAATCACTCCCGTGTGCATGATTTTCAACTGTTTGACTGCTTTATTACTTGTGAGGAATGTGTAAGAAATAGACATTCCTCACATGTAATAAAGCTGTCAAACAGTTGCAAATCATGCACACAGGAGCGATTTAACCTCATCACCGAGCAGCTGTAAATACTCGGAGCTCGGCCCGAGCATAGTCGGCGAAAGGGTTAATAGAACATACTCGCTCAACACTAGTGTCAAGTCCTGCTGGAGAATGAAATTTCCATCTCCAAAAAGCTTGTCGGCAGAGGGAAGCATGAAGTGCTCTAAAATGTCCTGGTAGATGGCTGCGCTGACCTTGGTCTTGATAAAACACAGTGGACCTACACCAGCAGATGACATGGCTCCCCAAACCATCACCGATTGTGGAGACTTCACACTAGACCTCAAGCGGCTTGGATTGTGGCCTCTCCACTCTTCCTCGAGACTCTGGGACCTTGATTTCCAAATGAAAATTGGAACTCTGGGACCTTGTAGAGTGTGTCAATGACTGCCTTCTGGACATCTGTCATGTCAGCAGTCTTCCCTATGATTGTGGAGCCTTCTGAAACAGACTAAGGGACCTTTTAAATGCTTAGGAAGCCTTTGCATGTGTTTTTTTGTTAATTATTTTAATTCACTGAGATAATGGCTTTTGTGTTTTCATTGGCTGTAAGCCATAATCATCAACATTAACAGAAATAAACACGTGAAATAGATCACTCTGTTTGTAATGACTCTATATAATATACTAGATGGTGGCCCGATTCTAACGCATCGGGTATTCTAGAATATGTCTCCCGACGGTGGCGTACTTATTTTAAATCTGCCGCCAATTGGCCGGAGACCGTGTTTAAATTTGGCGCCACAAACGCAGATTGGTCGCCGCGGGCGGCCGCGAGCAATCAGCAGAGCGGTGTTTAAATTTGGCGCTGAAATAGCTGATTGGTCGCGGCCGGTGGCTGTGACCAATCAGCGAACCGTGTTAGTGAGGACCGGGGAGCATCCACCTGCCTTATAATGCCCCATGCAGGTTGTCACTTCCCCCTCCCCCATATAATGCCCCATGCAGGATGTCACATCGCCCCCTCCCTTATAATGCCCCATGCAGGATGTCACCCCCCCTCCCTTATAATGCCCCATGCAGGATGTCACTCCCCCCCATATAATGCCCCATGCAGGATGTCACATCCCCCCCTCCTTTATAATGCCCCATGCAGGATGTCACATCCCCCCTCCCTTATAATGCCCCAAGAAGGATGTCACATCCCCCCCATATAATGGCCCATGCAGGATAATGCCCCATGCAGGATGTCACATCCCCCATCCCTTATAATGCCCCTTGCAGGATGTCACATCCCCCCTGTATAATGCCCCATGCAGGATGTCACATCCCCCCCTTCTTTATAATGCCCCATGCAGGAAGTCACATCCCTCCTATAGAATGCGCCATGCAGGAAGTCACATCCACCCTATATAATACCCCATGCAGAAAGTCACATCCCCCCTATATAATGCCCCATGGAGGAAGTCACATCCCCTCCATAGTGCCCCATGCAGGATGTCACATTCCCCCCACCCTTATAATGCCCCATGCAGGATGTCACTCCCCCCCACCATATAAATGCCCCATGCAGGATGTCACCACCCCCCTTATAATGCCCCATGGAGGAAATCTCATCCCCCCTACCTTATAATGCACCATGCAGGAAGTCACATCCCCCCTATATAATGCCCCATGGAGGAAGTCACATCCCCCCCATAGTGCCCCATGCAGGATGTCACATCCCCCCCTCCCTTATAATGCCCCATGCAGGAAGTCACATCCCCCCTATGTAATACCCCATGCAGGATGTCACATCCCCCCCATAGTGGCCCATGCAGGATGTAACACCCCCCCTCGCTTATAATGGCCCCTCCACGATGTCACACACCCCCACCCCACCATTTAATGCCCTATGCCCCCATACAATAAAAAAAATCCAATACTCACCTCAATTCTCAGCTGCTGCTCCTGACTCCAGCGTAGCCGGCATCTTCCCGCTGCGCTCTGTGACCGCTCAGGAGAGAGTGCAGTGTAAAGACGTCACCGAGCCCTCTGACCTGAGACGTCACAGAGCGGCAGTGGAAGACACAGGAGCTGCTGCGGAGGCACAGGGAGGGGTAAGTATGGCGCCAGGTGCTGGGGCCCTGAGCAAGCGGGGGAGGGGAGGGGGGGGAGAGGGGAGAGGAGGGGAGAGGAGGGGAGAGGAGGGGAGAGGGGAGGAGAGGAGAGGGGAGGAGAGGAGAGGGGAGGGGGGGGCGTCACACTTGCCGTCGGGAGATAAGCGGCCGTAGTCGCTGATCTCCTGACGGTAGCTGCATGGAGGTCAGCGGCGCCTCCGGTCAGGGGACTTATGCTGCGAGCAGCCGGCTGCATCTCCCGGCTGCATTGTAGCACCCCGAGGGCTCGGCTGCTACAGGGGTATTGCACCTCGATCCAGAGGTGTGGTATTCCACTCCCGGGTAAGGATGGAGTGTGGAACTGAGCTCAGCTAGTTGCATGCACTACACTCATCCCATTTCCGGGGGACAGAACAACGGTACTCCCACCAGATAGATGTGCAGGTACGACAGCGTCTGTCCCTGGCTGGAGTGGGAGGGGGGGAGGAACATCCCAGTAGTGTAGGAGCAGTGAGGGGAGGGACTCTGGGCATAGGAAGGAGCCCATTGGGTGCTAGTCACCTGGGCTCGGGTGTCAGAGGGAGTATAAGAGGTGGGCACCATCTTGAGACAGGGTCCTGTTCAGAGGAGAGTCTGTTCAGAGAGGAGCTCAGCCAGAGAGGGCTGAGGGGGAGCTGTGGCTCCGTCTGGGCCCAGCTCCAGAGCCAGGCCTGAAGCAGAGAGAGGAAGAAAAGGGAACACAAGGAAAGGCCCAGGGACGCAAGCAGAGGGAACCCTGAGATCCCACGAGTGAACCAGAACGGGTGAGGGGTTGGCAGAGAAGGGTACCGGATCCCAAGCTGGTGGAGGCAAATCATCCTTAGCCAGAAACCGGAGGTCGTGGTCAAGCTTTGGCACGACCCCTCGCCACATCCACCAGGAAGGCACGCCACATAGGGTCAGGAAAACCGGAGAGAGGTTTTGCCCCATAAGGCCCGAGGAAGCCGGACATAGGTGGGTCCCTGGTGAGGACGGCCTGTAGGAAGGATGAGAGGGGAGCTCAGGACCACGCTCTGGAACTGCCTGGGAGTTGGCCGAGTCCCGCACCTGGTGGACGCAGCACGGCTCGGGTGGTCACCCTTGGCCGAAGTGACCGGAGCAACACCTGTGAGTAAAAGCCTTGAAACTTCACCACACGTCTCTGAGCTTCCTTGCTGCACCATCACTACCACTATCATTCACTTCTGCTGCCCTGGGGCCATACCCCTCCCGTTGGGGGTTATACCATCTACGCTGCACAACCATATCACCGGCCTCAGCGGTCTGCCCTGCAGCGGCGGCTCCATAGCCACATTCAACGGGTGGCGTAGTCGGACACTAATACCATCATACCAATAACTGCCACTTGGTTTGACCACCCTGGGCACGGACCGGGTCCCCGCCACTCGGAGACTACAACCCCCATCGGATCCGGCTCCGGGTAAGCCCCCGTGCGCGCGATGCCGCACGACTCAGGCCCAGGGGCGCGTCAACTTTGGCGTAGCCGGCAGGATCACGTGCCCGCAACCACCGGGTACTGCGTGCCTGAAGAAAAGTTCATATTTACCATAAAAAGGAGTCTCCCGCCAATTCCAGAGGGTTCCCGCCATCGGACGCCATCACGGGTCGTTTCCCGCCGTTTGCCCGCCATCTGCAGCCTTTTCCCGCCATCCACGGAGTTTCCCGCCATAAGGAGACGATTCCCGCCATCTGAGACGATTTCCCGCCCTGGCAGAGCGGACTCCATTATGGGCGTGCCAGAGGGTGGCAAGAGGCCACCTCCCATCGTGGGCCAGGTCCAGGAATGGCGCCAAAAGCGGAAACCGCCTCCACCAGCAGAGACTGCAATGATAGAAATGTCCATCAGCGTGAGAGGGCTGCCCCTGGAACTGACAATCACTAAGTTGCCCCGGGACCACCCTCAATGGGGGCGGATACAGAACAAAACAGAGAAGATGGGTGCGGCCTGGAGGAGTCTGGACAGATCGCACCCGGAGATGGAGGAAGAGTCAATCAGCACCGACCCTGTGGTCCGGAACATGTTGCAGGCTGCCACCCCGGAAGGCCTGGTGGAGATCCTGGCACAGCTCCCCAGAAATCGGGAGCGTGCACAGACCGCGCTGGAGGCCTTGGCCCGGAAGATGGCCCGGGTACAGCAAGAAGCACTGGCCGAGTGGAGGAGAGAGATGGTCCAGCAGGCTGGAACCCGCCAGCAGAGGATGCCACCCGCAACGTGGAGCGTGTCTGCCCCTGAGGATGGTGCAGGAGGAACGGAGGCCGGAGACGACGCCGCGGAGGGAGCCGCAGAGATGGAAGCAGGTAATGGGGACGTCATCACCCCGTGCCCCATAGCCGTAAGCCTGCCCCAGCTCCCCGTCGCAGAGCCCGAAGTCCCACTCACCGTGCCCGTTGCCGCACCGCCGCTGCTTCCAACTAGGCCTCAAGCGGCAGGAGCCGCGGTCGCGCCCTCTGTTACGCCACGCCCCTTGACCCTGAGCGCGGCAAAAGAGGAAGTGCCCCCAGCCTGGTCGCAGGGCCGAGTACCCCCAGGCGCCGCAGTCTCCACCGTACCCTTCACCTTCAGAGTGCCACCGGCCTGGTCGCAAGGCCTGGTGCATCCGGGCGCCGCTGCCCCCACAGCGCCCTCAACCTCCACAGTGCTGCCCCTGGGCGAAGATTTGTTTGCACAACATACCAGCCCGGACGGGCTGCCCTTCGCTTGGCCACCGGAGTACGTCAACCCCCGACTCCGGAAGGAATGGCCTCTGTGTGAGCCTCTGATCCCGGCTCCGGCACCCGCCAAAATTGTTCCGCTCCCGCAGGAGGAGGCCCAATTTGCGTGGGACCCCACCGGCGAAGACCTCATGGGGTTCACCCAAGAGACCCGGGCGGCCGCAGCCCAACGTGCGGAGTGTTGCCGACAACAACTGGAAGTCTTTCAGAGGGAACGGCGAGAGAGGCGAGTCCGCGAGGAGCGGCTGCAGGTCCAAGGCGCGGAGCAGAAAAGCCGGACCCGACGAAACCGCCGTGCGGCCTACGGTCCCCGCGCCACCGGGACTGTAATAAAGTTTCAAATGGAGCACGGCTGGGGCTTTATCCGGGATCACAGAACCCCCGGCGATGTCTTTGTTACCCGCAGGGATGTTGAGAGCCACCTGCCGGAGGGACACCGAGGACGTGACCTCTACCCGGGTGATGAGGTCACCTTCACCCGGCACCAGTGTGCCACAGGACCATACGCCCTTCACGTGCACCGGTTGACGGAGGAGGAGTTGCGGTATGAGGAAGATCAAGAGGACCCGGACGGGTCTGAAGACTACCCTCAGGAGGAGACAAGGAGATGACACCGCTACTAAAGGGGAGTAGCATAAGCAGAGTACTGTAGATAAGTTACCCGTATGGGTATTTGACATGTTGCTAATTGGAGTGTGGTCCCCGTTGGGACTAGTGTGAAACTGTTTAAGGGACTGTTTCCTGTGTGCCCCTATCCCTAATCAGGCTGAGGACTGTGAGCAGCCATTTTCCTTATTCCCCACTGGCCGAGGACTGAGAGCGGCCATACCCTGTAAATAGTTGCGCTTCTTGAAGCGCCCCCTTCTGGTTTTATAAAGAACTGTTTTTCTCTAGTGACTGTTGCGCTTTACCTGGTCACAAGTTGCACGGTGGCCAGGGATTGAGGACGTATTAGTCAAGAATGTTTCATATGAAAAGGTTGTATATTATGCTAAAAAAAAGTTGATATATTTTATATGTAAGTGCACTTTAAAAAAAAAAAAAAAAAAATTTTGTATGTTTTGTTTTATTCTTTTACAGCCCGAGGACGTGCTGTGGTTTACCAGGGGGGAATGTAGCACCCCGAGGGCTCGGCTGCTACAGGGGTATTGCACCTCGATCCAGAGGTGTGGTATTCCACTCCCGGGTAAGGATGGAGTGTGGAACTGAGCTCAGCTAGTTGCATGCACTACACTCATCCCATTTCCGGGGGACAGAACAACGGTACTCCCACCAGATAGATGTGCAGGTACGACAGCGTCTGTCCCTGGCTGGAGTGGGAGGGGGGGAGGAACATCCCAGTAGTGTAGGAGCAGTCAGGGGAGGGCCTCTGGGCATAGGAAGGAGCCCATTGGGTGCTAGTCACCTGGGCTCGGGTGTCAGAGGGAGTATAAGAGGTGGGCACCATCTTGAGACAGGGTCCTGTTCAGAGGAGAGTCTGTTCAGAGAGGAGCTCAGCCAGAGAGGGCTGAGGGGGAGCTGTGGCTCCGTCTGGGCCCAGCTCCAGAGCCAGGCCTGAAGCAGAGAGAGGAAGAAAAGGGAACACAAGGAAAGGCCCAGGGACGCAAGCAGAGGGAACCCTGAGATCCCACGAGTGAACCAGAACGGGTGAGGGGTTGGCAGAGAAGGGTACCGGATCCCAAGCTGGTGGAGGCAAATCATCCTTAGCCAGAAACCGGAGGTCGTGGTCAAGCTTTGGCACGACCCCCCGCCACATCCACCAGGAAGGCACGCCACATAGGGTCAGGAAAACCGGAGAGAGGTTTTGCCCCATAAGGCCCAAGGAAGCCGGACATAGGTGGGTCCCTGGTGAGGACGGCCTGTAGGAAGGATGAGAGGGGAGCTCAGGACCACGCTCTGGAACTGCCTGGGAGTTGGCCGAGTCCCGCACCTGGTGGACGCAGCACGGCTCGGGTGGTCACCCTTGGCCGAAGTGACCGGAGCAACACCTGTGAGTAAAAGCCTTGAAACTGCACCACACGTCTCTGAGCTTCCTTGCTGCACCATCACTACCACTATCATTCACTTCTGCTGCCCTGGGGCCATACCCCTCCCGTTGGGGGTTATACCATCTACGCTGCACAACCATATCACCGGCCTCAGCGGTCTGCCCTGCAGCGGCGGCTCCATAGCCGCATTCAACGGGTGGCGTAGTCGGACACTAATACCATCATACCAATAACTGCCACTTGGTTTGACCACCCTGGGCACGGACCGGGTCCCCGCCACTCGGAGACTACAACCCCCATCGGATCCGGCTCCGGGTAAGCCCCCGTGCGCGCGATGCCGCACGACTCAGGCCCAGGGGTGCGTCAGCATCGCCGCTGACCTCCGTGCGGCAGATGAGCCGCTAACGGCCGCCATCTTTTTCTGAAATGCCGCGTCGCTGATTGGCCACGCCAGACCAATCAGCGACACGGGATTTCCTGGACAGAAGGACAGACAGATTGACAGACGGGATAAGACAATTCTATTAATGACTCTATATAATATATGAGTTTCACTTTTTGTATTGAAGAACTGAAATAAATTAACTTCTTGATGATATTATAATTTAGTGAGATGCACCTATATATACATCGGCCCCAGTGTATCCCATGTGATGTATATACATCGTCCTCAACGTATCCTATGTGATGTATATACATTGTCCCCAACGTATCCTATATGATGTATATACACAGGGGTGGATTAAGAGTAGCCAGGGCCCCGGGCAGTTTAAAAGGTGTGGTCCCCCACCCAGGTACCGGATGTATCACGTGACATGTCACATGATCCCCTTTGATAGATCATGTGATTGGTCATGTGATCAACACACAGATGTTCGGATCACATCTATAGACAGAGAATGAGGAAAAAAAAATTCCATAACATAGCACTATATATAGTAGATCAGGGTGGCAGATTAATTTTCCCGAGGGGCCACATGAGAGATCGTGACTGTTTTGGAGGCCGATCCAATAGACTGAAATTAATTCTGCTCCATATTAATATTAACAAAATAATTTAAAAAAATTATATTAATTGTATGACTTAATATTGAGCAGAATTAAGTATGCTGACATCCCTCTATATACAGTATGAGCCCCCGCATAGCTCCCTAGATACAGTATGAGCGCCCGCATAGCTCCCTAGACACAGTATGAGCCCCCGCATAGCCCCTCTATATACAGTATGAGCCCCCACATAGCCTCCTATATACAGTATGAGCCCCGCATAGCTCCCTAGATACAGTATGAGCCCCTGCAGAGCCCTGTACATATAGTATGAGCCCCCACACAGCCCCCTACATACAGTATGAGCCCCTACATAGTTATTTAGATACAAAATGATTCTGCACATAGCCCCTATATACAGTATGAGCCCGCACATAGCTCCTTATATACAATATGAGCCTGCACATAGCTCCCTATATACAGTGTGAGCCCGCACATAGCTCCTTATATACAATATGAGCCCGCACATAGCTCCCTATATACAGTATGAGCCCGCACATAGCTCCCTATATACAGTATGAGCCCGCACATAGCGGTCTAGATACAGTATGAGCCCCCGCAGAGCCCTGTACATATAGTATGAGCCCCCACACACCCCCCTACATACAGTATGAGCCCCCGCATAGCCTTGTACATATAGTATGAGCCCACACACTGCCACCTACATACAGTATGAGCCCCTACATAGTTACTTAGATACAATATGAGTCTGCACATAGCCCCTATATACAGTATGAGCCCGCACATAGCTCCCTATATACAGTATGAGCCCGCACATAGCTCCCTATATACAGTATGAGCCCGCACATAGCTCCCTTCTCTGATCGACTGTCGGTACCACAGCAAGCTCAGAGAATGGTCGACTCCCACTCTGGGGGCGGCAAATTGCAGCTGCCTGGGAGACACCTCTGACCTCCGCATGAGGTGGCCTGAAGGCACCCCCCTGACGGCTGTACCCAGGTCACATGCCCCTCCTCTTCCCCTAGGTATGGCCCTGTAGAGTCTATATGAGAATACATGACTATCTATAATATAATCAGGGATGTGTCCGTCAGTCCGAAGCCTCTATAGACTGTGCACGCAATGCGCCTGCACAGTCTGGCCGGAGACAGAAGAACACATCAGATGTTACAGGTGACAGGGAGGAGGACGAGGATAAAGGATTGTAATGACGGAGATCACGTCATACTGCCATCTTCGGCGCCATTAGGACACATACCTTGATGTCCGGCGAGGTTGGAGGAGTGTGGCGTTGTGGTTCATGCATGCGCAGGTGCGAACTCTGGCGCCACACTCCTCCAGCCTTGCCGGTGTTCGAGGATGCGCTGCAAGCGAGAGGGGAAAAGGCGGGTAGGAGTGTTGTTTTTTTTTTTGTATGGATGGAAGAACATCAGAGCAGGCAAGATGGGGGAACATATACCAGGATGGGGGATAAGGATGGGGAGGGAGCATATACCAGGATGGGGAGGGAGCATATACCAGGATGGGCAGGGAGCATATACCAGGATGGGGGAGCATTTGGTTTTAGTAATGGGGTCTGGCCCGGCGCCGGTTCAGTCTTTACTTTCAGTATACAGAGCAACCCCTGTAATCCTGGCCCTGACTGACAGCCGGTCTCAATGTAGAGTCAGTGTCAGTCAGGGCCGGGGGCTCGGTTGCAGAGGACGCTCTGTATACTCAGAGTGGTGACCGAACCGGCACTGCCCTCATGACTGACACCGAATGCTGGCGAGGAGAATAAAGATCATTTTCTCCCCACTGCATTCAGCTACTGGGCAGTATAAAAACGCTGTTTACCTGAACGCAGGTTAATAGCGTTATTTCTGATGAAAGGAACCCTTTAATTTTGTAGCACATTACTTCAATGAAATGGTGCCGGAGTCAGTGCATGCGCTTACCACGCTATCCAGCACCATTTTATTGAAGTGTTTATGAGAATTCGCAGACACAGTGTCTTAAAAAAAATGGCGCCAGAAATGTACCACTAAAAATGCTTGTGACCCGGGTGTAAAACGGGTTCAATAGCTAGTATAATATACTGTGATACAGACATTAGATGTTATACTATACACATTGTTATATCCCATCTGATGTCTGTACCACAGTATTATATACACTAATCTGTTTACTGGATGTGACATTTTGTACAGGGATATACACTGTACTGATCACACCTGCCTACAGGACCTCACATATCATATATGGATCAGTACAGTATGTGATGTCCTGCAGGTTCAGGGTTGATCAGTCAGTGCAGGATCCTCTATGCAATGTCTGTGGTCGCTCTGCTGGGGCTCAGTGGGATTTATTACAGGACTCTGAATTTTCCTGCAGATCTGGTGATGCTGGAGCCGATGACCCAGAGTGACCTGATCTGCAGCAACGATGAAAGTCCTGCAATAACTTATACAGAGCCCTATCAGAGCGGCCGCTGAACTGACACTATGGAATCTTATGCAAACTCATCAGGAGGGGAGCAGCATCCTGCAGCCCCCTCCTCACTCCAGACATCCTCTCCAGACCTCATATTTACCGCCATTCACTGACCTGATCCACCAGCTCCTCTCCCGCAGGATAAAGAAGCTCCAGGCGCTGCTGTGTGATGTCAGTCCTGGAGACGCAGCACACAGCGCGCAGGGTGCGTGTCTGCCTCCCTGTGATGTGGCCAGCGTCTAAAAGGTACAGTGCGGTCCCCCTGCCAAACCTGCCCCTGCCTCTGCACAAAACATTATAATGAGGGCAATCTGGCCATGGGTCCCCCCGAAGCCCCGGGCCCCGGGCGGTAGCCCAAATTGCCCTCATTATAATCCGTATATACATCAGCCCCAGTGTATCCCATGTGATGTATATACATCTTTCCCAGCGTATCCCATCTGATGTATATACATCGGCCCCAGTGTATCCTATGTGATGTATATAGATCGCCCCCAGCACATCCCCTCAGAAGTATATACATCGGCCCCATTGTATCCTATGTAATGTATACATATCATCCCCAGTGTATCCTATGTAATGTATATGCATCGGCCCCAGATTATACTATCTGATGTAAACAGCATAATTAAGTGCTGTATTTAGTGTGGACCTGTGTATATAGCATGTAGTGAGGTGCTGTGTGTAATATATAGTGTAGATGTGATGTGAATATAATATGTGTGTATAGCATATAGTGTGGGCTGCACATTTTATATAAAAGGCACATCTCTACACTATATAGTATACACACAGCTCCATACCATGTTTTATAACCCAGTATATAGTGTGGAGCTCTGTATATGGTGTGGACTTCCCACTAAAAGTTATGTACTCAGGCACAGCACCACACTAAATAACTATATACACAGCTCCATAGTTCATACTATAATATATATACTATAATATTTACTACATGTATATACAATGGTCCCAGTGTTTGTGTGGGTATATATATATATATATATATATATATATATTTAGATGTTTGTAGCATATATTTTGGAGCTATGTATGCTGTGTATAATTCTCCCTATGGCCACGGCCCCACTATCAGTATTTGGTCAGTATTCGGTCAGTATTTTTTCTCAGGAGTTGGAGACAAAACCAGGAGTTGGTGATAAATCCAGAATTGGTGACTTGTTTCTATTATACCTTTTCTCTGATTGTTCCTCACCTGGTTTTGGCTCCCACTCCTAAGAAAAAATACTGACCAAATACTGATAGTGGGGCCGTGGCCTTACACACAGTATATATAGGACATGAGAAGTGGTACTTTGCAGTGTACTGTATATATACAGAATAATACAGATACTGACAATTGCAACCAGCATACAGACAGAAGTGGTACTGTGCAGTGTATACTGTATATACAGAATAATACAGATACTGCGGAAATAATACTGACCGAATACTGACCAAATACTGATAGTGAGGCTGTGGCCTAAGTCTCAGTATCTGTATTATTCTGCATATTTACACTGCACAGTACCACTTCTCCTGCCCTGTATAATGGGTGTAATTCTCAGTATCTTTATTATTCTGTATATATACACTGCACAGTACCACTTCTCCTGTCCTGTATACTGGGTGTAATTCTCAGTATCTGTATTATTCTGTGTATATACTGTATATAGACTGTATATATACACTGCAGAGTACCACTTCTCCTGCCCTGTATACTGATGTAAATCTCAGTATCTGTATTATTCTGTGTATATAAATTGACTGCAATATTCTCAGTATCTGTATTAATCTGTATATATACACTGCACAGTACTACTTCTCCCGTCTTGTATACTGGTTTTAATTCTCAGTATCTGTATTATTCTGTGTATATACTGTATATAGACTGTATATAGACTGCACAGTACCACTTCTCCTGTCCTGTATACTGGGTGTAATTTTCAGTATTTGTATTATTCTGTGTATATACTGTATATAGACTGTATATACACTGCACAGTACCACTTCTCCTGCCCTGTATACTGGGTGTAATTATCAGTATCTTTATTATTCTGTATATATACACTGCACAGTACCACTTCTCCTGCCCTGTATACTGATGTAAATCTCAGTATCTGTATTATTCTGTGTATATAAATTGACTGCAATATTCTCAGTATCTGTATTAATCTGTATATATACACTGCACAGTACTACTTCTCCCGTCTTGTATACTGGTTTTAATTCTCAGTATCTGTATTATTCTGTGTATATACTGTATATAGACTGTATATAGACTGCACAGTACCACTTCTCCTGTCCTGTATACGGAGTGTAATTTTCAGTATCTGTATTAATCTGTATATATACACTGCACAGTACCACTTCTCCCGTCTTGTATTCTGGTTTTAATTCTCAGTATCTGTATTATTCTGTGTATATACTGTATATAGACTGTATATAGACTGCACAGTACCACTTCTCCTGTCCTGTATACGGAGTGTAATTTTCAGTATCTGTATTAATCTGTATATATACACTGCACAGTACCACTTCTCCCGTCTTGTATTCTGGTTTTAATTCTCAGTATCTGTATTATTCTGTGTATATACTGTATATAGACTGTATATAGACTGCACAGTACCACTTCTCCTGTCCTGTATACGGAGTGTAATTTTCAGTATCTGTATTAATCTGTATATATACACTGCACAGTACCACTTCTCCCGTCTTGTATACTGGTTTTAATTCTCAGTATCTGTATTATTCTGTGTATATACTGTATATAGACTGTATATAGACTGCACAGTACCACTTCTCCTGTCCTGTATACGGAGTGTAATTTTCAGTATTTGTATTATTCTGTATACATATAGACTGCACAGTACCACTTCTCCTGTCCTGTATACGGAGTGTAATTTTCAGTATTTGGATTATTCTGTATACATATAGACTGCACAGTGCCATTTCCTCGGTCCTATTCTTGGAGAGACTGTATTACAGTTAGGTAGAGTCATTATTGGTTTATCATTTTCTACATTCCTATGGGCAAATAAAAATACATTTTGAAATCTTGTTTAAATGGGTTATCCCAAGTTTGGAAGTTATCCCCCTTCTTATGGATAGGGGATGACTTTCTGATCACTGCGGCCCTAACCACTGGGACCACCATGATCCAGAGAAACGGAACTGTGAAAAGATAAATGGAGCTGTGGTTGATGATGCGCACTGCTGCGCCATTCACGTGGGGCTCGTCAAATAACTCCTTTAAGAGAGTGCTGAGGGGCATGACCAAGAAAAGTAACACATAGGTGCGCTTGTACACATCTGTAGATGGACAAAGACAGCGGTGCACACAGCGCGCAGCGCAAAGTTTACCCTTATGTACAGCACCATACATAAAATGGCACTATATAAAATAGAGCAGGGGTGGGAGATTAATTTTCCCAAGGGGCCACATGAGAGACCATGATTGTTGTGGAGACCAAACCAATAGGCTGAAATTAATTCTGCTCAATGTTAATATTAACATATTAATTATAATTATTTTTTATAATATAATATTTAATAATAATAAATAATAATAACTTAATATTGAGCACAATTAAGTATGCTGACATCCCCCTATATACAGTATGAGCCCTCCCACATCACCCCCTACATACAGTATGAGCCACCACATAGCCCCCTACATACAGTAAGAGCCCCACATAGCTCCTTATATACAGTGTGAGCCCCCAGATAGCGCCTTAGATACAGTATGAGCCTCCACATAGCCTCCCATATACAGTATGAGCCTGCGCATAGCTCCCTAGATACAGTATGAGCCCCCATATAGCTCTCTAGATACAGTATGAACCCTCGCATAGCTCCCTAGATACAGTAGATACAGTATGAACCCTCGAATAGCTCCCAGGATACAGTAGATACAGTATGAACCCTCGCATAGCTCCCTAGATACAGTAGATACAGTATGAGCCCCCGCATAGCTCCATAGATACAGTATGAGCCCCGTGCATAGCTCCCAAGATACAGTATGAGACCCCGCATAGACTCCTAGATACAGTATGAGACCCCGCATAGCCTCCTAGATACAGTATGAGCCCCGTGCATAGCCTCCTAGATACAGTATGAGACCCCACATAGCCTCCTAGATACAGTATGAGACCCCACATAGCCTCCTAGATACAGTATGAGACCCCGCATAGCCTCCTAGATACAGTATGAGACCCCACATAGCCTCCTAGATACAGTATGACACCCCGCATAGACTCCTAGATACAGTATGACACCCCGCATAGCCTCCTAGATACAGTATGAGCCCCGTGCATAGCTCCCAAGATACAGTATGAGCCCCCACATAGCCTCCTAGATACAGTATGAGCCCCGTGCATAACTCCCAAGATACAGTATGAGACCCCACATAGCCTCCTAGATACAGTATGAGCACCTGCATAGCCTCCTAGATACAGTATGAGCCCCGTGCATAGCCTCCTAGATACAGTATGAGACCCCACATAGCCTCCTAGATACAGTATGAGACCCCACATAGCCTCCTAGATACAGTATGAGCACCTGCATAGCCTCCTAGATACAGTATGAGCCCCTGCATAGCCTCCTAGATACAGTATGAGACCCCACATAGCCTCCTAGATACAGTATGAGACCCCACATAGCCTCCTAGATACAGTATGAGACCCCACATAGCCTCCTAGATACAGTATGAGCCCCTGCATAGCCTCCTAGATACAGTATGAGCCCCTGCATAGCCTCCTAGATACAGTATGAGCCCCTGCATAGCTTTTTGGTATTAATCTAAATTGAATACATTTTTAATTTTTAAATGGATAAATTTGTTAGCTAGTTATTACTAATCCTCAGATATACATCTGTTTTTTGTACACTGGTCCACACGCACATGTAGACACACACACTCACTCACAAACACACACGCAGTCACACACATACACACACATGCAGTCACACACATACACACACATGCAGTCATGCACATACACACACATACGCAGTCACGCACATACACACACATATGCAGTCACGCACATACACACATGCAGTCACGCACATACACACACACATGCAGTCACGCACATACACACATGCAGTCACGCACATACACACACACATGCAGTCATGCACATACACACACATACGCAGTCACACACATACACACACATGCAGTCACGCACATACACACACATATGCAGTCACGCACATACACACATGCAGTCACGCACATACACACACACATGCAGTCATGCACATACACACACATACGCAGTCACACACATACACACACATGCAGTCACGCACATACACACACATGCAGTCACACACATACACACACATGCAGTCACGCACATACACACATGCAGTCACGCACATACACACACATACGCAGTCACACACATACACACACATGCAGTCACGCACATACACACACATGCAGTCACGCACATACACACACATGCAGTCATGCACATACACACACATGCAGTCACACACATACACACACACATGCAGTCACACACATACACACACATGCAGTCACGCACATACACACACATGCAGTCACGCACATACACACACATGCAGTCACGCACATACACACACATGCAGTCACGCACATACACACATGCAGTCACGCACATACACACACACACATGCAGTCACGCACATACAGTCATGGCCAAAAGTATTGAGAATGAGACAAATAGTAATTTTTCCAAAGTTTACTGCTTCATTTTTTGTAATGGCAATTTGCATTCCTGAATGTCAAAGAGTGATCAGCTTAACAGCAATTACTGTACTTGCAAAGTCAATATTTGCCCAGAAAATGAACTTTAACCCCCAAAACACATTTCAACATCATTGCAGTCCTGCCTTAAAAGGAGCAGCTAACATTGTTTTAGTGATTGATCTATTAACACAGGTGTGGGTGTTGATGAGGACAGGGCTGGCGATCAATCAGTCATGATTAAGTAAGAATGACATCACTGGACACTTTAAAAGGAGGCTGGTTCTTGGTATCATTGTTTCTCTTCAGTTAACCATGGTTATCTCTAAAGAAACACGTGCAGCCATCATTGCACTGCACAAAAATGGCCTAACAGGGAAGAGTATCGCAGCTACAAAGATTGCAACTCAGTCAACAATCTATCGCATCATCAAGAACTTCAAGGAGAGAGCTTCCATGTTGTCAAAAAGGCTCCAGGGCGCCCAAGAAAGACCAGCAAGCGCCAGGACCGTATCTTAAAACTGTTTCAGCTGCGGGATCGGACTACCAGCAGTGACGAGCTTGCTCAGGAATGGCAGCAGGCTGGTGTGAGTGCTTCTGCACGCACTGTGAGGCGGAGACTCTTTGAGCAAGGGCTGGTTTCAAGGAGGGCAGCAAAGAAGCCACTTCTCTCCAGAAAAAACATCAGGGACCGACTGATATTCTGCAAAAGGTACAGGGAGTGGACTGCTGAGGACTGGGGCAAAGTCATTTTCTCTGATGAATCCCCTTTTCGATTGTTTGGGACATCTGGAAAACAGCTTATTCGGAGAAGAAGAGGTGAGCGCTACCACCAGTCTTGTCTCATGCCAACTGTAAAGCATCCTGAAACCATTCATGTGTGGGGTTGCTTCTCAGCCAAGGGAATCGGCTCACTCACAGTCTTGCCTAAAAACACAGCCATGAATAAAGAATGGTACCAGAATGTCCTCCAAGAGCAACTTCTCCCAACCGTCCAAGAGCAGTTTGGCGCCCAACAATGCCTTTTCCAGCATGATGGAGCACCTTGCCATAAAGCAAAGGTGATAACTAAATGGCTCATGGAACAAAACATAGAGATTTTGGGTCCATGGCCTGGAAACTCCCCAGATCTTAATCCCATTGAGAACTTGTGGTCAATCATCAAGAGACGGGTGGACAAACAAAAACCAACAAATTCTGGCAAAATGCAAGCATTGATTATGCAAGAATGGACTGCTATCAGTCAGGATTTGGTCCAAAAATTGATTGAGAGCATGCCAGGGAGAATTACAGAGGTCTTGAAGAAGAAGGGGCAACACTGCAAATATTGACTTGCTGCGTTAACTCATTCTAACTGTCAATATAACCTATTGGTGCTCATAATATGATTGCAATTATATTTCTGTATGTGATATAAACATCAGACAAACACTAATAAAAACCAGAGGCCAGCAGATCATGTGAAAATATAATTTTGCTGTCATTCTCAAAACTTTTGGCCATGACTGTACACACACATGCAGTCACGCACATACACACATGCAGTCACGCACATACACACACACACATGCAGTCACACACATACACACACATGCAGTCACGCACATACACACACATGCAGTCACGCACATACACACATGCAGTCATGCACATACACACACATACGCAGTCACGCACATACACACACATGCAGTCACGCACATACACACACATATGCAGTCACGCACATACACACATGCAGTCACGCACATACACACACATACGCAGTCACGCACATACACACACATGCAGTCACGCACATACACACACATATGCAGTCACGCACATACACACATGCAGTCACGCACATACACACACACATGCAGTCATGCACATACACACACATACGCAGTCACACACATACACACACATGCAGTCACGCACATAC
This sequence comes from Phyllobates terribilis, assembly GCF_046119375.1. NCBI lineage: Eukaryota > Metazoa > Chordata > Amphibia > Anura > Dendrobatidae > Phyllobates > Phyllobates terribilis. The sequence goes on from NW_027362790.1 coordinate 5,053,796, forward strand.
ACACACATGCAGTCACACACATACACACACATGCAGTCACGCACATACACACATGCAGTCACGCACATACACACACATACGCAGTCACACACATACACACACATGCAGTCACGCACATACACACACATGCAGTCACGCACATACACACACATGCAGTCATGCACATACACACACATGCAGTCACACACATACACACACACATGCAGTCACACACATACACACACATGCAGTCACGCACATACACACACATGCAGTCACGCACATACACACACATGCAGTCACGCACATACACACACATGCAGTCACGCACATACACACACATGCAGTCACGCACATACACACATGCAGTCACGCACATACACACACACACATGCAGTCACGCACATACACACACATGCAGTCACGCACATACACACATGCAGTCACGCACATACACACACATGCAGTCACGCACATACACACATGCAGTCACGCACATACACACACACACATGCGGTCACGCACATACACACACATGCAGTCACGCACATACACACATGCAGTCACGCACATACACACACATGCAGTCACACACATACACATGCATGCAGGCACGCACATATACACACATGCAGTCACGCACATACACACACATACGCAGTCACACACATACACACACAGGCAGTCACACACATACACACACACGCAGTCACACACATACACACACACGCAGTCACGCACATACACACACATGCAGTCACACACATACACACACATGCAGTCACACACATACACATGCATGCAGTCACGAACATACACACACATGCAGTCATGCACATACACACACATGCAGTCACACACATACACACACATGCAGTCACACACATACACACACATGCAGTCACACACATACACACACATGCAGTCACGCACATACACACACATGCAGTCACACACATACAAACGCATGCAGTCACGCACATACAAACGCATGCAGTCACACACATACACACACAGGCAGTCACACACATACACACACATGCAGTCACGCACATACACACACATGCAGTCACACACATACACACACAGGCAGTCACACACATACACACACAGGCAGTCACACACATACACACACAGGCAGTCACGCACATACACACACATGCAGTCACACACATACAAACGCATGCAGTCACGCACATACACACACATGCAGTCACGCACATACACACACATGCAGTCACACACATACACACACATGCAGTCACACACATACACACACATGCAGTCACACACATACACACACATGCAGTCACGCACATACACACACATGCAGTCACACACATACACACACATGCAGTCACACACATACACACACATGCAGTCACACACATACACACACATGCAGTCACGCACATACACACACGCAGTCACACACATACACACACATGCAGTCACACACATACACACACATGCAGTCACACACATACACACACATGCAGTCACACACATACACACACATGCAGTCACACACATACACACACATGCAGTCACGCACATACACACACGCAGTCACGCACATACACACACACGCAGTCACGCACATACACACACATGCAGTCACGCACATACACACACATGCAGTCACGCACATACACACACATGCAGTCACGCACATACACACACATGCAGTCACACACATACACACACATACGCAGTCACACACATACACACACACGCAGTCACGCACATACACACATGCAGTCACACACAGACACACACGCACAGTCATGCACATACACACACATGCAGTCACACACATACACATACATGAAGTCACGCACATACACACAAGCGCAGTCATGCACAGACACACACGCGCAGTCATGCACATACACACACATGCAGTCACGCACATACACACACATGCAGTCACGCACATACACACACATGCAGTCACGCACATACACACACACGCAGTCACGCACATACACACATACGCAGTCACACACATACACACACATGCAGTCACGCACATACACACACATGCAGTCACGCACATACACACACATGCAGTCACGCACATACACACACACGCAGTCACGCACATACACACATACGCAGTCACACACATACACACACATGCAGTCACGCACATACACACACATGCAGTCACGCACATACACACACATGCAGTCACGCACATACACACACATACGCAGTCACACACATACACACACATGCAGTCACGCACATACACACACATACGCAGTCACACACATACACACACATGCAGTCACGCACATACACACACATGCAGTCACGCACATACACACACATGCAGTCACGCACATACACACACATGCAGTCACACACATACACACACATGCAGTCACGCACATACACACACATACGCAGTCACGCACATACACACACATGCAGTCACACACATACACACAAATGCAGTCACGAACATACACACACATGCAGTCATGCACATACACACACATGCAGTCACACACATACACACACATGCAGTCACACACATACACACACATGCAGTCACACACATACACACACATGCAGTCACGCACATACACACACATGCAGTCACACACATACAAACGCATGCAGTCACGCACATACAAACGCATGCAGTCACACACATACACACACAGGCAGTCACACACATACACACACATGCAGTCACGCACATACACACACATGCAGTCACACACATACACACACAGGCAGTCACACACATACACACACAGGCAGTCACACACATACACACACAGGCAGTCACGCACATACACACACATGCAGTCACACACATACAAACGCATGCAGTCACGCACATACACACACATGCAGTCACGCACATACACACACATGCAGTCACGCACATACACACACATGCAGTCAGGCACATACACACACATGCAGTCACACACATACACACACATGCAGTCACGCACATACACACACGCAGTCACGCACATACACACACATGCAGTCACACACATACAAACGCATGCAGTCACGCACATACACACACATGCAGTCACGCACATACACACACATGCAGTCACGCACATACACACACATGCAGTCACACACATACACACACATGCAGTCACACACATACACACACATGCAGTCACGCACATACACACACGCAGTCACGCACATACACACACACGCAGTCACGCACATACACACACATGCAGTCACGCACATACACACACATGCAGTCACGCACATACACACACATGCAGTCACGCACATACACACACATGCAGTCACACACATACACACACATACGCAGTCACACACATACACACACACGCAGTCACGCACATACACACATGCAGTCACACACAGACACACACGCACAGTCATGCACATACACACACATGCAGTCACACACATACACATACATGAAGTCACGCACATACACACACGCACAGTCATGCACATACACACACATGCAGTCACACACATACACATACATGAAGTCACGCACATACACACACGCGCAGTCATGCACAGACACACACATACGCAGTCACACACATACACACACATGCAGTCACGCACATACACACACATACGCAGTCACACACATACACACACATGCAGTCACGCACATACACACACATGCAGTCACGCACATACACACACATGCAGTCACGCACATACACACACATGCAGTCACGCACATACACACACATACGCAGTCACACACATACACACACATGCAGTCACGCACATACACACACATACGCAGTCACACACATACACACACATGCAGTCACACACATACACACACATGCAGTCACGCACATACACACACATACGCAGTCACACACATACACACACATGCAGTCACGCACATACACACACATGCAGTCACGCACATACACACACATACGCAGTCACACACATACACACACATGCAGTCACGCACATACACACATGCAGTCACGCACATACACACACATACGCAGTCACACACATACACACACACGCAGTCACGCACATACACACATGCAGTCACACACAGACACACACACGCAGTCATGCACATACACACATGCAGTCACGCACATACACACACACACATGCAGTCACGCACATACACACACATGCAGTCACGCACATACACACATGCAGTCACGCACATACACACACATGCAGTCACGCACATACACACACATGCAGTCACGCACATACACACACATGCAGTCACGCACATACACACACATGCAGTCACGCACATACACACATGCAGTCACGCACATACACACACACACATGCAGTCACGCACATACACACACATGCAGTCACGCACATACACACATGCAGTCACGCACATACACACACATGCAGTCACGCACATACACACATGCAGTCACGCACATACACACACACACATGCAGTCACGCACATACACACACATGCAGTCACGCACATACACACATGCAGTCACGCACATACACACACATGCAGTCACACACATACACATGCATGCAGGCACGCACATATACACACATGCAGTCACGCACATACACACACATACGCAGTCACACACATACACACACAGGCAGTCACACACATACACACACACGCAGTCACACACATACACACACACGCAGTCACGCACATACACACACATGCAGTCACACACATACACACACATGCAGTCACACACATACACATGCATGCAGTCACGAACATACACACACATGCAGTCATGCACATACACACATGCAGTCACACACATACACACACATGCAGTCACACACATACACACACATGCAGTCACACACATACACACACATGCAGTCACGCACATACACACACATGCAGTCACACACATACAAACGCATGCAGTCACGCACATACAAACGCATGCAGTCACACACATACACACACAGGCAGTCACACACATACACACACATGCAGTCACGCACATACACACACATGCAGTCACACACATACACACACAGGCAGTCACACACATACACACACAGGCAGTCACACACATACACACACAGGCAGTCACGCACATACACACACATGCAGTCACACACATACAAACGCATGCAGTCACGCACATACACACACATGCAGTCACGCACATACACACACATGCAGTCACACACATACACACACATGCAGTCACACACATACACACACATGCAGTCACACACATACACACACATGCAGTCACGCACATACACACACATGCAGTCACACACATACACACACATGCAGTCACACACATACACACACATGCAGTCACACACATACACACACATGCAGTCACGCACATACACACACGCAGTCACACACATACACACACATGCAGTCACACACATACACACACATGCAGTCACACACATACACACACATGCAGTCACACACATACACACACATGCAGTCACGCACATACACACACGCAGTCACGCACATACACACACACGCAGTCACGCACATACACACACATGCAGTCACGCACATACACACACATGCAGTCACGCACATACACACACATGCAGTCACGCACATACACACACATGCAGTCACACACATACACACACATACGCAGTCACACACATACACACACACGCAGTCACGCACATACACACATGCAGTCACACACAGACACACACGCACAGTCATGCACATACACACACATGCAGTCACACACATACACATACATGAAGTCACGCACATACACACACGCGCAGTCATGCACAGACACACACGCGCAGTCATGCACATACACACACATGCAGTCACGCACATACACACACATGCAGTCACGCACATACACACACATGCAGTCACGCACATACACACACACGCAGTCACGCACATACACACATACGCAGTCACACACATACACACACATGCAGTCACGCACATACACACACATGCAGTCACGCACATACACACACATGCAGTCACGCACATACACACACACGCAGTCACGCACATACACACATACGCAGTCACACACATACACACACATGCAGTCACGCACATACACACACATGCAGTCACGCACATACACACACATGCAGTCACGCACATACACACACATACGCAGTCACACACATACACACACATGCAGTCACGCACATACACACACATACGCAGTCACACACATACACACACATGCAGTCACGCACATACACACACATGCAGTCACGCACATACACACACATGCAGTCACGCACATACACACACATGCAGTCACACACATACACACACATGCAGTCACGCACATACACACACATACGCAGTCACGCACATACACACACATGCAGTCACACACATACACACAAATGCAGTCACGAACATACACACACATGCAGTCATGCACATACACACACATGCAGTCACACACATACACACACATGCAGTCACACACATACACACACATGCAGTCACACACATACACACACATGCAGTCACGCACATACACACACATGCAGTCACACACATACAAACGCATGCAGTCACGCACATACAAACGCATGCAGTCACACACATACACACACATGCAGTCACGCACATACACACACATGCAGTCACGCACATACACACACATGCAGTCACACACATACACACACATACGCAGTCACACACATACACACACACGCAGTCACGCACATACACACATGCAGTCACACACAGACACACACGCACAGTCATGCACATACACACACATGCAGTCACACACATACACATACATGAAGTCACGCACATACACACACGCGCAGTCATGCACAGACACACACGCGCAGTCATGCACATACACACACATGCAGTCACGCACATACACACACATGCAGTCACGCACATACACACACATGCAGTCACGCACATACACACACACGCAGTCACGCACATACACACATACGCAGTCACACACATACACACACATGCAGTCACGCACATACACACACATGCAGTCACGCACATACACACACATGCAGTCACGCACATACACACACACGCAGTCACGCACATACACACATACGCAGTCACACACATACACACACATGCAGTCACGCACATACACACACATGCAGTCACGCACATACACACACATGCAGTCACGCACATACACACACATACGCAGTCACACACATACACACACATGCAGTCACGCACATACACACACATACGCAGTCACACACATACACACACATGCAGTCACGCACATACACACACATGCAGTCACGCACATACACACACATGCAGTCACGCACATACACACACATGCAGTCACGCACATACACACACATACGCAGTCACACACATACACACACATGCAGTCACGCACATACACACACATACGCAGTCACACACATACACACACATGCAGTCACACACATACACACACATGCAGTCACGCACATACACACACATACGCAGTCACACACATACACACACATGCAGTCACGCACATACACACACATACGCAGTCATGCACATATGCATGCAGTCTTGCAAATACACAAACATGCAGTCAACACTCAGTCACGCACACACGTAGTCTTGTACACACATGCAGTCTTTTACACAAGCAGTCATACACACGCAGTCACATACACTCACGCGGTCATGCACACAGTCAGACACCAGCAGGCATGCGCACACATGGTCATACACACACGGTCATGCACATGCAGTCACGCATATACGCACACGGAGTCACGTATACACATGCAGACTTGCACATATACGGGTCGCAGAAATGTGTGCACACAAACATATACAGACATATACAAAGACACATACAGACATAAACATATTTGAAGACATACAGAAAAATACATGTAAACAGACATATCACATATTACAACTGTGCTGGTCTCAGAGATGGTCTTCAATGTCCAAGGGCTACTAAATGGATTTGATGCTTACATTCATGTGATAATTTACCCCATACTGTAAATCATACTAATATTAGTGGTTTCCCTGGGAAGAAGCTAAACCACCCTAGCCACCGGTCTGAGGGTCCTTGGGATACTACAATTTAGGGTAAGCGGTCACAGGCCCTTTGGTCCATTATTCTGATACTTATACATTTGCTGATGGTGGCCGTGGGAGTTGGTATTTTAGTGGCACACTTAGTGCTTATACTCTCACCACTTGCCCTATATAGATTACCTGGGTCAACCTGTTACCACTAGCCTAAAACACCCCGCTTTTCCCAGCCTATACCTTGCATAGAGCTATATATAATCTCTGATTGGTTTTCCCCTGGGGGGTTTCCTTACACTTACCCCTATGCACACTGTTTTTGTCTTTATTGTCTATTTGCTATTATGTATACATCTGTATTTAATAAAGATTTTGTCATATCTTTGCATAAGAAACTCCTAGTTTCTCTGTTTTTTTCCAAATTATCCTAATATTAGTGGTTTCCCTAGGAGCATCAGGACCTAAGATGTTATTATACAGATGAGGGAACACTGCGAAAAATGTAATAATCTATAGTAAGGGGTATATTGGGCCTAATTTACCCCAAAAATGTCCTTGTTACCCATCCCAAGAAGTCAGAGCTCAGTGTAATGAGTACAATGCCGCACGTTACTAAATCATTGTGACGTCTATAAACATGGACCAGTGCATCCTACTGTAAACTCTAGACATATTAGCTGTCATCCAAAGAGCACCATGACCTAAAGGATCAGGGGAATCTTGGGGTGATGGCTGATAAATCTGCTTTTTAAAAATAAAATTAAAAAAATAAAAAAATTGAGGTTTTATTACTATTGATAACAAAGCCAATTTTAATATTAGACAGTATTTCTGAATAAGGCCTAATGTTACCCCTACTATTGTTAAAATATTAGCTGTCACCCCAAAGCCAAAACCAGGTGAGGAACAATCAGAAAAAGGTATAATAGAAACAAGTCACCAATTCTGCATTTATCACCCACTCCTGGTCTTGGCTCCCACTCCTGAGAAAAAATACTGACTGAATACTGACCAAATACTGATAGTGGGGCCGTGGCCTAAGAGCTAAAGTCGGTCTCGGGGGGTAGGTAAGCCTTTTTATCATGCTCTCCCACTGCTAACTTATAAAGGAGGCAGAAAAGCGTTTGCCGACATATGATGTAATAGCTCCTCCAATGTCAGGTCTCTATGTATGGAGCAGGTTCAGGAGCTGAGCCCGCATCATACTGGGCAGATGCCTGTACACATAACACCGACAATGAATGGGGTATAGCTACACATTCAGGAAAAAAAATACATGTGTAGAATCATTAAGGTCCACTGGACCACAATTCAAGTATGAAATGACCTACAACAATCCAGTAAGGATTAAATAATACAGCAGACATAATGGAGTAAATTCTTTATTTGGATAAATCAGTGATCAGACATAGAAAAATACGTTAAAAAACATGTAATTGACAATTATACATTAAAGCACACGTGGGGTGTAGAGACACAGCCTATGTATTGAATAGTGGTTCTCCCTAGGACGCACATATATTGGATTTCATCCAGTAAATACATGAATACAAGTAAATGAACACCATCGATATATTAAATACATAAAGTGCATGTGCAGATATATATATGTATATACCAGAATAACATCAAAGAGAAAAACAGTACATCTAATATAATAAATAGGAAAAATCTCATATAATTCTTGTGACACATAACTTGAATATATGGCCGTAATAATGTACATAGTGCAAAAGTCATTGGCCAACATAAGAATAAATATCAGGATATAATGAAGAAATAAACATGGGATTAGCCAAATCCAGAGGCAGTATGGCATGAGCGGGGTAGGGCTGTGTGACCTCCACCCACAGGCGTTCTGCTCGCGGTTCTACAGGGAGATGCCTGTACACAGCCGGCATCTGTAACCGCAGCCATCAGAGATTGTTCTGATCGCTGCTGTTACACTGATCACTGGCTGCGGATGGGTTATCATGGCAGCTGACTATGAGAACTACTAGGATGAGTGTAAAATTAAATGTTCCTGTGCTGAGATAATCTTATAAATGTGCCCCTGCTGTGTACTGTGTAATGGCCGTGTCTGACCGTGCTGGACAATGGTCTGATCATACCACAGCTCCTGGGCAGGAGGAAGCAAAAGAGGATACAGACAGGATCACAAAGGATTATTTCTTTCAGGAAAAATATTGCTTAAAAACAGACAGCAAAATGTTTTACCTCACAAAATGAATCAGCTGTGATCCCGTGTTGTAATGTCTGTATACTCTTTTGTGTCCTCCCCTGCCCAGGAGCTGTGGTATGATCAGACCATGGCCCTGTAAGGTCAGACACATCCATTACACAGTACAGACCAGGGGCACATTTATAAGATGATCTCAGCACAGGAACATTTTCTAACACATCCAATTGTAGAACTTATTTTTACTCCAAGATCTATTAGTTAAAATGTACTTTGTTTGTGGGAAAACCCTTTAAATTCCATAAGAGGACTGAAAAAATAAAATAAACATACATAAAAACGTGTCAAAAATATAAACCAAATAAAAACTTATAATAATTTGAATCAACCCTTTTCCTTTATTAAGTATAAAAAAAAATAATTATATTATTATCAAAATATTCAATTAAGTGTGTTTTTGGCCGACACACTTTCCTAACAAAAGGCAATAAAATGTGATCAAAACATCTCCCCACCTCACAAAAAAAGAATAAAACATTTGCAGGTCTTAGAAAATGGACGCACAAACCCAATGTTTCTTTATTTACAAATGTTCACATTTTTTCATCACTTAAATTTAAAAAAAAAAATAGACAAGTTTGGGGTCTTAGTAAATGTTCACACCTGGAGATTCATTTTACCCAGTCATTTTTATTGCACGATGAATACCACATGAACAAAAGAAAAAAATCAATGGTGGAGTTGCTTTTTTTCTTCTTTCTTTTTTTCACCATTTCAATGAATTTGGAATTTGAAATTACAACTCATCCTGCAAAACGCAATCCCTCATACGCTATGGTGATGGGAAAGCAAAAAATATGGCTCTTGGAAGAAGGGGAGGGAAAAAAGTAAAGTGTAAAGATGAGAATTGTCAGTGTTGGGAAGGGGCTTAAGTAATGGATATCTTACCTTGGTCTGGAATGCGAAGTCTGCGCGGACAAGGAAGGGGCTCCCAGATGCCAGCTGTAAAACCCGTCGCTCCACCATCCCAGAAGCATCACCGGAAGCAAGCAGGGCTCTTTTGCTGATGATCTTAGTAGCAAAATATTTGCGGGTAGATGTATCCTCCGCCAGCACGACCATGCCAAAACTTCCCCGGCCGAGCACATGATGGAACAGTAATCTCCTTTTGAAGTTATCAGACACTGTGGCTTCACTGCTATCCTCTTCTTTCTTCAGATCCATGGCTTTCTGTCCTGTTGAAATCCTTCGTCGTTTTATACCCTGGATCTCCTTTGAAGATGTCTTTTCATCTCCCAATGAGCTGAAGATGGCTCCTCGCTTCTTGGCTCCCATCTTCAGATGTGCCTTCATCTCTTCCTCTCCATCTTTCTTCTGGACAGGTTGTTTTGTCGTCTTGACTGAAGACTTCCTCTCATCATCAGATGTGTCATAGGTAGGTCTTCGTCTGTTCACTCCTTCTCTCCTAAATTTCGCTTGCATTTTGTCGCTCTGCTCAGCAGACATCTCCTCAACTGTCGCCAGTCACCTCCAACTGTCACTCACTGCCGATCAAATGTAAGCATCTCAGCTAGCGCACAGCAATCTACTGGTCATGTGATCAGCAACTGACCAGTGACATTTATAAGATGCATAGCCTTTCACTGAGATTTAATACATGGGTATTTAAAATTATGCCAGGTGATCTGTGGAGTACAAGGTGCAGCTGTTACTAATATTAGTAAATCTGCACCAAGTGCCCAATTTGACTGATGTTTGTTAATATAGATATGAGATATATATACCTATACATATACAAACTATATATACATACAGTGTATATATATATATATATATATATATATATATGACGCGCCCCTGGGCCTGTGTCGCGCTGCGTTGCGCACGCGGGAGCTTACCCGGAGCCGGATCTCTTGAGGGTTGTAGTCTCGTGGCGGTGATCCGGTCCGTGCCCAGGGAGTCAGACTAAGTGGCGCTGTATCAGCGGTAGATGATGGACGACTACGCCACCCGTTGAATGCAGCGAAGGAGCTGCCGCTGCAGGGCAGACCGCTGAGGCCGGTGGTAGGATTGTGCAGCGTGATAGTATAACCCCCAACGGGAGGGGTATGGCCTCAGGGCAGCCGACGTGGATGATGGGGGTAGCAGGAACCACTCAGAGATGATGCGGTGTAGTTCAGGGTCTTTACTGGTGACAAAGATAGACCCTCCCGGAGTACTGGCTAGCGGTTGGGGCCTGGTCAGTCCTTGAGCAGATGGGATCTCCCCTGGCCAGGCGGAGTTGTAGGCCTCCCAAACTAACGATACTCTTCTGGCTACCTTGCTAGAAGCGAGTATAAGTAGCCCACGTCCCTGAGTGTACCGTGTGGTGCTCACCCGTATGGCCGGTGACTCGGGGCCTTCTAGTAGCTTCCGCTCCTCAGGGGCTGGCAGCTGCAGAGCTCCTGTTGTTTCTTCCTATGCTGCTTCTCTTCTCTACTTCTGGCATGGCCCAGGAGCTGGGCCCAGCCGGAGCCACAGCTCCCTGTCGGCCCTCCTGGCTGAACTCTCCCTCTCAACTCTCTAACCCTGCCTCAGCCCCAGGTTTATACAGGGGAAGTTCTTCCCCTCCCAGGACTGGGCAGGAGGTGTGGCATGCATAGGATTCCTGACCAAGAGACCTCCCACCTGCTCTCAGACGTAATATCTCTATCACTGTGGCAACCAGACCCCTGGGGTGTCACATATATATATATATATATATATATATATATATATATATATATATATATACAGTTAAAACCAGAAGTTTACACACACTATATATAAAGACACATCTGCATGTTTTTCTCAATATCTGACATGAAATCAGAATAAACCTTTCCTGTTTTAGGTCAATTAGGATTACCATAATTTTTAATATTTGCCAAATGCCAGAATAATGGGAGAGAAAGAATGTTTTAAAGCATTTTTTATTACTTACTGCAAAGTCAAAAGTTTACATACACTAAGATTACTATGCCTTTAAACAATTCTGGACTGCCCATATGATGATGTCATGTGTTTGGAAGCTTTTTTTGGCAACATCTGAGTTAATTAGAGACACATCTGTGGATGTATTTTAATGCACACCTGAAACACACTGCTTTATTGTGTAGCATCATGGGAAAGTCTAAAGAAATCAGCCAAGATATCAGAAAGAGAATTTTGGACTTGCATATGTCTGGCTTATCCTTGGGTACATTTTCAGGATACCTGAAGGTGCCTCGTTCATCTGTACAAACAATTATACGCAAGTACAAACAAGATGGGAATGTCCAGTCATCATACCGCTCAGGAAGGAGACGGGTTCTGTGTCCCAGAGATGAACATGCTTTGGTCCGACATGTGCATATCAACCCAAGGACAAAAGCAAAAGATCTTGTGAAGATGATGGTGGAAGCTGGTAAGATTGTGTCAATATCCACAGTGAAACGAGTACTGTATCAACATGGGCTAAAAGGCAACTCTGCCAGGATGAAGCCATTACTCCAAAAGAAAGATAAAAAAACAGATTAATGTTTGCAAATGCACACAGGAACAAATACCTTAATTTTTGGCGATTTGTCCTGTGGTCTGATGAAGCTAAAATTTTACTTTTTTGAGGATAATGACCATCGTTACTTTTGGAGGAAAAAGGGAGAAGCTTGGAAGCCTAAGAACACCATCCCAACTGTGAAACACAGGGGTAGCAGCATCATGTTGTGGGATTGTTTTGCTGCAGGAGGGACTGGTGCACGTCACAAAATAGATGGCATCATGAGAAAAGAAGATTATGTGGCAATACTGAAGCAACATCTCAAGACATCAGCCAGAAAGTTAAAGCTTGGGCGGAAATGTGTCTTCCAAATGGACGATGACCCAAAGCATACTGCCAAAATGGTAACAAAGTGGCTTAAGGATAATAAAGTCAATGTTTTGGAGTGGCCATCACAAAGCCCTGATCTCAATCCTATTGAAAATGCAGGTGTGAGCAAGGCGACCTACAAACCTGGATCAGTTACACCAGTTTTGTCCGGAGGAATGGGCCCAAATTCCGACCAACTATTGTGAGAAGCTTGTGGAAGGATATCCCGAACGTTTGACACAAGTCATTGAGTTTAAGGGTAATGGTACCAAATACTAATGACATGTATGTAAGCTTTTGACTTTGCAGTAAGTAATAAAAATGCCTTAAAACATTCTATCTCTCTCTTTCATTATTCTGGTGTTTTGCAAGTAAACTTCTGGTTTCAACTGTATATACAGTACAGACCAAAAGTTTGGACACACCTTCTCATTTAAAGATTTTTCTGTATTTTCATGACTTTGAAAATTGTACATTCACACTGAAGGCATCAAAACTATGAATTAACACATGTGGAATTATATACTTAACAAAAAAGTGTGAAACAGCTGAAAATATGTCTTATATTCTAGGTTCTTCAAAGTAGCCACCTTTTGCTTTGATGACTGCTTTGCACACTCTTGGCATTCTCTTGATGAGCTTCAAGAGGTAGTCACCGGAAATGGTTCTCACTTCACAGGTGTGCCCTGTTAGGTTTAATAAGTGGGATTTCTTGCCTTATAAATGGGGTTGGGACCATCAGTTGTGTTGTGCAGAAGTCAGGTGGATACACAGCTGATAGTCCTACTGAATAGACTGTTAGAATTTGTATTATGGCAATAAAAAAGCAGCTGAGTAAAGAAAAACGAGTGTCCATCATTACTTTAAGAAATGAAGGTCAGTCAGTCCGAAAAATTGGGCAAACTTTGAAAGTGTCCAGAAAAGTGCAGTTGCAAAAACCATCAAGCGCTACAAAGAAACTGGCTCACATGAGGACCGCCCCAGGAAAGGAAGACCAAGAGTCACCTCTGCTTCTGAGGATAAGTTTATGCGAGTCACCAGCCTTAGAAATTGCAGGTTAACAGCAGCTCAGATTAGAGACCAGGTCAATGCCACACAGAGTTCTAGCAGCAGACACATCTCTACAACAACTGTTAAGAGGAGACTTTGTGCAGCAGGCCTTCATGGTAAAATAGCTGCTAGGAAACAACTGCTAAGGACAGGCAACAAGCAGAAGAGACTTGTTTGGGCTAAAGAACACAAGGGATATACATTAGACCAGTGGAAATCTGTGCTTTGGTCTGATGAGTCCAAATTTGAGATCTTTGGTTCCAGCCACCGTGTCTTTGCGCGTCGCAGAAAAGGTGAACGGATGGACTCTACATGCCTGGTTCCCACCGTGAAGCATGGAGGAGGAGGTGTGATGGTGTGGGGGGCTTTGCTGGTGACACTGTTGGGGATTTATTCAAAATTGAAGGCATACTGAACCAGCATGGCTACCACAGCATCTTGCAGCGGCATGCTATTCTATCCGATTTGCGTTTAGTTGGACCATCATTTATTTTTCAACAGGATAATGACCCTAAAAACACCTCCAGGCTGTGTAAGGGCTATTTGACCAAGAAGGAGAGTGATGGGGTGCTGCGCCAGATGACCTGGCCTCCACAGTCACCAGACCTGAACCCAATCGAGATGGTTTGGGGTGAGCTGGACCGCAGAGTGAAGGCAAAAGGGCCAACAAGTGCTAAGCATCTCTGGGAACTCCTTCAAGATTGTTGGAAGACCATTTCCGGTGACTACCTCTTGACGCTCATCAAGAGAATGCCAAGAGTGTGCAAAGCAGTCATCAAAGCAAAAGGTGGCTACTTTGAAGAACCTAGACTATAAGACATATTTTCAGTTGTTTCACACTTTTTTGTTAAGTATATAATTCCACATGGGTTAATTCATAGTTTTGATGCCTTCAGTGTGAATGTACAATTTTCAAAGTCATGAAAATACAGAAAAATCTTTAAATGAGAAGGTGTGTCAAACTTTTGGTCTGTACTGTACATATATATATATAATATAGATACGTTTGTTCTAATTTTTTTTTCTTAAGGGGAATCTGTCACCCAGATTTTGCTACTTCATCTGAGAGCAGCACGGTGTAGAGGCAGAGACCCTAATTCTGGTTATGTACAGGTGCATCTCACAAAATTAGAATATCATCAAAAGTTAATTTATTTCAGTTCTTCAATACAAAAAGTGAAACTCATATATTATATAGAGTCATTACACACAGAGTGATCTATTTCAAGTATTTATTTCTGTTAATGTTGATGATTATGGCTTACAGCCAATGAAAACACAAAACTCATTATCTCAGTAAATTAGAATACTTTATAACAACAGATTGAAAAATGATTTTAAAATTCGAAATGTTCAGTAAATGCCCTCAATACTTGGTCGGGGCTCCTTTTGCATCAATTACTGCATCAATGCGGCAATGTGGCATGGAGGCGATCAGCCTGTGACACTGCTGAGGGGTTATGGAAGCCCAGGTGGCTTTGATAGAAGCCTTCAGCTCGTCTGCATTGTTGGGTCTGGTGTCTCTCATCTTTCTCTTGACAATACCCCATAGATTCTCTATAATAGATTCTCTATGGGATTAGGTCAGGCGAGTTTGCTGCCAATCAAGCACAGTGATACTGTTGTGTGTAAACCAGGTACTGGTACTTCTGGCAGTGTGGACAGGGGCCAAGTCCTGCTGGAGAATGACATTTCCATCTCCAAAAAGCAGAGGGAAGTATGAAGTGCTGTAAAATGTCCTGGTAGACGGCTGCGCTGAGTTTGGTCTTGATAAAACACAGTGGACCTACACCAGCAGATGACACGGCTCCCCAAACCATCACTGATTGTGGAAACTTCACACTAGACCTCCAGCAGCTTGGATTATGTGCCTCTCCACTCAGGGCCGGCTCCAGGTTTTCATGGGCCCCGGGCGAAAGAGTCTCAGTGGGCCCCTTTAGCACATACCACAATTCATGATTCATGATGCACAGATGCGGCAGAGAAATATAGGTATAGTACAATGCCAAAGATTTCACTCACTTCTTATATGAGTGATATCTATCGTAAATTCTACAATATCTCAGAAAATGGTGAATCCTCGCAGCGCACAGTGCAGAGCGGACAGTATAGTCCTCCATACAGTATTATGGGCCCCATATAATGCTTCATACGGGATACTGGCCCCCATATAATGCTCCATACAGTATACTGGCCCCCATAAAATGCTTCATGCAGGCTGGGCCCCATGTATTGCTCCATCCTGTATGGGCCCTATCCTGTATGGGCTTCATATAATGCTCCATCCTGTATGGGCCCCATATAAAGCTCCATCCTGTATGGGCCCCATATAATGCTCCATCCTGTATGGGCCCCACATAATGCTCCATTCTGTATGGGCCCCATATAATTCTCCATCCTGTATGGGCTCCATATATGCTCCATCCTGTATGGGCTCCATATAATGCTCCATCCTGTATGGGCCCCATACAGTATAATGCTCCATCCTGTATGGGCCATATATATTGCTCCATCCTGTATGGGCCCCAGAGATTGCCCCATCCTGTATGGGCCCCATATATTGCTCCATTCTGTATGGGCTCCATCCTGTATGGGTCCCATAGATTGCTGCATTCTGTATGGGCTCCATCCAGTATGGGCTCCATCCTGTATGGGCCCCATATAATGCCCCATGCCTCCATATATAAAAAAAATAAAAAAATCAAATACTCACTTCACCTCTCCTGCTGCCGCTGCTCCGGACTCCTCAGCGTCGCTGGTGTCTTCCCGCTGTCTGCACTGTGACTGCTCAGCACAGGGCGCGCTGGAAAGACGTCATCGCGTCCTCTGACCTAAGATGTCACAGTCAAGAGACGGAAGAGACCAGAGCTGTGGAGGCACTGGGAGAGGTAAGTATTGTGTCGGGGCCCTGAGCAAGCGGGGGGAACCCACTCGCGGGCGCTAGCACCACACTCCTCCGCTCACGGGCCCCATAGCATGCCGGGTGCCCGACAGTGAGTGGGCCCCTGCCCCGCCTGCTCAGGGCCCCCGGCACTTGCCCGGGTGCTGACGCTGGGCCTGTCTCCACTCTTCCTCCAGACTCTGGGACCTTGATTTCCAAATGAAAATTGGAACTCTGGGACCTTGTGGAGAGTGTCAATGACTGCCTTCAGGACATCTGTCAAGTCAACAGTCTTCCCCATGATTGTGGAGCCTACTGAAACAGACTAGGGGACCTTTTTAAATGCTTAGGAAGCCTTTGCAGGTGTTTTGTTAATTATTTTAATTTACTGAGATAATGACGTTTGTGTTTTCATTGGCTGTAAGCCATAATCAGCAACATTAACAGAAATAAACACTTGAAATAGATCACTCTGTTTGTAATGAATCTTTATAATATATAAGTTTCACTTTTTGGATTGAAGAACTGAAATAAAGTAACTTTTTGATAATATTCTAATTTTGTGAGATGCACCTGTATCACTTACTGGGCTGTGTGCTGCCGTTTTGATAAATATACTATTTTATCTGCTGCAGATCTACCAGTTCTCTGAATGCGGAGCTCTGTATAACCCCGCCAAACCACTGATTAGCTGCTTTCTGTGTACACTGTGCAAAGGCAAAATCAACTAATCAGTGAGGGACAGGGATATACATAGCTCATGAATATGGAGGACTACCTGGTAGCAGGTGTACTAGTGATATATTCCTGCTGGTAAAATAGTGATTATATTAAAACTACAGCAAGCGGCCTAGTAAGTGACACATCCCTTGAATCAAGGTGAAAAAAATGATGACAGATCCCCTTTTAGATTAGTATTGCCTTATTCATACTGACCTGGAAAATCATATTGACAGGTAATTTTTACTGCACACTGAATGCCACACATACACACAAATTATGGAATTTCATTTTTAACACCATTTTACCCCACTTTTTTTTCGCTTTTTCAATATATTTTATGATAAAATGAGTAGTGACATATAAAACTACAACTCATCCTCCAAAAAAAGCCTGTGGTTCTTGGAGCAAATGGATGAAAAAATGAAAGCACAAAAAAAAAGTCTGGGTCAAGAGTTAAAGGGAATCTGTCACTAGGTTTTTGCTACCCCATCTGAGAACAGCATAATATAGAGGCAGGGACCCTGATTCTAACGATGTATCACTTACAGAGCTGCTTGATATTGTTGAGGGAGGGCAATAACCCTTCACGGTTGACCAAGTGAGTGTCAAATTATTATGTTGATTGCGCAATCCACAGAAAACCAAACGGAGGCAATGCTCTGTATGGGAGGATTCAAAGAATCTCTGATTGCATTTATTTTGCTTAGCATTTGATATTGTTTTGCGTTTATCAGTAGCCAATCCCCTACAGCCGTACTACAGTACTACAGGCTTGAGCCAATGTTAGTGCAATTATTACGGAAACACATATATGGTCATATTATCATCGTTAGTTCGAAGCACGATGGAAATGTACAAGGTCAATCCTGGCCTAGACTAGTTAGATAACAGGAGCGGGTGTCTGACAAAATGTTCTTGAGATAAAAAGTTAGTGTGAGAAAGTTCCATGTAAAGCATGAGAAAAGCAGGAAAGAAGTATGTTATACAAGGAGTGATAATAACATGATTTTGAAACAAGCAGACAAAATGGAGTTGCTATACCATGAATATCAATATGTCCTTTACAATATAATTTTGATAAAATCACAGTTTTATCTGCTGCAGATCTAGCAGTTCTTTGAATGCTGAGCTCTCTAAAACCCCACCCCCATCACTGATTGGCAGCTTTCCGCTCATGTACAGTGTACACAGAGCTCATGAATATGCTGGACTACCTAGCAGCAAGTTTACTAATCCTCTAATGATAATCTCCTCCTGATAAAACAGTGATTTTATTAAAACTACACTAAGCAGCCCAGTAAGTAACACATCGCTGGAGTCAAGGTCTCTGGCTCTACATTATGCTGCTATCAGATTAGGTGTAAAAAAACCTTGTGACAGATTCCCTTAGTCTTTCCTCTTAACAAAGATCCTCCATGCCCCTTACCAGTTTTGTTGCTCTTCCTTCTACTTTTTCGCAGTCCAGGACATCCTTTCCATGAACTGGTACCGATAACTAAACTGCATATTCCAGATGAGGCCGCACTAACGCTTTGTAAAGTGGTAATATTACGTCTCTGTCCTACAAGTTCGTGATTCTTTTAATGCATGACTATATCCTGCTGGCTTTAGAAGCCACCTACTGACATTGCATGCTGATATTTTGTCTGTGATCTACAAGTACTCCCAGAGATATGAGAGACTTTTATTTTTTCCTGTCGATTTCCTGAGGGAGTAGTAGTAGTTCTGGGAAAGTAGGTCCATGAAAAGCTGTCCCAGAAATGAATGGTTCAGAAAGTTACTGCCAATTACTTAAGTACTGCAGAAAAGTAGATGCAGGAGATGGGAGTAATTTGCACTAAAAGGGATAGTTATAAGCAGGGGCGTAACTATAGTGGGTGTAGGGCTTCAGTCGAACCTGGAGTTCAGGTGGACCCAAAAGGTACCTTTGTATCATATGAGTACACAAATCCTATCAAAGACTCGTGATGGTTGAGTCCCCTAGTGGAGAATTTGCATTGGAGCTCACAAGCTTAAAGTTGCTGAACTCAGGAAATTCGAACAATCTACGATTAGCTTTGCAAAAGTTGCCTAAAATGGTTGCTGTGAGTTTATACAATGTAGAAGATTACATCAGCGACCGAAGGATCAAATGACGTGGGGCAGGTTTGCAGTTATCACATCACATTACATAACACAACAAATAAAAAGGGACTATCATAGCCTGCATAAAAGCAGAAGCAGGAAATGAAGCAGCTATTTTAGGGTCATTCTGGATAGTGATAGAATGTCACAGTTCACAGCTTAGCTATAGAGATAGAACCAATCCCAAGGGCTACAATAAAACTTAAAGGTGTATTATCATCTGAGATAATGGCACATAGAACGTATATGGCACAAATGTTTGATATGTAGAAGTCCTGGAAGAGCAACCTAGCACCTATCGGGAGAATAGGGACCCATATTTGCTGTAGTTCAAATAGTTAATGTGAGGTGCTGAATAATAATAATAATAATTTTTATTTTTATAGCACCAACATATTCCGCAGCACTTTACAATTTTAGGGGGGACTTATACAGACAATACAGACGTTACAAAATAAGCATAACTCAGATATTAAAAGGAGTGAGGGTCCTGTTCGCAAGCTTACAGTCTATAAGAAAATAGGGGAGACACAAAAGGTAAAATGTACAAATATTGTATAATACAGCCATAATATGCTAAATAGGGTAAGTACATAACACTACATGAACTGGTCGCCAGCCAGTATGTGTATAGTACAGACAGAGGCTAATCAGTGCATGGATGGTATGAGCATGATTTTGAAGAAAATTTTAATATGGGCCAACTGGGACAGTTACAGTAGATAAGTGTGTTGAGGCGATAAGCCAGTCTAAAGAAATGGGTTTTTAGGGCATGCTTAAAACTGTGGGTATTGGGAATTAATCGAATTGTCCTGGGTAGTGCCTTCCAAAGAATTGGCGCAGCACGTGAGAAATCCTGGAGACGGGAGTGAGAGGTTCGGATTATGGAGGATTTTAGTTTTAAGTCACTAGCGGAACGGAGGGCATGTATAGGGTGGTAGACTGAGACGAGGGAGGATATGTAGGGCGGTGCTGAATCGTGGATAGCTTTGTGGGTAAGAGTGATAGGTTTATATTGAATGGGCAACCAGTGCAATGACTGGCACAGGGAAGAGACATCAGTGTATGGGTTGGTGAGGAATATGATCCTGGCTGCTACGTTCAGGACGGATTGGAGAGGGGAAAGTTTCAGCCAAGTTTTTCACTACTTCTTACAAAACTCTGTGGAGATATCCATATGCATGTATGACCACTTCTCCACCTCATCTATATTTTTGGAGTGCTAGTTAGAGTTAAGAAGTCCACCAATTGTGCAAATATATGGGATCCCAGAGATGGAACACAGTGCACTGCTGGTACTTACTCGTTCTTGCACCAACTTATTTACTCTATTCTTTTTTCTGAAATGGTGAATTCATGTGAGAACTACCAGACACAGACAAGTACAGTGCCTGGAAAAAGTATTCTTTCCCCGTGAACTTTTCCATATTTTGTTCACGTTACACCCACAAACTTAAATATATATAATTGGTATTTTTTATGATATACTAACACAAAGTAGCAAGTATTTGTGACGTGTAAAGGAAATGATACATGGCTTTCTAAAAAATTTAAAAATATGAATCTGGAAATTGTCATCTGCCCCCCTGAGTCAATACACTGTAGAACCATCTTTCACTGCAATTACTGCTACAAGTCTTTTGGGGTATGTCTCTACCAGCTTTGCACATCTGGAGGCTGAAAATGTTTGTCAATTCTTCTTTACAACTTAGCTCCAGCTCAGTGAGATTGGATGCGGATGGTTTGTGAACAGCAAGTCTTGCCACAGATTCTCAATGGGATTTAGATCTGGACGTTGACATGGTCATTCAAACACATGAATATCCTTTGACTTTTCACCTTTCTCACCTCTCTCATATATCTATTTATGCAGTCTCCCCTGTTCCAAGTCTTATTTTCACATAGCGCGCCTTGGGTTCACTGCGCATGCGCACGGTGGAACGCAACTCACCGCTCTCTTTCAGTATGATACCGGCGCGTCACATCCGGCCGACGGTGGAACGCAGACTGCACTGCATCTTTCGGCCGCGGTGGTCCAGGTAACATCTATCAGCCATAACCATTCATACTTACCTCTTCCTGTTCTGACGCATATAAAATGGGACACATTTCCCATGTGCATACACCGGCACACTGACTGTTAGTTATGCCACATGGACGCACCCTGGTGATACTCCTGGATTCAAATAAGTAAGTTGCACAGCTATATACTCAGTTTGATACTCTCTGATACGCACTCTGAGGACTCCAGTTTCTTTTTACCTTTGGGGCATATTTATGACTTTTCATATATTTCATTATTTCTCCAAGTATTCTACCTCCTGCTTTGTTCTGAAATGAATACCTTTAGAATTCTAAGTTTGCCAGTTCCCATTTTTTTCATTATTTGGCATTGGATGATTTCTTACTGATTATTTTTATATTATAGGTGCAATTTGCGCTTGAATATGACCACCTATGCTTAAAATAAGTGACCCACTACTTGGCAACCTTGCATATGAGCTTTATGTATGTTTGGAAAAAAATATATGTATGTAATATGTATGGCTCTATTATTTGTGTGACCATATTAAATGTAGTATTCATATTTTTCATTGACACAGATAACCTTGATAAAGGCAATTAGCCGAAACAAAACATTCCGGTGGTTATTATCTTGTTTCAGTCACTTTTTAGAATTAAAAAAAATTTTCTTGAAATGATATACAGTTGTTTTTTCACTTATTAGTGCCGGAGGTTTAGTTAAGATATTAATGGACTATTTTCCTCCTGAGCACAAAAATTTTTTTTTAAACAGTGTGAACCCAAATTGCTCTTCTGATATCCTTTGACCTAAGCCAGGGATGCCAAACTCAAACTCAGAGAGCCAAAATGAAAAACTTGGACAAAATTACGGGTCAACCAGTATACAGTATAATGGGCCCCACATAGTCCTCCATACAGAATAATGGACCCCACATAGTCCTCCATACAGAATAATGGGCCCCACATAGTCCTCCATACATTATTATGGGCACCACATATTCCTCCATACAGAATTTTTATGGCTTGCTTTCAAAAAACGCTTTATTTTTGCCACTCTTCCATAAAGACCAGATTTCTGGACTAGTAGTTGTCCTGTGGACAGATTCTCCCACCTGAGCTGTGGATTTGCAGCTCCTCCAGAGTGACCATGAGCCTCTTGGCTGCTTCTCTAATTAGTGCTCTCCATACAAGGACTGTCAGTTTAGGTGGACGGCCATGTCTTGGTAGGTTTGCAGTTGTACCATACTACTTACGTTTTTTTTATTATCGATTGAACTGTGCTCCGTGAGTTGTTCAGAGCTTGGGCTATTTTTTTTTATAACCTAACCCTGCTTTACTCTTCTCCATAGCTTTATCTCTGACCTGCCCGGTGTATTCCTTGGTTTTCATGATGCTGTTTGATTCCTAATGTTCTCAAATAAACTTCTGAGATCTTCACAGAACAGCTGTAGTTATACTGACAATAAATTGTACGCAGGTGGACTCAGTTTACTCATTATGTGACTTCATTGGTCACTCAAGATTTTATTTAGGGGTAGTAGACTACAGGGGGCTGAATACAAATGTGGCGCCCTGCTGTGCATTCGTGCCACAGATCCTAGAGGGGTGCATGAAAGGATTCCTCCACAAGAGGCCCTCATAGCATACACACACCTCCACCTTCCACCTCAGACCACCAGAGGGAGCCCGTTAGGGCTATAAAAAGGGAAGGTGGAGCTAGGCAGTCAGTCTGGAGAACAGTTTCCTCTGGGACAGAGCTAGTTCCAGTCTGTGAGGATCCAGTCTGTAGAAGGAAGCCTGTTGAGAGGAGCTCCTGCAGTAGCCATCCTGCAGTGGAGCACAGTCCAGAATCATTGAGCTCAGGTAGTGAGCCCAAGGCGTGCCGACGCCATAAGAGCGGTGAAGAGTAGCGAGGCCTACTGCCAGTGTGAAGCTTAGTGAGGGCCCCGAGCAGGCTGAAGGCAAGTGGAGTAAGCGAGCTACATAGGGGGCAGAGGAGCTTAACCAGCTCACCCCACAAGCATTTACCGGACACCGGGTCCGTGTCTGCAAGGATCTCTAGGACCAGCAGAAACAACTGGGATCCCTGGTGAACTACATGTCCCAGGAATACCAAAAGCTGACCGTAATACCAGGGTCAGGAGTCACTGAGGCCCAAGAAACCAGGGAGTGTGAACTCCAACAGAAGGCCCTACCACCAAGTCAGCAGGTGCAAGACAGAGACCAAGTTAGGCCAAGCTTCAGGCAGGTCATAAACTTACTCGGAAAAGGCAAGAAACAGGAGGCCCCACACCCGCTCACTGGGGAGAGTCCTGAAATGCACCCTTCACCCTACAGTACCCCGGATCGTGCCTGAAAACACCACCAGTAAAGGTACTGAAGTGAACTGTCGTGTGTGTGCCTATTCTTCCTTTGACCCGGCTGGGTCCCCTCTGTCCTGCATCCCTTCTCCTACGCTGCCCTGAGGCCCCGCTCCACCTGTGGGGAGCAGAACCAACTAAGCTTCCTGACCACCGGCCTCAGAGGACTGTAGCAGCTCTGGTGAGTCTCACCAGACACCACAGGTGGCGTCACGAACTTTCCCCTTTTACCATACACCTTTCTCCCAATTCCTTGCTTTTTTTTTAAGAGTGACCCCAGGGTATGGCCCTGGGAGCCGGCCACCGCGGCATCCCCCAAAACTAACAGCAAGGCCCGGGCGCCAAGTCCCCATCCCTTGGGCTCGTCATCTCTTCCTGGCGTCACGAACAGGATCCTGTGGCCGCTGCAACAACGGAGTGTTGTGTCCGTTGCCACCGGGTAATGTGCGCCTTTAATCAAAAACTGTATATTTAACTGTGGCGAAGATTGCCGCCATTGTTGGGCCGCCGAGCGGGAAGAAGGGCGTAACCGCGGGAAACTGAGAGGCATACCTGCTAAAGCGCGCAAAGCCCCGGACACGCCCCACGCCTCGACGTCAAACCAGGAAGCGCCAGGTCCTGGAAGGAGCGCCGGTGAACTCTCTGACGTAGGACGCAAGCGACGCAAGGTCCTGAAGAAGAACGTCACCTGCGGAGCTGCGGCCTACCGGAAGAAAAGAAGAGAAGGTAGGCCACAGTTAGCTAGGGGGGCGACAGAATGTCCGAAGAACAGCACAACGGCGGAATACCGGTTAACCGCCCTGATGCTCAACTTGTGCCCGACGCCGAGCAGGCCGAAGCAGCTGCTCCACCAGCAGGACCTGTAACCCCTGTCATACCCATGGCCCTACCGTACATCCCCGGAGCGAAGTGGCTCCCCCAGTACAGCGGCAAACCAGATACCCTGTCTGGATTTAAGCGGAAAATATGCGGTATACTAGATACACACTCTATGACAGGCAAGCAAAGAGCCGCTGTGATATTAGGACAATTAACCGGTGCTGCGGAGCAAGAAGTAGAAACCTGGTCGGCCGCAGACCAAGAGTCAGTGTCCGCAATCTTTAAAAAGTTACAGACTGTCTTTGAGAATCGTACTGAGACAGACCTCCAGATGAGGTTCTACAACTGCTCTCAGCAACCGGAGGACAGTGATCGGGACTATGCCTGGCGTTTACAAGGGGCCCTGCGAGCTCTGAAACAGGTTAGTCCAACCAGCATCAATAATGAAAATAAAATGCTGAAGGAACAGTTTATCTCCAGAGGAGAGCAGGACTGTGCGTTGGTGGTCCCTGGATCATCCAGATGCCACCTTTGGCATCCTTAAGGACATGGCTACAAAAGGACTGCAGCCCCTGGAAACAACTACTATCCAATGTTACCAGGGTGGGGCCACCCCTGTGCCTGCAGCGTCCACCTTTTCCCCAGTGGCTGCTGAAGCCAAGGTGCAAGCAACGTCCCCTAGTGAGCTGGACAGCCTGCGCTCTGAAGTGCGTCAGTTGAGCAAAACCCTGACCACTGTACTGAAAACCCTGCAGCTGCGGACGGAGCCCGAGGAGGAAGGAAGGATCCTGCTAGCCGACAGCCCTGAGGATGTCCCCTGGATGAGAAGGAGGAAGAGGACAACGCCACCCCCTGGGAGCATCAGCGACCAACGCCGTCCACCGAAGGACCCTGTCTGCCACTGCTGCCACAAGTCAGGTCACACCATCCAGAGCTGTCCTTTAAACGAGAAAACCCTGGGGCCGAGGGCCGACACCCAGGAGTAGACTCCCCAGGCCCAACAGACTGGTACAGCAGGTTTGTGGGAGGAAGAACTTTCCTGTCCGTTGTGCTGGACGGCATTGCGACATCCGCTCTGCTGGACACAGGATCTCAGGTAACCATCATGCCTGACGTCCTCTACAAAAGGTTCTGGTCCATGGATGACCTAAGCCCACCAACTCCAAACCTTTCCGTTTATGCCTCAAACGGCCTCCCCCTTAACCTAGTCAGGATTAAGGATGCGGCAGTAAAGGTGGGAAGAGTGGAACTGAAGGACCAGGGACTAATTGTAGTAGAGACTAATCCTGCTGATACAAATTTGTATATGGTACTTGGCACTAATATTGTTAGTAACTTTCTGGGAGAAGTGGTGTTCTTGTTCCAACAGATAGCTGACACTGCCAGACCAGGGCAGAGAAGGGCGCTCCAGAAAGAGATCCGAGCCCTTATGTACCAGCAACAGGTAAAGCTAACAGATGGTGAAATTGGTAATGTACTGGTGACAGACCCGGTACCCATTGTGATTCCCCCGATGAGTGAAATGCTGATATGGTGTAGAGCAGCAATAGGTCTCAAAGGACGGAGCTACCAGGCGGTAGTAGAGCCCCTTAGCTCCGAGCATAGGCCTACACTCTTGACTGCCAGAGGGGTAGGGGATGTACGCAATGGGAGGGTGCCCGTACGCCTCCTAAACTATGGGGAGGACGAGATTAGATTACCTTGCTACGCCACTGTTGCCAAACTATACACAGTAAATAACAACTCCATACACACGGTGGAGTCCTTAACCTCACCAGAAGAAGAGGAGGATAATGACCCGGCAACCCAGGTGGAGGATTGGTGTCAACAGCTCCATGTTGGGACAGACACCACTACTGCTCATCAGAAGCAGGGTGTACACCAGGTGGTTCAGGAAAATGAGCAAGTATTCAGTAAGCACCCACTTGACTTTGGGAGGATTAAGGGGGTTCAACACCATATCCCCACAGGTGACCATCCACCCATCAAAGAACGCTACAGGCCTATACCACCAGCACACTACGAGAAGGTGAAGGAGATGTTGCACGACATGAAGAAGGCAGGGGTAGTAAGGGATAGTTGTAGTCCCTGGGCAGCTCCCCTAGTTCTAGTCAGGAAAAAGGACGGAAGCATGAAAATGTGTGTAGATTACAGACAAGTAAATCGCATTACACATAAAGATGCATACCCTTTACCGCGTATAGAGGAATCCCTGGCTGCCTTAAAGTCTGCAAATTACTTCTCCACCCTTGACCTCACTAGTGGGTACTGGCAAGTAGCTGTTGCTGAGGAGGATCGGGAGAAGACGGCCTTCACCACCCCGATGGGACTCTGCGAGTTCAATAGTATGCTGTTTGGACTCTGCAACGCCCCTGGAACGATCCAAAGATTGATGGAGTGCTGCCTGGGACACCGCAACTTCGAGACTGTACTACTATACCTGGATGATGTGATAGTATACTCCAAAACGTATAAGGACCACTTGAAGATCCTGGCGGAGGTATTCAAGTCGCTGTCCCGGTGTGGGATGAAGTTGAAGCCCTCAAAGTGCCACATGCTCAAGAGAAAGGTACAGTACCTGGGGCACATCGTCAGTTCAGAGGGAGTAGCACCAGACCCGGAGAAGATCACTGCCATCCAGAAATGGCCGGAGCCGAAGAGCCTCAAGGAGGTACGTCAGTTCCTGGGACTAGTCGAGTATTACCGGAGGTTTGTGAAGGACTATACTAAGAAAGCGGCGCCTCTACAAGACCTCCTGGTAGGACAGTCCCCCAGAGGCAGAAATCCCCCGTTCCAGTAGGGTAAGGAGCAAGCTGAATCCTTTAAGGTGATGAAGGAGATCCTGACCGGCGAAGAGATCCTAGCCTACCCTGACTACAGCCAACCGTTCCTGCTGATGCCAGCAACGAAGGATTAGGAGCTGTACTGAGTCAGAAGCAGAATGGCAAAGAGAAGGTGATCGCCTATGCAAGCAGGAAGCTCCGCCCGACCGAGAGGAACCCAGAGAACTATAGCAGCTTCAAGTTGGAGTTCCTGGCCCTGGTCTGGACCATCACCGAGCGGTTCAAGCACTATCAAGCCTCCAGTAAGTTCACTGCCTTCACTGATAACAACCCCTTGACTTATCTAGACACAGCCAAGCTAGGAGCCTTGGAGCAACGATGGATGGCTCGGCTGTCAAATTACCAATTCACTATTAAGTACCGGGCGGGCCGCAAGAACGCCAACGCCGATGCCCTGTCCAGGATGCCTCACCAGTCAGACACTGAAGAAGAAGTGGACGACCTGGAGGAGATTGAACTACCTGCCTTTCATCAGAATGGGATGGTCCACGAGCCACGAGCCTCCAGGAGGCCTCGCGGTAACACGTTAAACCCCCTGCCTCACCACAGCTGGAAGGAGACTCAGGACAGCGACCTGGTTGTCAGCCGTATCAAAGAACTGATAACCCAGGAAGGTTCCTCCCTGGAGAAGGAAGCGTCTCTCCAAGCCAAGCAGCTGTGGAATGAGAAGAGCCAGCTGTTCATCTATAGAGAGAAGCTGTGCCGGAGGTACGTCAACCTCAAAACCCATGAGATGGTATGGCAGACAGTGGTGCCTAAGACAGACATCCAGATGGTGTTGGAAGCCTACCACGATCAGGCAGGGCACTTCGGCTGGAAGAAGCTAGAGACCCTGCTGAAGTGTCGGTTTTATTGGGTAGTTCCATTGAGAGGTGGTGCCGGAATTGTGGACCCTGTAGCCTCAGAAGAAAAGACTGCAGCAGCCAGAAGGCACCCCTGCAACCCATCAAGACGACTCGTCCCCTGGAGATCGTGGCCCTGGATCATGTCAAGCTGTCACCCAGCAGGTCAGGATATTCCTATGCCCTGACCATGGTGGATCACTACTCCCGGTTCCTGGTGGTCGCCCCCGTCAAGGACCTGACGACAGAAACTGCGGCGAAGACATTTCAGGCGTACTTCTGCAGGCCCCATGGATACCCGGAGCAGGTGCTGACAGATCAAGGCCCAGCCTTTGAAGCCAAACTGTTCAAGGAGTTCTGCCATCTGTACAGGTGTAAAAAGATCAGGACTACACCGTACCACCCCCAAACCAACGGTCTCTGTGAAAAGATGAATAACATCATCATCGACCTGCTGAAGACCTTACCACTAGAAGAGAGAAATCAGTGGCCAGACCTGATAGATCTGTACAACCACATACCTGTGAGTTCCACCAATTGTACTCCAGCATATCTCATGCGAGCCAGACCCGGGAAGTTGCCCATGGACCTGGAGCTTGGTGTAGTAGAACTAGAAGCAGATATGTCCACTGAGGACTGGGACACGACCAGACAGGAGCAGTACAGAAGAGTACAGGCCTTTGTCGAAGACAGTCTCACTCGGGTAAGGGACAAGCAGGAAGCCCACTACAATAAAAGTGCGCCCGCAGAACCCTTCACACCAGGAGAAGTGGTGTTAAAAAGAAAAAGGAGAAACCACAAACTTGATGAACAGTGGGAGAGTGAACCCTACACTGTGTTAAATTCAAGATTCGATAATAGGAAGACCTGCCTAATTAGTAGAGACGGAGGAATAACGACTGCAACGGTATCTAGAGACCATCTGAAGTTGTGTCCAGACCTGCTAAAGCTCCAAGAAGAAGTGCCTCTCACCGTACCGGAGGAGCCTAAAGAAGCAGTACTCCATACTGACATAGGAGATTTCCCGGCAGATTGGCCTCAACTAGGAGGAGCAGTAATAATACCTGTGATACACTTCTTTCAACAGCCAGAAAACCCTCCACATCAAGTAGAGCCTGTAAGTGCTTCAGAAGAGCCTGCTCAAGAAGAAACCACGGAAGAAGGATCCCCGGTTTGAGCAGAGCAAGAAGGCCCAGCCAATGGTATACTTGCCAGTCCTGTAGAGAGGTTAAGGCAACCCTGCAGTTCCCCAACACTTAGAACTGACAGAATGGGAGGTAGTGCAAATACTAGTGCCTCACGCATCACAGTACCACGTAGGTCGACGCATAGCACACGAGGTCAGACCCCTGTCAGATACAGAGAATAGAGAAGGAAACTCTGACAGTGTAAATAGTTGCCCCTGGGGTATTATATTGTGTATTTTCATGTATATATATTTATTAACTTGTTGTTTTGCCTTATAATGGACAATTTAAGAGAAATGGACACTTTTCCTTGTTACCTTTAGTTACTCGTCAGGGTACATAAAGAACTTTGTGGCTGAGGACTATGTGCAGCCCAAAAACTGCTTCTTGTAAATAATTGCACTCCCTGGAGTGCCCCTTTAGGTGACCTCGGAAGAAAAACGTGTCTGGTGTGGGACTAACGGAGGTCCGACTCAGGATCTCCAAGTCCTGCAGCCACCCCAGGGCCTACGTTGAGGGTTTGAGACAGGTCCCTCAAGCTACCAAGTACTCTACCCTGTGAGATGGACATCCTGTAGGGAACCTCACCAGAAGAGACTTGAATTCTGAGGTTGCTTATTGTATATATGTATATATTTGTTATTTATAATGTTTTATTATGTAACATTTAAGCAAAGTGCCTCCCATAAAGGGAAGAGTTATTGTATTGTTGTTATAAAAAGTACTTCAGTCCGGGAGTACTGAGCTTTGCTAGGGGGGAATGTGGCGCCCCTGCTGCGCTTTGGTGCCACAGATCCTAGAGGGGTGCATGGACGGATTCCTCCACAAGAGGCCCTCGTTGCATACACACACACCTCCACCTTCCACCTCAGACCAGCAGAGGGAGCCCGTTAGGCATATAAAAAGGGAAGGTGGAGCTAGGCAGTCAGTTACTGCAGAAGATGAGCCTGAGAGAGGTCAGCCTGCAGTGGAGCTCAGTCTAGAGAACAGTTTCCTCAGGGGACAGAGGTAGTTCCAGTCCCTCTAGAGAGAGTTCAGACTCATAAAGCTCAGTCAGTGAGCTTAAGGCGTGCCGACGCCATAAGAGCGGTGAAGAGTAGCGCGGTTTACTGCCAGTGTGAAGCCTAGTGAGGGCCCCGAGTGTGGCCGAAGGCAAGTGGAGTAAGCGAGCTATGTAGGGGGTAGAGGAGCTTAACCAGATCACCCCACAGGCATTTACCGGACACAGGGTCCGCGTCTGCAAGGATCTCTAGGACCAGCAGAAACAACCGGGATCCCTGGCGAAGTACATGTCCCAGGAACACCAAAAGCTGCCTGTAATACCAGGGTCAGGAATCACTGAGGCCCAAGAGACCAGGGAGTGTGATCTCCAACAGAAGGCCCTACCACCAGGTCAGCCGGTGCAAGACAGAGACCAAGTTAGGCCTAGCTCCAGGCAGGTCATAAACTTAACAGGAAAAGGCAAGAAACAGGAGGCCCCACACCCGCTCACTGGGGAGAGTCCTGAAATGCACCCTTCACCCTACAGTGCCCTTGATCGTGCCTGAAACACCACCAGTAAAGGTACTGAAGTGAACTGTCGTGTGTGTGTCTATTCTTCCTCCGACCCGGCTGGGTCCCTCTGTCCTGCATCCCTTCTCCTACGCTGCCCTGAGGCCCCGCTCCACCTGTGGGGAGCCACACCATCTAAGCTGCCTGATCACCGGCCTCAGAGGATTGTAGCAGCGCTGGTGATCCTCACCAGACACAACGGGTGGCGTCACAAACTCTTTCCTATCCCATACACCTTTTCCCCACCATTCCTTCTTTCTTTTAAAGAGTGACCCCAGGGTACGGGCCCGGGAGCCGGCCACCGCGGCGTCCCCCAAAGCCAAACAGCAAGGCCCGGGCGCCGAGTCCCCATCCCTTGGGCGCGTCACTTCTCTCAGCACTCCCATCATTGCTCTCTCCTAGCCCCCTCCATCATTGCGCTCTCCCAGCACCCCCATCATTACTCTGTCCCAGCACCTCCATCATTGCTCTCTCCCAGCCCCACATCATTGCTCTCTCCCAGCCCCCCACCATTAATCTGTCCCAGCACCCCCATCATTGCTCTTTCCCAGCACCCCCATCATTGCTCTCTCCCAGCAACACGTCATTGCTCTCCCCTTCCCCACCATCCCCATCATTGCTCTCCCCAGCTCTATCAGCCCCATTATTGCTCTTCCCAGCCCCATAATTCCTCTCCCCAGCCCCATCAACCCCACTATTGCTCTTCCCAGCCCCATCAGCCCCATTATTGCTCTTCCCAGCCCCATCATTCCTCTCCCCAGCCCCATCAGCCCCATTATTGCTCTCTCCAACCCCATCATCCCATCATTCCTCTCCCCAGCCCCATCAACTCCATTATTCCTCTCCCCAGCCCCATCAGCACCATTATTGCTCACCCCAGCCCCACTATCCCTTCATTGCTCTCCCCAGTCCCACCATCCCCATCATTGCTCTCCCCAGCCCCATCATTCCTCTCCCCAGCCCCATCATTGCTCTCCCTAGCCCTACCATCCCATTATTCCTCTCCCCAGCCCCATCAACCCCATTATTCCTTTCCCCAGTCCCATCATTCCTCTCCCCAGCCCCATTATTCTCTTCCCAGCCCCATTAGTCCCATTATTCCTACCCCAAGCCCCATCATTCCTCTCCCCAGCCCCATTATTGCTCTCCCCAGCCCCATCAACCCCATCATTCCTCTCCCCAGCCCCATCAGCCTCATTATTGCTCTCCCCAGCCCCATCATCCCCATTATTCCTCTCCCCAGCCCCATCATCCCCATTATTCCTCTCCCCAGCCCCATCAGCCCTATTATTCCTCTCCCCAGCCACATCAACCCCATTATTCCTCTTCCCAGCCCCATCAGCCCCATTATTGCTCTCCCCAGCCCCATCAACCCCATTATTTCTCTCCCCAGCCCCATCAGCCCCCTCTCCAGCCCCAATATTTCTCTCCCCAGCCCCATCATTGCTCTCCCCAGTCCCATCAGCCCTATTATTGCTCTTCTCAGCCCCATAATTCCTCTCCCCAGCACCATCCCCTCCCCAGCATTTCAGTAAAAAAAAAAACAACAACTTACCTCAGCTTGCTCCCCTGCAGCAGCGTCCTCCTGGTTGCCGGCAGCTTTCTTCCTGACCCAGGCGCGCGCTGCATGATGACGTCATCAAGCTGCGCGTGCCTGGGTCAGGGAGGAAGCAGAGGACGAACCCTCCAGCTCCGCTGCTATTCTCCTCCTGACAGCAGCGGAGCTGCAGGGATCGCTCCCTGACCGCCGCGTGCAGGGAGCAGCTGCACCTTGCGGGCCCCTTGGTGCAGCTGCATGGTGGGGACCCGGCACAGCTGCACCGGCGGCGATATGTCCACCCCTGGACTGCTATGGGGCCCCCCCGGCACACGGGCCCCACAGCAGTCGCGTGGTCTGCCGCCATTGGCAGTACGCCACTGTGTACGGCATATACAGTGGGTGTGTGGTGCGTACGGCGTATACAGTGTGTGTGGTGCGTACGGTGTATACAGAGTGCGTGTGTGTGGTGCGTACGATGTATATGTGTCACCCCAGGCCTGGATGCCACAAATATTAAAGGCTCTGTCTGAGAGCAGGAGGGAGGTTCCCTGGTCAGGGACCATTAGCATGCAGCACCTCCTGTCCCAGGCCAGTAGGGGGAGCAGGCTGCCCCTATAAAAGCTGGAACTGGGGCAGGGTAAGAGAGACCAGAACCCACTTCTGAAGTGTCCAGAAGGGTTCTCAGAGAAGAGGGACAGGTCAGCAGCAGCTGAGGAGTCCGTGAGGCAGAGGAGAAGCTGCAAGCCAGGGACAGAGGCGACGAGAGCCAGTCCTGGCTGAGAGAAGTACACAACCGGACATTGGGGTCCGAGGCTGTCAGGGTTGCAAGCCCAGCAGCAGAGAACCAACCCGCGAGGGATTTCAGGTCCCTTGGCCTAAGAAGCCTGGAGGCTCCGCCACACAGAGGGACCAGTACAGCAAGGAGAAGCAAAAGGTACCCAAGGCCCGAGTCGCAAGCCATACAGGCAAAGTACACGGCCAGCTCAGGGACGTGGGCTATTACACCACGAAAAGGGGGATAGTCAG
The DNA here is from genome assembly GCF_046119375.1 of Phyllobates terribilis. Lineage (NCBI taxonomy): Eukaryota > Metazoa > Chordata > Amphibia > Anura > Dendrobatidae > Phyllobates > Phyllobates terribilis. Next base: position 5,088,791 of record NW_027362790.1, read on the forward strand.
CAAGAACATAGAGAGAGAACGGTAGGCCTTCACACTCACCCTGACCAGTGGGGCTCGCCCGAATGCTCTCAGATACCCAGGCCCATTCCTAACCGGTACTCCTGTTGGGTCAGTAATAACATCTGCAATAAAGACCCTGGACTGTTTGAAGCGGACTCTGAACTCTTACTATTGCGGCCTGCACTATCACCCCCAGCATTCACCTACACTGCCCTGAGGCTACACTCTTCCCGTGGGGAGTTGTCCTACCCCTGTGCTGCACATCAACACCAGCCTCAGCGGTCTGCCTCGCAGCAGCGGTCATCCCTGACCGCAATCCACGGGTGGCGTAGTTGGACATTCCCAAATGTATAAATAGACTGCCACAATTTGGTCTGACCACCCTGAGCCACGGGATCGGGTTGCCACTACTACCCCCAGCATCGTACAGAAGTCCGGTTCTGGGTGCCCCACGGCCCAGGGGGCGAGTCATATACAGAGTGCGTGTGTGTGGTGGTGCGTACGGCGTATACAGTGTGTGTGTGTGTGTGTGGTGTGTACAGCGTATACAGTGTGTGTGTGGTGGTGCGTACGGCGTATACAGTGTATGTGGTATGTACAGCGTATACAGTGTGTGTGTGTGTGGTGTGTACGGCGTATACAGAGTGTGTGTGGTGTGTACGGCGTATACAGTGTGTGTGGTGCGTACGGTGTATACAGTGTGTGTGTGGTGCGTACGGCGCATACAGTGTGTGTGTGTGGTGCGTACAGCGTATACAGTGTGTGTGTGGTGCGTACGGAATATACAGTGTGTGTGTGTTGCATGCGGCGTATACAGTGTGTGTGTGTGTGTGTATGTAAATTAACCTTAAAGAGTAAATCAACTTTTGGGACGTTTTTTAATGTGATTTAGGGTTATTAATTCTGAGCAGATTTGTGGGGAACCCAATCCTTTGCTCCTTTGCTTAAAAGACCTCCTAGAAGAGCGCAGCTCAGTAGATAGGAGAGTACACTGAGCAGAGCAAATGCAGCTGAAAGTCACAGTCATGTCTCCTCACCTCTTCACTTCTAAGAGATCTTTTGAGTGATCAGGGTATCAGATTCGCACTAATCTGCTCAAAATTATAGGACCTAAATCATGTAATATACAGTACAGACCAAACGTTTGGACACACCTTCTCATTTAAAGATTTTTCTGTATTTTCATGACTATGAAAATTGTACATTCACACTGAAGGCATCAAAACTATGAATTAACACATGTGGAATTATATACTTAACAAAAAAGTGTGAAACAACTGAAAATATGTCTTATATTCTGGGTTCTTCAAAGTAGCCACCTTTTGCTTTGATGACTGCTTTGCACACTCTTGGCATTCTCTTGATGAGCTTCAAGAGGTAGTCACCGGAAATGGCTTTCACTTCACAGGTGTGCCCTGTCAGGTTTAATAAGTGGGATTTCTTGCCTTATAAATGGGGTTGGGACCATCAGTTGTGTTGTGCAGAAGTCTGGTGGATACACAGCTGATAGTCCTACTGAATAGACTGTTAGAATTTGTATTATGGCAAGAAAAAAGCAGCTAAATAAAGAAAAACGAGTGGCCATCATTACTTTAAGAAATGAAGGTCAGCCAGTGCGAAAAATTGGGCAAACTTTGAAAGTGTCCCCAAGTGCAGTTGCAAAAACCATCAAGCGCTACAAAGAAACTGGCTCACATGAGGACTGCCCCAGGAAAGGAAGACCAAGAGTCACCTCTGCTTCTGAGGATCAGTTTATCCGAGTCACCAGCCTCAGAAATCGCAGGTTAGCAGCAGCTCAGATTAGAGACAAGGTCAATGCCACACAGAGTTCTAGCAGCAGACACATCTCTTCAACAACTGTTAAGAGGAGGCTTTGTGCAGCAGGCCTTCATGGTAAAATAGCTGCTAAGAAACCACTACTAAGGACAGGCAACAAGCAGAAGAGATTTGTTTGGGCTAAAGAACACAAGGAATGGACATTAGACCAGTGGAAATCTGTGCTTTGGTCTGATGAGTCCAAATTTGAGATCTTTGGTTCCAACCGCCGTGTCTTTGTGCGACGCAGAAAAGGTGAACGGATGGACTCTACATGCCTGGTTCCCACCGTGAAGCATGGAGGAGGAGGTGTGATGGTGTGGGGGTGCTTTGCTGGTGACACTGTTGGGGATTTATTCAAAATTGAAGGCATACTGTACCAGCATGGCTACCACAGCATCTTGCAGCAGCATGCTATTCCATCCGGTTTGCGTTTAGTTGGACCATAATTTATTTTTCAACAGGAAAATTACCCCAAACACACCTCCAGGCTGTGTAAGGGCTATTTGACCAAGAAGGAGAGTGATGGGGTGCTATGCCAGATGACCTGACCTCCACAGTCACCAGACCTGAACCCAATCGAGATGGTTTGAGGTGAGCTGGACCGCAGAGTGAAGGCAAAAGGGCCAACAAGTGCTAAGCATCTCTGGGAACTCCTTCAAGATTGTTGGAAGACTATTTCCGGTGACTACCTCTTGAAGCTCATCAAGAGAATGCCAAGCGTGTGCAAAGCAGTCATCAAAGCAAAAGGTGGCTACTTTGAAGAACCTAGAATATAAGACATATTTTCAGTTGTTTCACACTCTTTTGTTAAGTATATAATTCCACATGTGTTAATTCATAGTTTTGATGCCTTCAGTGTGAATGTACAATTTTCATAGTCATGAAAATACAGAAAAATCTTTAAATAAGAAGGTGTGTCCAAACTTTTGGTCTGTACTGTATATCCCAAAATTTAAGTTACTTTTTAAACGTTTAATAGTTCCACTGCTTGCATCTAATCAGTACATTGTTTCCTATATGTTCCACAGTCTGATGATGACTGGTAACTAGTGTTGAGCCACCCCCGTAGTGTTCGAGTTCGGTTCGGTTCGTCGAACACCCGTGTGTTCGCCGAACTGTTCGTCGAACTGTTCGTCGAACACCTTCGAACACCGTTAAAACCAATGGCAGGCAAACAAAAACACATAGAAACACATAGAAAACACCTTCAAAGGTGTCCAAAAGCTGACAAACTGCTCAGAAGACACAACTAACACATGGAAAAGTGACAAGTACATATAGTCATGCGAAAAGAAAAGAGGTGGAGGAGTAAAAGGAGGGGGAGACACAGATATAGGCATGTCATGCCCTTCTAAAATCCAAAAAGTGAGAAGCCGACACGTTCAGTCCGCTCCTGCCCGTGCCACCTCCGTGTCGCCGGGTTTGTGCCAGAGCCGCGGTGAACCCTGACGGCCAGCCCCCCTCTCCCAATACTGGTGCCTGTCCGCTGGTGGGTCGAGCGAGCCCCCCTGTGGTGGAGGCAGCTCTAAGCTTTTTAATTTAAATTGTCTCTCTAATTTGAATGAATACACTTTAAATCCATTAACAAGGATCTATTGGAGGGAAAGTCTCATGTCAGCAGCCGCGTAATTCCAGCTCCAGTAGCGTCCACTAAAGCTGCTGCAGTTAAAAAGCTTTTATAAGGATCGAGCTCGGCTGTCCACCGCAAGGCATCCTACTGCCAGTCCCAGCCCCTATGCCTTGGGGTGCCTCCTGATGCTCTTCACTGAGTATCCCGTGGTCCCGAAGCATTTCCTTTGAAAAAATTAAGTGTCCAAACTACAGGTGGTGTAGCTTGCTTAACAGCCGGGATAATCCGCTGACTAGCAGACACTGCTACTAGGCACAAAGTATTTCCTGGGCTAGATGCAGTTAAAAATTTGTAATTAGATACTCTCGTTGGATGCTGAGAAAGCATTCCATAGAGTCTCCTGGCACGCCATATATGATTCTCTTAAAAAGCTTGGGGTAGGGGTCTAGGGGACCCTTTTATAGCCAAAATCACGGCCCTGTATCGCAATACGTCACCTAGGCTGAAGATAAATGGAACTGTAGCACCCTGAGGGCTCGGTTGCTACAGAGGTATTGCACCTCACCCAGAGGTGTGATATCTCACTCTCAGGTAAGGATGTAGTGTGGATCAGGACCCGACACCTGCATGCATTACACCACATTGCCGTGGGGCAGGGCGACCAAAATGCCCCTGAGATGGGCACGACAGTCGCTGTCCCTGGCTGGAGTGGGGGGAGGGAACACTGAGGAAGGGGAACCCTGTAGTGCAGGAGCAGGGAGGAAGCAGTTCCTGGGTGCATTGAGAAGGGAGTATAAAAGGTGGGCACCATCTTAGTTCAGTGCAGAGAAGTCTGAGCAGAAGTGGCAGGGAGCAGGGGCTCTGCATGAGCTCTGCTCCGGAGGCGGGCCTAGTAACAGAGGCCCAGGCCTGGAAGAGGGAGAAGGAAGGAAGAGGAGCGGAGAAGGCTCCAGGAACAAGGAACGAAGGGATCTCAGGGGTGTGGACGGGCGAGTCGCCACCGCACGCCCGAATCCACCTGCGTGGAGGGGTCAGGCCAAAGGGGGAGACCGGTCCCCGAAACTAGTGGAGGCAGGAAACGACCCTCAGCTAGAAACAGGAGGCTGTGACATTTTATGTGGCGCAGCCCCTCGCTACACCCGCTAGGAAGGCACCACATAGGGTCAGGGAAACTGGCGCCAAGTTTACCAAGAGGAGGCCCGAGGCAGCCGGACAGAAGGGTTGGTAAGAAAGGCCAGACAAAGGACACACAAAGGGGGTCCTGTGAAGCACTCCAAAGTTATCTGGGAGTTGTCTGAGCCCCTCACCTGGTGAGCACAGTACGACGTGGGCAGCCGTTACCTGCAGACGTGGTCTGGATAATAAGAACTGTGAGTAAAGGCCCTGGACTGCATCACTGACTCCGTGTCATTACTGCTGCTGCCCTGCACCATCACCCCCATCCTCCGCATACACTGCCCTGAGGCTATACTCCTCCCGTGGGGAGTTATGCTACGCTCTGCTGCACCCACAACACCAGCCTCAGCGGTCTGCCCTGGAGCGGCGGTTCACTCTGACCGCAATCCACGGGTGGCGTAGTCGGACATTTAAACATCAAAACCACATAAATATTTCCGCCACTGGTTTGACCGCCCTGAGCCACGGAACCGGGTTGCCGCCACGGAGACTACAACCACCAGCATCCACCAAAAAGGGTCCGGCTCCGGGTGTCCCAAGGCCCAGGGGGCGCGTCAGAACACTTTCATCACCTTTCACAATCACCAATGGGACAAGGCAGGGATGTTCTCTGTCCCCTCTCTTATACATCCTAGTGACGGAGCACCTGCTCTCATCAATTCGCCATAACCCCAATATTAGGTGGATTGAGGTGGGAGGCACCGAGTACAAGTGTCCTCTATTTGCTGATGATGTCCTAGTATATATCACTCAATCACATATATCCATCCCTGCTGTTATGGCTGAAATAGATCACTTTGTTACATGGTCAAATTTTAAAATCAATGCAGCGAAGTCTGAGGCCCTCGATGTCTCCCTCCCCAAATCCATATAGGATTCCATCCAGTCCAACTTTCCCTTTGCCTGGCCCTCACAGGGTATCAAATACTTAGGAATTCCTATTCATAGAGACCTCTTCCATCTATGTTATCTTAATTTTGGGCCCTTTATTGAACAATTCCATACAGACCACGGTTGGCAAGTTAGAACTGTAAGATTCACTACGTGAACCACTGGTGTTTTGTGGAAAAGCACATGTACACTGTGTTCCAAATTATTATGCAAAAAGTGTTTAGGAGTGATAAGGGAAGAATTTGTTTGTTTGTCAGTTAAACTCATTGATGGTGATGTGTGTCAGGGCTCTTTATATCACTGTAAGCAATTGCAGACACCTGTGCTAATTAGTTTGGCAGGTGTGTCCAATGAAAGGCAAGACTACTTAAGAAGGCTGTCTCACATTATTAAGCAGCCTACATTTTCTGCCAAAATGGGAAAGAAAAAGGATGTGTCGGCTGCTGAGAAGCAACAAATTGTGGAGTGTTTAGGTCAAGGCATGACTACAATCAACATTGTGCGATGATCAGGATGAAGTGTCTTGGCAATCAAGAAGTATGTAGCTGATTCACAGTACACACGTGTGCGTGCTGATAAGGGCAAATTGAGGACTCTTTCCTACAGGCAATTACGTCAGGTTGAAAGAGCAGCGGCAAAAAAGCCTTGTCATAGCAGCAGACCAGTTTTTGAAGATGCTGGTGCCTCCAACGTCCCCCGAACAACGAGATGCAGGGTCCTTCAGAGGTTTGCAGCTGTGCATACGCCATCCTGTCGACCTCCTCTATCCACTTCACACAAGCAGAAACGGCTCCAGTGGGCCAAACATTACATAAAGACTGATTTCAAAACTGTTTTGTTCACGGATGAGTGCCGTGCAGCGCTCGATGGTCCAGATGGATGGAGTGGAGGATGGCTGGTTGATGGACACCCCACGCAAACACGGCTACAGCGCCAACAAGGAGGAGGTGGAGTAATGTTTTGGGCTGGAATCATGGGGAGAGAGATTGTCGGCCCCTTTAGGATCCCTGAAGGCGCTAAAGATGAACTCCATAATGTATGTGGATTTTCTCAAACAGCACTTCCTGCCATGGTTCAAGAAGAAGAACCGTGTATTTCACAGCAAGATCATTTTTCTGCATGATAATGCACCATCTCATGCTGCACATAAAACATCTGCATCTCTGGCTGATATGGGCATAAAAGGGGACAAACTTATGGTGTGAACCCCATGCTCCCCTGACCTCTACCCCATTCAGAACCTTTGGAGCATCATTAAAAGGAGTGTCTATGATGGCGGGAGGCAGTTCACATCTAAGCAACAGCTCTGGGAGGGTATTCTGTCCTCATGCAAAACAATTGAAGCAGAAACCATCCAAAACCTGACACATTCAATGGACGAGAGAGTTCAGAAGCTCCTTTCGAACAAGGGGTCCTATGTGAAAATGTAACATCACCTAGAATAAAGTTTTGAGTTGAAAACTGTTTGATTTCAGTTTCTAACAACCTGCTAATGCTTATAATTTCAAAAATGACCATTTTTTTGGTCTTTATTAAAATGAAAAGGTTGATCGAAAAGTTTGGGGGATCTAAGAGTGTGGCAACCCAGTAGTCATGATTACTTCGAATTCTGACAATATGAGGGTCATGCTGCAGGTAGTGCAGCAAGAAGGCACTTATGTGTCTTGCGCATCTCGGAGCCCCAAAATTATTTTCCAGGCTAGATGCAGCTAAAAATTATTATTAATTTTAAATCTGGTGAAGCTTTAGTATAGATGGCCTAATAGGATCAGTGCTGCACACTGCTACAAAGCCCAAATTATTTTCCAGCCAAGATACAGATAAACATGATTAGTAATTTGAAAGCTTAAAACGGTTGGTAGGGTGATTTTAACCAATCATCAAGCTTTTACTCTCCCCAGGATGACACAGGGGTAGAAAAGTCGTTTCGGATCCATGATTTGTTCATCTTTATGAACGTGAGTCTGTCTACATTATCAGTGGAGAGCCGCGTGCGCTTATCTGTCAGCACACCACCAGCAGCGCTGAACACACGTTCAGACAGAACGCTGGCTGCGGGGCATGACAAGATCTCCAAGGCGTAAGTGGCTAGCTCCGGCCATTTATCCAGATTGGAAGCCCAAAAAGAGCAAGGGTCCAGTGACACAGTCATGGCTTCAATGTTTACTTGGAGATACTCCTGTACCATCGTCTCTAGGCGTTGACTATGTGTCAGACTTCTTGTCTCCTGTGGCCTTGCAAAGGATGGGCTAAAAAAGTGATGAAATGATTCCGCAAAATTGATGTTACCAGCAGATACTGTGGTTCTGTTACGGTTTGAGTGCTGAACACTTGACGGTCCCACGGTTGGCAAGTTGGAACTGTGAGCTTCACTACGTGCACCACTGGTATTTTGTGGAAAAGCACATGTAAGATTCTGCAACAGTCTCTGCTGATACTCCTGCATGCGTGCATCCCTTTCTATGGCAGGAATAATTTCTGCAAATTTACTTTTGTACCGGGGATCTAACAGTGTGGCAACCCAGTAGTCAGGATTATTTCTAATTCTCACAATTCGAGGGTCATGTTGCAGGTAGTGCAGCAAGAAGGCACTCATGTGTGTTGCGCATCCAGGAGCACCAAGTCCCTGTTGTGTTGGTGGCGAGGTAACAATCATGCTTCCTTCCTCTGTCCTCTCCCCCCAACCTCGCACAACAGAAATGTGATCAAGGTCTCCCTCATCTGATGAGTCTTCCATCAGTTCGTCCTCCACTTCTTCCTGGGCTCCTGCACCTTCCTCACTAGTTTGGCTGCTACCATGCGCCCTGGTAAAACCATCTCCCCCACCCTCACATGCCTGCCGCCTTGGTGCTGCCGACCGTCTGGACCTTGCAGATGTTAGCCCTTCCGCATACAACTCCTCCTCCTCTACTTCCTCCACCTCCTCTTGTGCCACCACCTGACTCCGAATTCTGTTTAACATGTGCTCCAGCATGTAAATCACCGGAATAGTCATGCTGATAATGGCATCGTCAGCACTAAACATCTTCGTCGCCATTTCAAAACTGTGCAGAAGGGTGCATAGGTCCCTGATCTGAGACCACTCCTCCAGCGTGATTTGCCCCACCTCTGGATCTCGTTGGCCCAGGCTATACGTCAGAACGTATTGCACCAGGGCTTGTCGGTGCTGCCACAGTCGCTGCAACATGTGCAGAGTTGAATTCCACCGGGTAGGCACATCGCATTTTAGCCGGTGAAGTGGCAGGCCCAACGACTTCTGTAGAGATGTAAGTCGCTGAGCTGCGGGATGCGAACGGCGGAAGTGAGCACACAGCGACCGTGCCCTCTGCAGAAGGCCATCTAGTCTGGGATAGTGGGCTAAAAATTGCTGGACAACCAGGTTCAACACGTGAGCCATACAAGGCACGTGTGTGACATTGCCCCGGCGAAGGGCCGCACCCAGGTTTGCAGCATTGTCGCACACGGCCTTCCCTGGTTTCAGGTCCAGTGGAGACAACCATTCATGAAATTGGTTCTCCAGAGCTGACCACAACTCCTCAGCTGTGTGACTCACATTTCCCAGACATTTCAATGTAAAAACCGCCTGATGACGTTGAGCCCTACTGCCAGCATAGTAAGGAGGTGTGCAGGATCCCTTCTGCGCAGTTAGAAAGCTTGTGGCATGACCAGACAGGCTTTGGGTGCAGGTGGAAGACCGAGAGGAGGTTGAGGAGGCAGAAGCAGTGGAGGAACTTTGACATAAAGAGGATTGACGCACAACTCGTGGGGACGGCAAGACTTGGACAGCAGCCCCTTGTCCTGCTGTCACCATAGTTACCCAGTGCCCAGTCAGCGACATGTAACGCCCCTGTCCATGCCTACTCGTCCAAGTGTCTGTGGTGAAATGCACCCTGTCACACACAGAGTTTCTCAAAGAAGCGGTGATGTTGTGTGCGACATGCTGGTGGAGCGCAGGCACACCTTTCTTTGAGAAGTAGTGCCGACTGGGCATCTGGTACTGGGGCACTGCGACGGACATAAGGTCTCGAAAATCCTCTGTGTCCACCAGGCGGAAAGGCAGCATTTCTGTAGCCAAGAGCTTGCAGATGGTGAAATTCAACCTCTTAGCTTTCTCATGGCTAGGAGGAAATGGTCTTTTACTTGTCCACATCTGAGGGACCGAGGGCTGGCTATTGTGCTTAGACGGGGTTGATAAGGGTGTCTGTGGCACCCCAGGGGTCTGGTTTTCCACAGTAATGTAATGTTATGTCTGAGAGCAGGTGGGAGGTCCTTTGGTCAGGGATCCTGTGCATGCCACACCTCCTGCCCAGTCTTGGGAGGGGAAGAACTTCCCCTGTATAAACCCTGGGCTGAGGCAGGGTTAGTCAGTCAAGGAGAGTAGAGACAAGAAACAGCAGAAGCAATACTACTACGAGTCAGGGGCTGGCAGCTGCAGAGCTCGCCCTGACTGAGAAGCTTTCTTACCGGACCCGGCGTCCGAGGCTGTGGGGACTAACTCTTACCCAGCAGCAGAAGCCGACCGGCAGGGGATTTCAGGTCCTCAGGCCCAGAAACCCGAAGGCACGGTCACACGCGTGGGACCAGCACCGCCATCGTGGAGCGGAAGCCATTAGAAGGCCCCGAGTCACCGGCCATACGGGTGAGCACCACACGGTACACTCAGGGACGTGGGCTACTTATATCCGCTTCTAGCAAGGTAGCCAGAAGAGTACAGTCAGTTTGGGAGGCCTACAACTCCGCCTGGCCAGGGGAGATCTCATCTGCTCAAGGACTGACCAGGCCCCGTTCACTAGCAAGTACTCCGGGAGGGTCTATCGTTGTTACCAGTAAAGACCCTGAATTACACCGCACCGTCTCTGAGTGGTTCCTGCTACCCCCATCATCCACATCTGCTGCCCTGAGGCCATACCCCTCCCGTTGGGGGTTATACCATCTACGCTGCACCATCCATCCACCGGCCTCAGCGGACTGTCCTGCAGCGGCAGCTCCATAGCTGCATTCAACGGGTGGCGTAGTCGTCCTACATCTACCGCTGTTACATCGCCGCTCAGTTTGACTCCCTGGGCACGGACCGGGTCACCGCCACGAGACTACAACCCTCAAGAGATCCGGCTCCGGGTAAGCTCCCGCGTGCGCAACGCAGCGCGACACAGGCCTAGGGGCGCGTCAACTTTGGCGTAGTCGGCAGGATTTCGTGCCCGCAACCACCGGGTACTGCGTGCCTGAAAAAGAGACTTTTCAAACTTACCTGTGGTGAAGATTCCCGCCATCCGGCGCCATCTTCAGCCTTCTTCCCGCCATCGGTGAAGTTTCCCGCCATCCGGCGCCATCTTCTGCCTTCTTCCCGCCATCCGTGGAGTTTTCCCGCCATTGGACGCCATCTTGAGGACGCCGCGCGGGAAGAAGAGGGGCGTGGACTCCGAAAGCGCGCGAGAACTGAAGCCCCGCCTCACGTCCGGACGTTGCGTAAGGTCCTGGAAGGAGCCCAGCAGACGCCGACGTCACAGGAGCGCGACGGAAGGTCCTCAACCCTGACGATCCACTGCGGAGCCGCGGCCTACGGAAGAGGATCATCGCAAGGTAGGCCACGGTCCACTAGGGGGGAGGAAGATGTCGGATACGGAGGAGAGCTTCACTGCCTCAACCCCCGCCAGCGCTACCGCTGCTGCAGTTATGCCCTTCACCATGCCCTATATTCCGGGAGCAGCTTGGCTACCCCAGTACTCAGGGGAGTCACATACCCTGCATGACTTTAGAGAAAAGCTGGATAGCCTCTTCCAGGTGTACCCCCTCACAGAAGAGCAAAAAGTGAGCATCCTGGTGGCCCAACTAACCGGGGCAGCCAAAAGGGAAGTAAAATCCTGGCCACCTGGGAGGAAGACTGTCGCAGGGATACTAACCCGGCTGAAGGACACCTTTGATACCCGCACCTCAGCCGAGATTAAGCTTAGATTCTACGGGTGCAAGCAGCGAGCGCATGAGAGTATAAGGGACTATGCACTAAACCTACAAGAGGCCCTGAGGGCCATTAAGCAGACCGACCCTGATGGAGTGGGAAACGAGGACAGGCTGTTGACCGAACAGTTTATAGAGGGACTGTATTGTAATACCCACCGAACCCAGTTGCGGGCAATGGCCTTACAGGACCCTCATCTGGGCTTTGCACAGTTCAAGGACAGAGCCATCCGGGTGCTCCGAGAACCGGCACCGGGTGGCGTTGTGACCCACAAGCGCCCTGCTATCACTTACCACCAGGAGGCGGCGCCCTTGTCGGCAGGGCCTGTGGGAGCTGATGCGCAGGCTTTGGACAATGACCCGGCTCCAGACCTACACCATCAGGTCCAAGAGCTAGCTAAGAGCGTTGCTGCGCTAACCCGAACTGTGCAGTCTTTACAGGCTTCCACCCCAGGGAAGATCCAGCTGGCATCCGGACCGGAGGACATCCCGTGGCGTCGACCAAGGAGGACCCCACCGGCCAGAGGAAGACCCAGTGACCGATACAGCGAGGACGGACGACCCATCTGCCGCCGCTGCAATCAACCTGGACATATGGCAAGGTACTGTTCTTTAAACGGGCACAACCTGGGGTAGAGGGCCAACCCCCAGGAAAAAGATCACCAGGCCCATCGAACTGGCGCGACAGATATGTGGGAGGACGTCCAGTCTTGCCTGTGGTACTGGATGGCATTCCCATGAGTGCCCTACTGGACACCGGGTCACAGGTCACCACCATCCCGTACGTGCTCTTTAAGCAGTACTGGAATGACTCGGAGATTACCCGCTACCCTGACGACGACTTGAGTATCATCGCCAGCAATGGCCAGCCCGTGCCACAGATCGGATTTAAAGAGGTGACCATCAAAATCGGTAGAGTCGAACTGGCAGCACAGGGACTGATCATTGTAGATATTGACAAACATGAGAGTCACCCAAAAATAACTCTAGGAACTAATGTAATTGAAAATTGTCTTGCAGAGGTGATTTTCCTTTTACAGCAGGTTGCCAAGAACGCCAGCTCCGGCGAGCAGCGGGTGCTCCAGAAAGAGATCCGGGCACTGATGCGACGGCAACAGGTGGAACTCTCCGGCGGTGAGATTGGTAGCGTAAGAATGTGTGACCCTTTTCCTATTGCCATGCCCCCAAAAAGTGAAATGATGATTTGGTGCCGGGCAGCTATTGGTCTGAGAGGTAGAGATTACCAGGCAATGGTAGAGCCAGTTTACTCGGACAGTAGGCCCACCATTTTGACAGCACGGGGGGTGGTTGATGTACGCCATGGGAGGGTGCCCGTTCGCATAATAAATATCGGGGAGAGGGAAGTGTACCTGCCCCGGTATGCCACGCTAGCCAAATTATATACCATTAACCAAAATTCTATACAATCTGTGGAACCCTTGCCTCCATCTCACCCGGAGGAAGGTAATGGCTCTAAGAAAAACATGGAGGACTGGTGTCAGCAACTACATCTGGGTACTGACTCCACGCCCGCACACCAGAAACAAGGAGTCTATCGGGTGGTTCAGGAGTACGAGAGAGTGTTCAGTAAACACCCGTTAGACTTCGGGCGAGTCAAGGGGGTAGAACACCACATCCCCACGGGAGACCATCCTCCTATAAAAGAGAGGTATCGACCCGTACCCCCTGCCCACTACCAACACGCCAAGGGGATGCTTAGAGACATGAAGGAGGCTGGGGTGATCAGGGATAGCTGTAGCCCCTGGGCAGCTCCACTAGTCTTAGTCCGAAAGAAAGACAACACCATGAGGATGTGTGTAGATTACCGGAAAATCAATCGTATCACACACAAGGATGCGTACCCCTTACCAAGGATAGAGGAGTCATTGGCTGCTTTAAGATCTGCTAACTTCTTCTCTACCTTGGATCTCACTAGCGGGTACTGGAGAAGACCGCATTCACCACCCCGATGGGACTTAGCGAGTTCACCTGCATGCCGTTCGGACTCTGCAACGCACCGGGAACCTTCCAACGACTAATGGAGTGTTGTCTGGGCCACAGAAACTTCGAGACGGTCCTGTTGTACCTGGACGATGTCATCGTATATTCTAAGACGTATGAGGACCACCTGAAACACCTGGCGGAAGTGTTCGAAGCTCTGGCAAGTTACGGCCTAAAGGTGAAACCCTCCAAGTGTCACCTCCTGAAACCAAAGGTGCAGTACCTGGGACATGTGGTGAGCGCTGACGGAGTGGCTCCCGACCCTGATAAGATCACCGCAATTAAGGAATGGCCAAGCCCCTCCAGCGTAAAAGAAGTGCGGCAGTTCCTCGGGTTGGTAGGCTACTACCGAAGGTTTATTCCCGGTTTCACCAAAAAGGCAGCACCTATGCAGGACCTCCTGATAGGCCAGTCCCGGAAGGCCAAGAACCAGAAGCCGCCCTTCAAATGGGAGGAGCTGGAAGAAGAGTCCTTCCGCCAGCTGAAGATGGCCCTCACGGGGGACGAAATCCTGGCGTACCCGGATTATAGCCAGCCCTTTATCCTCTACACCGACGCCAGTAACATCGGGCTAGGAGCCGTACTGTCCCAGATCCAGCAGGGGAAGGAACGAGTAATCGCCTACGCCAGCCGAAAACTGCGACCCACCGAAAGGAACCCCGAGAATTACAGCTCATTTAAGCTAGAGTTCCTGGCCGTAGTATGGGCAGTCACCGAGCGCTTTAAGCATTACCTCGCTTCTTCCCGGTTCACCGTGTACACGGATAACAACCCGTTGACACACCTGGACACGGCAAGACTCGGTGCCCTGGAGCAGAGGTGGATGGCCCGTCTGTCCAACTACGAGTTCACAATCAAATACCGGGCAGGACGCTCCAATACCAACGCGGACGCCCTGTCCAGGATGCCCAACCTGCCGGACGGAGGAGAAGATCCGGAGGGACTGGAAGAAGTTGAACTCCCTGCGTTCCACCGTCATGGGACTATCCAGTATTCCCACCGGGTAAGGAGTAAGCAGGCTGCTACGTTGAACCCCTTACCCCACTACAACTGGGCGGAAACGCAAGACAGCGACCCTGCCGTCCGACTGGTGAAGGAGATGCTGACTCGGCCGGAGGCTCGCCTTGAACCAGACGCTCCGGAGGAAGCCAAACAACTATGGGCAGAGAAGAGTCGACTGTTCCTTTACAAAGGGAAGTTGTGCCGCAGAATGGTTAACTCCCGGACGCATGAATTACTCTGGCAAGTAGTGGTGCCACGAAGAGACGCAGCCATGGTGATGGAGGCATACCACGACGGAGCTGGACACTTCGGGTGGAAGAAGCTGGAGTTCCTGCTGCGCGAGCGGTTCCACTGGGTAGGCATGAGGGGAACCATCGAGAAGTGGTGCAGAGACTGTGGCCCGTGCAACCTGAGAAGGAAGGACCGTGCCAGCCAGAAGACTCCCCTGCAGTCCATCGTCACCCGGCAACCGTTGGAACTGGTAGCCTTGGATCATGTAAAACTGACCCCAAGCAGAAGTGGCTACGTCTACGCGTTAACCATCGTGGATCATTACTCCCGGTTTCTGGTTGTCGTCCCCGTCAAGGACTTAACGGCTCAAACAGCAGCTAGAGCCTTCCAGCAGCACTTTTGCCGTCCACACGGGTACCCGGACCAAGTGCTGACGGACCAGGGACCTGCCTTTGAAGCGGAGGTCTTCCAGGAATTCTGCAATCTGTATGGCTGCCGGAAGATAAGGACGACACCCTACCATCCGCAAACTAATGGACTTTGTGAGAAAATGAACCAGGTGGTAATGGATCTTTTAAAAACGTTGCCCCTGGAAGAACGCAGTCTGTGGCCTGAGAAGTTGCCCGATCTGGTGGACCTATACAACCACATCCCGGTAGGTTCCACCAACTGTACCCCGGCTTACCTAATGAGGGCAAGACCTGGTAAGTTACCTGTTGACCTGGAAATGGGAGTCCTGACACCCGAGGACACTTCACCAGAAACAGACTGGGACACAGAGAGGCAGCAGCAGTACCGGAGAGTACAGGAGAGCGTGGAGCGAAGTCTCTGTCAGGCTAGGGAAAGACAAGAGAAAACTTACAACCAGTATGCTCCCGCTGTTCCCCTGGTACCCGGAGAGCAGGTCTTGAAGAGGAAGAGACGGCTCCACAAGTTGGATGACCAGTGGGAGAAGGACCCGTACACCGTACTGCCCTCAAGCCACGAGAACCCGAAGGTTTGTACCATCAGTAAAGACGGAGGGGAAACCACAGCCATTGTATCCCGGGACCACCTGAAGAAGTGTCCCGAACAACTGAGGAACCCTGAAGAGGAACAAGAAGACCATCGACCCGTAGAGGAAAGGGAAGATATGGTTAGTACTGTGCTCGGGGACTTCCCTCGGTCTTGGACTCAAGTCAATGGTGCAGTTGTGGTACCCGTACTCACCTTCCTCCAACCAGCATCCCAAGCACCTACGGAGCAACAGGTAGAGCTGGAAGAACAGCCGGTCCAGGAGGCAGAAGACTCCACACAAGCAGAACAGGAGGATCAACCCTCTGCTTATAGTGAGCCTGCCGTACCCCTAGTGAGACAAAGAGCCGGTAGACAGCTGCCCAGTTTACCCTTGACAGCTCCTACACCCTGTAGTTCAGGGCCAGACAGTCAGCTCCGTAGGTCCACTAGGGCCACTAGAGGCCAGTTACCCGCACGCTGGAGGATTTGAAGTGTATAAATTGTTTTATTTATGTTTATCTGTGTATTGTTGCTTGTGTATAATTTTGTGTTTCCAGTTATTTTTAGGAATCCTTGGTGGATTTACCGGGAATCCTTGTACATAGTTGGAGCGTAACCCAGGATGGACTAGAGACTGTTAAGGACTCGGGGTAGGACAGACCCCTACCTGGTTACGTCTCCCTGTTTTGGTGAAATGGACACCTTGCTTTCTTCAAAGACTACACCCGGTTACGGACATGCCGTGACCACCTTTATGTGTTTCTTCTTATTGTACTATTATTGTTGTTATATCTTGTTATGTTTTTTTTCTAAAATATGTTTAGTCCCGGAGTACTAAATTTCACTAGGGGGGAATGTGGCACCCCAGGGGTCTGGTTTTCCACAGTAATGTAATGTTATGTCTGAGAGCAGGTGGGAGGTCCTTTGGTCAGGGATCCTGTGCATGCCACACCTCCTGCCCAGTCTTGGGAGGGGAAGAACTTCCCCTGTATAAACCCTGGGCTGAGGCAGGGTTAGTCAGTCAAGGAGAGTAGAGACAAGAAACAGCAGAAGCAATACTACTACGAGTCAGGGGCTGGCAGCTGCAGAGCTCGCCCTGACTGAGAAGCTTTCTTACCGGACCCGGCGTCCGAGGCTGTGGGGACTAACTCTTACCCAGCAGCAGAAGCCGACCGGCAGGGGATTTCAGGTCCTCAGGCCCAGAAACCCGAAGGCACGGTCACACGCGTGGGACCAGCACCGCCATCGTGGAGCGGAAGCCATTAGAAGGCCCCGAGTCACCGGCCATACGGGTGAGCACCACACGGTACACTCAGGGACGTGGGCTACTTATATCCGCTTCTAGCAAGGTAGCCAGAAGAGTACAGTCAGTTTGGGAGGCCTACAACTCCGCCTGGCCAGGGGAGATCCCATCTGCTCAAGGACTGACCAGGCCCCGTTCACTAGCAAGTACTCCGGGAGGGTCTATCGTTGTTACCAGTAAAGACCCTGAATTACACCGCACCGTCTCTGAGTGGTTCCTGCTACCCCCATCATCCACATCTGCTGCCCTGAGGCCATACCCCTCCCGTTGGGGGTTATACCATCTACGCTGCACCATCCATCCACCGGCCTCAGCGGACTGTCCTGCAGCGGCAGCTCCATAGCTGCATTCAACGGGTGGCGTAGTCGTCCTACATCTACCGCTGTTACATCGCCGCTCAGTTTGACTCCCTGGGCACGGACCGGGTCACCGCCACGAGACTACAACCCTCAAGAGATCCGGCTCCGGGTAAGCTCCCGCGTGCGCAACGCAGCGCGACACAGGCCCAGGGGCGCGTCATGTCCCCGGCAAACTGCCGGTCTGTGAGGAAGATGCAGGCGGACATGTTAGGTTGCCTTGATCCAAAGGTGGTGCTATCGATGTCGGACAGCGCTCAACACCAGCTGGTGTTACCACCTCCAAACAAAATGATGACCTGCCAATCACGCTGGCTGTTGCGGGTAAAGAGGTGGCAGGTCTGCGCCCCAAAACAGGTGTGACTGCTGTCCCCCCAGTCAGAGGATGAAGAGGCCGCGGATGCACAAGATATGGCAGACGGTGGTTGGCCCGGCCGGCTAGGCCGCATTGTAGCACACTGAGCTTCCCACTGCAACTTATGCTTCATGTCCATGTGCCGGTTCATGCATGAAGTACTCAAACTATGTATTTTTTGGCCTCTACTTAGCTTTTGCTGACAAATGTTACAGATAACACGAGTTGGGTCATCTTTATCGATCTGAAAAAATGCCCAGGCTATGCAAGGCTTAGCACCCATGCGACCTGAAGAGCCACCACGACTTGTGGTGAGAGGCAGAGTTGTGTTTGAGGATGCAGTTGTTGACCTGCTTCCAGTACTACGTCTCTGTCCAGGAAGGCGCAACCTGACCTCGTCGTCACTAGCATCTTCCTCCACCTCCTCTGCTGACCTCATCTCTTGGCTGACTGTGGGATCTCCAACCTCATCATCATCACCCTGTGCGTTATCACACCCGTCGTCCTCAGAGCCAACCTGTTCCTGCCCTGACAAAAAACTAAAGTTGTCGCTCCAATCAGGTATTTGAGTCTTATCATCGTCTTCCTCATTGTCTCCACCAACAGGAGTTACAGTTTGGGAATGAGGGTCTACATTATGGTCAGAACCTTCTGCGTCTGGTCCTGGATCCGACTCATAAAGATTCTGGACATCAGTGCAGATCATTTCCTCGTCTGGATTCACAGAAGCGCTGGAGTCGACCTCTGATTCCCAGGCTATAGTATGAGTAAACAGCTCTGCAGACTCAACCATCTGTTCTACCTCATACTCAGACGGGCAGCTGGAGATTTGGGAGCTGTGAGGAAGCAAGTGCGATTTGGGTGACACCTTTGAGGACTGGAGTATTTGTGATGTTGAAGTTGATGTGGAGGAGAGCCCACTTAAAGGAGCACTTGATATCCGTTGAAGCACCTGCTGTTTTTGTGCCTCATCTGGAATTTGTAGCGATTGGCGTGGCCGTAAGAAAGGGATCTTATCACATTGTCCGCTAAAAGAAGTAGACATTTTAGTTTGGCTGGAAGATGGTCTTTCTTCTGCAGATGTTACTGTTGCTTTAACACCTACCCCACGGACACAATCTTTTTTCCCCTTCCCAACACGCCTATTCCCCTTTCCACCAGCAGCAGGCCTTTTTCCACTCATTTTGGTGGTTAACTAATTAACAACTCTGGAGTTGTTTGCACAAAAAAACAATGGATGGGAACCGAGCAGAGCTGAGTGGCCAAACTGTGGTATTAGGCCAAAACTATTGGCTGGGTTAGATGCAGAAAAAAATTATATTCAATTTGCAACCTGATGGAGGTCAGTATAGATGGACTAATAGAGAAAGTCCCACACACTGCTAGAAGGCCAAATATTTTTTCAGAGGTAGATGCAGAAAAAAATATATTCAGTTTGCAACCTGATGGAGGTCTGTATAGATGGATTAATAGAACAAGTCCCACACACAGCTAGAAGCCCAATATTTTTTCAGAGGTAGATGCAGAAAAAAAATATATTCAGTTTGCAACCTGATGGAGGTCTGTATAGATGGATTAATAGAACAAGTCCCACACACAGCTAGAAGCCCAATATTTTTTCAGAGGTAGATGCAGAAAAAAAATATATTCAGTTTGCAACCTGATGGAGGTCTGTATAGATGGATTAATAGAACAAGTCCCACACACTGCTAGAAGCCCAATATTTTTTCAGAGGTAGATGCAGAAAAAAATATATTCAGTTTGCAACCTGATGGAGGTCTGTATAGATGGATTAATAGAACAAGTCCCACACACAGCTAGAAGCCCAATATTTTTTCAGAGGTAGATGCAGAAAAAAATATATTCAGTTTGCAACCTGATGGAGGTCAGTATAGGTGGACTAATACAACAAGTCCCACACACAGCTAGAAGCCCAATCTTTTTTCAGAGGTAGATGCAGAAAAAAATATATTCAGTTTGCAACCTGATGGAGGTCAGTATAGATGGACTAATACAACAAGTCCCACACACAGCTAGAAGCCCAAATATTTTTTCAGAGGTAGATGAAGAAAAAAATATATTCAATTTGCAACCTGATGGAGGTCAGTATAGATGGACTAATACAACAAGTCCCACACACTGCTAGAAGCCCAATATTTTTTCAGAGCTAGATGCAGAAAAAAAATATATTCAATTTGCAACCTGATGGAGGTCAGTATAGATGGACTAATAGAATGATGCTATGCCCAAAAGATTTTGCTTCACTAGGTGCAGTAAAAAAATTGGTATTCTATACACAGGTGGTATATCTTGCAACACAGATAGGCTACTCCACTGACTAACACACTCTGCAATAGGCCAAAAAGGATTAGCTTTGCTAGATTCAGCCAAATGCTGTGAAAAAAACTTGCACAGCACTGGCACAGACCTGCCTGGCAAAAACTGATAGGAACTGATGTAACCTAGTCCTGAAAAGGACTCCAATTACAATTAGTCTTTACTCCCACAATCTATCTATTTAAGAGCACAGACCTCCCTGATAAAAGTCGTAGGAAATGCTGTAACCTAGTCCTTAAAAGGACTGCAATCACAACTATTCCCTACTCCCAAGCTATCTGTAGATTTGTGCGAAAATTGGCTTGAAATTAACAAGGTATAGCGCACACAGCAACAGCGGTGCCGTCTAACAAGCAGCTGCAGCAGTGAGAAAATGGTGGCGACGGGGAAAATGGCTTGGTCTTATAGGGCAAGGACATGTGACATACACTGCCAATGACACATGCCCTTGCTTGTGTGAAAAAAAGCACTTCGCTCCGTGTGTGCGCTGCTGATAGGCTGACAGATTGCACCTCCCCACTGCAAATGCGGGAAAGAGAAAAAAAAAATGGAGATCTTCATTGTTCCTGCAGAGATCCATCCCCTGCCCCTCCCCCCGCCCCGCTGTACACTCAAACTGCGTATTAACATTAATTTTCATCATTACTGAGAAAAAATCCAGTTATGATTTTGGTGCACGAACAGTTATCGAACATAACCTCGAACAGCCGAATTTTTCTCAAATTGTTCGTGTTCGCCGAACAGCTCGAACACCGCCCAAAACAGATCGAATTTGAGATTGGCGAACAGTCCGAGTAGAACAACGCTCATCTCTACTTGTAACAACTCCCAGTATCTCCTTACCATTGCTAAGGACATACTGGTAGTTGTAGTTAAGTCCTCCATTCTCTGGAAGTCCTATTGTTAGCAATGCCCTTCCTCCACCAATTGCAAATACAAAGGATCCATCCATGGGGTGAGATCTTGGGAATAATTGAATCGTACCTACATTTAAAAAAAAAAAAAAAATATCTCCTATTCTTAATAATTACCGTATTTTTCGGACTATAAGATGCACTTTTTTCCTCCAAAATTTTGGAGGAAAGTGGGGGGTGCGTCTTATAGTCCAAATACTATATTATTGTATGGCCGCATGGTGGTGGGTGTGGGGGAGCCGCAGCGGGCGATCAGCGGGGCACAGGAGGCAGCAGCCACCTACTGCAGCCTAGCTGTGCCCGCCACTAAAGAAAATGAATATTCCCTGCTCCCCATACCCATGGGCGCGGAGAGCAATGAATATTCATTTCTCTTAATAGCCGGCACACTTTAGCCACAGCGCGGCTCCTGCTGCGCTCTGTGGTCAGTGTGCCCGCTATTAAAGCTCATGAATATTCGCTACAACCCACTCCCATGGGTTGTAGTGAATATCTATGGTCTTTAATAACAGGCACACTGACCGCAGAGCGGCAGCAGAAGCCGCGCTGCGGTAGAGTGTGCCGGCTATTGCACAGACTGCTCTCCATGCACAGAGTCCCGGCGTGGGGAGTAGTGACTATTCCAGCACAGCGTCTCACACTGTGTGAGGGCGCATGGCAGGGACACCATGCGTGCCCTGCCATGCGCCGCTCACACAGTGAGAGTGTCAGCAGCAGGGCGGGGCAGCGCTGGAGGAGAGAGGAGGTGAGTATGATTGTTCATTTTTTTTTGTAGGCAGTGTGATGGAGGCTCAGAGGGTGCCATACATACCAGGATGGGGGCTCAGAAGGTGCCATACATACCAGGATTGGGGCTCAGAAGGTGCCATACATACCAGGATGGTGCTCAGAAGGTGCCATACATACCAGGATGGGGCTCAGAAGGTGCCATGCATACCAGGATGGGAGCTCAGAAGGTGCCATACATACCAGGATGGGGGCTCAGAAGGTGCCATGCATACCAGGATGGGGGCTCAGAAGGTGCCATACATACCAGGATGGGGGCTCAGAAGGTGCCATACATAACAGGATGGGGGCTCAGAGGGTGCCATGCATACCAGGATGGGGGCTCAGAGGGTGCCATGCATACCAGGATGGGGGATAAAGGGGTGCCATGCATACCAAGATGGGGTATAATGGGGTGTCATGCATACCAGGATGGGGGATAAAGGGGTGCCATGCATACCAAGATGGGGTATAATAGGGTGTCATGCATACCAGTATGGGGGATAAAGGGGTGCCATGCATACCAGGATGGGATGGGGGGCACTTATACCAGGAAGTAGGGGCTATACATACTAGGATGGAGGATATTAACAGAATTGGGGGACATTACCCCAATACCAGTGTCAGCAGTAGACCCCCTCCCCCATAACAGGGCATCATGACCACATTTTTTGCTTAATTTTTTTTCCCTATTTTCCTTCTTTAAAACCTAGGTGCGTCTTATGGTTCGGTGCATCTTAGGCTAAGTGCCCACGTTGCGGAACTGAAGCGTATTTTTTACGCTTCTCCCTGGCGGGAAAATCGCATGCGGATTTTACATGCGGTTTTCCCGCCAGGTAGAAGCGTTTGTGAGGCGTCTTTGCAGCGTCTTTGCATGCATTTCCGCATGCGGGTTATCAAGCACTTCTCCAAGTGATTTAAGCATCACTTGGAAAAGTGCTTGACAACTTGTTCACACTATATAAATCCATGCAGCCGGCATGGATTTATATAGTGTGACCAAGTAATAGTTAAAAAAAAAGAATCAGAATGGTAAAAAATAAAAAAATAAAGTTTATACTCACCTTCTGATGCATTCTCTGCCCTGAGTCTTGAGCGGCTCACGCTGTTGTGTGCAGGACCTGCGGTGAAGTCATTGAGTCATGTGATGGGTCACATGACTCAATGACGTGGCAGGTTCTTCACACAACAGCGCGACGGAGGGAAAACATCAGAAGATAAGTATAAACTTTATTTTATTCTTTTTTTTACAGGTTCTTTGGCACCCAGGTCTGGATGAGAGTCTCCTCTCCTCCAGACTTGGGTACCATTCGCACATTGATTCCGCTGCGCTTCCGCAAAATTAATGAACATGCTGCGGATTTTTGACCGCAGCATATACGCTGCGGAAAAATCCGCAGCATGGGCATTGACATTGTGGAATGCCATTGGGGACCATGGGGTGCGGATATACATGCGTTTTACAAGCGTTTACGCTGCGGAAATTCCGCAGCATATACGCTTGTAATACGCAACGTGGGCACGCAGCCTTATAGTCTGAAAAATACGGTAACCCCTTTACCCCCGAGGGTGGTTTGCACGTTAATGACTGAGCCAATTTTTACAATTCTGACCACTGTCACTTTATGAGGTAATTACTCTGGAACGCTTCAACGGATCCCCCTGATTCTGAGAATGTTTTTTCGTGACATATTGTACTTCATTATTGTGGTAAAATTTCTTCGATATCACTTGCGTTTATTTGTGAAAAAAACGGAAATTTGGTGAAAATTTAGAAAATTTTGCGATTTTCAACATTTGCATTTTTATGCCCTTAAATCAGAGAGATATGTTACACAAAATAGTTAATAAATAACATTTCCCACATGTCTACTTTACATCAGCACAATTTTGGAACCAAAATTTTTTTTATTAGGGAGCTATAAGGGTTAAAAGTTGACCAGCGATTTCTCATTTTTCCAACAAAATTTACAAAACCATTTTTTTAGGGACCACATCATATTTGAACACTTTTTTCACAAAAATGTTATTTTAGACACAATTTTTTTTATTTTCGCAGGGGTAACAGGAAAAAATACGCCAATACCCCATATGTGGGGAAAATACAGTGTTTGAGTTCACGGCAGAGTTCAGAAGAGAAGGAGCACTGTGTGACTTTTTGAACGCAAAATTGGCTGGAATTGAGAGCGGACGCCATGTCGCGTTTGGAGAGCCCCTGATGTGCCTAAATAGTGGAAACCCCCCACAAGTGACCCCATTTTGGAAACTAGACCCCTCAAGGATTTTATCAAGGGGTATACTGAACATTTTGAACCCAGAGGTACGACACAGAATTTGATAACATTAATTCATCAAATTGAATAAGTTGTCATTAGTCTTGAGTGCAAGTGCTCGCTACTTGAGTTTGCATTGGGTATTCGGGTATGCACCATGTATCGTACGTGCTCGAGTGACATGCTCAAGTCCCCGCTCGCATGCTTCACGGTTATTAGACACCCAAAAAAAAACATCCAGGGATCGCTCGTGCATGGCAGGCAATCCCTGCGAGTTTTTTTTTGGCCACGAAGCATATGGGGCGGAGACTCGAGCATGTCACTCGAGCACCCGCGATACTCGGTGCATACCCAAGCACCCGATGAAAACTCAAGTAGCGAGCACTTGCGCTCAACACTAGTCACCATATCGTCATCTTTTTTTTTTTTACTTTTGAAAAAAATCCCAAACCTGATACAACCCTAACCCCAACCCTAACCCTAGCCCAACCCTAACCCTAGCCCAACCCTAACCCCAACCCTAATACAATCCTAACCCTAGCCCAACCCTAACCCCAACCCTAGCCCAACCCTAACCCCAACCCTAACCCTAGCCCAACCCTAACACAACCCTAACCCTAGAGTTTATTTTTCACGCCGTTCCTCGTGCGGTATAAGTGATTAGACGGCTTTATTCTTCGGGTCGGTGCGATTACAGCGATACCAGAATCATATCAGGTTTTCATGATTGACAGCTGTCACACACTAAAAGACGCATTTTTTTTTAATATCTAGTTTTTGCATCTCCATATTTTGAGAGCTATAATTTTCCATATTTTGGCCAGCAGAGCCATGTGACAGCTTGTTTTTTGCGGGACGAGTTGACGTTTTTATTGTTGCCATTTTCAGGCACTTGACATTTTTTGATCGCTTTCCATTCCGATTTTTGGGAGGCAGAATAAACAAAAACCAGCAATTCCGGAATTGTTCTTATGGTTTTTTTTTTATGCTTTTCCGCGTGTGGTGAAATTGATAAGGCAGCTTTATTCTTCGGGTCAGTACGTTTACAGCGGTACCACATTTATATCGTATTTCTATGTTTTGGCGTTTTTACACAATAAAAGTTATTTTATAGAAAAAATAATTTTTTGCATCGCTTTATTCTGAGAGCTATAACTTTTTTATTTTCCGGCTGATGGAGCTGTATGGCGGCTTGTTTTTTGCGGGACAAGATGACAATTTTCAGTGGTACCATTTTTATTTACATTCGTCTTTTTGATCGGGTGTTATTCCATTTTTTTTTGGCGGTATGATGATAAAGCATAGATTTTTGCTTCGCTTTTTTTTTTTTTTACCATGTTCACTAAAGGGGTGAACTAGTGGGACAGTTTTATAGGTCAGGTCATTCCGGATGCGGCGATACCAAATATGTGTTCTTTTATTGTTTTTTTTGTTTTTTTCATAATAATATTTATTGATGGGTGCATTATATATATTTTTTTTTGGTGGATTATTTTTTTTATTTATTTTTTTATATTTTTACAATTTTTTTTTTCCATTTTTTAACACTTTTTGGACTTTTATTCTGTTTCCCACTATGGGGCTTTCACTTTTTTTATTCTGATCGCCTGTATAGCACAGGGATGGAGCACCATCCCTGTGCTATACAGGCTGTCAACGCTGCAGATGCAGAAGATACTTTGGTCATGCACTGCGCATGACCAAAATATCTTCCTGCTGTCTGATGACCTGGATGTTGTCATGACGACATCCGGGAAGCTGCGGCAAACAGCGCTGGAGGCCGGGAGAGGAGGTGAGTATTGCGATCACCTCCCCTTGCCCCCGCAATGCTGAGATCGACTTCGATCGCAGCATTGAGGGGGTTAATGTGCTGGGAGCAGTGCGGGACCACTCCCTGCACATAATCACAGCTAATACCTGGTGCTATCAGCTGACACCCGGCGGCGATCGCCCCGCACCACTTGTGTGCGGGCGCGATGGCCATATGACCTAATAGTACGTCATTGGTCCAATCGGCCTAGGTCACCATGACGTACTATTAGGTCACACATCAGAAAGGGGTTAATTTTTAGTGCATTATTGGTTTTAATGATTTTTAATCATGAAAATTATATGTAGATTTATTTATTTCTAAAGCCTGTATGCAATTATCAATCACATCAGTGCCTATCTATTTAAAGCACTCAGCGTGGTATACATTCTGGAATCACCTGATGAAGGGCACAGATCGTCTCTGAAACGCGTTATGTGTTGAATAAATCGACTTCTCTTGCCTAACCTGGTGGTTCCTAACGCAGAGCGTGGCGACCTGTGGATCTCCACCACCCACTATTCATTATCTTTCGCTGTATCATGGCTCCTGAGCATGATGCCGGAGAGGGCAGAAGGTGCTGCAGTGCTCCAGGACCGCAGTCATTACCGCTTAGTATCAGCTTTGTGTCTGGCATGCACACCTACCAGAGGTGAGTGGAATACCTCTCACCCCTCCATCTATATGCTGGGACATTCTTCACATGGCGCGCCTTCTCTTTTTGGTTTATTTTCTCATTTTTCTGTCTGTGAGCATAGAGCTGATGTGACTTGCCAAAAAGCACAGGTTTGTTTCATCTGTCCAAAGGACATTCTCCCAGAAACTTTGGAAAATTCCTGTCTTGCTTTTTTCTGATTTGCTTTGAACAATGGTTTCCTCCTCCTCTTCTTCCATGAATTTCACTTTGGTCAAGACAGCGACAAATGGTGCGATCTGACACTAATGTACCCTGACCTTGGAGTTCACCTTTAATCTCTTTGAAAGTTGTTCTGGGCTCTTTTGTAACCATTCAAATTATCCATCTCTTCAATTTGTCATTAATTTACTCTTGCGGCCACATCCAGGGACATTGGCTACCGCCTCATAGACCTTAAAGCTCTGAATAATATGTGCAAATGTGGTAACAGGAACATTTGTTTGGAGATGGTCTTATAGCATCTACCTTTAACATGTTTGTCTATAATTTTCTAATTTCCTGAGACAGCTCTCTCCTTACCTTTCTTTGGTCCATGTTCACACACCATGATACCAAGCAGCACAGAGACTACTTTTTACTCTTTGCAGCAATTGTCTGGTCCAAATTGATAAGTCTGCAGTTACTCTGTGTGACTGCAATAAGATGAAAAACTTGGCACTCAAGATGACTCAATGAATTTTGAGAATTTAATAGTAGAAAAAGTAGCACAAAACAAACGTTTCGGTCATGTAAGACCTTCCTCTGTGTACAGAAATGTTGGTAGTGGACATGAATGAGAGGTGCAGTGTCCAGCTTCTATATAAACCACTGTGTGGTATCTTATAACAAGGGTGATGGCGGTGGGAACACGGTGTCTGTATACGTCACTATCAATGCTGATCTGTGTAACATCCCCTCCAGCACCTGATGTGAACCTGTTGAGTGTTGCGTCTCACATATTGGAGACAGCACCCACATTCCAACAGGTAAACAGTAAATGACATGATACCACAGGTTAGATGTTGGTAAAACAGAAAAGCTTCTCCTGTCACCTTCGATTGAAAGTAGGTACATCCATGCTTCAACACTGTGTAGCATAAACGCTTAATGTTTGCGTTTGGGAGCTATTGGGAGATTGTTAGAAGGTTTATCCCTACCGTTAAAGGAAACCTGTCATCAGGATTTTGCTAAGTAAACTATAGGCATTGTCAGGTTGGTGCTGTTACACTGATTAAAATGATATCTGGTTTGAAGAAATCTGTCTAGTGGTTCTTGTTTAATCTGTTTGCAGTTTGGAGTTAATGAGATGCTTGTGCTTCGAGGCCGGCCTGTGGGCAGGTCTTTTTTTTGGTTCTCTGGCCTCATTGTCATCATTCTGGGCTTAAATGACAGGTCACTGAACCTTTGAATACTGCGCTTGCACAGATAGATGCTACTGTGCATGCACCGGCGCCATTTTGTTGGAGCCAAAATTTTTTTTTTAAGACCACAATATTAAATGTGCAGTATTTAAAATAGGAGGAAGGTCATGGAAGGTTATTTAAGCCCAGAGCACAAGCATCTCATTAACGGCAAACACAGATTAAAATGATACCTGGGTTGAAGAAATCTGTCTTATGGTTCTTGTTTAGGGTATGTGCACACGATGCAGAAATGAAGCAGAAAATTTCTGCATCATTTCTGCATCTCCCTGGCAGAAAAAACGCATGCAGATTGTGCATGCGTTTTTCCTGCAGAATACATGCGGATCCACATGCAGATTCACATGCGTTTCCGCATGCAGATTGACAAGCGCTTTCCAGGCGATTTTAGCATCACCTGGAAAGTGCTTGATAACTAGGTCACACTATATAAATCCATGCAAACAGCATGGATTTATACAGTGTGAACCGAGAGAGTGTATATACTTACCTCTGATGGCCCGCGCTGTCCTGCTCACTCCGTTCTCCCGGCTGCCGGCAACTTTGAATTGAAAGACCTGCCGACGTCAGCGTCACGTGACCCGTCACATGACTCTGACGTCACCGCAGGTCCTACAACTCACTGCAAGTGCCGGGAACCAAGCGGGAGCGCTGCGCGGGCCGACAGAAGGTAAGAATACATTTATTTTTTATTTTATTCTTCTTTTTACAGCTTTTTTAATGGTACCTGGGTGTGGATGAGACTCTCCTCTCCTCCACACCCGGGTACCATCCGCACATTAGAACGCACCAATTACGCAAGTACAAATGCTGTCTTGCGGAATTGGCGCGTTCTAATGCAAGTCAATGGCGGCGAAATCGCCGCGTTTCCGCAAAATTAATTGACATGCTGCGGATTTTTGACCGCAGCGTTAACGCTGCGGAAAAATCCGCATCATGGGCACAGCACATGCGGATTTCCATTGGGGAACATTGCTGCCCTTCTACCATGCGTTTTTCATGCGTTTCCGCGGCGTTTACGCAACTGCAAAAACGCCGCGGAAACGCATGAAATACGCATCGTGTGAACACAGCCTTAATCAGTGTAACAGTGCCAACCTTTCACTGCCTGTAGTTTACTTATCAAAATCCTGAGACAGATTAATTGACCACCAAGGTCACATACACAATTAGTTCTCTATAGTAGGACAATGAGACTCTGTTCAACGTCTATAATAGCAAATCATATAGAAAAAATGACGTATAAGAACATAATTTTGCAAAAAATTCATAAATTTATTAATACACATTAATTAAAAAAACATCCATATTGAAAAAGTGGCATAAATACATACAGTAAGTAATGAGCTATAATAGAGATGCCGAGACCAATACAATCATATAATAAATAGATTAAATCTACATAGTTGAAGAAAATACGGGTATGGGTATGTAAACCACATGCCCTATCCCAGCTGTAAGCATAATATCAAAGCTTCAATGCAAATGCTAAGGTGCACAGTGCATAAATAGTTGATATAAAAGTAAATCCATTTAGCACTTGAAAATAAGTGGGAATGTAGTATTACTCACATATGTATTGTTTGTCAGTCCAGGTATCGTCACCCCTACGCGCGTTTCGGTATCCCTTAAGTATTACTTATTGTCCAATGGGTGAAAGTAAGACAGGACGCAGCTATTAGAATAGCCAACCGCTCATCATAATACATACATATAGAGTCACGTGTGCCCCTGTATTACCACTCACATCCGGAAGTATATAGTAGGACCCCTTCGCTTCAGGACGCAATCATCCGCCCCTCGCCCCCCGTGATAACAAACCACACCTCCCAGGTCACAAGAGCGGGACTTGCTATGACGCGTCGGGACACAGTCATCCGCCCCTCGCCACACATAAATACAAGCCACACCCCCCAGGTCACATGGACGAAAATCGCTGTGACATCACAATCTGACCAACGGGGAAAGCCCATAACAGGGGACATAGCGCTATAATGTGGTAAGTATACATTATAAAACGCCCAACAAAAGTGTAGATAAATGAATATAGGAAGTGGACAATCGGATCTAATGAGAAGAGTCGTGGCTAAACCACAGCTATTTAACCCAATAGTGCCCAACTAACGCAATAATGAACCAATCACAGAATAATAAGTGTGAACAGATAACATATCACAACGGAAACAAATCGCAGATCAAAAGAAGCAGGATATATCTCAGTAGATGCATAGCTGTGGGACCCCTTCCCCCATATAATTGCCATCAGTAGCCAATTATAATCAAAAGACAAAGACATTCTTCATATCAATTGTATGGCTAATGTTAATCCAATATTGTAACTAAATATTACCGAAAAATACTGTCCATGGGGGCATGGCGCCATTGCCCCAACGGAGAGCACCAGTCAAAAACCACAAAAAATGCGGTGTAATATGTACATATAAAAGATACAGTACACTGTGTAATGGAGAAAAATGATAGAAACATTCAACAATTAAATGCTACACAATAGGTTGTAAGCATAAAATACAAAAAACACAATACACCGCATAATACAGCTCAATATCAAGTATATCCAGCAATTAGATGAATTCATTCGTTGCGTAGCTTTTCTTTGTCCCAGTAGATGATAATATCTCAGTGACCTATTGTCAGTAGTCCAGGAGAATCATTGATTAATCAAGATGTATAAATCGTCCACAGCCATCCATCAATAGGAGTAACCAGCAGAAAGAGACACGGAAGGCAGCCGCAATCACGGACAAAAGAGTATGTACTAAGGAAAAAATGAACATTAATTAGACAACAGAGGATAAAACAAGGGGGGGGGATTATAAACATCATTAAAATACCGATAAATCTAGCGGGTGCAGGGGTGGGGGAGAGATAGAGGCAATCCGAGGAATGGTGAAAAGCTTAAGGACTCGTTGAGGCCCTGAGGATGTAATGTTTGCAATAGCCAAATCCATCTGGATTCTTTCTGTGCAAGTAGGCGACTAGCACTACCTCCACGCAACGTACTATAAACATCATCGATGCCTTTAACTTGAAGACCTGAAGGATCACAGGCATGATAGTTTTTAAAGTGTCTAGGGATTGTTTTCAACAACTCCAAATTATCCTCAGTGGCTGCTGCCATAATATCACGTCCATGTTCCCTCGCTCTGGTCTTTAACATCCTAGTGGTCAGACCTATGTATACCAAAGAGCAAGGCCATGTAACGTGATAAATGACATTACGTGCTGTACACGTAATGGAGTGTAGGATAGTCAATTCTTTCCCACTGGATGAAAGAAACTTTTTAGTATGTTCGATGTTTGGACACGAAATACATGAACCACATGGGGTACAACCCCACGTTTGTCTTATTTTAGCCAGTCCTATTTCGCCAATTTTCTTCTGAGTATTAGGTGTAAGGTAGCTCCTTACCAAGTGATCTCGGAGGCTCGGAGATTGACGGGCTGTGACTGACGGATACATAGGCAAATATTGGCGCAACGTCTGATCCGCAAGTAAAATGGGCCAGTGTTTCCTAAGCACATCACACATTTTGCGCCATTGTGAATGGTACCGTGTCACCATCCTGACACAGTTCTCTTGTTTGTGAGCTCGATTAGAATACATTAATTGTTGACGATTACTGTTTTTGGCTCGATTATAGGCATGCTTAATACTTCTTCGACTATATCCGCGATCTAAGAACCTGTGCTTCAATTCCTCCGCTCTCCTTTCAAAATCAACCTCTGTTGAACAAATACTCAAAATTATCAAAATCCTGATGACAGGAGCGCCGCATAAAAGCAGGAATATGCGGCTATTATCCTGCGTGGGAAACTAAGCCTAAGGGACTCCATCTTTAATTTAAAAAAATCCTCGCTCCGACGTCATCCATGGGTCTTCTGTCTTCAGCTCTGCTAGATCTTTGCCATCAGACAAATATGTCTGCTGACAGATGAGCAGGCACAGAATGACACTGGAGCACTGTTACTGTGTAGTGCTGAGCTATGTTTCTTTTTTTGTCATTTCATGTAGTGTAGAAATCTTGGGAAAAGTGTGGATTGTGCTCTGGAAGTGATCAGTTATAGCTAACTATGTCATTTTCTGCAGAGATAAGTCCTGCATAGAAGATGTGATATATCGGTCTGCAGATAAAGAACTTGTGAGTATGTGTTACCTATACATTCACACTGACACTATATACAGAGCTCCTGTGTATAATATCAATGGTGATCATTGTATTACCTGTACACTGACACTATATACAGAGCTCCTGTGTATAATGTCACTGGTGATCACTGTATAACCTGTACACTGACACTATATACAGAGCTTTTTTTACATTTTTATTATTTTAGTATTATTTGTCACTATGTGGTGCCATTATGTGCTTTGGTCATGACATGACGATATTTGTCCCTTGTATGTGGTATTATTCAGTCACTATGTGGTGGTAATATGTGGTCTCATGGTGTGTCAGTATTTATACCTTGTATCTGGTAGCATTTGATCACTATGTGGTGGTATTATGTGCTTTGGTCATGGTGTGGCGGTATTTGTGCATTGTATGTGGCATTATTTGGGCACTATGTGGTGGTAATATGTGATCTGGTCATGGTGTGGTGGTATTTCTGCCTTCTATCTGGTAATATTGGTCTTGGTAGAGTGGATTGTGGTTGGTCATTTGTTTTATCTGATATCAATAAGGGGAAACCTCTTTATTTCCAATAGATATTAAATATTTGGATGTTTAACCCCTCCCTGCCCTGTGACTATTACACAGCAGCAGAGATGCAGTTACAGAGGTTCACCAGAGAAAGCAAGTTGGCATTTGGTGTGATTTTCACCTCTGTATTTATAAGACAAAACCATGACCGTGTACTGCCAACACGGGTTCCATGGATCAACATGCCCCCACCTTCCAGCACTCACCTTCCCCCACCAAATAAAAACACTGCACCTGTATTTCTTTGGATAAATTTGGCCACAGCGGCCATTTTATTAACAAACAACATTAACATATTAACAGTGTTATAAAATAAATAAGAAGGGAGGGTTCTTGGAGTTAAAATTAGATCTGGCATAAATTAAACCGAACTTGAACCACCATATTACCCTCAGCCGTCCATCACCAGCTCAAGGGCACCAAAAGCTCCCAGGGTAAAACCCCGTCCAGAGCCCAAAACCAAATGCCAGATCACCCCAGTTAATCAAGGCACTGCCTGTGATTATCCAATATTCTTTCCACCGACACTTCTGTGCCAACTCCAAGAACCCCACCCCCCGCCACCAACGAACAGCCCTGACCACCTCAGGCTCGTGAGCGCCCCAACACCGCAAAAGCCCTTTCGATCCCCTCCTGTATGGCCAATGCCCATAAATCAATGCCAATATCATTCAAATGTACGCCGTCCTTTTCCCAAAAATCTCCAACTCCCGCTTCCAGATCAAGATGCCGCACACTTACTTCCCCGTTCCTGGTAACAAATGCTGATATAGCTCTGTTCAACTTTATACGTGCCCTAATAATTCCCTTCAATGATCTGGCCTCCCTCCATTTTCCTCTGGGCACAATGTCAGACCACACTGTCAACACCTCAGGAAAAGATGTCCATAACCTTAACAGATCGATTCGAATGTCCCTCATCAATTCCCTGACCGGCCGAGCCCTCCAAATCATTTCCCCCCATATGCACCACCAAAATATCCGGCGCCCGATCCAAACGAGCTGCTTTATGGAATTCTGGCAGCACCCTTCTCCAAACCATCTCTCGAAAACCCAACCACCGAACCACCGCTTGCTCCCTGCTAAAAAACCAATTGCCTACCGTCCGGCCTCAAGTCCGCCCTCACCGCTCCCAATGGACGAAAGAGTGTCCTAGCATCCAAACTAACAACGGGATGCCACCAGCAACAAGACAACCAAAAGGTATTTGAATCTCAAAAGGCAAATTACCTAAGACCGCATACCTAATGCCTTACATAAGACAGGTAACGATCAGAACTCCACCTCCCAATACGTTTTATCACATCCTTGCCTAACCCCAAGCCATCCGCTTCTGATGCCGCACCAATTCTGAATGAATGTGACCCGTATACCTCAGGGCTAAGGCCCAGCTCAGCAATCCCCTTTTTAAACACCGCTATGAATTGAAAACGTGACAAAAAGTCTCCATTTTCATGACACAATAATGGGCCCTTCCACCCTGACCAAACCTGCCAATAAGCCAATAAACATCTCCTAGGACAAAGAAAAGATCCCATAACCTCACCCAATATTACTCGTTTACCTTTGCCCAATTGATCCGTCTTTTCCCCCCCTAATCCAAAATTCAATACCCCCATCTCGACCACTCATATCCAAACAAACCCCCAACCTTATTCCTGCTTGGTGCCACCAATTCACCTACTCTCAGCGCGCCAAAAAACGCCAATGAAAAAGCCAACCTAAATAGTGTGGCTTCAAAAACTGAACAACAAATCCAATACAAAACCCAAACGTTCCAAAATACTAAAGGTTACCGGTCTCCGTTTATCCAACTCTTTACCTCTTGTCCTAAAGCCCTTGAGAGCTTGCTTCACTAAAAAGGACTTCGTAACATCCTTCATCCCCTGCAATTTAAAACCAAACGCTAAACCTGCAACAAACTTCCCAACTTTTGAAACCGACCAACCGCTCTCCGCTGCCCTTCCAACGAGAAACAACACCACAATCTCTCTATCTCCATCACTCTCCATCACACCCCACTGCATAATCCAACTTTGCCATACTCGCCATGATGCCTCGTATGATGCCCAGGTCTGCCTTGTGATGGACTCCCGTATTAACCGTCCCGCTCTTCCATAACCAGCTGCCACAAACGCGAAGGGCATTCCTGTCCCACGTCCTCTGCCTCTGGAGCTAGCGTCCGAAAACGATCCCACTGAAAACGAGACAAGGCATCTGCTATGGAATTTTGTACACCTGGAACATGTACCGCTGTAATCCAAGCGTTCAGCTTAAGACAACAAAGTACTAGTTCCCTCAGCAGCCTAATGACAGGCGGAGACGAGGCCGACAAACTGTTGATGACAGACACCACTCCCATGTTATCGCAGTGAAACCGAATTCTCCTTTTGGCGAAACACTCTCCCCAAATAGTAACCGCAACAACAATAGGAAACAATTCCAAAAATGCCAAGTTCCTCGTAAGACCCCTCTCTTTCCACACCTTCGGCCACTCGCCAACGCTCCACCGCCCTTTCCAGTAGGCCCCGTAACCAGCACCTCCTGCCGCATCCGTAAATATCTCACAATCAAAACTGTTCAAGAACTCCTGCTGGATTACTGACCTGCCTTTATAACTTTCCAAAACAATTTCCAAACTTTTAGATCCTCCTTGTGGTCCTTATTAAGGCGAATGAAATGATGCGGCGCGCACACTCCTGCTGTCGCTCCTGACAATCTGCGACAAAATAATCTGCCCATTGGCATAATCCTGCAAGCAAAATTCAAACGCCCTACCAGCGACTGTAGCTCCCTCAGGGTAACCTTGCGCAACTTCCTGATCCTATCAACCTCCTGCTTAAGCAAACTCAATTTATTATCCGGTAACCGACACTCCATTCTTTCGGTATCAATTACAATGCCCAAAAAACTTAAAATGGTGCCAGGTCCTTCCGTTTTTTCTTCTGCTAACGGCACGCCAAAATGCTCCGCTACCCACACCATAGTACCTAACAAATTCCTACACAACAACGATTGCGGGGGGCCTATAAACAAGAAGTCATCCAAATAATGAATGACTGACTTAACAGAAGCCAGGCCCTTCACTACCCATTCCAAAAAGGAGCTAAACGTTTCAAACAAAGAACACGAAATCGCACAACCCATTGGCAAACACCTATCCACATAGTACTCCCCTTCCCAAAAAGAACCTAACAACGGGATGCTATCCGGGTGAACTGGCAACAACCTAAAGGCTGACTCGATATCAGTCTTAGCTAGCAACGAGCCTGGCCCGTATCTCCGTACCCAATGCACCGCCGCGTCGAATGATGTATATTCAACCGAATACAACTCCTGCGCAATACCATCATTAACCGAAAGCCCCTTCGGGTACGACAAATGCTGAATTAAACGAAACTTATTCAGCTCTTTCTTGGGCACAACCCCCAACGGCAAGATAATCACCTTGCTAATAGGCAATTCCTGAAACGGTCCAGCCATCCTGCCCAATTCCACCTCCTTAGCCAACTTCACACTAACCACTTCCGGATGAAGGGAAGCCGACGTCAAATTTTTAACTGAAAAAGGGGACCTCATGATCAGGAGGAGGGATTCTAAACCCTTCCAAAAAAAAAAACAAACATCCGCAATGACCTTAGCCTTCAACTGATCCGGATACCTACTTAGAAAGGGGGCCATCGCGTGAACCCTCACCGGAGTCACCCCTTTGACCGGTACCCACTGTCGGCTTTCCCTTACCCTTCTTAAAGCATTTTGATGCTCCGTGCGAACTTCCGTTACAATGGGAGCACACATGTTTAAATTTACAGGAGGTCCCGAACTTGCATTGGCCGTCATTAAATTGCCAGCAAGTTCCCGCTTCCTTTTTTTGTGCTGTGTGCCCCTTGACTACTTCCCCCGTGTCCTGCTGACTGATTCCCGCTACTGTTGCTCCCGTGAAAGGACTGCCCATACCTCAGTGGGGCCATAACCTTCAACCACAACCCAATGTCCTTTTGATCCCATCTGATCTCCGGGCGGACAGCTTTCCTCTGCCTAAATTGCTCGTCATATCGTAACCACACCTGACCCCCATAAGTACGATGAGCCTCCCCAATAGAATCAAGGTAGCAAAATAAACCTGAGCAATTATCCGGAGCTTTTTCCCCAATAACGCTAGCCAATATTGCAAAAGCCTGTAACCAATTAACAAACGTCTGAGGAATCAACCTCCACCTACGTTTCTCTTCTTCCTCTTTTTTACTATCGTCCTTTTTACCCTTATCCAGATTAAACTTTTCCAGCGGAAGGGAAAAAATTTCAACTTAGTCATCCCGCCAAACTTTTCCTTTACCTCTCTTTTTTTTTTTTTTTTTAAGTGTGCCCCCAACGGCCCCTCAAAGCACACATATACCTCCCCTTTTGCCCTATCATCCAGCTTTACGGTATCCGCTTTGTCCTTCTCTGTCTGTACGCAAACCGATGCCCCAGAAGGTGTCCCGGCTGCATTCACCGCCGACCTGGCCGACTCGCTCCCCACCTGCGACAACACCGGTTGACTAGGTACCCACGCCGCCGCAGGTAACAAACCTCCTTGATTAACTCCACCACCATCTATTCTAGCCAAAATTTGCGACATGCTAAACAAAATGTCCCTAAGACCCACTACATCTGACCCACGACCTCCCCTAGTATTTTCCCCGCTGGGCCCAGCCAACTGCCTATCACCTCCCCCATCCACTAATGACCCAGCGGGCAACAAACAATACATGGACGCATGCTCACCAAGCTGCGCAGGTGCTGTGTCCCTGCCAGCCGAACGTCCCGAGTCCTGATGAATCCTGGATTCGCTTTGATCCTCGCCACACTCCGATTCGCCAGACTCCTGCTGCTGCTCAAGGCCCGCGCCCCTGGCCTCCTCGTCACCAGGGGGGACCTGAGCGCGTGCCGATGTCCCCGCCAATCGTCCCCCGTCAGTCCCGGCTCCGGTCCTCCCCGCCATCCGTGGCACTCCGCGACTTCCAGACCCGGACTCCCTAGCCCGATCCGTGGTGGTCCGTGGGTGACTGCCAGGCAGCCCCATGCTGCTTCCCGCCGCTCCACCGCCCTGGATGTGCCGACTCGAGCCTGGCAGCAGGTCCTCCAATTACTGCTGCCTGCCCGTGCACCTGCGCTGCTGTATCCCTCGGCTGATGTTTCTGGCAGGCACCCCGACTGGTACATCGCCAGGTGTGCCTGCCGTGCTGGTGGTCCCTCTGGTCCCCTCATCCGCTCTGGCACTCCGTTTTCTTATGGGCAAGCGGCGTCATGAATCGCTGACTCCTGCTGCGGGGGGTGTGTCCATGCGCCCACCGCTCACTTCCTGAACGCCCCTGTCACATGACGCCGGGGCCGGAAGTGACGTAGGCCGCACTTCCGGTGAAGCCCCGCCCCCCGGATGATGACGCGGCTGCAGCGCGGGCCTTGCTTCCGGCGCGGCCCGGGCTCTGGTATTGCGGTGCGCCACCGTAGCTGGCCGCACTACAGCTGAGCGGGGCACTTCAGTCGCGGACCGCGACCCGATGCTGGAGGAGCCCGCAGGCCGGCTGGGCGGATTCCTGCCGCGGCGGGCGCGCTGGCGGGGGATTCCGCCAGCGTGCTCACCGGACGCAGGGTCCCATGAGGGGCTCCGCAGCCTGCGCCTGCTGCCCGTACTAACCATCTCCGGGGAAAGCCTCTCGGGGGGGGGGGGGGCTGCGTCCTCCTGCCGCTTCTTCCGGATCCCAACGGAGAATCTTCTGCTCCGGCATTCCCCAGCAATCCAGACAGCTGGGACTCAAGCCACCCTCCACGCCTGGATCTGGCAGCCTCCCTCAGCTTGTTGATCAGGGAATCAACGGTTTCCATAAGATTGGTAAGTGTACTCAAACAATGGGAAAGTTGTAGTTTTTTTTTTTTTTTTTTGAGTTCTGCAACTTTCCCCGCTGACTTCCTTCCTGGACTGACCGTTTTCCCGCACTTTTCCTTATTATATCTCCCCAGCCCCTTCCAATGCCCGCCCCTCCAGGCTTATAACCAATCCGGATATTGGGATTAAAATTACACCCTCCTGGCACATCCCGGTCATGTGGGGCTTCCCTCTAGTTACACTTGCTTCCAGCCCCCTTCTGGAGTGGGTGAGAAATGCATAAAACATGACCTCGGATTGCTCCACTCCTGGTTTTGTCTTACAAATACAGAGGTAAAAATCTCACCAAATACTCAAAAGTGCCACAATCTTCTGACAGTGCGGATTCCACCAATAAATAAGTGATCACCTTCCCAACCTGTGCATCGCTGAGAACTTGTTTTCACCAATAAAAACCCTTTAATGCAAACTACAGTAATTGTACATCGCAGTTCTGGTGAGCGCACAGTGATGGGCAGGAGCCGCCAATATAATGGGTATAACGGCTAACAGGTATTTGCAAATAGCTGAAGGGTGGGCCCGGGTGGGTGGGCCCCTGGAGTTAATTTCCCTGGTGGGCCCCAGACACCCCAGTCCAGTAGGATCGTGTCTGTGTTGTCAGAGGAGAAAAAATATATTTTTTCCCTTCTTCTGGGGATTCTGAGCATATCTTGCCTTCCTCATCCTGATCAGAATCAAGGGATTGTATGTCCTCTTCTGAGCTTAGCTCCATCTCCCATCTTGGTCTCTTAGCACGGGGACCTGGCTGAGATGTCTGTGGGGGAACGAAATTAGAGATTGAAGTTTGCACCTCCTCTCTAATCATGGACCTCATGTCAGATAGAAAAGTAGACTGTTCATCTCTGATGATTTTAGAGGTCCACCTCTCACATAGCTGTTTCCCAGGCAATTTTATACTGCCGAGAGCACATCTTCTAGATTTCCCTGAGACCTAGACAGCCCTTTTGGGTGCAGATACTGGTGCAGCAGGGGCTCCCTTGTCCTAGAATTGTAAGAATGGGGAAGATACTAAGTATACAGGATTTTTAATAGTGAGTAATTGACGCGCCCCCTCGGCCGTGGGGTACTCGGCAGCCGGGCCTCTGTGTATGCCGGTGGGGGATATCACGGTGGCTGGCCCGGTCTGTGACCCAGGGCGGTCAGCAAAAAGGGGAAATATATAGGGGATTTGGAAAGTTCGTGGAACGCGGCAAAAGGGAGCCGCCGCTGTGGAGCAGTCCTCTGAAGCTGATGTTACTGCAGCAGGGATGGTGTGGGTCCAGGGCAGTGTAGGTAGTGTAAGTTGAGCTGGGCGTTGTAGTGCAGGGAAGGAAAGATGGCGCAGATGAAAGGAATGGACGGAGGCAGTGTGGTGCAGTCATCCGAGTCTTTACTCACAGTTCTTATGACAGTTCCACTCGTGCACTTTACAGGTGTCAGCCTCCCACGTCGCGCTGCGTTCACCAGGCAGGGGTTCAGCACTTCCTCAGGCCGATTAGGAGTACCTGACAGAACCCCACTTTCTTGTGTTCCTAGCTAGACCGTCTTCACGCTGGGTCTTTCTCCCTCCTGCCCTGCGCTTCCCCACTCTCAATCCCGCTCGGGTGCTCTGAAGTCCTTCCTGTCTCGTCGGAGTTCCCGGACCTGCTTGACCCTCACGGGGATTAGAATGAGGCTTCGGCAACTGACTATATAAGTCAGAAGCCTCCGGTTTTCCCAGCCAAGACTTAGAGTAACACGGCTGGACCAGGGGCCGGTCCCCTTCTTGCGGCCTACGATCCCTCTGTCTTCTGGCAGATTCGGGGCATACGGGTGCTGTCCTGCACTCGCCGTACCCCCTGGGATCCCTTACTTAAACGGAGCCTACTCCTCTGCTCCCCACCTGGGCCTCTAGGACTGGGCCCTACTTATGGAGCAGAGGTCCTAAAAAGCCTCTGCTCCCAGACTGTCCTCACTCACTCACTCCTCTTACTCCACTGCCACCCTAAGATGGCTTCCCTTTATATACCTACTGTCAAAGTGCTCCCTCTAACTACTTCCTCCACCCACACCCACTACTGGTTCCCCCTACCTTTAGGTTCCCCCCACTCCAGCCAGGGACAGGGCTCAGCAGGAAAACACATTGCGTCTTGCCCTTCCAGCCGGCCTGGAGTAGTGTAGTGTTGGATGCAGGTTTTAGGGTTCCGGGCAGTACTCCCTCCTTACCTGAGAGAAAGGGATACCACACCTCTGGGTGAGGTGCAGTACCTCTGTGGCGACTGAACCCTCAGGGGCGCCACATAATCTCTTTACCAAATACTCACATGTACTAGGGTCTGCTCTGCAGGGGCATCTGATCGACCAGAATCCAAAAGGAGGAGACAGTTAAGCAAAAGGCATCAATAGGTGGGAAATACAGCTGGGAAGAGCGGAGGCATTGGAAGTGCTTCCACACACCCAAAGTACTTCAGCCTCGTTTGCTTATCCATTCAAATGCAGCTTTCTCTGTAACGGAGGAATAGACTCTAGCAAAAGGAAATACTGTACTTGTATTTGCAAGAGTTACATGTGCATATAAATAGTTTGAGGCGTGTAATCCTTCTGACAGATTCCTTTTAAAGGGTACCTGTCCTTTCAGGTGACTAGTCAGAACAGGCTGTCACTATTTCTGGTTATTATATGACTTGAATCGTGTGTTTTCATCAGTTTCCCCTCTGCAGGCTCTATCTCTGATTTTCAGTCCTCTCTGAGCTAGTGGGTGGAGATTAGCTACTATGATGTCTATACCGTACACGGACATGATGGATTCTTGCTGCTCTTGCTCTGAGCACAAAGACAGTAGCAACAGAAGCAATGTGGACATTATACAGCATTACTGTGCTGTGGCTGTAAATCCACCAAAGAGAAATACATTACCTATAAGCTGTGGCTCCATCCACCTGTGTCTTTTTGTCTCTGCCCCCTCCTCTCTCTTCCCTCTCCTTGCAGTATAAATGCAGGTGTAACCTGACACCTCACTGTTCTGGCAGTCTATCTTGTTTTGTCCAAGACAGATTTGAGTTTGTTTTTATTCCTGAGCAGGGCAGTATTAGCCGCTAGGCACTGGAGGGCGGGTGCCTAGGGTGGCAGGTTGCTGGGGCGCACTAATCAGCTTCTTGTCCAAATGGAAGAAAACACATCTGAGTAGTAACGGGTGTGGGATAAAGGGGTGCAGGGTGTGTGGTATAGTAGGTCGACTCACTCAGCTTCTTAGAGGTAGATACAGGAACATTTTCTGTTTAAGTTTTCAACTGATTTATTAAAATTGTACTGCATAAACCAGTCCAAAATTAGGAAAACAAATAGGTTCAGTTCTTTTTAACATGAGCACAGCTCTGGTGCTCTCATCTACAGACACACCAAACACTGAATGAGTCCAAAAGCTTCGTATTTACCTTCTGGCCCATACCCTGGGGTGGAGATATGGTGAACAGCCTCCTACCCACTCTTTAGCTGTTCACTAAACCCAGCCTTTAGCATGGTCGATTAACCCCTCTCAGCACTTAGTATGCTGGAGCATTTTTCCGGGTTCATATCACTGATGGTAACATCCTGATTGACACATAATTCCCCTCCAGTATTTTACCAGAGACCTTCGCACAGTTGATAAGTGTGCATGGATATGCAGGGTGTGTGGGATAGAGGGATGCAAGGGGGTGCTGTGTGCGTGAGCTAGCGGGGTGCGAGGCGGTGCAGGTTGCTTGAGTTAGTGAGCGAGAGCGGTGCAGACTTTGAGAGGGATGCTCTGCCGATATATATGACGCTCCCCCTGGGCCGTGGGGTACCCGGTGCCGGGCCGGTAGATGCTGGGGGATGTCACAGTGGCGGTGACCCGGTTCGTGATCCAGGGCGGTCAATAAAAGGGGATATATTTACAGGGGATTTTTATAGTTTATGTTAAAGTTTGTGACGCCACCTGTGGATTGCGGCTAAAGGGAGCGTCCGCTGCGGAGCCGTCCTCTGAAGCTGATGTTACTGCAGCAGGGATGGTGTGGCTCTCCACAGGAAGAGCTAGCTCCAGGGCAGTGTAGATGTTGTTGTAGGTTGCGCTGGGCGTTGTAGTGCAGGGAGTGATGGCGCTGCAAGAAACACAGACAAGGTGGTGCAGTCCTCTGGATCTTTACTCACGGTTATTGCAGTCCAAGTTACAGACGTCAAGGTAACTTCCCGTGCCGTGCAGCATTTACTCAGTGAGGGGTTCAGTCCACCCCCAGGTAACTCCGGAGTACATAGCAGGACCCCCTTCTGTGTCCTCTCTCTGGCTGTCTCCCTGAACCTCATACCAAGTGTCCCAGTCCAGTACCTGCGGGCCTTGGCGGGCGACGTCTGTTCCGTCCCCTGGGTCCTATATAGCTACCTTCCTGGTGAGACTGGTATGGAATGTTGGCTACTGGACATGAAATACTGCAGCCTCCGGTTTCTAGTTAAGACGTGCAACCTTCTACTAGTTGAGGGACCAGTTCCCTGTATGCAGCCTGACCCCTCCACCTCCCGGCAGATTCGGGCGTACGGGTGGCCTCTCGCACTGCCTGTACCCCTGGGATCCTTTCTTCTGGTTCCTGGAGCCTTCCTGCTCCCTCTCCTCTCCTTCTCTTCTTCCTCTCAGCCTTGGGCCTCACTGGCTAGGCCCGCCTCTGGAAAAGAGCTCCTACAGAGCCTCTGCTCCTGGCACTTTCCTCCTCAGACTAATCTGTCTTTCTAAGATGGTTTCTCTTTTTATATCTTCCTTCTATGTGCTCCCCTTAACTACGTCCTCCACCCACACCCCTTTACTAGGTTCCCCCCACTCCAGCCAGGGACCAGGGACTGTGCTCTCCCGTAGGAGCAATCTCGCCCTGCCCTCTGAAGTGTGGTGTAATGAATGCAGGTGTTGGGGTCCTGAGCTGTACTCCTTCCTTACCTGAGAGTGAGATACCACAGCTCTGGGTGAGATGCAGTACCTCTGTGGTGACCGAACCCTCAGGGGCGCCACATATACATGTGTGTGTATATAATATGTGTGTATGTATATAATGTGTGTGTGTATATATCTATATATATCTATATATACACAGCTCATTTTCATTTTCTCTGATTTTTCTCTTTATAGGTCTATTTTTGAGTAAAATGTACATTGTTGTTTTATTCTATAAACTACTGACAACATGTCTCCGAAATTCAAAGCTAAAAATTTTGTATTTATTTGCAGCAAATGAGAAATCGTCAAAATAATAAAAAAGAAACAGAGAACCAGAGAACCAGTGCTGTCAGACCTCAAATACTGCAAAGAAAACAAGTTCTTATTCATTTAGAAACAACAATACTCATGTTTTAACTCAGGAAGAGTTCAGAAATCAATATTTGGTGGAATAACCATGATTTTTAATCCCAGCTTTCATGCGTCTTGGCTGCTTTCCACCAGTCTTTCACGCTGCTTTTGGGTGACCTTATGCCACTCCTGGCACAAAAATGTAAGCAGTTCTTCTTTGTTTGATGGCTTGTGACTATCCATCTTCCTCTTGATTATATTCCAGAGGTTTTCAATAGGGTTCAGGTCTGGAGATTGGGCTGGCCATGACAGGGTCTTGATGTGGTGCTCCTTCATCCACACATTGATTGACCTAGCTGTGTGGCATGGGGCATTGTCCTGCTGGAAAAACCAGTCCTCAGAGTTGGGGAACATTGCCTGAGCAGAAGGAAGCAAGTGTTTTTTCAAGGATAACCTTGTATGCGGCTTGATTCATACGTCCTTCGCAAAGATTAACCTGCCCAATTCCAGCTTTGCTGAAGCATCCCCAGATCATCACCGATCCTCCACCAAATTTCACAGTGGTGCAAGACACTGTGGCTTGTATGCCTCTCCAGGTCTCCGTCTAACCATTAGACGACCAGGTGTTGGGCAAAGCTGAAAATTAGACTCTTCAGAGAAGATTACCTTACTCCAGTCCTCTATGGTCCAATCCTTATGGTCTTTGGCAAACTTCAGCCTGGCTCTCCTTTGCTTCTCATTGATGAAAGGCTTTTTTCTAGCTTTACATGACTTGAGGTCTCTAGGAGCCTGTTATGAACTGTTCTTGCCGTGCACTTCACCTCAGCTGCCATTTGCCATTCCTTCTGTAGGTCACTTGATGTTATCCTGCGGTGGCTGAGTGACATTCGAATAAGATGACGGTCATCCCGGTCAGTGGAGAGTCGCTTTCGCCCTCTGCCGGTCTGTAGCTTTGTTGTCCCCAATGTCTGCTGCTTGACCTTGTTGTAATGGACTGCCGTCTTTGAAATTTTAAGGATGGAGGCAACATGACGCTCACTGTATCCCTCTGCTAGAGAAGCCAGAATTGAGCCCTTTTTTTCCTCACTCAAGACTTTTCTTTTCAACTCCTTT
Organism: Phyllobates terribilis; assembly: GCF_046119375.1. Taxonomy (NCBI): domain Eukaryota; kingdom Metazoa; phylum Chordata; class Amphibia; order Anura; family Dendrobatidae; genus Phyllobates; species Phyllobates terribilis. Next base: position 5,133,652 of record NW_027362790.1, read on the forward strand.
GGCATGGTTAAAAGTTAGTTTTTCATTCAAATTACTTTTGGGCTCTTCCTAGCACTTGTTTTGCCATCCAGCTTGTCCTATTGCAAGAGGATTGTGAAGACCACAGCAGTGTTTTTTATACTTTCCCTGGTTACATAAGATTTGGTTCAGGTGATCACCTAATCAGAAGCACATTAAGTAGAATGAGGTGGACTGTGGTTGGAATTCAGCTGACACTGGAATGGAATGGCTGTCAGACATGTAGAGATGGGGATTTTTTCCATTGATTTGAACAAAGGCAAACCGAGCCTAAAGTATGAATCTTCAGGCTCCATTTGCTCTGCTTTCAGATGTCTCATTTCAGACAGCACAATCCTGTATTTCATGGATTCAGTTGTAAGCCTTGTGTAAAGACCTGAATGCAGCGCTGAATGTAGTGTGAATAGGTCCTTACATCCTACACCACCTCAGGGGATTGTTGTTATGGAGTATTGCCCCTGGGTGGCCGCAGTTATGACCACCACCAGGGCTTGCGGTCACCCACCCTAGCTTTGGTATTCTGGGGAGCTGGTATAATGAATATCTGAGAAGAGCCCTAGAGAAGCAAGAACATTGGACAACCAAGAGGTGGTGGCCTCAAGTCAGGTGTAGTGTTCAGCAGGGCAAGACTTTCTACCTTGTATCTATTGTGTATGGGTATGGTGGTTGTGGGGGACTTCATGTGTCCAGTAACCATAGTGGATGCCCTTTCCTAAACTAATCAAGGATTCCTGTGGACCTATTGAGCTAATAGAACCAGCAGTCAAATTAATGTCCCAAATTATCCCCACAAATTAATAACTAGTAGGGAATTAGGTAATGCACACGGAGCATGATGCTTCGCACTTGTCTTTGGTTTGCTGCTGATTGCAGGAGGTTTATGGACTAGTTGATGTGCGGCCCCACAACTTGTCTATAGTAGATACCAGCCCCATCATCTTTTTTTCAACCTTTGTATGTGAGGACCCTGCACACGACTGGTCCCATTTCCATACTTTTTCCATTAATAGCCGGTCATAATAGAGTGAACCAGAGATGGGGGTCGTCCATTTCAGGTGTTGTAGGTGTTCTCAGTCTTCTGAAATCCCTTTAAAGAGAACCTGTCACTTTCCATAACGATGTAATTTTTTACCTGGTGTAAATGCCCCTGTTCTGAATACGGCGTTGCTTTTCTTGTGTTCCTGCCCCTCTGTCCCTCTTCCCTGGATGTAAATCATCTTTTTAGCCAAGTGCACTAAGAGTGGGATATATCAACCAATTCATCTCCACCCACCTGTCAGGCAGATATGTTACATCTCCTCAGATGGATGCCAGCTCTGCAGGTAATTATTTGACATAAAGAGGTTGTCCGGCACCACTCACATCTGCATTGGTGGTGAGCGACACTGATGACATTGCTCTGGGAGATACAAAACAGGACATGTACTTTATTAAAGGGAATCTGTCAGCAGATTTTTGCTACTTAATCTGAGAGCAGCATGATGTAGAGCAAGATATCCTGATTCCAGGGATGTGTCACTTATTAGGCTGTGTGTTGTAGTTTCAATACAATCCATGTTTTATCAACAGGAGATGATCACTGCCTGACTAGGTCTCAGGTACAGGCCAGTCAGGCTCATCTGTGTAACCCCGCCCTCACCACTGATTTGCAGTTTGTACACAGGAATCTGCCAGCGTGGGCGGGGTTACACAGGGCTTAACATTCTGAGCACTGCTTCATTTACAACAGAGAAAACAGGGATTCTATCAAAACTGCACCAAGCAGTCTAGTAAGTGATACATCGCTGGAATCAGGCTCTCTGCCCCTACATCATGCTGATCTCGGATTACGTAGCAAAACCTTCTGACAGATTCCCTTTAACTGGAATTGTGTATCTGTCCTATCCTATTGCAATAACTATAGATGCAAGTCGGAAACGCATTTGCGGTTAAACATTATTCTGGTTAGGATCGCGACCTATGGTGATGTTTTTATATATTTTTTACTACAAATAAACTCACAAGATTTTTAACCCTATCCTGACCCTGTAACACTATTTTCTTTGTTCTAATAAATAGGTGGAAAATTTGGCACAAATCCCTTCAAGTATCTGCTTTCCTCCCTATAGCCAGCCTTGGTAAATGGGCTATTGTGTTCATTTCTGAGTGAGGCCCTAGTTTTGTCTTGGGGCCCATGGCTACTTATTGCACCCTGTGACACCTATTTAGCCATTTTCCTGGGTTTCCTGCATTCTGCTTTGCTGTGATCTGGTCATCAGTCTTTCAGGTAGTGTGTTTTATAGGACCAATACAATATAAGTGCCCCCATCACAGAGACCGACCACCAAAACACTGGTGATGTAACTTGGGCTGGAGTTATATGTGACCTGCTCTATTACAGGTGCATCTCACAGAACTAGAATATTATCAAAAAGTTACTTTATTTCAGTTCCTCAATACAAAAAGTGAAACTCCTATATTATATAGAGTCATTACACACAGAGGGATCTATTTCAAGTGTTTATTTCTGTTAATGTTGATGATTATGGCTTACAGCCAATGGAAACACAAAAGTTATTATCTCAGTAAATTAGAATACTTTATAACAGCTTGAAAAATTATTTTAAAATCCGAAATATTGGCCTATTGAAATGTATATTCAGTAAATGCACTCAATACCTGGTCGGGGCTCCTTTTGCATCAATTACTGCATCAATGCGGTGTGGCATGGAGGTGATCAGCCTGTGGCTGCTGAGGGGTTATGGAAGCCCAGGTGGCTTTGATAGAAGCCTTCAGCTCGTCTGCATTGTTGTGTCTGGGGTCTCTCATCTTCCTCTTGACAATACCCCATAGATTCTCTATAATAGATTCTCTATGGGGTTAAGGTCAGGCGAGTTTGTTGCCAATCAAGCACAGTGATACTGTTGTGTAAACCAGGTATTGGTACTTTTGGCCGTGTGGACAGGGGCCAAGTCCTGCTGGAGAATGACATTTCCATCTCCAAAAGTTTGTCTGCAGAGGGAAGCATGAAGTGCTCTAAAATTTCCTGGTAGGCGGCTGCGCTGACTTTGGTCTTGATAAAACACAGTGGACCTACACCAGCAGATGACATGGCTCCCCAAACCATCACTGATGGTGGAAACTTCACACTAGACCTCCAGCAGCTAAACAAATGAAATGAAACAAATTAAAATTGGAACTCTGGGACCTTGTGGAGTGTGTCAATGACTGCCTTCTGGACATCTGTCAAGTCAACAGTCTTCCCCATGATTGCGGAGCCTACTGAAACAGACTAAGGGACTTTTTAAATGCTTAGGAAGCCTTTGCAGGTGTTTTTTGTTAATTATTTAAGTTTACTGAGATAATGACGGTTGTGTTTTCATTGGCTGTAAGCCATAACCATCAACATTAACAGAAATAAACACTTGAAATAGATCACTCTGTTTGTAATGACTCTATATAATATATGACTTTGACTTTTTATATTGAAGAACTGAAATTAACTTTTTGATGATATTCTAATTTTGTGAGATGCTCCTGTATGTAGCACCCTCTATACTCCCTGGTCCTGCAGCAGCTGCCATCATGTATACAGCAGATGAGACAGACACTTTATTATATGCCGGATGAGCCAAGTCTGGTTCTAGTTCTGGAATATTGAGCGTCAGCATTCACTCTCATCATTGTTTCTGTAGGGTGAAGTCCACACAAATAAAACACACAACACAATATATTATTATTAATTTTTTTATTGGAATAGCAATAAGCCACATTGTAATAAAAATATTACTGGCCCTTTAATAAATTAAAGTTCACAATGACTCTCAGGTCAGGCCCGATAGAGACTACAGAACTTGCTGCGGATAGTGCAGACCTGATGAGAGCCACTGGAACCAAAGATCCAGAGGAAGGCGAAGAAAACCCCCTAGGGGGGAAAAAAATTCCTTCCTGACCCCAGTTCTGGCGATCGGATATCTCCCTGGATCTTGTCTCTCCTGCTACATATTGCTGTATATCTGTACGTCAGGGGCAGACACAGCCAGAAGAGGGCCCCTCTATCAGAACAGTATATCTAGCCCCGTGTCTGAACTGTTGGGCGGGCCGCCTCGGGCATGGCCCCGTGTCTGGACTGTTGGGCCGCCCACCTCGGGCCTGGCTTCATGTCTGGACTGTGGGACTTCCCGCCTTGAGTCTGGACTGTTGGACCTCCCACTTCGGGTCTGGACAGTTGGGCCGCCCGCCTCGGGTCTGGACAGTTCCCCTCTATCAGTATATTGGCATAGCTCATCATAATGCACAATTCACCTGATTAGGAGGTGGTGGTGGCCCCTTTACATCTTGGGTCCCTGTGGAACTGCACATGTTGCACCAATTGGCCACCCTCCTCGGGTCTGGCCCCATGTCTGGACTGTTGGGCCGCCCGACTCAGATCTGGACTGTTGGGCCGCCCACCTTGGTTCTGGACTGGTGGGCCGCTCGCCTCGGGTCTGGACTGTTGGGCCGCCCGCCTCGGGTCTGGACTGTTGGGCCGCCCGCCCTGGGTCTGGACTGTTGGGCCGCCCGCCCTGGGTCTGGACTGTTGGGCCGCCCGCCCTGGGTCTGGACTGTTGGGCCGCCCGCCCTGGGTCTGGACTGTTGGTCCGCCCGCCCTGGGTCTGGACTGTTGGGCCGCCTGCCCTGGGTCTGGACTGTGGGGCCCATCCGCCCTGTGTCTGGACTTTGGGGCCGCCTGCCCTGGGTCTAACCCCAGGTCTGGACTGTGGGGCCGCCTGCCCCGGGACTATCCCCGTGTCTGGACTGTGGGGCCCGTCCGCCCCGAGCCTAGACTGTGGGGTCCGTCCGCCCCGAGCCTGGACTGTGGGGCCCGTCCACCCCGAGCCTGGACTGTGGGGCCCGTCCGCCCCGAGCCTTGACTGTGGGGCCCGTCCGCCCCAAGCCTTGACTGTGGGGCCCGTCCGCCCCGAGCCTGGACTGTGGGGCCCGTCCGCCCCGAGCCTGGACTGTGGGGCCCGTCCGCCCCGAGCCTGGACTGTGGGGCCCGTCCGCCCCGAGCCTGGAGTTTGGGGCCCGTCTGCCCCGAGCCTGGACTGTGGGGCCCGAGCGTGGACTGTGGGGCCCGACCGCCTCGAGCGTGAACTGTGGGGCCCATCCGCCCCCGAGCGTGGACTGTGGGGCCAGAACGTGGACTGTGTGGCCCGTCCGCCCCGAGCGTGGCCGGTGGGGCCTGTCCGCCCCGAGCCTGGACTGTGGGGCCCGTCCGCCCTCTGTCCGTACTGTGGCCGCCCCATGTCCGGACTGTGAGGTCGCCTGCCCCGGGTCTAGCCCCAGGTCTGGACTGTGGGGCATGCCCACCCCGTGTCAGGACTGTGGGGCCCGTCCGCCCCTTGTCCTAACTATGGGCCCGCCCGCCCCGTGTCCTGACTGTGAGGCCCGCCCACCCCGTATCCAGACTGTTGGGCCTGCCCGCCCAGTGTCCTGACTGTGGAGCCCGCCCGCCCCGTGTCCTGACTTTGGGGCTCGCCCGCCCAAACTCCAGACTGTGGGGCCCATCCGCCCCGAGTCCGAACTTTGGGGCCGCCTGCCCCGGGTCTAGTCCCAGGTCTGGACTGTGGGGCCACCAGTCCCGGGACTAGCCCCGTGTCCGAACTGTGGGGCACGCGCGCCCCGAGCCTGGACTGTGGGGCACGCCCGACCCGAGCGGGAAAGGGGGGCCCGTCCACCCCGAGCCTGGACTGTGGGGACCATCCGCCCCGAGCCTGGACTGTGGGGCCCGTCCAACCCGAGATTGGACTGTGGGGCCCGAGCGTGGACTGTGGGGCCTGTCCGCCCCGAGCCTGGACTGTGGGGCCCCCCGTCCGCCCAGGGTCTGGACTGTGGGGCCGGCTGCCCCCGGGTCTAGCCCCAGGTCTGGACTGTGGGGCATGCCCACCCCGTGTCAGGACTGTGGGGCCCGTCCGCCCTGTGTCCGGACTGTGGGGCCGCCTGTCCCGGGACAAGCCCTGTCCCCGGACTGTGGGTCCCGCCCCGTGTCCTAACTATGGGCCCGCCCACACTGTGTCCTGACTGTGGGGCCCGTCCGCCCCGAGCCTGGACTGTGGGGCCGGTTGCCCCCGGGTCTAGCCCCGAGCCTGGACTGTGGGGACCGCCCGCCCTATGTCCGGACTGTGGCCGCCTCGTGTCCGTACTGTGGGGCCCGTCCACCCCGTGTCCGGACTGTGGGGCTGCCTGCCCCGGGTCTAGCCCCAACTCTGGACTGTGGGGCATGCCCGCCCCGTGTCAGGACTGTGGGGCCCGTCCGACCCGTGTCCGGACTTTGCGGCCGCCAGCCCCGGGTCTAGCCGCAGGTCTGGACTGTTGGGCCGCCTGCCCCAGGACTAGCACCGTGTCCTAACTATGGGCCCGCCCACCCCATGTCCTGACTGTGGGGCCCGTTCGCCCCGTGTCCTTACTGTAGGGCTCGCCCGCAGAGTGTCCTGACTGTGTGGCCAGCCCGCCCTGTGTCCTGACTGTGGGGCCGACTGCCCCCGGGTCCAGCCCCGAGCCTGGACTGTGGGGCCCGCCCGCCTTATGTCCGGACTGTGGTCCCCCCTGTGTCCGGACTGTGGGACCGTCCACCCCGTGTCCGGACTGTGGGCCGCCTGCTCCGGGTCTAGCCCCAGGTCTGGACTGTGGGGCATGCCCGCCCCGTGTCCGGACTGTGGGGCCCGTCCACCCCGTGTCCGGACAGTGGGCCGCCTGCCCGGACTGTGGGCCGCCTGCCCCGGGTCTAGCCCCAGGTCTAGACTGTGGGGCCGCCTGCCCCGGGATTAGCTCCGTGTCCGGACTGTGGTGCCCGCCCGCCCCGTGTCCTGACTGTGGAGCCCGCCCGTCCCGTGTCCTGACTGTGGGCACCGCACGCCCCGAGCCTGGACTGTGTGGCACGCCCGCCCCGAGCGGGAAAGGGGGGCCCGTCCGCCCCGAGCCTGGACTGTGGGGCCCGTCCGCCCCGAGCCTGGACTGTGGGGCCCATCCGCCCCGAGCCTGGACTGTGGGGCCCGTCCGCCCCGAGCCTGGACTGTGGGGCCCGTCCGCCCCGAGCCTGGACTGTGGGGCCCGCCCTATGTACGGACTGTGGCCGCACTGCATCTGGACTGTGGGGCCCGTCCACCCCGTGTCCGGACTGTGGGGCCGCCTGCATTGGGTCTAGCCCCTGGACTGGACTGTGGGGCCCCCCACCCCAGGTCCGGATGGTGGGGCCCCCCGCCCGCCCCGAGTCTAGCCCCAGGTCTGGACTGTGGGCCCCCCACCCGCCCCGGGTCTGAACTGTGGGGCCGGCTGCCCCGGGTCTAGCCCCGAGCCTGGACTGTGGGGCCCACCCTATGTCCGGACTGTGGCCGCCCCGTGTCCGGACTGTGGGGCTCGTCCACCCCGTGTCCGGACTTTGGGGCTGCCTGCCCCGGGTCTAGCTCCAGGTCTGGACTGTGGGGCATGTCAAGCCCGTGTCAGGACTGTGGGGCCCATCCTCCCCGTGTCTGGACTGTGGGGCCACCTGCCCATGGTCTAGCCTCAGGTCTGGACTGTGGGGCCGCCAGCCCTGGTACTAGCCCCGTGTCCGGACTGTGGGGCCCGTCCGCTCTGAGCCTGGACTGTGGGGCCCGTCCGCTCTGAGCCTGGACTGTGGTGCCCTTCCGCTCCGAGCCTAGACTGCGGGGCCCGTCTGCTCCGAGCCTGGATTGTGGGGCCCGCCTGTCCCGGGTCTAGCCCCGAGCCTGGACTGTGGGGCCCGCCCTATATCCGGACTGTGGCCGCCCCGTGTCCGGACTGTGGGGCCGGTTGCCCCGGGTCTAGCCCCGAACCTGGAATGTGCGGCCCGCCCACCCTATGTCCGGACTGTGGCCGCCCCGTGTCCAGACTGTAGGGCTCGTCCACCCCGTGTCCGGACTGTGGGGCCCGTCCGCCCCGAGCCTGGACTGTGGGGCCCGTCCGCCCAGAGCCTGGACTGTGGGGCCCGTCCGCCCAGAGCCTGGACTGTGGGGCCCGTCCGACCTGAGCCTGGACTGCGGGGCCCGTCCGCAGCGAGGATGGACTGTGGGGCCTGTCCGCCCTGAGCCTGGACTGTGGGGCCCATCCGTCCCGGGTCTAGCCCCGAGCCTGGACTGTGGGGCCCGCCCTATATCCGGACTGCGGCCGCCCCGTGTCCGGACTGTGGGGCCGCCTGCCCCGGGTCTAGCCCCAGGTCCGGACTGTGGGGCCCCCCGCCCGCCCTGATTCCAGACTGTGGGGCCCCTCGCCTGCCCCGGGTCCAGACTGTGGGATCCCCCGCTTGCCCCGAGGCTGGACTGTGGGGCCGACTGCCCCCGGGTCTAGCCCCGAGCCTGGACTGTGGGGCCCGCCCGCCTTATGTCCGGACTGTGCCCCTCCCGTGTCTGGACTGTGGGGACCGTCCACCCCGTGTCCGGACTGTGGGCCGCCAGCTCCGGGTCTAGCCCTAGGTCTGGACTGTGGGGCATGCCCGCCCCGTATCCGGACTGTGGGGCCCGTCCACCCCTTGTCCGGACTGTGGGCCGCCTGCCCCGGGTCTAGCCCCAGGTCTGGACTGTGAAGCCGCCTGTCCCGGGATTAGCCCCGTGTCCGGCCTGTGGGGTCCGCCCGCCACGTGTCCTGACTGTACGGCTCGCCCGCCCCGTGTCCTGACTTGGGGCCGCCTGCCCCGGGTCTAGCCCCAGGTCTCGACTGTGGGGCCACCTGTCCCGGGACTAGCCCCGAGCCTGGACTGTGGGGCACGCCCGCCCCGAGCGGGAAAGGGAGGCCCATCCGCTCCGAGCCTGGACTGTGGGGCCCGTCCGCCCCGAGCCTGGACTGTGGGGCCAGTCCACCCCGAGCATGGACTGCAGGGCCAGTCCACCCCGAGCATGGACTGTGGGGCCAGTCCACCCCGAGCCTGGACTGTGTGGCACGCCCGCCCCGAGTGGGAAAGGGGGGCCCGTCCGCCCCGAGCCTGGACTGTGGGGCCCGTCCGCCCCGAGCCTGGACTGTGGGGCCCATCCGCCCCGAGCCTGGACTGTGGGGCCCGTCCGCCCCGAGCCTGGACTGTGGGGCCCGTCCGCCCCGAGCCTGGACTGTGGGGCCTGTCCGCCCCGAGCCTGGACTGTGGGGCCCGCCCTATGTACGGACTGTGGCCGCACTGCATCTGGCACGCCCGCCCCGAGCGGGAAAGGGGGGCCCGTCCGCCCTGATCCTGGACTGTGGGGCCCGTCCACCCCGAGCCTGGACTGTGGGGCCCATCCGCCCCGAGCCTGGACTGTGGGGCCCGTCCGCCCCGAGCCTGGACTGTGGGGCCCGTCCGCCCCGAGCCTGGACTGTGGGGCCTGTCCACCCCGTGTCCGGACTGTGGGGCCGCCTGCATTGGGTCTGGCCCCTGAACTGGACTGTGGGGCCCCCCACCCCAGGTCCGGATGGTGGGGCCCCCCGCCCGCCCCGAGTCTAGCCCCAGGTCTGGACTGTGGGCCCCCGCGTCAGCCCCGGGCACGGACTGTGGGGCCACCCACCCGCCACGGGTCTGAACTGTGGGGCCGGCTGCCCCGGGTCTAGCCCCGAGCCTGGACTGTGGGGCCCACCCAATGTCCGGACTGTGGCCGCCCCGTGTCCGGACTGTGGGGCTCGTCCACCCCATGTCCGGACTTTGGGGCTGCCTGCCCCGGGTCTAGCTCCAGGTCTGGACTGTGGGGCATGTCAAGCCCGTGTCAGGACTGTGGGGCCCATCCTCCCCGTGTCTGGACTGTGGGGCCACCTGCCCATGGTCTAGCCTCAGGTCTGGACTGTGGGGCCGCCAGCCCTGGTACTAGCCCCGTGTCCGGACTGTGGGGCCCGTCCGCTCCGAGCCTGGACTGTGGTGCCCGTCCGCTCCGAGCCTAGACTGCGGGGCCCGTCCGCTCCGAGCCTGGATTCTGGGGCCCGCCTGTCCCAGGTCTAGCCCCGAGCCTGGACTGTGGGGCCCGCCCTATATCCGGACTGCGGCCGCCCCGTGTCCGGACTGTGGGGCCGGTTGCCCCGGGTCTAGCACCGAACCTGGAATGTGCGGCCCGCCCACCCTATGTCCGGACTGTGGCCGCCCCGTGTCCGGACTGTAGGGCTCGTCCACCCCGTGTCCGGACTGTGGGGCATGTCCGCCCCATGTCAGTACTGTGGGGCCAGTTGCCCCGGGTCTAGCCCCGAACCTGGAATGTGTGGCCCGCCCACCCTATGTCCGGACTGTGGCCGCCCCATGTCCGGACTGTAGGGATCGTCCGCCCCGTGTCCGGACTGTGGGGCCCGTCCGCCCCGAGCCTGGACTGTGGGGCCCGTCCGCCCCGAGCCTGGACTGTGGGGCCCGTCCGCCCAGAGCCTGGACTCTGGGGCCCGTCCGCCTCGAGCCTGGACTGTGGGGCCCGTCCGACCTGAGCCTGGACTGCGGGGCCCGTCCGCAGCGAGGATGGACTGTGGGGCCTGTCCGCCCTGAGCCTGGACTGTGGGGCCCATCCGTCCCGGGTCTAGCCCCGAGCCTGGACTGTGGGGCCCGCCCTATATCCGGACTGCGGCCGCCCCGTGTCCGGACTGTGGGGCCGCCTGCCCCGGGTCTAGCCCCAGGTCCGGACTGTGGGGCCCCCCGCCCGCCCTGATTCCAGACTGTGGGGCCCCTCGCCTGCCCCGGGTCCAGACTGTGGGATCCCCCGCTTGCCCCGAGGCTGGACTGTGGGGCCGACTGCCCCCGGGTCTAGCCCCGAGCCTGGACTGTGGGGCCCGCCCGCCTTATGTCCGGACTGTGCCCCTCCCGTGTCTGGACTGTGGGGACCGTCCACCCCGTGTCCGGACTGTGGGCCGCCAGCTCCGGGTCTAGCCCTAGGTCTGGACTGTGGGGCATGCCCGCCCCGTATCCGGACTGTGGGGCCCGTCCACCCCTTGTCCGGACTGTGGGCCGCCTGCCCCGGGTCTAGCCCCAGGTCTGGACTGTGAAGCCGCCTGTCCCGGGATTAGCCCCGTGTCCGGCCTGTGGGGCCCGCCCGCCACGTGTCCTGCCTGTACGGCTCGCCCGCCCCGTGTCCTGACTTGGGGCCGCCTGCCCCGGGTCTAGCCCCAGGTCTCGACTGTGGGGCCACCTGCCCCGGGACTAGCCCTGAGCCTGGACTGTGGGGCACGCCCGCCCCGAGCGGGAAAGGGAGGCCCATCCGCCCCGAGCCTGGACTGTGGGGCCAGTCCACCCCGAGCATGGACTGTGGGGCCAGTCCACCCCGAGCATGGACTGTGGGGCCAGTCCACCCCGAGCCTGGACTGTGTGGCACGCCCGCCCCGAGCGGGAAAGGGGGGCCCGTCCGCCCCGAGCCTGGACTGTGGGGCCCGTCCACCCCGAGCATGGACTGTGGGGCCAGTCCACCCCGAGCATGGACTGTGGGGCCAGTCCACCCCGAGCCTGGACTGTGTGGCACGCCCGCCCCGAGCGGGAAAGGGGGGCCCGTCCGCCCCGAGCCTGGACTGTGGGGCCCGTCCGCCCCGAGCCTGGACTGTGGGGCCCGTCCGCCCCGAGCCTGGACTGTGGGGCCCGTCCGCCCCGAGCCTGGACTGTGGGGCCCGTCCGCCCCGAGCCTGGACTGTGGGGCCCGTCCGCCCCGAGCCTGGACTGTGGGGCCCGCCCTATGTACGGACTGTGGCCGCACTGCATCTGGCACGCCCGCCCCGAGCGGGAAAGGGGGGCCCGTCCGCCCCGAGCCTGGACTGTGGGGCCCGTCCGCCCCGAGCCTGGACTGTGGGGCCCATCCGCCCCGAGCCTGGACTGTGGGGCCCGTCCGCCCCGAGCCTGGACTGTGGGGCCCGTCCGCCCCGAGCCTGGACTGTGGGGCCCGTCCACCCCGTGTCCGGACTGTGGGGCCGCCTGCATTGGGTCTAGCCCCTGAACTGGACTGTGGGGCCCCCCACCCCAGGTCCGGATGGTGGGGCCCCCCGCCCGCCCCGAGTCTAGCCCCAGGTCTGGACTGTGGGCCCCCGCGTCAGCCCCGGGCACGGACTGTGGGGCCCCCCACCCGCCACGGGTCTGAACTGTGGGGCCGGCTGCCCCGGGTCTAGCCCCGAGCCTGGACTGTGGGGCCCACCCTATGTCCGGACTGTGGCCGCCCCGTGTCCGGACTGTGGGGCTCGTCCACCCCATGTCCGGACTTTGGGGCTGCCTGCCCCGGGTCTAGCTCCAGGTCTGGACTGTGGGGCATGTCAAGCCCGTGTCAGGACTGTGGGGCCCATCCTCCCCGTGTCTGGACTGTGGGGCCACCTGCCCATGGTCTAGCCTCAGGTCTGGACTGTGGGGCCGCCAGCCCTGGTACTAGCCCCGTGTCCGGACTGTGGGGCCCGTCCGCTCCGAGCCTGGACTGTGGTGCCCGTCCGCTCCGAGCCTAGACTGCGGGGCCCGTCCGCTCCGAGCCTGGATTGTGGGGCCCGCCTGTCCCGGGTCTAGTCCCGAGCCTGGACTGTGGGGCCCGCCCTATATCCGGACTGCGGCCGCCCCGTGTCCGGACTGTGGGGCCGGTTGCCCCGGGTCTAGCCCCGAACCTGGAATGTGCGGCCCGCCCACCCTATGTCCGGACTGTGGCCGCCCCCTGTCCGGACTGTAGGGCTCGTCCACCCCGTGTCCGGACTGTGGGGCATGTCCGCCCCATGTCAGTACTGTGGGGCCAGTTGCCCCGGGTCTAGCCCCGAACCTGGAATGTGTGGCCCGCCCACCCTATGTCCGGACTGTGGCCGCCCCGAGCCTGGACTGTGGGGCCCGTCCGCCCCGAGCCTGGACTCTGGGGCCCGTCCGCCCCGAGCCTGGACTCTGGGGCCCGTCCGCCCCGAGCCTGGACTGTGGGGCCCGTCCGCCCCGAGCCTGGACTGTGGGGCCCGTCGCCCCGAGCCTGGACTGTGGGGCCCGTCCGCCCCGAGTCTGGACTGTGGGGCCCGTCCGCCCCGAGTCTGGACTGTGGGGCCCGTCCGCCCCGAGCCTGGACTGTGGGGCCCGTCCGCCCCGAGCCTGGACTGTGGGGCCCGTCCGCCCCGAGCCTGGACTGTGGGGCCCGTCCGCTCCGAGCCTGGACTGTGGGGCCCGTCCGCCCCGAGCCTGGACTGTGGGGCCCGTCCGCCCCGAGCCTGGACTGTGGGGCCCGTCCGCCCCGAGCCTGGACTGTGGGGCCCGTCCGCCCCGAGCCTGGACTGTGGGGCCCGTCCGCAGCGAGGATGGACTGTGGGGCCTGTCCGCCCTGAGCCTGGACTGTGGGGCCCATCCGTCCCGGGTCTAGCCCCGAGCCTGGACTGTGGGGCCCGCCCTATATCCGGACTGCGGCCGCCCCGTGTCCGGACTGTGGGGCCGCCTGCCCCGGGTCTAGCCCCAGGTCCGGACTGTGGGGCCCCCCGCCCGCCCTGATTCCAGACTGTGGGGCCCCTCGCCTGCCCCGGGTCCAGACTGTGGGATCCCCCGCTTGCCCCGGGTCTGGACTGTGGGGCCGACTGCCCCCGGGTCTAGCCCCGAGCCTGGACTGTGGGGCCCGCCCGCCTTATGTCCGGACTGTGCCCCTCCCGTGTCTGGACTGTGGGGACCGTCCACCCCGTGTCCGGACTGTGGGCCGCCAGCTCCGGGTCTAGCCCTAGGTCTGGACTGTGGGGCATGCCCGCCCCGTATCCGGACTGTGGGGCCCGTCCACCCCTTGTCCGGACTGTGGGCCGCCTGCCCCAGGTCTAGCCCCAGGTCTGGACTGTGAAGCCGCCTGTCCCGGGATTAGCCCCGTGTCCGGCCTGTGGGGCCCGCCCGCCACGTGTCCTGACTGTAGGGCTCGCCCGCCCCGAGTCCAGACTGTGGGGCCCATCCGCCCCGTGTCCTGACTTGGGGCCGCCTGCCCCGGGTCTAGCCCCAGGTCTCGACTGTGGGGCCACCTGCCCCGGGACTAGCCCCGAGCCTGGACTGTGGGGCACGCCCGCCCCGAGCGGGAAAGGGAGGCCCATCCGCTCCGAGCCTGGACTGTGGGGCCCGTCCGCCCCGAGCCTGGACTGTGGGGCCAGTCCACCCCGAGCATGGACTGTGGGGCCAGTCCACCCCGAGCATGGACTGTGGGGCCCGAGAGTGGACTGTGGGGCCCGTCCGCCCCGAGCCTGGACTGTGGGGCCCGTCAGCCCCGAGCCTGGACTGTGGGGCCCGTCAGCCCCGAGCCTGGACTGTGGGGCCCGTCCGCCCCGAGCCTGGACTGTGGGGCCCGTCCGCTCCGAGTCTGGACTGTGGGGCCCGTCCACCCCGAGCCTGGACTGTGGGGCCCGTCCGCCCCGAGCCTGGACTGTGGAGCCCGTCCGCCCCGAGCCTGGTCTGTGGGGCCCGTCCGCCCCGATCCTGGACTGTGGGGCCCGTCCGCCCCAAGCCTGGATTGCGGGGCCCGTCCGCAGCGAGGATGGACTGTGGGGCCTGTCCGCCCTGAGCCTGGACTGTGGGGCCCATCCGTCCCGGGTCTAGCCCCGAGCCTGGACTGTGGGGCCCGCCCTATATCCGGACTGCGACCGCCCCGTGTCCGGACTGTGGGGCCGCCTGCCCCGGGTCTAGCCCCAGGTCCGGACTGTGGGGCCCCCCGCCCGCCCTGATTCCAGACTGTGGGGCCCCTCGCCTGACCCGGGTCCCGACTGTGGGATCCCCCGCTTTCCCCGGGTCTGGACTGTGGGGCCGACTGCCCCCGGGTCTAGCCCCGAGCCTGGACTGTGGGGCCCGCCCGCCTTATGTCCGGACTGTGCCCCTCCCGTGTCTGGACTGTGGGGACCGTCCACACCGTGTCCGGACTGTGGGCCGCCTGCTCCGGGTCTAGCCCTAGGTCTGGACTGTGGGGCATGCCCGCCCCGTATCCGGACTGTGGGGCCCGTCCACCCCTTGTCCGGACTGTGGGCCGCCTGCCCCGGGTCTAGCCCCAGGTCTGGACTGTGAAGCCACCTGTCCCAGGATTAGCCCCGTGTCCGGCCTGTGGGACCCGCCCGCCACGTGTCCTGACTGTAGGGCTCGCCCGCCCCGAGTCCAGACTGTGGGGCCCATCCGCCCCGTGTCCTGACTTGGGGCCGCCTGCCCCGGGTCTAGCCCCAGGTCTCGACTGTGGGGTCACCTGCCCCGGGACTAGCCCCGAGCCTGGACTGTGGGGCACGCCCGCCCCGAGCGGGAAAGGGAGGCCCATCCGCTCCGAGCCTGGACTGTGGGGCCCGTCCGCCCCGAGCCTGGACTGTGGGGCCAGTCCACCCCGAGCATGGACTGTGGGGCCCGAGCCTGGACTGTGGGGCCCGTCCGCCCCGAGCCAGGGCTGTGGGGCCCATCCGCCCCGAGCCTGGGCTGTGGGGCCCGTCCGCCCCGAGCCTAGCCCCGAGCCTGGACTGTGCGGCCCGTCCGCCCCGGGTCTAGCCCCGAGCCTGGACTGTGCGGCCCGTCCGCCCTATATCCGGACTGCGGCCGCCTAGTGTCTGGAGTGTGGGCCCGTCCGCCCCGTGTACTGACTTCGGATCTAGCCCCAGGTCTGGACGGTGGGGCCGCCCGCCCCGAGTCTAGCCCCAGGTCTGGACTGTGGAGCCCCCCGCCAGCCCCGGGTACGGACTGTGGGGCCCGCCCGCCCCGTGTACGGACTGTGGGGCCCCCCGCCCGCCCCGAGTCTGGACTGTGGGGCCGGTTGCCCCGGGTCTGGCCCCGAGCCTGAACTGTGCGGCCCGCACACCCTATGTCTGGACTGCGGCTGCCCCGTGTCCGGACTGTAGGGCTCGTCCAACCTGTGTCCGGACTGTGGGGCCGCCTTCCCCGGGTCTGGACTGTGGGGCCGCCTGCCCCGGGACTAACCCCGTGTCCGGACTGTGGGGCCCGTCCGCCCCGAGCCTGGACTGTGGGGCCCCCCGCCCCTGGTCTGAAATGTGGGGCCGGCTGCCCCGGGTCTAGCCCCGAGCCTGGACTGTGGGGCCCGCACACCCTATGTCTGGACTGCTCCCAGTCCAGACTGTGGGCCTCGCCCTATATCCGGACTGCGGCCGCCCCGTGTCCGGACTGTGGGGCCGCCTGCTCCGGGTCTAGCCCCAGGCCCGGACTGTGGGGCCCGACGCCCACCCCGATTCCAGACTGTGGGGCCCCTCGCCCGCCCCTGGTCCGGACTGTGGGATCCTCTGCTTGCCCCGGGTCCGGACTGTGGGGCCACCCGCCCCGGGACTGGACTGTGGGGCCGACTGCCCCCGGGTCTAGCCCCGAGCCTGGACTGTGGGGCCCGCCCGCCTTATGTCCGGACTGTGGCCACCCCCGTGTCCGGACTGTGGGGACCGTCCACCCCGTGTCCGGACTGTGGGCCGCCTGCTCCGAGTCTAGCCCCAGGTCTGGACTGTGGGCCGCCTGCTCCGGGTCTAGCCCCAGGTCTGGACTGTGGGGCATGCCTGCCCCGTGTCCGGACTGTGGGGCCCATCCACCCCGTGTCCGGACTGTGGGCCGCCTGCCCCGGGTCTAGCCTCAGGTCTGAACTGTGGGGCCGCCTGCCCCGGGTCTAGCCCCAGGTCTGGACTATGGGGCATGCCCGCTCCGCGTCCAGACAGTGGGGCCCGTCCACCCCGTGTCTGGACTGTGGGCCGCCTGCCCCTGGTCTAGCCCCAGGTCTGGACTGTGGGGCCACCTGCCCCGGGATTAGCCCCGTGTCCGGACTGTGGGGCCCGCCCGCCCCGTATCCTGACTGTGGAGCCCGCCCGCCCCATGTCCTGACTGTGGGGCCCGCCCTGTGTCCTGACTGTGGGGCCCGCCCTGTGTCCTGACTTTGGGGCCCGCCCGCCCTGTGTCCTGACTTTGGGGCCCGCCAGTCATGTGTCCTGACTTTGGGGCCCGCCAGCCCTGTGTCCTGACTGTGGGGCTCATCCGCCCCGTGTCCGGACTTTGGGGCCGCCTGCCCCAGGTCTAACCCCAGGTCTTGACTGTGGGGCCATCTGCCCCGGGACTAGCCCCGTGTCCAGACTGTGGGGCACGCCCGCCCCGAGCTTGGACTGTGGGGCCCGTCTGCCCCGAGCTTGGACTGTGGGGCCCGTCCGTGCCGGGTCTAGCCCCGAGCCTGGACTGTGGGCCCGTCCACCCCGTGTCCGGACTGTGGGGCCGCCTGCATCGGGTCTAGCCCCAGGTCTGGACTGTGGGGCCCCCCGCCCCGAGTCTAGCCCCAGGTCTGGACTGTGGGACCCCCCGCCAGCCCTGGGTATGGACTGTGGGGCCCCCCGCCCGCCCCGAGTCTGGACTGTGGGGCCGGTTGCCCCGGGTCTGGCCCAGGGTATGGCCCCGAGCCTGGACTGTGCGGCCCGTCCGCCCTATATCCGGACTGCGGCCGCCTAGTGTCTGGAGTGTGGGCCCGTCCGCCCCGTGTACTGACTTCGGATCTAGCCCCAGGTCTGGACGGTGGGGCCGCCCGCCCCAAGTCTAGCCCTAGGTCTGGACTGTGGAGCCACCCGCCAGCCCCGGGTACGGACTGTGGGGCCCGCCCGCCCCGTGTACGGACTGTGGGGCCCCCCGCCCGCCCCGAGTCTGGACTGTGGGGCCGGTTGCCCCGGGTCTGGCCCCGAGCCTGAACTGTGCGGCCCGCACACCCTATGTCCGGACTGCGGCTGCCCCGTGTCTGGACTGTAGGGCTCGTCCACCCTGTGTCCGGACTGTGGGGCCGCCTTCCCCGGGTCTGGACTGTGGGGCCGCCTGCCCCAGGACTAGCCCCGTGTCGGGACTGTGGGGCCCGTCCGCCCCGAGCCTGGACTGTGGGGCCCCCCGCCCCTGGTCTGAAATGTGGGGCCGGCTGCCCCGGGTCTAGCCCCGAGCCTGGACTGTGGGGCCCGGCCGCCCTATATCCGGACTGCGGCGGCCCCGTGTCCGGACTGTGGGCCCGTCCACCCCGTGTCCGGACTGTGGGGCCGCCTGCATCGGGTCTAGCCCCAGGTCTGGACTGTGGGGCCCCCCGCCCCGAGTCTAGCCCCAGGTCTGGACTGTGGGACCCCCCGCCAGCCCCGGGTACGGACTGTGGGGCCCCCCGCCCGCCCCGAGTCTGGACTGTGGGGCCGGTTGCCCCGGGTCTGGCCCAGGGTATGGCCCCGAGCCTGGACTGTGCGGCCCGCCCACCCTATGTCCGGACTGCGGACGCCCTGTGTCCGGACTGTAGGGCTCGCCCACCCCGTGTCCGGACTGTGGGGCCGCCTGCCCCGTGTCTGGACTGTGGGGCATGTCCGCCCCATGTCAGGACTGTGGGGCTCGTCCACCCCGTGTCTGGACTGTGGGGCCGCCTGCCCCGAGTCGAGCCTCAGGTCTGGACTGTAGGGCCGCCTGCCCCGGGACTAGCCCCATGTCTGGACTGTGGGGCCCGTCTGCCCCGAGCCTGGACTGTGGGGCCCGTCCGCCCCGAGCCTGGACTGTGGGGCCCCGCGCCCCGGGTCTGACATGTGGGGCCGGCTTCCCCGGGTCTAGCCCCGAGCCTGGACTGTGTGTTCCCCCCGCCCCGGGTCTAGCCCTGAGCCTGGACTGTGGGGCCCGCCCACCCGGGCCCACCCTATGTCTGGACTGTGGCCACCCCGAGTCCAGACTGTGGGGCTCGCCCTATATGCAGACTGCGGCCGCCACGTGTCCGGACTGTGGGGCCGCCTTCCCCGGGTCTAGCCCCAGGTCCGGACTGTGGGGCCCCCCGCCCGCCCTGATTCCAGACTGTGGGGCCCCTCGCCCGCCCCGGGTCTGGACTGTGGGATCCCCCGCTTGCCCCGGGTCCGGACAGTGGGGTCCCCCTCCCCGGGTCTGGACTGTGGGGCCGACTGCCCCCGGGTCTAGCCCCGAGCCTGGACTGTGGGGCCCGGCCGCCTTATGTCCCCACTGTGGCACCCCCCGTGTCCAGACTGTGGGGACAGTCCACCCCGTGTCCAGACTGTGGGCCGCCTGCTCCGGGTCTAACCCCAGGTCTGGATTGTGGGGCCACCTGCCCCGGGATTAGCTCAGTGTCCGGACTGTGGGGCCCGCCCGCCCCGTGTCCTGACTGTGGAGCCCGCCCGCCCCGTGTCCTGACTGTGGGCCCGCCCTATGTCCGTACTATGGTCGCCCCGTGTCCGGACTGTGGGGCCCGTCCACCCCGTGTCCGGACTGTGGGGCCGCCTGCCCCGGCTCTAGCCCCAGGTCAGGACTGTGGGGCATGCCCGCCCCGTGTCAGAACTGTGGGGCCCGTCCGCCCCGTGTCCGGACTGTGGGGCCGCCTGCCCCGGGACTAGCCCCGTGTACGGACTGTGGGGCCCGCCCGCACCGTGTCGTAACTATGGGCCCGCCCGCCCCGAGCCTGGACTGTGGGGCCGGTCCGCCCCGTGTCCGGACTGTGGGTCCCGCCCGCCCCGTGTCCTGACTGTGGGGCTCGCCCGCCCCGTGTCCAGACTGTGGGGCTCGCGCGCCCCGTGTCCAGACTGTGGGGCTTATCCGCCCCGTGTCCGGACTTTGGGGCCGCCTGCCCCGGGACTAGCTCCGTGTCCGGACTGTGAGGCCCGTCCGCCCCGAGCCTGGACTGTGGGGCCCGTCCGCCCCGTGTCCTGACTGTGGGTCCCGCCCCGTGTCCTGACTGTGGGGCTCGCCCGCCCCGTGTCCAGACTGTGGGGCTCGCCCGCCCCGTGTCCAGACTGTGGGGCTTATCCGCCCCGTGTCCGGACTTTGGGGCCGCCTGCCCCGGGACTAGCTCCGTTTCCGGACTGTGAGGCCCGTCCGCCCCGAGCCTGGACTGTGGGGCCCGTCCGCCCCGTGTCCTGACTGTGGGTCCCGCCCCGTGTCCTGACTGTGGGGCTCGCCCGCCCCGTGTCCAGACTGTGGGGCTCGCCCGCCCCGTGTCCAGACTGTGGGGCTCTTCCGCCCCGTGTCCGGACTTTGGGGCCGCCTGCCCCGGGACTAGCCCCGTGTCCGGACTGTGGGGCCCGTCCACCCCGTGTCTGGACTGTGGGGCCCGTCCGCCCTGTGTCCGGACTGTGGGGCCCGTCCGCCCCGTGTCCGGACTGTGGGGCCCGTCCGCCCCGTGTCTGGACTGTGGGGCCCGTCCGCCCCGTGTCCGGACTGTGGAGCCCGTCCGCCCCGTGTCCGGACTGTGGGGCCCGTCCGCCCCGTGTGCGGACTGTGGGGTCCGCCCGCCCCATGTCCTGACTGTGGGGTCCGCCCGCCCCATGTCCTGACTGTGGGGCCCGTCCGCCCCGTGTCCGGACTGTGGGGCCCGTCCGCCCCGTGTCTGGACTGTGGGGCCCGTCCGCCCCAAGTCCGGACTGTGGGGCCCGTCCGCCCCGTGTCTGGACTGTGGGGCCCGTCCGCCCCGTGTCCGGACTGTGGGGCCCGCCCGCCCGGGGCCCGCCCGCCCCGTGTCCGGACTGTGGGGACCGTCCGCCCCGTGTCAGGACTGTGAGGCCCGCCTACCCCGTGTACGGACTGTGGGGCCCGCCCGCCCGGGGCCCGCCCGCCCCGTGTCCGGACTGTGGGGACCGTCCGCCCCGTGTCAGGACTGTGGGGCCCGTCCGCCCCGTGTCCGGACTGTGGGGCCCGTCCGCCCCGTGTCCGGACTGTGGGGCCAGCCCGCCCCTTGTCCGGACTGTGGGACCCGTCCGCCCCGTGTCCGGACTGTGGGGCCCGTCCGCCCCGTGTCCGGACTGTGGGGCCCGTCCGCCCCGTGTCCGGACTGTGGGGACCGTCCGCCCCGTGTCCGGACTGTGGGGCCCGTCCGCCCCGTGTCCGGACTGTGGGGCCCGTCCGCCCCGTGTACGGACTGTGGGGCCCGTCCACCCCGTGTCCGGACTTTGGGGCAGCCTACCCCGGGTCCAGCCCCAGGTCTGGACTTTGGGAAATGTCCGCCCCGTGTCAGGACTGTGGGGCCCGTCCACCCTGTGTCTAGAATGTGGGGCCGCCTGCCCCGGGTCTAGCCTCAGGTCTGGACTTTGGGGCCGCCTGCCCCGGGTCTAGCCCCAGGTCTTGACTATGGGTCATGCCCGCCCCGTATCCGGACTGTGGGGCCCGTCCACCCCGTGTCTAGAATGTGGGGCCGCCTGCCCCGGGTCTAGCCTCAGGTCTGGACTGTGGGGCCGCCAGCCCCGGGTTTAGCCCCAGGTCTTGACTATGGGGCATGCCCGCCCCATATCTGGACTGTGGGGCCCGTCCACCCCGTGTCTGGACTGTGGGCCGCCTGCCCCGGGTCTAGCCCCAGGTCTGGACTGTGGGGCCACCTGCCCCGTGATTAGCCCTGTGTCCGGACTGTGGGGCCTGCCCGCCCTGTATCCTGACTGTGGAGCCCGCCCACCCAATGTCCTGACTGTGGGGCCCGCCCTGTGTCCTGACTGTGGGGCCCGTCCGCCCTGTGTCCTGACTGTGGGTCCCGCCCGCCCCATGTCCTGACTGTGGGGCTCGCCCGCCCCGTGTCCAGACTGTGGGGCTCGCCCGCCCCGTGTCCGGACTGTGGGGCTCATCCGCCCCGTGTCCGGACTTTGGGGCCGCCTGCCCCGGGACTAGCCCTGTGTCCGGACTGTGGGGCCCGCCCACCCCGTGTCCGGACTGTGGGGCCCGCCCGCCCCGTGTCCGGACTGTGGGGCCCGTCCGCCCCGTGTCCGGACTGTGGGGCCCGTCCGCCCCGTGTCCGGACTGTGGGGCTCGTCCGCCCCGTGTCCGGACTGTGTGGCCCGCCCGCCCCGTGTCAGGAATGTGGGGCCCGCCCGCCCCGGGGCCCGCCCGCCCCGTGTCCGGACTGTGGGGACCGTCCGCCCCGTGTCCGGACTGTGGGGCCCGTCCGCCCCGTGTCCGGACTGTGGGGCCCGTCCGCCCCGTGTCCGGACTGTGGGGCCCGTCCACCCCGTGTCCGGACTGTGGGGCCCGTCCACCCCGTGTCCGGACTGTGGGGCCCGCCTACCCCGTGTCCGGACTGTGGGGCCCGCCCACCCCGTGTCCGGACTGTGGGGCCCGTCCGCCCCGTGTCCGGACTGTGGGGCCCGTCCGCCCCGTGTCCGGACTGTGGGGCCCGTCCGCCCCGTGTCCGGACTGTGGGGCCCGCCCGCCCCGTGTCCGGAATGTGGGGCCCTCCCGCCCCGTGTCCGGACTGTGGGGACCGTCCGCCCCGTGTCAGGACTGTGGGGCCCGTCCGCCCCGTGTCCGGACTGTGGGGCCCGTCCGCCCCGTGTCCGGACTGTGGGGCCAGCCCGCCCCGTGTCCGGACTGTGGGACCCGTCCGCCCCGTGTCCGGACTGTGGGGCCCGTCCGCCCCGTGTCCGGACTGTGGGGCCCGTCCGCCCCGTGTCCGGACTGTGGGGCCCGTCCTCCCCGTGTCCGGACTGTGGGGCCCGTCCGCCCCGTGTCCGGACTGTGGGGCCCGTCCGCCCCGTGTCCGGACTGTGGGGCCCGTCCACCCCGTGTCCGGACTTTGGGGCAGCCTACCCCGGGTCTAGCCCCAGGTCTGGACTTTGGGAAATGTCCGCCCCGTGTCAGGACTGTGGGGCCCGTCCACCCTGTGTCTAGAATGTGGGGCCGCCTGCCCCGGGTCTAGCCTCAGGTCTGGACTTTGGGGCCGCCTGCCCCGGGTCTAGCCCCAGGTCTTGACTATGGGTCATGCCCGCCCCGTATCCGGACTGTGGGGCCCGTCCACCCCGTGTCTAGAATGTGGGGCCGCCTGCCCCGGGTCTAGCCTCAGGTCTGGACTGTGGGGCCGCCAGCCCCGGGTTTAGCCCCAGGTCTTGACTATGGGGCATGCCCGCCCCATATCTGGACTGTGGGGCCCGTCCACCCCGTGTCTGGACTGTGGGCCGCCTGCCCCGGGTCTAGCCCCAGGTCTGGACTGTGGGGCCACCTGCCCCGTGATTAGCCCTGTGTCCGGACTGTGGGGCCTGCCCGCCCTGTATCCTGACTGTGGAGCCCGCCCGCCCAATGTCCTGACTGTGGGGCCCGCCCTGTGTCCTGACTGTGGGGCCCGTCCGCCCTGTGTCCTGACTGTGGGTCCCGCCCGCCCCATGTCCTGACTGTGGGGCTCGCCCGCCCCGTGTCCAGACTGTGGGGCTCGCCCGCCCCGTGTCCGGACTGTGGGGCTCATCCGCCCCGTGTCCGGACTTTGGGGCCGCCTGCCCCGGGACTAGCCCTGTGTCCGGACTGTGGGGCCCGCCCACCCCGTGTCCGGACTGTGGGGCCCGTCCGCCCCGTGTCCGGACTGTGGGGCCCGTCCGCCCCGTGTCCGGACTGTGGGGCCCGTCCGCCCCGTGTCCGGACTGTGGGGCCCGTCCGCCCCGTGTCCGGACTGTGGGGCTCGTCCGCCCCGTGTCCGGACTGTGGGGCTCGTCCGCCCCGTGTCCGGACTGTGGGGCCCGCCCGCCCCGTGTCCGACTGTGGGGCCCGCCCGCCCCGTGTCTGGACTGTGGGGCCCGTCCGCCCCGTGTCCGGACTGTGGGGCCCGTCCGCCCCGTGTCCGGACTGTGGGGCCAGCCCGCCCCGTGTCCGGACTGTGGGGCCCGTCCGCCCCGTGTCCGGACTGTGGGGCCCGTCCGCCCCGTGTCCGGACTGTGGGGCCCGTCCACCCCGTGTCCGGCCTGTGGGGCCGCCTGCCCCGGCTCTAGCCCCAGGTCAGGACTGTGGGGCATGCCCGCCCCGTGTCAGAACTGTGGGGCCCGTCCGCCCCGTGTCCGGACTGTGGGGCCGCCTGCCCCGGGACTAGCCCCGTGTACGGACTGTGGGGCCCGCCCGCCCCATGTCGTAACTATGGGCCCGCCCGCCCCGAGCCTGGACTGTGGGGCCCGCCCACCCTATGTCTGGACTGTGGCCGCCCCGTGTCCGGACTTTGGGGCTCGTCACCCCGTGTCTGGACTTTGGGGCAGCCTACCCCGGGTCTAGCCCCAGGTCTGGACTGTGGGGCATGTCCGCCCCGTGTCAGGACTGTGGGGCCCGTCCACCCCGTATCTGGACTGTGGGGCCGCCTGCCCCGGGCCGAGCATCAGGTCTGGACTGTGGAGCCCGTCCGCCCCGAGCCTGGACTGTGGGGCCCGTTCGCCCCGAGCCAATACTGTGGGGCCCATCCGCCCCGAGCCTGGACTGTGGGGCCCATCCGCCCCGAGCCTGGACTGTGTGGCCCCCCGCCCCGGGTCTGAAATGTGGGGCCGGCTTCCCCGGGTTTAGCCCCGAGCCTGGACTGTGGGGCCCGTACACCCCGTGTCCGGACTGTGGGGCCCGCCCACCCTGTGTCCGGACTGTGGGGCCCGTCCACCCCGTGTCCGGACTGTGGGGCCCGTCCACCCCGTGTCCGGACTGTGGGGCCCGTCCGCCCCGTGACCGGACTGTGGGGCCCGTCCGCCCCGTGTCCGGACTGTGGGGCCCGTCCGCCCCGTGTCTGGACTGTGGGGCCCGTCCGCCCCAAGTCCGGACTGTGGGGCCCGTCCGCCCCGTGTCTGGACTGTGGGGCCCGTCCGCCCCGTGTCCGGACTGTGGGGCCCGTCCGCCCCTTGTCCGGACTGTGGGGCCCGTCCGCCCCGTGTCCGGACTGTGGGGTCCGCCCGCCCCATGTCCTGACTGTGGGGTCCGCCCACACCATGTCCTGACTGTGGGGCCCGCCCGCCCCGTGTCCTGACTGTGGGGTCCACCCCGTGTCCGCCCGCCCCGTGTTCTGACTGTGGGGCTCGCCCGCCGCGTGTCCTGACTGTGGGGCTCGCCCGCCCCGTGTCCTGACTGTGGGGCTTGCCCGCCCCGCGTCCTGACTGTGGGGCTCGCCCGCACCGTGTCCAGACTGTGGGGCTCATCCGCCCCGTGTCCAGATTGTGGGGCTCATCCGCCCCGTGTCTGGACTTTGGGGCCGCCTGCCTCGGGTCTAGCCCCGTTTCCGGACTGTGGGGCACGCCCGCCCCAAGCTTGGACTGTGGGGCCAGTCCGTCCCGGGTCTTGCCTCGAGCCTGGAATGTGGGGCACGGCCGCCCTATATCCGGACTGTGGCCTCCCAGTGTCCGGACTATGGGCCCGTCCGCCCCGTGTCCGGACTGTGGGGCCGCCTGCATCGGGTCTAGCCCCAGGTCTGGACTGTGGGGCCCCCCGCCCGCCCCAGGTCCGGGAGGTGGGGCCGCCCGCCCCGAGTCTAGCCCCAGGTCTGGACTGTGGGGCCCCCCGCCAGCCCCGGGTACGGACTGTGGGGCCCCCCGCCCACCCTGGGTACGGACTGTGGGGCCCCCCGCTCGCCCCGAGTCTGGACTGTGGGGAAGCCTGCCCCGGGTCTGGACTGTGGGGCATGTCCGCCCCATGTCAGGACTGTGGGGCCCGTCCACCCCGTGTCTGGACTGTGGGGCCGCCTGCCCCTGGTCTAGCCTAAGGTCTGGACTGTGGGGCCGCCTGCCCCGGGACTAGCCCCGTGTCCGGACTGTGGGGCCTGTCCGCCCCGAGCCTGGACTGTGGGGCCCGTCCGCCCCGAGCCTGGACTGTGGGGCCCCCCGCCCGCACCGGGTACGGACTGTGGGGCCCCCCGCTCGCCCCGAGTCTGGACTGTGGGGCAGCCTGCCCCGGGTCTGGACTGTGGGGCCCGTCCGCCCCGTGTCCGGACTGTGGGGCCCGTCCGCCCCATGTCCGGACTGTGGGGTCCGTCCACCCCGTGTCCGGACTTTGGGGCCCGCCCACCCAGTGTCCGGACTGTGGGGCCCGTCCACCCCGTGTCCGGACTTTGGGGCAGCCTACCCCGTGTCCGGACTTTGGGGCAGCCTACCCCGTGTCCGGACTGTGAGGCCCGTCTGCCCCGTGTCCGGACTGTGGGGCCTGTCCACCCCGTGTCCGGACTGTGGGGCCCGCCCACCCCGTGTCCGGACTGTGGGGCCCGTCCACCCCGTGTCCGGACTGTGGGGCCCGTCCACCCCGT
Source organism: Phyllobates terribilis (assembly GCF_046119375.1). Classification (NCBI taxonomy): domain Eukaryota; kingdom Metazoa; phylum Chordata; class Amphibia; order Anura; family Dendrobatidae; genus Phyllobates; species Phyllobates terribilis. Next base: position 5,159,484 of record NW_027362790.1, read on the forward strand.
GTCCGGACTGTGGGGCCCGTCCACCCCGTGTCCGGACTGTGGGGCCCGTCCACCCCGTGTCCGGACTTTGGGGCAGCCTACCCCGTGTCCGGACTGTGGGGCCCGTCCACCCCGTGTCCGGACTGTGGGGCCCGTCCGCCCCGTGTCCGGACTGTGGGGCCCGCCCACCCCGTGTCCGGACTGTGGGGCCCGTCCGCCCCGTGTCCGGACTGTGGGGCCCGCCCGCCCCGTGTCCGGAATGTGGGGCCCGCCCGCCCCGTGTCCGGACTGTGGGGACCGTCCGCCCCGTGTCCAGACTGTAGGGGCCCGTCCGCCCCGTGTCCGGACTGTGGGGCCCGTCCGCCCCGTGTACGGACTGTGGGGCCCGTCCACCCCGTGTCCGGACTGTGGGGCCCATCCACCCCGTGTCCGGACTTTGGGGCAGCCTACCCCGTGTCCGGACTGTGGGGCCCGCCCACCCGGGGCCCGCCCACCCGGGGCCCGCCCACCCCGTGTCCGGACTGTGGGGTCCGTCCGCCCCGTGTCCGGACTGTGGGGCCCGTCCGCCCCGTGTCCGGACTGTGGGGCCCGTCCGCCCCGTGTCCGGACTGGGGGGCCCGGGGGCCCGCCCGCCCCGTGTCCGGAATGTGGGGCCCGCCCGCCCCGTTTCCGGACTGTGGGGACCGTCCGCCCCGTGTCCGGACTGTGGGGCCCGTCCGCCCCGTGTCCGGACTGTGGGGCCCGTCCGCCCCGTGTCCGGACTGTGGGGCCAGCCCGCCCCGTGTCCGGACTGTGGGGCCCGTCCGCCCCGTGTCCGGACTGTGGGGCCCGTCCGCCCCGTGTCCGGACTGTGGGGCACGTCCGCCCCGTGTCCGGACTGTGGGGCCCGTCCTCGCCGTGTCCGGACTGTGGGGCCCGTCCGCCCCGTGTCCGGACTGTGGGGCCCGTCCGCCCCGTGTCCGGACTGTGGGGCCCGTCCACCCCGTGTCCGGACTTTGGGGCAGCCTACCCCGGGTCTAGCCCCAGGTCTGGACTTTGGGGCATGTCCGCCCCGTGTCAGGACTGTGGGGCCCGTCCACCCTGTGTCTAGAATGTGGGGCCGCCTGCCCCGGGTCTAGCCTCAGGTCTGGACTTTGGGGCCGCCTGCCCCGGGTCTAGCCCCAGGTCTTGACTATGGGTCATGCCCGCCCCGTATCCGGACTGTGGGGCCCGTCCACCCCGTGTCTAGAATGTGGGGCCGCCTGCCCTGGGTCTAGCCTCAGGTCTGGACTGTGGGGCCGCCAGCCCCGGGTTTAGCCCCAGGTCTTGACTATGGGGCATGCCCGCCCCATATCTGGACTGTGGGGCCCGTCCACCCCGTGTCTGGACTGTGGGCCGCCTGCCCCGGGTCTAGCCCCAGGTCTGGACTGTGGGGCCACCTGCCCCGGGATTAGCCCTGTGTCCGGACTGTGGGGCCTGCCCGCCCTGTATCCTGACTGTGGAGCCCGCCCGCCCAATGTCCTGACTGTGGGGCCCGCCCTGTGTCCTGACTGTGGGGCCCGTCCGCCCTGTGTCCTGACTGTGGGTCCCGCCCGCCCCATGTCCTGACTGTGGGGCTCGCCCGCCCCGTGTCCAGACTGTGGGGCTCGCCCGCCCCGTGTCCGGACTGTGGGGCTCATCCGCCCCGTGTCCGGACTTTGGGGCCGCCTGCCCCGGGACTAGCCCTGTGTCCGGACTGTGGGGCCCGCCCACCCCGTGTCCGGACTGTGGGGCCCGCCCGCCCCGTGTCCGGACTGTGGGGCCCGTCCGCGCCGTGTCCGGACTGTGGGGCCCGTCCGCCCCGTGTCCGGACTGTGGGGCCCGTCCGCCCCGTGTCCGGACTGTGGGGCTCGTCCGCCCCGTGTCCGGACTGTGGGGCTCGTCCGCCCCGTGTCCGGACTGTGGGGCTCGTCCGCCCCGTGTCCGGACTGTGGGGCTCGTCCGCCCCGTGTCCGGACTGTGGGGCCCGCCCGCCCCGTGTCCGACTGTGGGGCCCGTCCGCCCCGTGTCCGGACTGTGGAGCCCGTCCGCCCCGTGTCCGGACTGTGGGGCCCGTCCGCCCCGTGTCCGGACTGTGGGCCAGCCCGCCCCGTGTCCGGACTGTGGGGCCCGTCCGCCCCGTGTCCGGACTGTGGGGCCCGTCCGCCCCGTGTCCGGACTGTGGGGCCCGTCCGCCCCGTGTCCGGACTGTGGGGCCCGTCCGCCCCGTGTCCGGACTGTGGGGCCCGTCCGCCCCGTGTCCGGACTGTGGGGCCCGTCCACCCCGTATCCGGACTTTGGGGCAGCCTACCCTGGGTCTAGCCCCAGGTCTGGACTGTGGGGCATGTCCGCCCCGTGTCAGGACTGTGGGGCCCGTCCACCCTGTGTCTAGAATGTGGGGCCGCCTGCCCCGGGTCTAGCCTCAGGTCTGGACTGTAGGGCCGCCTGCCCCGGGTCTAGCCCCAGGTCTTGACTATGGGTCATGCCCGCCCCGTATCCGGACTGTGGGGCCCGTCCACCCCGTGTCTAGAATGTGGGGCCGCCTGCCCCGGGTCTAGCCTCAGGTCTGGACTGTGGGGCCGTCAGCCCCGGGTTTAGCCCCAGGTCTTGACTATGGGGCATGCCCGCCCCATATCTGGACTGTGGGGCCCGTCCACCCCGTGTCTGGACTGTGGGCCGCCTGCCCCGGGTCTAGCCTCAGGACTGGACTGTGGGGCCACCTGCCCCGGGATTAGCCCTGTGTCCGGACTGTGGGGCCTACCCGCCCTGTATCCTGACTGTGAAGCCCGCCCGCCCAATGTCCTGACTGTGGGGCCCGTCCTGTGTAATGACTGTGGGGCCCGTCCGCCCTGTGTCCTGACTGTGGGTCCCGCCCGCCCCATGTCCTGACTGTGGGGCTCGCCCGCCCCGTGTCCAGACTGTGGGGCTCGCCTGCCCCGTGTCCGGACTGTGGGGCTCATCCGCCCCGTGTCCGGACTTTAGGGCCGCCTGCCCCGGGACTAGCCCTGTGTCCGGACTGTGGGGCCTGCCCGCCCTGTATCCTGATTGTGGAGCCCGCCCGCCCTGTGTCCTGACTGTGGGGCCCGTCCGCCCCGTGTCCTGGCTGTGGGTCCCGCCCGCCCCGTGTCCTGACTGTGGGTCCCGCCCGCCCCGTTTCCTGACTGTGGGTCCCGCCCGCCCCGTGTCCGGACTGTGGGGCCCATCCGCCCCGTGTCCGGACTGTGGGGCCCGTCCGCCCCGTGTCCGGACTGTGGGGCCCGTCCGCCCCGTGTCCGGACTGTGGGGCCTGTCCACCCCGTGTCCGGACTGTGGTGCCCGTCCGCCCCGTGTCCAGACTGTGGGCCGCCTGCCCCCGGTCTAGCCCCAGGTCTGGACTGTGGGGCCGCCAGCCCCGGGTTTAGCCCCAGGTCTTGACTATGGGGCATGCCCGCCCCATATCTGGACTGTGGGGCCCGTCCACCCCGTGTCTGGACTGTGGGCCGCCTGCCCCGGGTCTAGCCCCAGGTCTAGACTGTGGGGCCACCTGCCCCGGGATTAGCCCTGTGTCCGGACTGTGGGGCCTGCCCGCCCTGTATACTGACTGTGGAGCCCGCCCGCCCAATGTCCTGACTGTGGGGCCCGCCCTGTGTCCTGACTGTGAGGCCCGTCCGCCCTGTGTCCTGACTGTGGGTCCCGCCCGCCCCATGTCCTGACTGTGGGGCTCGCCCGCCCCGTGTCCAGACTGTGGGGCTCGCCCGCCCCGTGTCCGGACTGTGGGGCTCATCCGCCCCGTGTCCGGACTTTGGGGCCGCCTGCCCCGGGACTAGCCCTGTGTCCGGACTGTGGGGCCTGCCCGCCCTGTATCCTGACTGTGAAGCCCGCCCGCCCAATGTCCTGACTGTGGGGCCCGCTCTGTGTCCTGACTGTGGGGCCCGTCCGCCCCGTGTCCTGACTGTGGGTCCCGCCCGCCCCGTGTCCTGACTGTGGGGCCCATCCGCCCCGTGTCCGGACTGTGGGGCCCGTCCGCCCCGTGTCCGGACTGTGGGGCCCGTCCGCCCCGTGTCCGGACTGTGGGGCCCGTCCGCCCCGTGTCCGGACTGTGGGGCCCGTCCGCCCCGTGTCCGGACTGTGGGGCCCGTCCGCCCCGTGTCCGGACTGTGGGGCCCGTCCGTCCCGTGTCCGGACTGTGGGGCCCGTCCGCCCCGTGTCCGGACTGTGGGGCCCGTCCGCCCCGTGTCCGGACTGTGGGTCCCGCCCGCCCCGTGTCCTGACTGTGGGTCCCGCCCGCCCCGTTTCCTGACTGTGGGTCCCGCCCGCCCCGTGTCCGGACTGTGGGGCCCTTCCGCCCCGTGTCCGGACTGTGGGGCCCGTCCGCCCCGTGTCCGGACTGTGGGGCCCGTCCGCCCCGTGTCCGGACTGTGGGGCCCGTCCGCCCCGTGTCCGGACTGTGGTGCCCGTCCGCCCCGTGTCCGGACTGTGGGCCGCCTGCCCCGGGTCTAGCCCCAGGTCTGGACTGTGGGGCCGCCAGCCCCGGGTTTAGCCCCAGGTCTTGACTATGGGGCATGCCCGCCCCATATCTGGACTGTGGGGCCCGTCCACCCCGTGTCTGGACTGTGGGCCGCCTGCCCCGGGTCTAGCCCCAGGTCTGGACTGTGGGGCCACCTGCCCCGGGATTAGCCCTGTGTCCGGACTGTGGGGCCTGCCCGCCCTGTATCCTGACTGTGGAGCCCGCCCGCCCAATGTCCTGACTGTGGGGCCCGCCCTGTGTCCTGACTGTGGGGCCCGTCCGCCCGCCCCATGTCCTGACTGTGGGGCTCGCCCGCCCCGTGTCCAGACTGTGGGGCTCGCCCGCCCCGTGTCCGGACTGTGGGGCTCATCCGCCCCGTGTCCGGACTTTGGGGCCGCCTGCCCCGGGACTAGCCCTGTGTCCGGACTGTGGGGCCTGCCCGCCCTGTATCCTGACTGTGGAGCCCGCCCGCCCAATGTCCTGACTGTGGGGCCCGCTCTGTGTCCTCACTCTGGGGCCCGTCCGCCCCGTGTCCTGACTGTGGGTCCCGCCCGCCCCGTGTCCTGACTGTGGGGCCCATCCGCCCCGTGTCCGGACTGTGGGGCCCGTCCGCCCCGTGTCCGGACTGTGGGGCCCGTCCGCCCCGTGTCCGGACTGTGGGGCCCGTCCGCCCCGTGTCCGGACTGTGGGGCCCGTCCGCCCCGTGTCCGGACTGTGGGGCCCGTCCGCCCCGTGTCCGGACTGTGGGGCCCGTCCGCCCCGTGTCCGGACTGTGGGGCCCGTCCGCCCCGTGTCCGGACTGTGGGGCCCGTCCGCCCCGTGTCCGGACTGTGGGGCCCGTCCGCCCCGTGTCCGGACTGTGGGGCCCGTCCGCCCCGTGTCCGGACTGTGGGGCCCGTCCGCCCGTGTCCAGACTGTGGGGCCCGTCCGCCCCGTGTCCGGACTGTGGGGCGCGTCCCCCCGTTTCCGGACAGTGGGGCCCGTCCACCCCGTGTCCGGACTGTGGGGCCCGTCCACCCCGTGTCCGGACTGTGGGGCCCATCCGCCCCGTGTCCGGACTGTGGGGCCCGTCCACCCCGTGTCCGGACTGTGGGTCGCCTGCCCCGGGTCTAGCCCCAGGTCTGGACTGTGGGGCATGTCCGCCCCATGTCAGGTCTGTGAGGCCCGTCCACCCCGTGTCTAGAATATGGGACCGCCTGCCCCGGGTCTAGCCTCAGGTCTGGACTGTGGGGCCGCCTGACCCGGGTCTAGCCCCAGGTCTGGACTATGGGGCATGCCCGCCCCGTGTCCGGACTGTGGGGCCCGTCCACCCCGTGTCTGGACTATGGGCCGCCTGCCCCGGGTCTAGCCCCAGGTCTGGACTGTGGGGCCCGCCCGACCCGTGTCCTGACTGTGGGGCCCGCCCGCCCCATGTCCTGACTGTGGAGCCCGCCCGCCCCATGTCCTGACTGTGGAGCCCGCCCGCCCCATGTCCTGACTGTGGAGCCCGCCCGCCCCATGTCCTGACTGTGGGGCACGCCCGCCCCATGTCCTGACTGTGGGGCCCGCCCGCCCCATGTCCTGACTGTGGGGCCCGCCCGCCCCATGTCCTGGCTGTGGGGCCCGCCCGCCCCGTGTCCTGACTGTGGGCCCGCCCGCCCCGTGTCCTGACTGTGGGGCCCGCCCGCCCCGTGTCCTGACTGTGGGTCCCGCCCGCCCCGTGTCCTGACTGTGGGGCTCGCCCGCCCCGTGTCCTGACTGTGGGGCTCGCCCGCCCCGTGTCCTGACTGTGGGGCTCGCCCGCCCCGTGTCCTGACTGTGGGGCTCGCCCGCCCCGTGTCCAGACTGTGGGGCTCATCCGCCCCGTGTCTGGACTTTGGGGCCGCCTGCCCCGGGTCTAGCCCCGTTTCCTGTCTGTGGGGCACGCCCGCCAAAAGCTTGGACTGTGGGGCCCGTCCGTCCCGGGTCTAGCCCCGAGCCTGGACTGTGGCGCCCGGCCGCCCTATGTCCGGACTGCGGCCGCCCAGTGTCCGGACTATGGGCCCGTCCGCCCCGTGTCCGGACTGTGGGGCCGCCTGCCCCGGGTCTAGCCTCAGGTCTGGACTGTGGGGCCGCCTGCCCCGGTTCTAGCCCCACGTCCTGACTATGGGTCATGCCCGCCCCGTATCCGGACTGTGGGGCCCGTCCACCCCGTGTCTAGAATGTGGGGCCGCCTGCCCCGGGTCTAGCCTCAAGTCTGGACTGTGGGGCCGCCAGCCACGGGTTTAGCCCCAAGTCTTGATTATGGGGCATGCCCGCCCCGTATCTGGACTGTGGGGCCCGTCCACCCCGTGTCTGGACTGTGGGCCGCCTGCCCCGGGTCTAGCCCCAGGTCTGGACTGTGGGGCCACCTACCCCGGGATTAGCGCTGTGTCCGGACTGTGGGGCCTGCCCGCCCTGTATCCTGACTGTGGAGCCCGCCCACCCAATGTCCTGACTGTGGGGCCCGCCTTGTGTCCTGACTGTGGGGCCCGTCCGCCCCGTGTCCTGACTGTGGGTCCCGACCGCCCCGTGTCCAGACTGTGGGGCTCGTCCGCCCCGTGTCCGGACTGTGGGGCCCGTCCGCCCCGTGTCCGGACTGTGGGGCTCGTCCGCCCCGTGTCCGGACTGTGGGGCGCGTCCCCCCGTTTCCGGACAGTGGGGCCCGTCCACCCCGTGTCCGGACTGTGGGGCCCGTCCACCCCGTGTCCGGACTGTGGGGCCCATCCGCCCCGTGTCCGGACTGTGGGGCCCGTCCACCCCGTGTCCGGACTGTGGGTCGCCTGCCCCGGGTCTAGCCCCAGGTCTGGACTGTGGGGCATGTCCGCCCCATGTCAGGTCTGTGAGGCCCGTCCACCCCGTGTCTAGAATATGGGACCGCCTGCCCCGGGTCTAGCCTCAGGTCTGGACTGTGGGGCCGCCTGCCCCGGGTCTAGCCCCAGGTCTGGACTATGGGGCATGCCCGCCCCGTGTCCGGACTGTGGGGCCCGTCCACCCCGTGTCTGGACTATGGGCCGCCTGCCCCGGGTCTAGCCCCAGGTCTGGACTGTGGGGCCCGCCCGACCCGTGTCCTGACTGTGGGGCCCGCCCGCCCCATGTCCTGACTGTGGAGCCCGCCCGTCCCATGTCCTGACTGTGGAGCCCGCCCGCCCCATGTCCTGACTGTGGAGCCCGCGCGCCCCATGTCCTGACTGTGGGGCCCGCCCGCCCCATGTCCTGACTGTGGGGCCCGCCCGCCCCATGTCCTGGCTGTGGGGCCCGCCCGCCCCATGTCCTGACTGTGGGCCCGCCCGCCCCGTGTCCTGACTGTGGGGCCCGCCCGCCCCGTGTCCTGACTGTGGGTCCCACCCGCCCCGTGTCCTGACTGTGGGGCTCGCCCGCCCCGTGTCCTGACTGTGGGGCTCGCCCGCCCCGTGTCCTGACTGTGGGGCTCGCCCGCCCCGTGTCCAGACTGTGGGGCTCATCCGCCCCGTGTCTGGACTTTGGGGCCGCCTGCCCCGGGTCTAGCCCCGTTTCCTGTCTGTGGGGCACGCCCGCCCCAAGCTTGGACTGTGGGGCCCGTCCGTCCCGGGTCTAGCCCCGAGCCTGGACTGTGGCGCCCGGCCGCCCTATGTCCGGACTGCGGCCGCCCAGTGTCCGGACTATGGGCCCGTCCGCCCCGTGTCCGGACTGTGGGGCCGCCTGCCCCGGGTCTAGCCTCAGGTCTGGACTGTGGGGCCGCCTGCCCCGGGTCTAGCCCCACGTCCTGACTATGGGTCATGCCCGCCCCGTATCCGGACTGTGGGGCCCGTCCACCCCGTGTCTAGAATGTGGGGCCGCCTGCCCCGGGTCTAGCCTCAAGTCTGGACTGTGGGGCCGCCAGCCACGGGTTTAGCCCCAAGTCTTGATTATGGGGCATGCCCGCCCCGTATCTGGACTGTGGGGCCCGTCCACCCCGTGTCTGGACTGTGGGCCGCCTGCCCCGGGTCTAGCCCCAGGTCTGGACTGTGGGGCCACCTGCCCCGGGATTAGCCCTGTGTCCGGACTGTGGGGCCTGCCCGCCCTGTATCCTGACTGTGGAGCCCGCCCACCCAATGTCCTGACTGTGGGGCCCGCCTTGTGTCCTGACTGTGGGGCCCGTCCGCCCCGTGTCCTGACTGTGGGTCCCGACCGCCCCGTGTCCAGACTGTGGGGCTCGTCCGCCCCGTGTCCGGACTGTGGGGCCCGTCCGCCCCGTGTCCGGACTGTGGGGCCCGTCCGTCCCGTGTCCGGACTGTGGGGCCTGTCCGCCCCGTGTCCGGACTGTGGGGCCCGTCCGCCCCGTGTCCGGACTGTGGGGCCGGTCCGCCCCGTGTCCGGACTGTGGGGCCCGTCCGCCCCGTGTCCGGACTGTGGGGCCCGTCCGCCCCGTGTCCGGACTGTGGGGCGCGTCCCCCCGTGTCCGGACAGTGGGGCCCGTCCACCCCGTGTCCGGACTGTGGGGCCCGTCCACCCCGTGTCCGGACTGTGGGGCCCGTCCACCCCGTGTCCGGACTGTGGGGCCCATCCGCCTCGTGTCCGGACTGTGGGGCCCGTCCACCCCGTGTCCGGACTGTGGGTCGCCTGCCCCGGGTCTAGCCCCAGGTCTGGACTGTGGGGCATGTCCGCTCCATGTCAGGTCTGTGAGGCCCGTCCACCCCGTGTCTAGAATATGGGACCGCCTGCCCCGGGTCTAGCCTCAGGTCTGGACTGTGGGGCCGCCTGCCCCGGGTCTAGCCCCAGGTCTGGACTATGGGGCATGCCCGCCCCGTGTCCGGACTGTGGGGCCCGTCCACCCCGTGTCTGGACTATGGGCCGCCTGCCCCGGGTCTAGCCCCAGGTCTGGACTGTGGGGCCCGCCCGACCCGTGTCCTGACTGTGGGGCCCGCCTGCCCCATGTCCTGACTGTGGAGCCCGCCCGCCCCATGTCCTGACTGTGGAGCCCGCCCGCCCCATGTCCTGACTGTGGGGCCCGCCCGCCCCATGTCCTGACTGTGGGGCCCGCCCGCCCCATGTCCTGACTGTGGGGCCCGCCCGCCCCATGTCCTGACTGTGGGCCCGCCCGCCCCATGTCCTGACTGTGGGGCCCGCCCGCCCCGTGTCCTGACTGTGGGTCCCGCCCGCCCCGTGTCCTGACTGTGGGGCTCGCCCGCCCCGTGTACTGACTGTGGGGCTCGCCCGCCCCGTGTCCTGACTGTGGGGCTCGCCCGCCCCGTGTCCTGACTGTGGGGCTCGCCCGCCCCGTGTCCAGACTGTGGGGCTCATCCGCCCCGTGTCTGGACTTTGGGGCCGCCTGCCCCGGGTCTAGCCCCGTTTCCTGTCTGTGGGGCACGCCCGCCCCAAGCTTGGACTGTGGGGCCCGTCCGTCCCGGGTCTAGCCCCGAGCCTGGACTGTGGCGCCCGGCCGCCCTATGTCCGGACTGCGGCCGCCCAGTGTCCGGACTATGGGCCCGTCCGCCCCGTTTCCGGACTGTGGGGCCGCCTGCCCCGGGTCTAGCCTCAGGTCTGGACTGTGGGGCCGCCTGCCCCGGGTCTAGCCCCACGTCTTGACTATGGGTCATGCCCGCCCCGTATCCGGACTGTGGGGCCCGTCCACCCCGTGTCTAGAATGTGGGGCCGCCTGCCCCGGGTCTAGCCTCAAGTCTGGACTGTGGGGCCGCCAGCCCCGGGTTTAGCCCCAAGTCTTGATTATGGGGCATGCCCGCCCCGTATCTGGACTGTGGGGCCCGTCCACCCCGTGTCTGGACTGTGGGCCGCCTGCCCCGGGTCTAGCCCCAGGTCTGGACTGTGGGGCCACCTGCCCCGGGATTAGCCCTGTGTCCGGACTGTGGGGCCTGCCCGCCCTGTATCCTGACTGTGGAGCCCGCCCACCCAATGTCCTGACTGTGGGGCCCGCCTTGTGTCCTGACTGTGGGGCCCGTCTGCCCCGTGTCCTGACTGTGGGTCCCGACCGCCCCGTGTCCAGACTGTGGGGCTCGCCCGCCCCGTGTCCAGACTGTGGGGCTCATCCGCCCCGTGTCCAGACTTTGGGGCCGCCTGCCCCGGGACAAGCCCCGTGTCCGGACTGTGAGGCCCGTCCGCCCCGAGCCCGGACTGTGGGGCCCATCCGCCCCGTGTCCGGACTGTGGGGCCCGTCCGCCCCGTGTCCGGACTGTGGGGCCCGTCCGCCCCGTGTCCGGACTGTGGGGCGCGTCCCCCCGTGTCCGGACAGTGGGGCCCGTCCACCCCGTGTCCGGACTGTGGGGCCCGTCCACCCCGTGTCCGGACTGTGGGGCCCATCCGCCCCGTGTCCGGACTGTGGGGCCCGTCCACCCCGTGTCCGGACTGTGGGTCGCCTGCCCCGGGTCTAGCCCCAGGTCTGGACTGTGAGGCATGTCCGCCCCATGTCAGGTCTGTGAGGCCCGTCCACCCCGTGTCTAGAATATGGGACCGCCTGCCCTGGGTCTAGCCTCAGGTCTGGACTGTGGGGCCGACTGCCCCGGGTCTAGCCCCAGGTCTGGACTATGGGGCATGCCCGCCCCGTGTCCGGACTGTGGGGCCCGTCCACCCCGTGTCTGGACTATGGGCCGCCTGCCCCGGGTCTAGCCCCAGGTCTGGACTGTGGGGCCCGCCCGACCCGTGTCCTGACTGTGGGGCCCGCCTGCCCCATGTCCTGACTGTGGAGCCCGCCCGCCCCATGTCCTGACTGTGGAGCCCGCCCGCCCCATGTCCTGACTGTGGGGCCCGCCCGCCCCATGTCCTGACTGTGGGGCCCGCCCGCCCCATGTCCTGACTGTGGGCCCGCCCGCCCCGTGTCCTGACTGTGGGGCCCACTCGCCCCGTGTCCTGACTGTGGGTCCCGTTCGCCCCGTGTCCTGACTGTGGGGCTCGCCCGCCCCGTGTACTGACTGTGGGGCTCGCCCGCCCCGTGTCCTGACTGTGGGGCTCGCCCGCCCCGTGTCCTGACTGTGGGGCTCGCCCGCCCCGTGTCCAGACTGTGGGGCTCATCCGCCCCGTGTCTGGACTTTGGGGCCGCCTGCCCCGGGTCTAGCCCCGTTTCCTGTCTGTGGGGCACGCCCGCCCCAAGCTTGGACTGTGGGGCCCGTCCGTCCCGGGTCTAGCCCCGAGCCTGGACTGTGGCGCCCGGCCGCCCTATGTCCGGACTGCGGCCGCCCAGTGTCCGGACTATGGGCCCGTCCGCCCCGTTTCCGGACTGTGGGGCCGCCTGCCCCGGGTCTAGCCTCAGGTCTGGACTGTGGGGCCGCCTGCCCCGGGTCTAGCCCCACGTCTTGACTATGGGTCATGCCCGCCCCGTATCCGGACTGTGGGGCATGTCCACCCCGTGTCTAGAATGTGGGGCTGCCTGCCCCGGGTCTAGCCTCAAGTCTGGACTGTGGGGCCGCCAGCCCCGGGTTTAGCCCCAAGTCTTGATTATGGGGCATGCCCGCCCCGTATCTGGACTGTGGGGCCCGTCCACCCCGTGTCTGGACTGAGGGCCGCCTGCCCCGGGTCTAGCCCCAGGTCTGGACTGTGGGGCCACCTGCCCCGGGATTAGCCCTGTGTCCGGACTGTGGGGCCTGCCCGCCCTGTATCCTGACTGTGGAGCCCGCCCACCCAATGTCCTGACTGTGGGGCCCGCCTTGTGTCCTGACTGTGGGGCCCGTCCGCCCCGTGTCCTGACTGTGGGTCCCGACCGCCCCGTGTCCAGACTGTGGGGCTCGCCCGCCCCGTGTCCAGACTGTGGGGCTCATCCGCCCCGTGTCCAGACTTTGGGGCCGCCTGCCCCGGGACAAGCCCCGTGTCCGGACTGTGAGGCCCGTCCGCCCCGAGCCCGGACTGTGGGGCCCATCCGCCCCGTGTCCGGACTGTGGGGCCCGTCCGCCCCGTGTCCGGACTGTGGGGCCCGTCCGCCCCGTGTCCGGACTGTGGGGCCCGTCCGCCCCGTGTCCGGACTGTGGGGCCCGTCCGCCCCGTGTCCGGACTGTGGGGCCCGTCCGCCCCGTGTCCGGACTGTGGGGCCCGCCCACCCCGTGTCCGGACTGTGGGGCCCGTCCACCCCGTGTCTAGAATGTGGGGCTGCCTGCCCCGGGTCTAGCCTCAGGTCTGGACTGTGGGGCCGCCAGCCCCGGGTTTAGCCCCAGGTCTTGACTATGGGGCATGCCCGCCCCATTTCTGGACTGTGGGGCACATCCGCCCCGTGTCCGGACTGTGGGGCCCGTCCGCCCCGTGTCCGGACTGTGGGGCCCATCCGCCCCGTGTCCGGACTGTGGGGCCCGTCCGCCCCGTGTCCGGACTGTGGGGCCCGCCCGCCCCGTGTCCGGACTGTGGGGCCCGTCCACCCCGTGTCCGGACTGTGGGGCCCGTCCACCCCGTGTCCGGACTGTGGGGCCCGTCCACCCCGTGTCCGGACTGTGGGGCCCGTTCACCCCGTGTCCGGACTTTGGGGCAGCCTACCCCGGGTCTAGCCCCAGGTCTGGACTGTGGGGCATGTCCGCCCCGTGTCAGGACTGTGGGGCCCGTCCACCCTGTGTCTAGAATGTGGGGCCGCCTGCCCCGGGTCTAGCCTCAGGTCTGGACTGTGGGGCCGCCTGCCCCGGGTCTAGCCCCAGGTCTTGACTATGGGTCATGCCCACCCCGTATCCGGACTGTGGGGCCCGTCCACCCCGTGTCTAGAATGTGGGGCCGCCTGCCCCGGGTCTAGCCTCAGGTCTGGACTGTGGGGACGCCAGCCCCGGGTTTAGCCCCAGGTCTTGACTATGGGGCATGCCCGCCCCATATCTGGACTGTGGGGCCCGTCCACCCCGTGTCTGGACTGTGGGCCGCCTGCCCCGGGTCTAGCCCCAGGTCTGGACTGGGGGGCCACCTGCCCCGGGATTAGCCCTGTGTCCGGACTGTGGGGCCTGTCCGCCCTGTATCCTGACTGTGGAGCCCGCCCGCCCAATGTCCTGACTGTGGGGCCCGCCCTGTGTCCTGACTGTGGGGCCCGTCCGCCCTGTGTCCTGACTGAGGGTCCCGCCCGCCCCGTGTCCTGACTGTGGGGCTCGCCCGCCCCGTGTCCAGACTGTGGGGCTCGCCCGCCCCGTGTCCAGACTGTGGGGCTCATCCGCCCCGTGTCCGGATTTGGGGCCGCCTGCCCCGGGACTACCCCCGTGTCCGGACTGTGAGGCCCGTCCGCCCTGAGCCTGGACTGTGGGGCCCGTCCGCCCCGTGTCCGGACTGTGGGGCCCGTCCGCCCCGTGTCCGGACTGTGGGGCCCGTCCGCCCCGTGTCCGGACTGTGGGGCCCGTCCGCCCCGTGTCCGGATTGTGGGGCCCGTCCGCCCAGTGTCCGGACTGTGGGGCCCTTCCGCCCCGTGTCCGGACTGTGGGGCCCGTCCGCCCCGTGTCCGGACTGTGGGGCCCGTCCGCCCCGTGTCCGGACTGTGGGGCCCGTCCGCCCCTTGTCTGGACTGTGGGGCCCGTCCGCCCCGTGTCCGGACTGTGGGGCCCGTCCGCCCCGTGTCCGGACTGTGGGGCCCACCCGCCCCATGTCCTGACTGTGGAGCCCGCCTGCCCCATGTCCTGACTGTGGGGCCCGCCCGCCCCATGTCCTGACTGTGGGGCCCGCCCGCCCCATGTCCTGACTGTGGGGCCCGCCCGCCCCCCGCCCGCCCCATGTCCTGACTGTGGGGCCCGCCCGCCCCGTGTCTTGACTGTGGGTCCCGCCCGCCCCGTGTCCTGACTGTGGGTCCCGCCCGCCCCGTGTCCTGACTGTGGGGCTCGCCCGCCCCGTGTCCGGACTGTGGGGCCCGTCCGCCCCGTGTCCGGACTGTGGGGCCCGCCCACCCCGTGTCCGGACTGTGGGGCCCGTCCACCCCGTGTCCGGACTGTGGGGCCCGTCCACCCCGTGTCCGGACTGTGGGGCCCGTTCACCCCGTGTCTGGACTTTGGGGCAGCCTACCCCGGGTCTAGCCCCAGGTCTGGACTGTGGGGCATGTCCGCCCCGTGTCAGGACTGTGGGGCCCGTCCACCCTGTGTCTAGAATGTGGGGCCGCCTGCCCCGGGTCTAGCCTCAGGTCTGGACTGTGGGGCCGCCTGCCCCGGGTCTAGCCCCAGGTCTTGACTATGGGTCATGCCCACCCCGTATCCGGACTGTGGGGCCCGTCCACCCCGTGTCTAGAATGTGGGGCCGCCTGCCCCGGGTCTAGCCTCAGGTCTGGACTGTGGGGACGCCAGCCCCGGGTTTAGCCCCAGGTCTTGACTATGGGGCATGCCCGCCCCATATCTGGACTGTGGGGCCCGTCCACCCCGTGTCTGGACTGTGGGCCGCCTGCCCCGGGTCTAGCCCCAGGTCTGGACTGGGGGGCCACCTGCCCCGGGATTAGCCCTGTGTCCGGACTGTGGGGCCTGTCCGCCCTGTATCCTGACTGTGGAGCCCGCCCGCCCAATGTCCTGACTGTGGGGCCCGCCCTGTGTCCTGACTGTGGGGCCCGTCCGCCCTGTGTCCTGACTGAGGTTCCCGCCCGCCCCGTGTCCTGACTGTGGGGCTCGCCCGCCCCGTGTCCAGACTGTGGGGCTCGCCCGCCCCATGTCCAGACTGTGGGGCTCATCCGCCCCGTGTCCGGATTTGGGGCCGCCTGCCCCGGGACTACCCCCGTGTCCGGACTGTGAGGCCCGTCCGCCCTGAGCCTGGACTGTGGGGCCCGTCCGCCCCGTGTCCGGACTGTGGGGCGCGTCCACCCCGTGTCCGGACTGTGGGGCCCGTCCACCCCGTGTCTGGACTGTGGGGCCCGTCCACCCCGTGTCCGGACTGTGGGGCCCGTCCACCCCGTGTCCGGACTGTGGGTCGCCTGCCCCGGGTCTAGCCCCAGGTCTGGACTGTGGGGCATGTCCGCCCCATGTCAGGTCTGTGAGGCCCGTCCACCCCGTGTCTAGAATATGGGACCGCCTGCCCCGGGTCTAGCCTCAGGTCTGGACTGTGGGGCCGCCTGCCCCGGGTCTAGCCCCAGGTCTGGACTATGGGGCATGCCCGCCCCGTGTCCGGACTGTGGGGCCCGTCCACCCCGTGTTTGGACTATGGGCCGCCTGCCCCGGGTCTAGCCCCAGGTCTGGACTGTGGGGCCCGCCCGCCCCGTGTCCTGACTGTGGAGCCCGCCCGCCCCATGTCCTGACTGTGGGGCCCGCCCGCCCGCCCCATGTCCTGACTGTGGGGCCCGCCCGCCCCATGTCCTGACTATGGGGCCCGCCCGCCCCATGTCCTGACTGGGGGCCCGCCCGCCCCGTGTCCTGACTGTGGGTCCCGCCCGCCCCGTGTCCTGACTGTGGGGCTCGCCCGCCCCGTGTCCTGACTGTGGGGCTCGCCCGCCCCGTGTCCTGACTGTGGGGCTCGCCCGCCCCATGTCCAGACTGTGGGGCTCATCCGCCCCGTGTCTGGACTTTGGGACCGCCTGCCCTGGGTCTAGCCCCGTTACCGGTCTGTGGGGCACGCCCGCCCCAAGCTTGGACTGTGGGGCCCGTCCGTCCCGGGTCTAGCCCCGAGCTTGGACTGTGGGGCCCGGCCGCCCCATGTCCAGACTGCGGCCGCCCAGTGTCCGGACTATGGGCCCGTTCACCCCGTGTCCGGACTGTGGGGCCGCCTGCATCGGGTCTAGCCCCAGGTCTGGACTGTGGGGCCCCCCGCCCGCCCCAGGTCCGGACGGTGGGGCCGCCCGCCCCGAGTCTAGCCCCAGGTCTGGACTGTGGGGCCCCCCGCCAGCCCCGGGTACGGACTGTGGGGCCCCCCGCCCGCCCCGGGTACGGACTGTGGGGCCCCCCGCTCGCCCCGAGTCTGGACTGTGGGGAAGCCTGCCCCGGGTCTGGACTGTGGGGCAAGTCCGCCCCATGTCAGGACTGTGGGGCCCGTCCACCCCGTGTCTGGACTGTGGGGCCGCCTGCCCCTGGTCTAGCCTCAGGTCTGGACTGTGGGGCCGCCTGCCCCGGGACTAGCCCCGTGTCCGGACTGTGGGGCCCGTCCGCCCCGAGCCTGGACTGTGGGGCCCGTCCGCCCGAGCCTGGACTGTGGGGCCCCCCGCCCGCCCCGGGTATGGACTGTGGGGCCCCCCGCTCGCCCCGAGTCTGGACTGTGGGGCTCGCCAGCCCCGTGTCCACACTGTGGGGCTCTTCCGCCCCGTGTTTGGACTTTGGGGCCGCCTGCCCCGGGTCTAGCCCCGTTTCCGGTCTGTGGGGCACGCCCGCCCCATGTCCTGACTGTGGGGCCCGCCCGCCCCATGTCCTGACTGTGGGGCCCGCCCGCCCCGTGTCCTGACTGTGGGTCCCGCCCGCCCCGTGTCCTGACTGTGGGACTCGCCCGCCCCGTGTCCTGACTGTGGGGCTCGCCCGCCCCGTGTCCTGACTGTGGGGCTCGCCCGCCCCGTGTCCTGACTGTGGGGCTCGCCCGCCCCGTGTCCTGACTGTGGGGCTCGCCCGCCCCATGTCCAGACTGTGGGGCTCATCCGCCCCGTGTCTGGACTTTGGGGCCGCCTGCCCTGGGTCTAGCCCCGTTTCCGGTCTGTGGGGCACGCCCGCCCCAAGCTTGGACTGTGGGGCCCGTCCGTCCCGGGTCTAGCCCCGAGCTTGGACTGTGGGGCCCGGCCGCCCCATGTCCAGACTGCGGCCGCCCAGTGTCCGGACTATGGGCCCGTTCACCCCGTGTCCGGACTGTGGGGCCGCCTGCATCGGGTCTAGCCCCAGGTCTGGACTGTGGGGCCCCCCGCCCGCCCCAGGTCCGGACGGTGGGGCCGCCCGCCCCGAGTCTAGCCCCAGGTCTGGACTGTGGGGCCCCCCGCCAGCCCCGGGTACGGACTGTGGGGCCCCCCGCCCGCCCCGGGTACGGACTGTGGGGCCCCCCGCTCGCCCCGAGTCTGGACTGTGGGGAAGCCTGCCCCGGGTCTGGACTGTGGGGCAAGTCCGCCCCATGTCAGGACTGTGGGGCCCGTCCACCTCGTGTCTGGACTGTGGGGCCGCCTGCCCCTGGTCTAGCCTCAGGTCTGGACTGTGGGGCCGCCTGCCCCGGGACTAGCCCCGTGTCCGGACTGTGGGGCCCGTCCGCCCCGAGCCTGGACTGTGGGGCCCGTCCGCCCGAGCCTGGACTGTGGGGCCCCCCGCCCGCCCCGGGTATGGACTGTGGGGCCCCCCGCTCGCCCCGAGTCTGGAATGTGGGGCCGCCTGCCCCGGGTCTGGACTGTGGGGCATGTCCGCCCCATGTCAGGACTGTGGGGCCCGTCCACCCGGTGTCTGGACTGTGGGGCCGCCTGCCCCTGGTCTAGCCTCAGGTCTGGACTGTGGGGCCGCCTGCCCCGGGACTAGCCCCGTGTCCGGACTGTGGGGCCCGTCCGCCTCGAGCCTGGACTGTGCGGCCCGTCCGCCATATGTCCGGACTGTGGCTCCCCCCGTGTCCGGACTGTGGGGACCGTCCACCCCGTGTCCGGACTGTGGGTCGCGTGCTCCGGGTCTAGCCCCAGGTCTGGACTGTGGGGCATGCTTGCTCCGTGTCCGGACTGTGGGGCCCATCCACCCCGTGTCCGGACTGTGGGTCGCCTGCCCCGGGTCTAGCCCCAGGTCTGGACTGTGGGGCATGTCCGCCCCATGTCAGGTCTGTGAGGCCCGTCCACCCCGTGTCTAGAATATGGGACCGCCTGCCCCGGGTCTAGCCTCAGGTCTGGACTGTGGGGCCGCCTGCCCCGGGTCTAGCCCCAGGTCTGGACTATGGGGCATGCCCGCCCCGTGTCCGGACTGTGGGGCCCGTCCACCCCGTGTATGGACTATGGGCCGCCTGCCCCGGGTCTAGCCCCAGGTCTGGACTGTGGGGCCCGCCCGCCCCGTGTCCTGACTGTGGGGCCCACCCGCCCCATGTCCTGACTGTGGAGCCCGCCCGCCCCATGTCCTGACTGTGGGGCCCGCCCGCCCCGGGGCCCGCCCGCCCCATGTCCTGACTGTGGGGCCCGCCCGCCCCATGTCCTGACTATGGGGCCCGCCCGCCCCATGTCCTGACTGGGGGCCCGCCCGCCCCGTGTCCTGACTGTGGGTCCCGCCCGCCCCGTGTCCTGACTGTGGGGCTCGCCCGCCCCGTGTCCTGACTGTGGGGCTCGACCGCCCCGTGTCCTGACTGTGGGGCTCGCCCGCCCCGTGTCCAGACTGTGGGGCTCTTCCGCCCCGTGTTTGGACTTTGGGGCCGCCTGCCCCGGGTCTAGCCCCGTTTCCGGTCTGTGGGGCACGCCCGCCCCATGTCCTGACTGTGGGGCCCGCCCGCCCCATGTCCTGACTGTGGGGCCCGCCCGCCCCGTGTCCTGACTGTGGGTCCCGCCCGCCCCGTGTCCTGACTGTGGGGCTCGCCCGCCCCGTGTCCTGACTGTGGGGCTCGCCCGCCCCGTGTCCTGACTGTGGGGCTCGCCCGCCCCGTGTCCTGACTGTGGGGCTCGCCCGCCCCATGTCCAGACTGTGGGGCTCATCCGCCCCGTGTCTGGACTTTGGGGCCGCCTGCCCTGGGTCTAGCCCCGTTTCCGGTCTGTGGGGCACGCCCGCCCCAAGCTTGGACTGTGGGGCCCGTCCGTCCCGGGTCTAGCCCCGAGCTTGGACTGTGGGGCCCGGCCGCCCCATGTCCAGACTGCGGCCGCCCAGTGTCCGGACTATGGGCCCGTTCACCCCGTGTCCGGACTGTGGGGCCGCCTGCATCGGGTCTAGCCCCAGGTCTGGACTGTGGGGCCCCCCGCCCGCCCCAGGTCCGGACGGTGGGGCCGCCCGCCCCGAGTCTAGCCCCAGGTCTGGACTGTGGGGCCCCCCGCCAGCCCCGGGTACGGACTGTGGGGCCCCCCGCCCGCCCCGGGTACGGACTGTGGGGCCCCCCGCTCGCCCCGAGTCTGGACTGTGGGGAAGCCTGCCCCGGGTCTGGACTGTGGGGCAAGTCCGCCCCATGTCAGGACTGTGGGGCCCGTCCACCCCGTGTCTGGACTGTGGGGCCGCCTGCCCCTGGTCTAGCCTCAGGTCTGGACTGTGGGGCCGCCTGCCCCGGGACTAGCCCCGTGTCCGGACTGTGGGGCCCGTCCGCCCCGAGCCTGGACTGTGGGGCCCGTCCGCCCGAGCCTGGACTGTGGGGCCCCCCGCCCGCCCCGAGTATGGACTGTGGGGCCCCCCGCTCGCCCCGAGTCTGGACTGTGGGGCTCGCCCGCCCCGTGTCCAGACTGTGGGGCTCTTCCGCCCCGTGTTTGGACTTTGGGGCCGCCTTCCCCGGGTCTAGCCCCGTTTCCGGTCTGTGGGGCACGCCCGCCCCATGTCCTGACTGTGGGGCCCGCCCGCCCCATGTCCTGACTGTGGGGCCCGCCCGCCCCATGTCCTGACTGTGGGTCCCGCCCGCCCCGTGTCCTGACTGTGGGGCTCGCCCGCCCCGTGTCCTGACTGTGGGGCTCGCCCGCCCCGTGTCCTGACTGTGGGGCTCGCCCGCCCCGTGTCCTGACTGTGGGGCTCGCCCGCCCCGTGTCCTGACTGTGGGGCTCGCCCGCCCCATGTCCAGACTGTGGGGCTCATCCGCCCCGTGTCTGGACTTTGGGGCCGCCTGCCCTGGGTCTAGCCCCGTTTCCGGTCTGTGGGGCACGCCCGCCCCAAGCTTGGACTGTGGGGCCCGTCCGTCCCGGGTCTAGCCCCGAGCTTGGACTGTGGGGCCCGGCCGCCCCATGTCCAGACTGCGGCCGCCCAGTGTCCGGACTATGGGCCCGTTCACCCCGTGTCCGGACTGTGGGGCCGCCTGCATCGGGTCTAGCCCCAGGTCTGGACTGTGGGGCCCCCCGCCCGCCCCAGGTCCAGACGGTGGGGCCGCCCGCCCCGAGTCTAGCCCCAGGTCTGGACTGTGGGGCCCCCCGCCAGCCCCGGGTACGGACTGTGGGGCCCCCCGCCCGCCCCGGGTACGGACTGTGGGGCCCCCCGCTCGCCCCGAGTCTGGAATGTGGGGCCGCCTGCCCCGGGTCTGGACTGTGGGGCATGTCCGCCCCATGTCAGGACTGTGGGGCCCGTCCACCCGGTGTCTGGACTGTGGGGCCGCCTGCCCCTGGTCTAGCCTCAGGTCTGGACTGTGGGGCCGCCTGCCCCGGGACTAGCCCCGTGTCCGGACTGTGGGGCCCGTCCGCCTCGAGCCTGGACTGTGCGGCCCGTCCGCCATATGTCCGGACTGTGGCTCCCCCCGTGTCCGGACTGTGGGGACCGTCCACCCCGTGTCCGGACTGTGGGTCGCGTGCTCCGGGTCTAGCCCCAGGTCTGGACTGTGGGGCATGCTTGCTCCGTGTCCGGACTGTGGGGCCCATCCACCCCGTGTCCGGACTGTGGGCCGTCTGCCCCGGGTCTAGCCCCAGGTCTGGACTGTGGGGCCGCCTGCCCCGGGATTAGCCCTGTGTTCGGACTGTGGGGCCCGCCCGCCCCATGTCCTGACGGTGGAGCCCGCCCTCCCCGTGTCCTGACTGTGGGGGCCGCCCGCCCCGTGTCCTGACTGTGGGGCCCGCCCGCCCCGTGTCCTGACTGTGGGGCCCGCCCGCCCCGTGTCCTGACTGTGGGGCCCGCCTGCCCCGTGTTCTGACTGTAGGGCTCGCCCACCCCGAGTCCAGACTGTGGGGCCCATCCGCCCCGTGTCCGCACTTGGGGCCGCCTGCCCCGGGTCTAGCCCCAGGTCTGGACTGTGGGGCCACCTACCCCAGGACTAGCCCTGTGTCTGGACTGTGGGGCACGCCCGCCCCGAGCCTGGACTGTGGGACATGCCCGCCCCGAGTAGGAAAAGGGAGCCTGTCTGCCCCGGGCCTGGACGGTGGGGCCCGTCCGCCCTGAGCCTGGACTGTGGGGCCCGTCCGCCCCGAGCGTGGACTGTGGGGCCCGAGTGTGAACTGTGGGGCCTATCCACCCCGAGCCTGGACTGTGGGGCCCGTCCGCCCGAGCCTGGACTGTGGGGCCCCCCGCCCGCCCCGGGTCTGGACTGTGGGGCCGGCTGGCCCCGGGTCTAGCCCCGAGCCTGGACTGTGGGGCTGCCTGCCCCGGGACTAGCCCCGCATCCGGACTGTGGGGCCCCCTGCCTGCCCCGTGTCCTGACTGTGGGGCCCCCCGCCCGCCCCGTGTCTTGACTGTGGGGCCCCCCGCCCGCCCCGTGTCCTGACTGTGGGGCCAGCCAGCCCCGTGTCCTGAGTGTGGGGCCCATCGGCCCCGTGTCCGGCCTTTGCGGCCGCCTGCCCCGGGTCTAGCTCCAGGTCTGGACAGTGGGGACCCACGCCTGCCCCGGGTCCGGATTGTGGGGCCCCCCACCCGCCCCGACTCTGGAGTGTGGGGCCCCCCGTCCGCCCCGATCCTGGACTTTGGGGCCTGTTCGCCCGAGCTTGGACCGTGCGGCCCGATCTCCCCGAGCCTGGACCGTGGGACCCGTCCTCCCCGAGCCTGGACCGAGGGACCCGTCCTCCCCGAGACTAGACCGAGGGGCCCGTCCGCCCCGAGCCTGGACTGTGGGGCCCGTCCGCCCCGAGCTTGGACTGTGGGGCCCGTCCAACCCGAGCCTGGACTGTGGGGCCCGTCCTCCCCGAGCCTGGACTGTGGGGCCCGTCCGCCCTGGGTCTGGATTGTTAGGCCGCCTGTCCCGGATCTAGCCTCGGGTCCGGACTGTGGGGCCCGCCCGCCCCGGGTCCGGACTGTGGGGCCCGCCCGCCCCGGGTCCGGACTGTGGGGCCCGCCCGCCCCGGGTCCGGACTGTGGGGCCCGCCCGCCCGCCCCGGGCTACTTTCAGTAGTATGTCAGCCGATTGTGGTTTGTAGGCTTCTTTTCTTTACTGTCTCAATGCTTCATTAACTAGCAATTCTGCTGATATTGGTAAGAATGACTTCCGGGTGATAACGGCTGATCCTATCAAACAACAAGGAGGTGCCTTAATAAAGTACAGTCCTGAGGGTAGCTGGTGAGGCCAACAAATTTCCAGTCCATCCCTCATACTTAGATGTTAAAGGCAGACCTGTTCAATATGCTATCTATGTCCCAGTTTGGCCTCTTGTTGGTAGGAGGTGTAAATGGTTGCTTTAAACAGAATGAAGCTATTTTAAGTCTGATGTCGGGAGTCTCAGAATGGACTGGTCGACATTTTACTTAGCAAAATATTTATGTCCCAGTTATCCTTCTAGTTGAAGTTGGTCATGGTTGTGATTAGTAGGGGAGTAACGACTGCGGTCACAGCAAGTCACAAAGGCCCGGAGGATCAGGGGCCCGCCGACACCAGCAGAACCTTTAATTAGATGTGTGTCCTCCTACGCACATCCAGTTGAAGTGTATTGCTGTGGACATACCTATTGGGTCCTTTAGCGACAATGCATTCTGTCGGCCAATCATAGGCCAGCACATGACGGGGCGCATGGCAGTAACGTCATGCACTCCCGTCACAGGCCGAAGTCAGCTGCCTGCTTCACAACAGGACTTGCGGAGCGGGAGTGAAGGGAAGGTGGGTAGAGTATTTAAATATTTATTTTAAATAAGTTGCCATACTACTATATGTAGCATCGGCGTCTCTGCCCCCTGCTAGGCAGAGACGCCGTCCCATTCACCTCCTCGCTCCCCGCTCTGCGTTCACCAGCGCTCCTCTTCCTGCAGCCGGCGCGCGCAGCTCCCCGGGCACTGTGCTTAGGGCGCGCTCGCTCCCTCCCTCTTAAAGGGGCCGCGTGCGCCGTCCTAAGGAGTCCTCGGCCAATAGCCGAGGGTCCTCCCATATATAAGGCACCTCCTCCAAAATGGAGGTGCCCGAGCAAAAGTTGTTGCACAGTGTTTCTGACTTCTGCTTCAGCCCTCAGGTCCCGCTGCTAGCCTGACTACCAGTCTTGCCCACCAGCCTGTTACCTGCCGTGCCTGCCAGCCCGCTCACCTGGGAGCACTTGCCTGTTGCCTGCCTGGTACCTGCCGTGCCTGTCAGCCCGCTCACCTGGGAGCACTTGCCTGTGACCTGCCTGTTACCTGCCGTGCCTTCCTGGAGGCTCCTGCCGTCACTTGCCGTGACCACTTGCCAGCCCACCTAGAGACTCCTGCCGTCACTTGCCGTGACCACCTAGAGACTCCTGCCGTCACTTGCCGTGACCACCTGCCAGCCCACCTAGAGACTCCTGCTCGCCAGCCTGCCTGCTGTGCCTACCTGCTATTCCGGTCAGTCCCTGCCATCTGTACCGTGAAGGTCACCTGCTCCCTTACAAGGTCATCCCCAGAGTAGCACCTGGTCCCTCGGCTCGGTCCCTCCCTGGTCACGGAGTCGTTAGCCGCCGTACGACCAGGGTCGGTCCGGGTTGATACTTAGTTACGCCCCTCTGGGTCCCTCCTTGCACCATAGCACAGAGGTTCCACACCCCGGACCCGTAACACTATATATGACTATGAGGTGCTTTATACTACTATATATGACTACGGGGTGCATTATACTGCTATATGACTATGGGGTACATTATACTACTATATATGAATATGGGGTATACTATACTACTATATATGGCTATAAGGGTGCATTATACTGCTATATATGACTATGATGTACATTATACTGCTATATATGACTATGGGGGTACATTATACTGCTATATATGACTGAAGTGCAATATAGTGCTATATATGACTATAGGGTGCATTTTACTACTATTTATGACTATGGTGGTGCATTATACTACTATTTATGACTATGGAGGTGCATTACACTACTATATATGACTATGGGGGTTGTATTATACTACTACGGATGACTATTGGGGTTGTATTATACTACTACGGATGACTATAGGGGTGCATTATACTTCTGTATATGACTATGAAGGTGTATTATACTACTATATATGACTATGTGGGTGCATTATACTACTATATATGACTATGGGGATGCATTATACTGATATGACAGTGGGATGCATTATACTACTATATATGACTATGGGGGTACATTATACTACTATAAATGACTATGGGGTGCTTTATACTACTATATATGACTATGGGGTGCTTTATACTACTATATATGACTATGGGGTGCTTTATACTAGTGTATATGACTATGGGGGTGCAGTATACTATTATATATGACTATGGGGGTGCAGTATACTATTATATATGACTATGGGGGTACATTATACAACTATATATGACCAGGAGGTGCAATATACTGCTATATATGACTATGGGGTGCATTATACTACTTTATAAACTATATGGGGGTACATTATACTGCCTTATATGACTATGGAGTGCATTATACTGCTTTATGTGACGATGGGGGTGCATTATACTTCTATGGATGACTATGAAGTGTATTATACTACTATATATGACTATGAGGATGCATTATACTACTGTACATGTCTATGGGGTGCATTATACTACTATATATGACTGGGGGTGCATTATACTGCTATATAGGACTATGGCTTGCATTATACTGCTATATATGACGATGGGGTGCATTATACTGCTATATATGACGATGGGGGTGCATTATACTGCTATATATGACGATGGGGGTGCATTATACTGCTATATATGACTATGGAGGTGCATTATACTACTATATATGACTATGAGGATGCATTATACTACTGTACATGTCTATGGGGTGCATTATACTACTATATATGACTGGGGGTGCATTATACTGCTATATAGGACTATGGCTTGCATTATACTGCTATATATGACGATGGGGTGCATTATACTGCTATATATGACGATGGGGGTGCATTATACTGCTATATATGACTATGGAAGTGCATTATACTACTATATATGACTATGAGGATGCATTATACTACTGTACATGTCTATGGGGTGCATTATACTACTATATATGACTGGGGGTGCATTATACTGCTATATAGGACTATGGCTTGCATTATACTGCTATATATGACGATGGGGTGCATTATACTGCTATATATGATGATGGGGGTGCATTATACTGCTATATATGACTATGGAGGTGCATTATACTACTATATATGACTATGGGGTGCATTACACTACTTTATATGACTATGGAGGTACATTATATTACCATATATGACTATGGGGGTGAATTATACTGCTATATATTATGATGTGGTGCATTATACTACTATGTATGACTGTGGAGGTGCTTTATACTTTATTGAAAACTATGGGGTGCATTATACTACATGTATGACTAGGAGCTGTGCATTATACTTTATGGACGACTATGGGCTGTACAGTATATTATATAGAGGAGAATGGGATGCATTATACTATATGAAGGACTATGGGAAGTGCGTTATACTTCTGCTCTGGAGCCCCATGACTTGAATGTACACCCCTGGTGAGTATAATGGCTTAGTTTTTTTTTTATACAATAAAGAACAGCGGCAGAATGGGGGACAAATTCGGGATATATATATTCAGACTCTAGTTACGCCACTGGTCATAAGACACATGAAATCATTGTAAGTTCAATTAATATTCGGGGTCTGGAGTCATAAATTGGACTGGTTGGCGTTTAAGTTGGTTAACCATTTAGTTTCCAGGTTATCCTTTAAGTTGGATTTGTAAGTTGGGTATGGCTGAGCTGAGCAAAACCAGTGCAAGTCCAGCTGCTCCTCCTGGTCCGGTGTCATAGGATGGACTGCTCAGCATTTAAGCTGATAAACATCTACATTTCAGTTTACTCTCCTTGTTGGAGGTGCAAGCTGGACATGGCTGCAATAAGCTGAATAAAACCACTGTAAGTCCAGTTAAGGCTCCTAGTTGGAAGAGATGGCCTTGTGGACACAAAGTGATTAAACTGTTAATGCCCCAATCTACCCTCCTGGTATGGAGTGGTAAGATGAGCTTGATGGTGTCATGTTGGACAGCACTACAGTGGAGAAAATAAGTATTTGATACACTGACGATTTTGCAAGTTTTCCTACCTACAAAGAGCGTAGAGGTCTGTCATTTTTATCGTAGGTCACTTCATCTGTGAGAGACAAAATCTAAAAATCAGAAAATCACATTATATGATTTTTAAATAATTAAATTGCATTTTATTGCATGAAATAAGTATTTGATCACCTACCAACCAGCAAGAATTCTGGCTCTCACATACTTGTTAGTTTTTCTTTAAGAAGCCCTCCTACTCTGCACTCATTACCTGTATTAATTGCACTTGTTTGAACTTATTACCTGTATAAAAGACACAAGGCTGGGATGGGCTACAGGGCAATAAGCAAGCAGCTTCACGAGACGCCAACAACTGTTGGCGCAATTATTAGAAAATGGAAGAAACACAAGATGACTAAGTCTTCCTCGGTCAGGGGCTCCATGCAAGATCTCGCCTCGTGGGGTAAGGATGATTCTGAGAAACGTCAGGAATCAGCCCAGAACTACATGGGAGGACCTGGTCAATGACCTAAATAGAGCTGGCACCACAGTCTCAAACATTACCATTAGTTACACACTACGCTATCATGGATTAAAATCCTGCAGGGCACACAAGGTCCAGAGCTCACCCCAGCACATATCCAGGCCTGTTTGAAGTTGCCAATAACCATCTGGATGATCCAGAGGAGGCATGGGAGAAGGTCATGTGGTCAGATGAGATCAAAATAGAACTTTTTGGTGTCCACTCCACTCACCTTGTTTGGAGGAAGAAGAAGGATGAGTACAACCCCAAGAACACTCTCCCAACCATGAAGCATGGCGGGGGAAACCTCATACTTCGGATGTGCTTTTTTTTGCAAAGGGGACAGGACGACTGCAATGTATTGAAGAGAGGATGGATGGGGTCATGTATCTTCCTTCCCTCAGTAAGCACGTTGAAGATGGGTTGTGGTTGGGTCTTCCAGTATGACAATGATCTGAAACACACAGCCAGGGCAACCTAAGGCGTGGCTCGATAAGAAGCATTTCAAGGTCCTGTAGTGGTCTAGCCAGTCTCCAGACCTGATCCCAGTAGAAAAGCTTTGGAGGGAGCTGAAACTCAATATTGCCCAGCAACAGCCCCGAAACTTGAAAGATCTGGAGAAGATCCGTATGGAGGAGAGGGCCAAAATCCCTGCTGCAGTGCGTGCAAACCTGGTCAAGAACTACAGGAAATATCTGACCTCTGTAATTGCAAACAAAGGTTTCTGTACCAAATATTAAGTTCTATTTTTCTATTGTATCAAATACTTATTTCATGCAATAAAATGCAAATGAATTATGTAATGTTAATCATACAATGTGATTTTTCTGGATTTTATTTTTAAACTCGGTCTCTCAGAGGTGAAGTGACCTACGATAAAAATTACAGACCTCTACATTCATTGTAGGTGGGAAAACTTGCAAAATCGGCAGTGTATTAAATACTTATTTTCCCCACCGTATACCAGTCTGCCCTCCTAATGGAAGTTGGATCTGGATCCGCCAGTGTGGGGCTGATACACCATCAATGTCCCAGTCTATCCTCCTAACTGGAGGAGCATGATGGACGGAGTTATACCGGTTCTAGTGAAAATATTCCAAGACCAGCATATCCTCTTGGTTGAAGTTGGAAAATGGACATATTAGAAATTAAGTCGGTGAAGCCATTATACCCAATAAGTATTTCAGGATTGAAGTCCTAAAATTGCTAGATTGAACTAAGTGGTGAGTTGGTTAAATATCCGGTCAATGTGCTTTTTGGGTGATTAAAACGGCAATTCTGCAATAAATCTACAAGGGGAGGAATTGATGGATGAGTTAAAATGTCCACTTACCTGTCAGACTCCTGTAGAAAAGGAGTAACCTCTCCGCTAGTCAAGACGAATGCCTTCTCACTGCGTTTCTTCAGACGACTTAACGTTACGTCCTATGGGACAAACCAAAAAAAAAAAAGATTGGTGAAGTCTGATTGAAATAAGGTATTAAATATTCTGGTTTCTGGATCCCCTTTGGCATTCTGGGATGCTCAATCTACACTTTATAGCAAAAAGTGGGGTAGATATTTTTGAACCATTAGGTGGTCATTGACACTGGAAGGGTTTCTTACTGTCCAGACCTTCGCCTTAGGGGGGCCTTACTTCAATGGAAAATATCAACAATATTGTGTTTGTGATCCAATTCTCTCGCATGCGAGATTCGGATCACAGGTGTGGAGAAGATGGAGCATTTAATTTCTCCATCTTCTCAATTGTGTGAGTCAGCCGGCGTATATTGGACTGCACTCAGATGACATCTGAGTGCAGTCCGATGTTTTTCACGTATCCATAGACTTGTATGGGCGCGTTGTCTGATATACTCTGCCAATTGCAGCATGCAGCAATTTTTTTCTCATGCTGACTTGGCATGAGAAAATAAACACTAGTTGGCACTGCCCCATAGTATAACATTGGAGTGAGTGCTATACTCATCCGAGTTATATGCCGGCTACTCAGCAGTGTCAGCGATCCCTAAAGGCATCACCTTGACAATCACAGCAATAAGCACATGACACAGATGTGTGGGCTCTGATTTTTTGGGGGGCAAAATGGTGCAGTGCTGAACTTCACCACAAACACCCCCAGCTACATGATGTGTAAACAGGACCCCAAGATTGTGTGAAGAGACGCTTACCTGGACCAGTCTCCTTCAAGCTGTCCGGGGTTAAAGACATAAAATGATTCCGGTTTAGAAATGTGCACATTCTATTTCATCTGTGATGTCATGGGATGTCGATGACGTCACGCGCCCGGTGATGTCATTAAAACTCTCACTGCTTTTTATGGATCCAGTTTACAACATCAACAAAAAATTAATTCAATAAAAAGACAAAACCCCGACCTCATTTTATAATTCTATGAGGCACATTTAATAGGAGCCTTTTATTTTATCTATATTACCTACTGCTCTATGTACTAAAATACCACCCAGGACCCCATACTGCCAGTCCTGACCCCAGTAACTACAACTCCAATGTCCCCCCGAATTCAACAGGAACAAAGGAGCTGACAACAGAGAATGATGGCATACGCTACTAAATTTCTGTTACAAAGTGCTGTAATTCTACCACGTCAATGGCGAAACGATCCAAAAATGGAGCCCCATAAAGATGTCCCAACTTGAGCCCCCCCTATCTACATGCCTTACTAGAGCATAGGGGTGACATAGGGGGCGAGCTCCATTGTAGTCTGCCATAGTGGGGAGCCAGTGCAAAGAGCTGGAAGACCCCCAACAAATATGTATCATCACATTGTCATCCTCCTGCTATAGGGGGCATGTAACACGCTGCTTCCCCAGCAATATAGCAGCTCATTGCTGGGGGTTTAGCTGCCATACTTGTTCATATCAACAGATCATCAGTGACTCCTCATTTAGGTAAGGGGTGGTCCTGAAAATGTTTTATTACAGAGTGTTTCTGGAGATCCATGATAAATCCGGGGGATACGCTATAAGTATACCAAAGCTTAAAAGTAATGTGCTCCCTACCTGGACTCGTCCCCTTCCAGCTGTCAGATCCTAGTGACACAAGATGGCTCTGGTGCAGAGCTTCATACATTCTACTCCAGCTGTCATGTCTATGATGTCATGTGCATTGTGATGTCATCATGGCTCTCACTGTTATTTCACATTTACAACCACAAGAAAAAGTTGATTTTAATTGTTTAAAAAAACAAAACTAAAAAACATTGTGGGTAATTGCAGCCTGTGATTATTTTACACACTATCATTAATATTTGGGGGGATTAGTCAAGTCCTTCGCCTTCCCCTCCTGCACTGCACTTTATATGTTGTATATTATAATAATGGACAATCCACAAGCCCTGCTTGTAGAATATGTAATATATATACAGTACAGACCAAAAGTTTGGACACACCTTCTCATTTAAAGATTTTTCTGTATTTTCATGACTATGAAAATTGTACATTCACACTGAAGGCATCAAAACTGTGAATTAACACATGTGGAATTATATACTTAACAAAAAAGTGTGAAACAACTGAAAATATGTCTTATATTCTAGGTTCTTCAAAGTAGCCACCTTTTGCTTTGATGACTGCTTTGCACACTCTTGGCATTCTCTTGATGAGCTTCAAGAGGTAGTCACAGGAAATGGTTTTCACTTCACAGGTGTGCCCTGTCAGGTTTAATAAGTGGGATTTCTTGCCTTATAAATGGAGTTGGGACCATCAGTTGTGTTGTGCAGAAGCCTGGTGGATACACAGCTGATAGTCCTACTGAATAGACTGTTAGAATTTGTATTATGGCAAGAAAAAAGCAGCTAAGTAAAGAAAAACGAGTGGCCATCATTACATTAAGAAATGAAGGTCAGTCAGTCTGAAAAATTGGGAAAACTTTGAAAGTGTCCCCAAGTACAGTTGCAAAAACCATCAAGCGCTACAAAGAAACTGGCTCACATGAGGACCGCCCCAGGAAAGGAAGACCAAGAGTCACCTCTGCTTCTGAGGATAAGTTTATCTGAGTCACCAGCCTCAGAAATCGCAGGTTAACAGCAGCTCAGATTAGAGACCAGGTCAATGCCACACAGAGTTCTAGCAGCAGACACATCTCTACAACAACTGTTAAGAGGAGACTTTGTGCAGCAGGCCTTCATGGTAAAATAGCTGCTAGAAAACCACTGCTAAGGACAGGCAACAAGCAGAAGAGACTTGTTTGGGCTAAAGAACACAAGGAATGGACATTAGACCAGTGGAAATCTGTGCTTTGGTCTGATGAGTCCAAATTTCAGATCTTTGGTTCCAACCACCGTGTCTTTCTGCGACGCAGAAAAGGTGAACGGATGGACTCTACATGCCTGGTTCCCACCGTGAAGCATGGAGGAGGAGGTGTGATGGTGTGGGGGTGCTTTGCTGGTGACACTGTTGGGGATTTATTCATAATTGAAGGCATACTGAACCAGCATGGCTACCACATCATCTTGCAGCGGCATGCTATTCCATCCGGTTTGCGTTTAGTTGGACCATCATTTATTTTTCAACAGGACAATGACCCCAAACACACCTTCAGGCTGTGTAAGGGCTATTTGACCAAGAAGGAGAGTGATGGGGTGCTACGCCAGATGACCTGGCCTCCACAGTCACCAGACCTGAACCCGATCGAGATGGTTTGGGGTGAGCTGGACCGCAGAGTGAAGACAAAAGGGCCAACAAGTGCTAAGCATCTCTGGGAACTCCGTCAAGATTGTTGGAAGACCATTTCCGGTGACTACCTCTTGAAGCTCATCAAGAGAATGCCAAGAGTGTGCAAAGCAGTCATCAAAGCAAAAGGTGGCTACTTTGAAGAACCTAGAATATAAGACATATTTTCAGTTGTTTCACACTTTTTTGTTAAGTATATAATTCCACATGTGTTAATTCATAGTTTTGATGCCTTCAGTGTGAATGTACAATTTTCATAGTCATGAAAATACAGAAAAATCTTTAAATGAGACGGTATGTCCAAACTTTTGGTCTGTACTGTATATACTAGATGGAGGCCCGATGCTGTCTCATCGGGAGGGCAGTAATGTCACGATGGGGGCAGGCTTTGCAGAGTTGAGAATCTCTACCCCCCATGTGCT
Source organism: Phyllobates terribilis (assembly GCF_046119375.1). NCBI lineage: Eukaryota > Metazoa > Chordata > Amphibia > Anura > Dendrobatidae > Phyllobates > Phyllobates terribilis. Next base: position 5,191,409 of record NW_027362790.1, read on the forward strand.
CACCCACCTATCCACTCTCTCTTTCCCCCATGTGCTGACTTCTCCCGTCTGTGCTCTCTTCTTTGACCTGTCTACCCCATGTGCTCTCCCCCTTGTCTGCTGTCTCTCTCCTTCCTGTGCTGTGTTCTCCCCTCATGTGCTGTCCCGTTTGAGCTGTCTCCCCCCTGTGCTCTGTCTCTCTCCCCCTGTGCACTTTCTCTCTCCCCCATCTGCTGTCTTCTCCTCTCATGAGATCTCTTCTTTGACCTGTCTACCCCATGTGCTCTCCCCCTTGTCTGCTGTCTCTCTCCTTCCTGTGCTGTGTTCTCCCCTCATGTGCTGTCCCGTTTGAGCTGTCTCCCCGCCCTGTGCTCTGCCTCTCTCCCCCTGTGCGCTTTCTCTCTCCCCCATCTGCTGTCTTCTCCTCTTTTGTGCTCTCTTCTTTGACCCGTGTACCCCATGTGCTATCCCCCTTGTCTGCTTTCTCTCTCCCCCATCTGCTGTCTTCTCCTCTCATGTGATCTCTTCTTTGACCTGTCTACCCCATGTGCTCTCCCCCTTGTCTGCTGTCTCTCTCCTTCCTGTGCTGTGTTCTCCCTTCATGTGCTGTCCCGTTTGAGCTGTCTCCCCCCCTGTGCTCTGTCTCTCTCCCTCTGTCCACTTTCTCTCTCCCCCATCTGCTGTCTTCTCCTCTTATGTGATCTCTTCTTTGACCTGTGTACCCCATGTGCTCTCCCCCTTGTCTGCTCTCTCTCTCCACCCCTGTGCTGTCTTCTTCCCTCATGTGTTCTCTCGTTTGAGCTGTCTCCCCGCGCAGTAAATCAGACTGCCGCCATCTTTGTGCAGGCAGATAGCGGCGGTCACATTAAAACTGCGCATGCGCTCCTCCTGTACAAAGATGGCGGCAGTCAGTGAATCATTCGGCTGATCCCGGCGGCGGCGTGTTTGCGACAGTCTTCTGCTGGTGGTACCACGCAAGAGGCTGCGTACGGCGTATACCGTGTGTGTGGTGCGTACGGCGTAGACAGAGTGTGTGTGTGGTGCGTACGGCGTATACAGAGTGTGTGTGTGGTGCGTACGGCGTATACAGAGTGTGTGTGTGGTGGTGCGTACGGCATATACAGAGTGTGTGTGTGGTGCGTACGGCGTATACAGAGTGTGTGTGTGGTGGTGTGTACGGCATATACAGTGTGTGTGGTGTGTACAGCGTATACAGTATGTGTGTGTTGTGCGTATGGCGTATACAGTGTGTGTTGCATACGGAGTATACAGTGTGTGTTGCATACGGCGTATACAGTGTGTGGTGCGTAATGCGTATACAGTGTGTGATGCGTACGGCGTATACAGTGTGTGTGGTGCGTACGGCGTATACAGTGTGTGTGTGTGGTGTGTACGGTGTATACAATGTGTGTGGTGCATATGCCGTATACATTGTGTGTGTGGTGGTGCGTACGGCGTATACAGAGCGTGTGTGGTGCGTATGGCGTATACAGAGTGTGTGTGTGTGTGGTGGTGGTGCGCACGGCATATACAGTGTGTGTGGTGTGTACAGCGTATACAGTGTGTGTGTTGTGCGTACGGCGTATACTTTGTGTGTGGTGTGTGCAGCGTATACAGTGTGTGTGTTGTGCGTATGGTGTATACAGTGTGTGTGTGGTGCGTACGGCGTATACAGTGTGTGGTGCGTACGGCGTATACAGTGTGTGGTGCGTACGGCGTATACAGTGTGTGGTGCGTACGGCGTATACAGTGTGTGGTGCGTACGGCGTATACAGTGTGTGGTGCGTACGGCGTATACAGTGTGTGTGGTGCGTATGGCGTATACAGTGTGTGTGTGTGGTGTGTATGGTGTATACAATGTGTGTGGTGCATATGCCGTATACATCGTGTGTGTGGTGCGTACAGCGTATACAGAGTGTGTGTGGTGGTGCGTACAGCGTATACAGAGCGTGTGTGGTGCGTATGGCGTATACAGAGTGTGTGGTGGTGCATACGGCGTATACAGTGTGTGTGGGGGGGTGCGTACGGCGTATACAGTGTGTGTGCTGTTGCATACGGCGTATACAGGGTATGTGTGGTGAATACGGCGTATATAGTGTGTGTGGTGCTTACGGCATATACAGTGTGTGTGTGTGTGTGTGTGTGTGTGTGTGTGTGTGTGTGGTGTGTGGTGCGCAGGGTGTATACAGAGTGCGTGTGTGTGGTGGTGCGTACGGCATATACAGTGTATGTGTGTGTGTGGTGCGTACGGCGTATACAGTGTGTGTGTGTGGTGGTGTATATGGCGTATACAGTGTATGTGGTATGTATGGCCAGGGGCATACATAGGAATCATGGGGCCCCATAGCAGAAGCTCTAATTGCCCCCCCCAAAAAAAAAAAAAAAATTAAATAATTGTCGGGGTCACCAAAGATCAGATCTCACAACATTCCATCTTTACATAGTAATTTTCCTCCTGCTGACGTCCTAGATCTTTCATTGCCCCATAAAGTGTGATGCCAATAAAAGGGCCCCCCAAACACAGTATAATAACCCCATGGTGAATTCCTCCACATGCACAGTATGATGACCCTACTGTACCCCACCTCAACTCCCAGGGTAAAGTATGCTGTCCCCAACACAGTATGATCCCCCAACTGTGAGCCGCTAGAGAGGATGGTACATAATAAGGGAGGGTGTTATACATAATAAAAGAGGAAACTATATAACTAAGGATGGCGCTATACATAATAAGTGAGTACACTATATACTAAGGGACTGTGCTATACATAATAAGGCTACATTCCTGCACCTGTGTGCAGTGTCGGTGTGCTGCCCTGCATTGAGCATGTCCTATTTTAATCCTCAATATCAGATCAGAACAGGACATTCTCTGACCCTCTTAGATCTCATTCTCAGATCCGTGATTTTCATGGATGTGTGAATGGATCTATAAAACTGTACGAGTCCGTGAACCATCCGATAAAAAGATCTGGCAGCGCACGGACATTTCACACAAATGTGAGAATGTGGCCTAAGGGATTTTACAGATAACATTATCACTCCAAGTCACACAGTGCAGATACAGAATAATATTTACATCCAGGCACTTACCGCTGTCGTCACATCTGATCAGAGCCGGTTTCTGCTTCTTCTTCTCCATCTGGTCAGACCTTCATGTCGACATCTCCCAGCCACGACTCGTCTTGTCACAATGATCTCCAGCCTAGAAAATAACAAGGTCACATATTGTATTCATACATGTGTCTCCCCCGCTCTGCGTCCTCGAATACAGATATGTAACCCCCCATTAATATACTATTAACCACCTAGTAATCAAAATATAAAGTGATAAGCAGCACTGTGCCCCCCATTAACTATAATCTGCACCAGCCAATAATATAAATTATTCAGTCTCTGTGACTCTTCCCAATTAACTGTAAGGCTATGTGCACACGGAAAACATACAAGGCTTCACAGTACAAGCAAAGTGAAACCCCCATAATTGCTCTCTCCCAGCACCCCCATCATTGCTCTCTCCCAGCACCCTCGTCATTGCTCTCTCCCAGCACCCCCATCATTACTCTCTCCCAGCACCCCATCATTACTCTCTCCCAGCACCTCCATCATTGCTCTGTCCCAGCACCCACGTCATTGCTCTGTCCCAGCACCCTCATCGTTGCTCTCTCCCAGCACCCCCATCTTTGCTCTCTCCCAGCACCCCAGTCATTGCTCTGTCCCACCACCCCCATCATTGCTCTCTCCCAACCCCTATCATTGCTCTGTCCAGCACCCCCATCATGGCGCTGTCTCAGCACCTCCACCATTGCTCTCTCCCAGCCCCCCATCATTGCTCTGTCCCAGCACCTCCATCATTGCTTCTCCCAGCACTCCCATCATTGCTCTCTCCCAGCACCCCCATCATTTCTCTGTCCCAGCACCTCCATCATTGCTCTCTCCCAGCCCCACATCATTGCTCTCTCCCAGCCCCCCACCATTGCTCTGTCCCAGCTCCCCACCATTGCTCTGTCCCAGCACCCCCACCATTGCTCTCTCCCAGCACCCCCATCATTGCTCTCTCCCAGCAACCCCATCATTGCTCTCTCCCAGCACCCCCATCTTTGCTCTCTCTCTTAGCACCTGCATCATTGCTCTGTCCCACCACCCCCATCATTGCTCTCTCCCAACCCCCATCATTGCTCTGTCCAGCACCCCCATCATTGCGCTGTCCCAGCACCTCCATCATTGCTCTGTCCCAGCACCTCCATCATTGCTTCTCCCAGCACTCCCATCATTGCTCTCTCCCAGCACCCCCATCATTTCCTCTCAGCACCCCCATCATTACTCTGTCCCAGCACCTCCATCATTGCTCTCTCCCAGCCCCCCACCATTGCTCTGTCCCAGCACCCCCATCATTGCTCTCTCCCAGCACCCCCATCATTGCTCTCTCCCAGCAACACGTCATTGCTCTCCCCTTACCCACCATCCCCATCATTGCTCTCCTCAGCTCTATCTGCCCCATTATTGCTCTTCCCAGCCCCATCCCCTCCCCAGCATTTCAGCAAAAAAAAAAAAACTTACTTCAGCTCGCTCCCCTGCAGCAGAATCCTCCTGGTTGCCGGCAGCTTTCTTCCTGACCCAGGCGCGCGCTGCATGATGACGTCATCAAGCTGCGCGCGCCTGGGTCAGGGAGGAAGTAGTGGATGAACCCTCCAACTCCGCTGCTATTCTCCTCCTGACAGCAGCGGAGCTGTAGGGATCACTCCCTGACCGCCGCGTGCAGGGAGCAGCTGCACCTTGTGGGCCCCTTGGTGCAGCTGCATGGTGGGGACCCGGCGCAGCTGCACCAGTGGCGGTATATCCACCCCTGGACTGCTATGGGCCCCCTCGGCTCACGGGCCCCATAGCAGTCGCCTGGTCTGCCGCCATTGGCAGTACGCCACTGTGTACGGCATATACAGTGTGTGTGTGGTGTGTACGGTGTATACAGAGTGCGTGTGTGTGTGGTGGTGCGTACGGTGTATACAGTGTGTGTGTGTGTGTGTGTGTGTGGTATGTACAGCGTATACAGTGTGTGTGTGGTGTGTACGGCGTATAAAGAGTGTGTGTGTGGTGAGTATGGCGTATACAGTGGATGTGTGGTGCGTACGGCGTATACAGTGTGTGTGGTGCTTACGGTGTATACAGAGTGCGTGTGTGTGGTGCATACGATGTATACAGACTGCGTGTGTGTGGTGGTGCGTACGGCGTATACATTGTGTGTGTGGTGTGTACGGCGTATACAGTGTGTGTGGTGGTGCATATGGCGTATACAGTGTATGTGGTATGTACAGCGTATACAGTGTGTGTGGTGCGTACGGCGTATACAATGTGTGTGTGGTGCGTACGGCATATACAGTGTGTGTGTGTGGTGGTGTATATGGCGTATACAGTGTATGTGGTATGTATGGCCAGGGGCATACATAGGAATCATGGGGCCCCATAGCAGAAGCTCTAATTGCCCCCCCCCCCCAAAAAAAAAAAAATTAAATAATTGTCGGGGTCACCAAAGATCAGATCTCACAACTTTCCATCTTTACATAGTAATTTTCCTCCTGCTGACGTCCTAGGTCTCTTTCATTGCCCCATAAAGTGTGATGCCAATAAAAGGGCCCCCCAAACACAGTATAATAACCCCATGGTGAATTCCTCCACATGCACAGTATAATGACCCTACTGTACCCCACCTCAACTCCCAGGGTAAAGTATGCTGTCCCCAACACAGTATGATCCCCCAACTGTGAGCCGCTAGAGAGGATGGTACATAATAAGGGAGGGTGTTATACATAATAAAAGAGGAAACTATATAACTAAGGATGGCGCTATACATAATAAGTAAGTACACTATATACTAAGGGACTGTGCTATACATAATAAGGCTACATTCCTGCATCTGTGTGCAGTGTTGGTGTGCTGCCCTGCATTGAGCATGTCCTATTCTAATCCTCAATATTGGATCAGAACAGGAGATTCTCTGACCCTCTTAGATCTCATTCTCAGATCCGTGGTTTTCATGGATGTGTGAATGGATCTATAAAACTGTACGAGTCCGTGAACCATCCGATAAAAAGATCTGGCAGCGCACGGACATTTCACACAAATGTGAGAATGCAGCCTAAGGGATTTTACAGATAACATTATCACTCCAAGTCACACAGTGCAGATATAGAATAATATTTACATCCAGGCACTTACCGCTGACGTGTCATCTGATCAGAGCCGGTTTCTGCTTCTTCTCCATCTGGTCAGACCTTCATGTCGACATCTCCCAGCCACGACTCGTCTTGTCACGATGATCTCCAGCCTAGAAAATAACAAGGTCACATATTGTATGTATACATGTGTCTCCCCCGCTCTGCATCCTCGAATACAGATATGTAACCCCCCCCATTAATATACTATTAACCACCTAGTAATCAAAATATAAAGTGATAAGCAGCACTGTGCCCCCCATTAACTATAATCTGCACCAGCCAATAATATAAATTATTCAGTCTCTGTGACTCTTCCCAATTAACTGTAAGGCTATGTGCACACGGAAAACATACAAGGCTTCACAGTACAAGCAAAGTGAAACCCCCATAATTGCTCTCTCCCAGCACCCCCATCATCGCTCTCTCCCAGCACCCTCGTCAATGCTCTCTCCCAGCACCCCCATCATTACTCTCTCCCAGCACCCCCATCATTACTCTCTCCCAGCACCCCCGTCATTGCTCTCTCCCAGCACCCTCGTCATTGCTCTCTCCCAGCACCCCCGTCATTACTCTCTCCCAGCACCCCCATCATTACTCTCTCCCAGCACCCACGTCATTGCTCTCTCCCAGCACCCTCATCTTTGCTCTCTCCCAGCACCCCCATCTTTGCTCTCTCCCAGCACCCCCATCATTGCTCTCTCTCTTAGCACCTGCATCATTGCTCTGTCCCACCACCCCCATCATTGCTCTCTCCCAACCCCCATCATTGCTCTGTCCAGCACCCCCATCATTGCGCTGTCTCAGCACCTCCACCATTGCTCTCTCCCAGCCCCCGATCATTGCTCTGTCCCAGCACCTCCATCATTGCTTCTCCCAGCACTCCCATCATTGCTCTCTCCCAGCACACCCATCATTGCTCTCTCCCAGCACCCCCATCATTTCTCTGTCCCAGCACCTCCATCATTGCTCTCTCCCAGCCCCACATCATTGCTCTCTCCCAGCCCCCCACCATTGCTGTCTCCCAGCCCCCCACCATTGCTCTCTCCGAGCCCCCCACCATTGCTCTGTCCCAGCACCCCACCATTGCTCTGTCCCAGCACCCCCACCATTGCTCTCTCCCACCACCCCCATCATTGCTCTCTCCCAACCCCCATCATTGCTCTGTCCAGCACCCCCATCATTGCGCTGTCCCAGCACCTCCATCATTGCTCTCTCCCAGCCCCCCATCATTGCTCTGTCCCAGCACCTCCATCATTGCTTCTCCCAGCACTCCCATCATTGCTCTCTCCCAGCACCCCCATCATTACTCTGTCCCAGCACCTCCATCATTGCTCTCTCCCAGCCCCCCACCATTGCTCTGTCCCAGCACCCCCATCATTGCTCTCTCCCAGCACCCCCATCATTGCTCTCTCCCAGCAACACGTCATTGCTCTCCCCTTCCCCACCATCCCCATCATTGCTCTCCCCAGCTCTATCCGCCCCATTATTGCTCTTCCCAGCCCCATCCCCTCCCCAGCATTTCAGTAAAAAAAAAAAAAACTTACTTCAGCTCGCTCCCCTGCAGCAGCATCCTCCTGGTTGCCGGCAGCTTTCTTCCTGACCCAGGCGCGCGCTGCATGATGACGTCATCAAGCTGCGCGCGCCTGGGTCAGGGAGGAAGTAGTGGATGAACCCTCCAGCTCCGCTGCTATTCTCCTCCTGACAGCAGCGGAGCTGTAGGGATCACTCCCTGACCGCCGCGTGCAGGGAGCAGCTGCACCTTGTGGGCCTCTTGGTGCAGCTGCATGGTGGGGACCCGGCGCAGCTGCACCAGTGGCGGTATATCCACCCCTGGACTGCTATGGGCCCCCTCGGCTCACGGGCCCCATAGCAGTCGCCTGGTCTGCCGCCATTGGCAGTACGCCACTGTGTACGGCATATACAGTGTGTGTGTGGTGTGTACGGTGTATACAGAGTGCGTGTGTGTGGTGCGTACGGTGTATACAGAGTGCGTGTGTGTGTGGTGGTGCGTACGGCGTATACAGTGTGTGTGTGTGTGTGTGTGGTGTGTACGGCATATACAGTGTGTGTGTGGTATGTACAGCGTATACAGTGTGTGTGTGTGTGGTGAGTATGGCGTATACAGTGTGTGTGTGGTGTGTACGGCGTATACAGAGTGTGTGTGTGGTGAGTATGGCGTATACAGTGGATGTGTGGTGCGTACGGCGTATACAGTGTGTGTGGTGCGTACGGTGTATACAGACTGCGTGTGTGTGGTGGTGCGTACGGCGTATACAGTGTGTGTGTGGTGTGTACGGCGTATACAGTGTGTGTGGTGGTGCATATGGCGTATACAGTGTATGTGGTATGTACAGCGTATACAGTGTGTGTGTGTGTGTGTGTGTGTGTGTGTGTGTGTGGTGCGTACGGCGTATACAGTGTGTGTGTGTGTGTGGTGCGTACGGCGTATACAGTGTGTGTGTGTGGTGCGTACGGCATATACAGAGTGTGTGTGTGTGGTGTACGGCGTATACAGTGTATGTGGTGTGTACGGCGTATACAGTGTGTGTGGTGTGTACGGCATATACAGTGTGTGTGTGGTGTGTAAGGCGTATACAGTGTGTGTGTGGTGTGTAAGGCGTATACAGTGTGTGTGCTGGTGCGTACGGCGTTTACAGTGTATGTGGTATGTACAGCGTATACAGTGTGTGTGTGTGTGTGTGTGTGTGTGGTGCGTACGGCGTATACAGTGTGTGTGTGTGTGGTGCGTACGGTGTATACAGAGTGCGTGTGTGTGTGTGGTGGTGCGTACGGCGTATACAGTGTGTGTGTGTGTGTGTGTGGTGTGTACGGCATATACAGTGTGTGTGTGGTATGTACAGCGTATGCAGTGTGTGTGTGTGTGGTGAGTATGGCGTATACAGTGGATGTGTGGTGCGTACGGCGTATACAGTGTGTGTGTGGTGTGTACGGCGTATACAGAGTGTGTGTGTGGTGAGTATGGCGTTTACAGTGGATGTGTGGTGCGTACGGCGTATACAGTGTGTGTGGTGCTTACGGTGTATACAGAGTGCGTGTGTGTGGTGCTTACGGTGTATACAGAGTGCGTGTGTGTGGTGGTGCGTACGGCGTATACAGTGTGTGTGTGGTGTGTACGGCGTATACAGTGTGTGTGGTGGTGCATATGGCGTATACAGTGTGTGTGGTGTGTACGGCGTATACAGTGTGTGTGTGGTGTTTACGTTGTATACAGTGTGTGTGTGGTGTGTACGGCGTATACAGTGTGTGTGTGTGGTGCGTACGCCGTATACAGTGTGTGTGGTGGTGCGTACGGCGTATACAGTGTGTGTGTGTGGTGCGTACGGCATATACAGAGTGTGTGTGTGTGGTGTACGGCGTATACAGTGTATGTGGTGTGTACGGCGTATACAGTGTGTGTGGTGTGTACGGCGTATACAGTGTGTGTGTGGTGTGTAAGGCGTATACAGTGTGTGTGTGGTGTGTAAGGCGTATACAGTGTGTGTGCTGGTGCGTACGGCGTATACAGTGTGTGTGGTGTGTACGGCTTATACAGAGTGTGTGTGTGTGGTGTACGGCGTATACAGTGTGTGTGGTGTACGGCGTATACAGTGTGTGTGGTGTGTATGGCGTATACAGTGTGTGTGGTGTGTACGGCGTATACAGTGTATGTGGTATGTACAGCGTATACAGTGTGTGTGTGTGTGGTGTGTACGGCGTATACACTGTGTGTGTGGTGTGTACGGCGTATACAGTGTGTGTGTGGTATGTACGGTGTATACAGTGCATGTGGTATGTACGGCATATACAGTGTGTGTGTGGTGCGTACGCCGTATACAGTGTGTGTGTGTGGTGTGTACGGCGTATTCAGTGTGTGTGTGTGGTGCGTATGGAGTATACAGTGTGTGTGTGTGGTGTGTACGGCGTATACAGTGTATGTGTGTGTTGCGTATGGAGTATACAGTGTGTGTGTGTGGTGTGTACGGCGTATACAGTGTATGTGGTGCGTACGCCGTATTCAGTGTGTGTGTGTGTTGCGTATGGAGTATACAGTGTGTGTGTGTGTGGTGTGTACGGCGTATACAGTGTATGTGGTGCGTACGCCGTATTCAGTGTGTGTGTGTGGTGCGTATGGAGTATACAGTGTGTGCGTGTGTGGTGCGTACGCCGTATACAGTGTATGTGTGGTGCGTACGCCGTACACAGTGTGTGTGGTGCGTACGGCGTATACAGTGTGTGTGGTGCGTACGGCGTATACAGTGTATGTGTGGTACGTACGCCGTATACAGTGTGTGTGGTGCGTACGGCGTATACAGTGTGTGTGTGGTGCGTACGGAATATACTGTGTGTGTGTGTGTGTGGTGCGTACGGAGTATACAGTGTGTGTGGTGCGTACGGCGTATACAGAGTGTGTGTGGTGCGTACGGAATATACTGTGTGTGTGGTGTGTGCTGCGTATACAGTGTGTGTTGCATACGGCGTATACAGTGTGTGGTGCGTACGGCGTATACAGTGTGTGTGGTGGTGCACATGGCGTATACAGTGTATGTGGTATGTACAGCGTATACAGTGTGTGTGTGTGGTGCGTACGGTGTATACAGTGTGTGTGTGTGGTGCGTACGGCATATACAGAGTGTGTGTGTGTACGGCGTATACAGTGTGTGTGGTGTGTACGGCGTATACAGTGTGTGTGTGGTGTGTAAGGCGTATACAGTGTGTGTGTGGTGTGTAAGGCGTATACAGTGTGTGTGCTGGTGCGTACGGCGTATACAGTGTATGTGGTATGTACAGCGTATACAGTATGTGTGTGTGTGTGTGGTGCGTACGGCGTATACAGTGTGTGTGTGTGTGGTGCGTACGGTGTATACAGAGTGCGTGTGTGTGTGGTGGTGCGTACGGCGTATACAGTGTGTGTGTGTGTGTGTGGTGCGTACGGTGTATACAGAGTGCGTGTGTGTGTGGTGGTGCGTATGGCGTATACAGTGTGTGTGTGTGTGTGTGTGGTGTGTACGGCATATACAGTGTGTGTGTGTGGTGTGTACGGCATATACAGTGTGTGTGTGGTGTGTACGACGTATACAGAGTGTGTGTGTGGTGAGTATGGCGTATACAGTGGATGTGTGGTGCGTACGGCGTATACAGTGTGTGTGGTGCTTACGGTGTATACAGAGTGCGTGTGTGTGGTGCATACGATGTATACAGACTGCGTGTGTGTGGTGGTGCGTACGGCGTATACAGTGTGTGTGTGGTGTGTACGGCGTATACAGTGTGTGTGGTGGTGCATATGGCGTATACAGTGTATGTGGTATGTACAGCGTATACAGTGTGTGTGTGTGTGTGTTGTGCGTACGGCGTATACAGTGTGTGTGTGTGGTGCGTACGGCATATACAGAGTGTGTGTGTGTGGTGCGTACGGCATATACAGAGTGTGTGTGTGTGTGGTGTACGGCGTATACAGTGTGTGTGGTGTGTACGGCGTATACAGTGTGTGTGGTGTGTACGGCGTATACAGTGTGTGTGTGGTGTGTAAGGCGTATACAGTGTGTGTGTGGTGTGTAAGGCGTATACAGTGTGTGTGCTGGTGCGTACGGCGTATACAGTGTATGTGGTATGTACAGCGTATACAGTGTGTGTGTGTGTGGTGCGTACGGCGTATACAGTGTGTGTGTGTGTGGTGTGTACGGCTTATACAGTGTATGTGGTGTGTATGGCGTATACAGTGTGTGTGTGGTGTACGGCGTATACAGTGTATGTGGTGTGTATGGCGTATACAGTGTGTGTGGTGTGTACGGCGTATACAGTGTATGTGGTATGTACAGCGTATACAGTGTGTGTGTGTGTGTGGTGTGTACGGCGTATACAATGTGTGTGTGGTGTGTACGGCGTATACAGTGTGTGTGTGGTATGTACGGCGTATACAGTGTGTGTGTGTGTGGTGTGTACGGCGTATACAGTGTATGTGGTGCGTACGCCGTATTCAGTGTGTGTGTGTGTGGTGCGTATGGAGTATACAGTGTGTGTGTGTGGTGTGTACGGCGTATACAGTGTATGCGTGTGTTGCGTATGGAGTATACAGTGTGTGTGTGTGGTGTGTACGGCGTATACAGTGTATGTGGTGCGTACGCCGTATTCAGTGTGTGTGTGTGTTGCGTATGGAGTATACAGTGTGTGTGTGTGGTGTGTACGGCGTATACAGTGTATGTGGTGCGTACGCCGTATTCAGTGTGTGTGTGTGGTGCGTATGGAGTATACAGTGTGTGTGTGTGGTGCGTATGGAGTATACAGTGTGTGTGTGTGTGGTGCGTACGCCGTATACAGTGTATGTGTGGTGCGTACGCCGTATACAGTGTGTGTGGTGCGTACGGCGTATACAGTGTGTGTGGTGCGTACGGCGTATACAGTGTATGTGTGGTGCGTACGCCGTATACAGTGTGTGTGGTGCGTATGGCGTATACAGTGTGTGTGTGGTGCGTACGGAATATACTGTGTGTGTGTGTGTGTGGTGCGTACGGCGTATACAGAGTGTGTGTGGTGCGTACGGAATATACTGTGTGTGTGGTGCGTACGGCGTATACAGTGTGTGGTGCGTACGGCGTATATGTGACACCCCAGGGGTCTGGTTGCCACAGTGATAAAGATATTACGTCTGAGAGCAGGTGGGAGGTCTCTTGGTCAGGAATCCTATGCATGCCACACCTCCTGCCCAGTCCTGGGAGGGGAAGAACTTCCCCTATATAAAACTGGGGCTGAGGCAGGGTTAGAGAGAAAGAGTACAGAGAGAAGAGGAGAAGCAGCTATAGGAAAGAGAGATCAGGAGCTCTGGGGAAGTCGTGCTAAAAGGAATCAGGGGCTGGCAGCTGTAGAGCTCGCCCTGATTGAAGAGTTACCACCGGACCCGGAGTCCGAGGCTGTGGGGACTAATCCTTACCCAGCAGCAGAAACCGACCGGCAGGGGATTTCAGGTCCTCTGGCCAAGAAACCCGAAGGCACGGTCACACGAGTGGGACCAGCACCGCCGTCGTGGAGCGGAAGCCACTAGAAGGCCCCGAGTCACCGGCCATACGGGTGAGCACCACACGGTACACTCAGGGACGTGGGCTACTTTTACCCGCCTCTAGCAAGGTAGCCAGAAGAGTACAATTAGTTGGGGAGGCCTACAACTCCGCCTGGCCAGGGGAAATCCCATCTGCTCAAAGACTGACCAGGCCCCGATCGCTAGCCAGTACTCCGGGAGGGTCTATCTTTATCACCAGTAAAGACCCTGAACTACACCGCATCGTCTCTGAGTGGTTCCTGCTACCCCCATCATCCACGTCGGCTACCCTGAGGCCATACCCCTCCCGTTGGGGGTTATACCATCTACACTGCACAATCGTACCACCGGCCTCAGCGGTCTGCCCTGCAGCGGCAGCTCCATAGCTGCATTCAACGGGTGGCGTAGTCGTCCAACATCTACTGCTAATACTCAGCCACACAGTTTGACTCCCTGGGCACGGACCGGGTCACCGCCACGAGACTACTACCCCCAACAGGCCCGGCTCCGGGTATCATAGAATCATAGAATCATAGAATGGTAGAGTTGGAAGGGACCTCCTGGGTCATCTGGTCCAACCCCCTGCTCAAAGCAGGATTCACTAAATCATCTCAGACAGATGTCTGTCCAGCCTCTGTTTGAAGACGTCCATTGAAGGGGAACTCACCACCTCTCGTGGCAGCCTGTTCCACTCATTAATCACCCTAACTGTCAAAAAGTTTTTTCTAATATCTAATCTGTGTCTCTTCCCATTTAGTTTCATCCCATTGCTTCTAGTCTTTCCTTGTGCAAATGAGAATAAAGATGATCCTTCTACAATGTGACAGCCCTTGACATATTTGTAGACAGCTATTAAGTCTCCTCTCAGTCTTCTTTTTTGCAAGCTAAACATTCCCAAATCCTGCAACCGTTCCTCATAGGACATGGTTTGCAGACCAGTCACCATTCTGGTCGCTCTTCTCTGAACTTGCTCCAGTTTGTCTATGTCTTTTTTAAAATGTGGTGCCCAAAACTGTACACAGTATTCCAGATGAGGTCTGACCAAAGAGGTGTAAAGACCAATAATGACTTCACGTGATCTAGACTGTATGCTTCTGTTAATACATCCCAGAATTGTATTTGCCTTTTTTGCTGCTGCATCACACTGTTGACTCATGTTCAGTCTATGATCTATTAGTATACCTAAGTCTTTTTCACATGTACTGTTGCTTAGCTCTATTCCTCCCATTCTGTATATGCTTTTTTCATTTTTATTGCCCAGATGTAGTACTTTGCATTTTTCCCTGTTAAAAACCATTCTGTTGGTTGCTGCCCACTGCTCCAGTTTATTTAGGTCTTTTTGAATCCTCTCTCTCTCTTCTCTAGTATTAGCTATCCCTCCTAGCTTTGTGTCATCAGCAAATTTAATCAGTTTACCCTCAATTCCTTCATCTAAATCATTGATAAAGATGTTGAACAATACAGGTCCCAGGACGGAGCCCTGTGGTACCCCACTTGAGACATTCATCCAGCTGGATGTGAAGCCATTTACAATCACCCTTTGAGTCCGATCACTAAGCCAGTTATGAATCCACCTAACAGTTGCCTGGTCCATTGCATACTTGGTCATTTTTTCAATAAGGATGGTGTGAGATACTTTGTCAAATGCTTTGCTGAAGTCAAGATATACTATATCTACAGCATTTCCCTGATCCACCCAGTCAGTGATTCTGTCATAGAAGGAAATTAAGTTAGTCTGACATGACTTGTTAGTTATAAACCCATGCTGACTCTGGTTAATCACTTCATTCTTATCCAGGTACTTACATACATGTTGTTTAATAATTTGTTCAAAGATCTTTCCTGGTATAGAAGTCAGACTCACCGGCCTATAGTTCCCTGGGTCCACCTTCTTCCCCTTTTTGAAGATAGGAACAACATTTGCTCTTCTCCAGTCTTCTGGGACTTCTCCTGTTCTCCAAGAATTTTCAAAGATTATGGAGAGTGGTTCTAAAATTTCTTCTACGATCTCCTTCAGTACTCTGGGGTGTAATTCATCTGGACCTGGAGACTTGAACTCATTTATGTTAGCTAAATATTCCCTCACAATCTTTCTGTTTACAGATAACTTGGATTCTTCTATTCCTTTAAAAGGACAGTGAAGATCAGTTGATGTTACATTTTCTTTCTGAGAGAAAACAGATGCAAAATAGGAATTAAAAAGTTTGGCCTTCTCAACATCCTCTCTTACCATTTCTCCATTTTCATCCTGTAAAAATCCTATAGCATCTTTGACTTTTCTTTTACTTTTGACATACCCCCAAAATCCTTTTTTATTGCTTTTGACATCTCTTGCAAGCCTTAATTCATTGTCAGCTTTAGCTAACCTGATACATGCCCTGCAGGATCTGCAGACTGCATTATAATCTTCTTTAGATATGCCTCCCTCTTTCCATTTAATAAACATTTCTTTCTTTCTTTTTAGCATGTGTTTAAGTTCTGTGTTCATCCATCCTGGTTTCCTTAAATGCTTCCCATTCTTCCTACTTTTCGGGATTGTTAACGATTGTGCTTTGAGAATCTCATTTTTAAAAATTTCCCATCCTTCCTGGACATTTTTGTCCTTAAGGACATCCAGCCATTGGATCCCTCCTATTCTCTTTCTGAGTCTCTTAAAATCTGCCTTTCTAAAATCTAACCTTGAAGTTTGAGTCTTCACATGTCTTCCTCCTCTAGTTATCCAAAATTCTATAATAGCATGATCGCTGCCTCCTAGGGTCCCAGCCACTTTTACCTCCTCAACCATTTCCTCCTTGTTTATAAGGATTAGATCCAAAGTAGCAGATCCCCTTGTTTTCTCCCCTACCTTTTGGAAGATAAAGTTGTCAGCAAGAGAGGATAAGAATTTGCTTGACCTGTTAGTTTTACTTGAGAGAGATTCCCAACAAATGTCTGGATAGTTGAAATCTCCCATGACCACTACGTCATATTTTTTTGAGAACTTGGTCATTTGATACATAAAGAGTTCATCCATATCTTCAGCTTGCCCAGGTGGCCTGTAGTAAATGCCTACAATGGTGTCCTTTCCGTTGTTCTCTCCTTGTATTCTTACCCAAACAGTTTCCACAGAACTCCCAGTCTCTGAAGCTTCAATCTCTGTGCAGATATACGCTTTTCTAACATACAATGCGACACCTCCTCCTCGTTTATCAAGTCTGTTTCTTGCAAATAAGTTGTATCCTTTTAGCCTTTTATTCCAATCATGTGTATCGTCCCACCAAGTTTCAGTGATTCCAATGACATCATATTTCTTTTCCTGCGTTAGTAGTTCTAATTCTCCTTGTTTGTTGCCCATGCTTTGTGCATTTGTATAAAAACATTTTAGTTTGTGATTGGTTTCTCTTCCTCCCATATTTTTATTATTTAAATTGTTTTGTCTTTGTTCTTCCTTTCCACTTCCAGTAGCAGAGATCTCAATAGTATTTGTCAGCTGTATGGCTTTTTCTGGCCTTTTGCTTCCCTTCCCACATTGTTCTAGTTTAAAGCTCTCCTGATGAGTGCAGCAAGGCAATTTCCAAATACATGTTTTCCAGTCTTCGTAAGGTGCACCCCATCTCTAGCAAGTAGTCCATCGTATAGGTAATTCATTCCGTGATCCAGAAATCCAAATCCTTGTTGACGGCACCATCGACGTAGCCAGTTGTTCACCTGTAGAATCTTATTCCACCTCATTGTTCCATGGCCATCCACTGGGAGGATGGATGAGAAGACCACCTGCGCTCCCAATTCTTTCACTTTCTTGCCCAAGTCTTCAAAGTCACTGCAGATGGTTTCCAGGTCCTTTCTTGCGGTGTCATTTGTCCCCACATGTATTAGCAGGAATGGGTAGTGATCTGTAGGTCTGAAGAGTCTTGATATCCTGTCAGACACATCTTTAATTTTTGCTCCTGGAAGACAGCACATTTCTCTTGAGGTTATGTCTGGTCTGCAGATAGCAGCCTCTGTTCCTCTTAACAGGGAATCCCCCATGACCACCACTCTCCGTTTTTTCTTCACAACATTCTTCTTTCTCCATCCAGGAGGATTCTGAGGGCTTACAAGGTTATTCATTGCTGGCAAAGTCTTATCTTGCTGTATTTCTTCATGGTTCTCCTGCGAGAGAGCCTGGTACTGGTTCCTGAGCAGTATAGGTGCTGACTGCCTCTCGATCCTCCTGCTTCTGTGGGTCACATGCTTCCATTCCTCTGTTTCCTCAGGTGCAGTTCGAATTTCTTCTCTTTCTGAATCATGAAGAGATAATTCTGCTCTGTCTAAGAACTCTTCACCTTCCTTAATGATTTTCAAGGTAGTTAACCTCTCTTCTAGATTTCGCAACTTTTCCTCCAACAGGGACACAAGCTTGCATTTCTGGCATGTGAAGTTTGGCTTTTCCACTGGCAAGTCTGTGAACATGTAGCAGGATATGCAGCTCACCAAATGGCTCCTGGACTCTTCCATGTTCTTACTGTTAATGTTCTGAAAACAGTGAAAAAAGCTTCAAAAAAAAGCTTCAAAATGCGCGCGCCGGTAGGCGCGCGGTTTACCGATGTCCTCTTTTCAGCTCCAACAGCCAAAATCCAGTGTTCTTTGAGCTCAAGGAGACTCTTCACTTACCCCAAAATGCAGTGGGAATATGCAAATTATCTCCTCAGGACTCCTCCCCTGGTTTGATTAGGGTGATTAATGAGTGGAACAGGCTGCCACGAGAGGTGGTGAGTTCCCCTTCAATGGACGTCTTCAAACAGAGGCTGGACAGACATCTGTCTGAGATGATCTAGTGAATCCTGCTTTGAGCAGGGGGTTGGACCAGATGACCCAGGAGGTCCCTTCCAACTCTACCATTCTATGATTCTATGATTCTATGATAATATCTCATTGGGATTCAGTCACCTGTAAAAACACAACCTATATGATAATATGTTCCTGCTACATGCTATACACACCAATAACACACTAGGGCCAAAATTACTTATCTCAGGGATAATGACTGTGGTTAGTCTTTTCACAGTTTATTGTAAAAGCTGTAGTCACTCAGTCCACAGTCTACTGTAAATGTTGTGGTCAATCAATCCACAGTGTAGTGTAAATATTAGAATCAATCGGTCCTTAGTTCAACAAAAATACTGGGGTTAATAAGTCCACAACTAGTGTTAATGCTGGGATGAGCCGGTCTATAATCTATTGTGAATGTTGTAGTCAGTTAGACCACAGACTAGTGCAAATGATATAGACAGTCAGTCCACAGTATGGTATTATTACTGTGCTCGGTCGGTCCCCACCTAGTGTAAATACAATGGTCAGTCAGTGCACAGTCTATTGTAAATGTTGTGGTCAGTAATTCCAGAGTATTGTATAACTACTGTGCTCAGTCAATGCACACCTAGTGTAAATGCTGTGTTCTGTCAGTCCCTGGTCTAGGGTGAATGCTGTGGTGAGTGTCGCGTAATCATGGTATTGATTGTGTCACCGCTCAGATCAGGTGGGTTATGAAATAAAAGACAGAGGATAATGAGAAGAAATGATCCTTATATCTGTACCTGAGATATGGTGGTGTTATACTAGGAGTTGTGTATAGAAGATGTACATTTGAAAAAACACATACAGTATATTGTCATGTATCAGGAAGGTGGGTGTTATTACACCTCCGCCAGTCTAGAACTTAAGCCTAGACCAACGATTATCAGTAATTAATACGAGAATTAATTACCTGTTATGTGATTCCTCTGATTCTCTTCTTGGAGTCCACAAACAAAAATTTCACATTCTAATATCTCATTGGGATTCAGTCACCTGTAAAAAGACAACCTATATGATAATATGTTCCTGCTACATGCTATACACACCAATAACACACTAGGGCCAAAATTACTTATCTCAGGGATAATGACTGTGGTTAGTCTTTCCACAGTTTATTGTAAAAGCTGTAGTCAGTCAGTCCACAGTCTACTGTAAATGTTGTGGTCAATCAATCCACAGTGTAGTGTAAATATTAGATTCAATCGGTCCTTAGTTCAACAAAAATACTGGGGTTAATAAGTCCACAACTAGTGTTAATGCTGGGATGAGACGGTCTATAATCTATTGTGAATGTTGTGGTCAGTTAGACCACAGACTAGTGCAAATGATATAGACAGTCAGTCCACAGTATGGTATTATTACAGTGCTCGGTCGGTCCCCACCTAGTGTAAATACAATGGTCAGTCGGTGCACAGTCTATTGTAAATGTTGTGGTCAGTCATTCCAGAGTATTGTATAACTACTGTGCTCAGTCAATGCACACCTAGTGTAAATGCTGTGTTCTGTCAGTCCCTGGTCTAGGGTGAATGCTGTGGTGAGTGTCGCATAATCATGGTATTGATTGTGTCACCGCTCAGATCAGGTGGGTTATGAAATAAAAGACAGAGGATAATGAGAAGAAATGATCCTTATCTCTGTACCTGAGATATGGTGGTGTTATACTAGGAGTTGTGTATAGAAGATGTACATTTGAAAAAACACATACAGTATATTGTCATGTATCAGGAAGGTGGGTGTTATTACACCTCCGCCAGTCTAGAACTTAAGCCTAGACCAACGATTATCAGTAATTAATACGAGAATTAATTACCTGTTATGTGATTCCTTTGATTCTCTTCTTGGAGCCCACAAACAAAAATTTCACGTTCTTCTATCTCTTTGGGATTCAGTCACCTGTAAAAAGACAACCTATATGATAATATGTTCCTGCTACATGCTATGCACACCAATAACACACTAGGGCCAAAATTACTTATCTCAGGGATAATGACTGTGGTTAGTCTTACCACAGTTTATTGTAAAAGCTGTAGTAAGTCAGTCCACAGTCTTCTGTAAATGTTGTGGTCAATCAATCCACAGTGTAGTGTAAATATTAGAATCAATCGGTCCTTAGTTCAACAAAAATACTGGGGTTAATAAGTCCACAACTAGTGTTAATGCTGGGATGAGCCGGTCTATAATCTATTGTGAATGTTGTGGTCAGTTAGACCACAGACTAATGCAAATTATATAGACAGTCAGTCCACAGTATGGTATTATTACTGTGCTCGGTCGGTCCCCACCTAGTGTAAATACAATGGTCAGTCGGTGCACAGTCTATTGTAAATGTTGTGGTCAGTAATTCCAGAGTATTGTATAACTACTGTGCTCAGTCAATGCACACCTAGTGTAAATTCTGTGTTCTGTCAGTCCCTGGTCTAGGGTGAATGCTGTGGTGAGTGTCGCGTAATCATGGTATTGATTGTGTCACCGCTCAGATCAGGTGGGTTATGAAATTAAAGACAGAGGATAATGAGAAGAAATGATCCTTATCTCTGTACCTGAGATATGGTGGTGTTATACTAGGAGTTGTGTATAGAAGATGTACATTTGAAAAAACACATACAGTATATTGTCATGTATCAGGAAGGTGGGTGTTATTACACCTCCGCCAGTCTAGAACTTAAGCCTAGACCAACGATTATCAGTAATTAATACGAGAATTAATTACCTGTTATGTGATTCCTCTGATTCTCTTCTTGTAGTCCACAAACAAAAATTTCGCATTCTAATATCTCATTGGGATTCAGTCACCTGTAAAAACACAACCTATATGATAATATGTTCCTGCTACATGCTATACAAACCAATAACACACTAGGGCCAAAATTACTTATCTCAGGGATAATGACTGTGGTTAGTCTTTCCACAGTTTATTGTAAAAGCTGTAGTCAGTCAGTCCACAGTCTACTGTAAATGTTGTGGTTAATCAATCCACAGTGTAGTGTAAATATTAGAATCAATCGGTCCTTAGTTCAACAAAAATACTGGGGTTAATAAGTCCACAACTAGTGTTAATGCTGGGATGAGCCGGTCTATAATCTATTGTGAATGTTGTGGTCAGTTAGACCTCTGACTAGTGCAAATGATATAGACAGTCAGTCCACAGTATGGTATTATTACTGTGCTCGGTCGGTCCCCACCTATTGTAAATACAATGGTCAGTCGGTGCACAGTCTATTGTAAATGTTGTGGTCAGTCATTCCAGAGTATTGTATAACTACTGTGCTCAGTCAATGCACACCTAGTGTAAATGCTGTGTTCTGTCAGTCCCTGGTCTAGGGTGAATGCTGTGGTGAGTGTCGCGTAATCATGGTATTGATTGTGTCACCGCTCAGATCAGCTGGGTTATGAAATTAAAGACAGAGGATAATGAGAAGAAATGATCCTTATCTCTGTACCTGAGATATAGTGGTGTTATACTAGGAGTTGTGTATAGAAGATGTACATTTGAAAAAACACATACAGTATATTGTCATGTATCAGGAAGGTGGGTGTTATTACACCTCCGCCAGTCTAGAACTTAAGCCTAGACCAACGATTATCAGTAATTAATACGAGAATTAATTACCTGTTATGTGATTCCTCTGATTCTCTTCTTGTAGTCCACAAACAACAATTTCGCATTCTAATATCTCATTGGGATTCAGTCACCTGTAAAAAGACAACCTATATGATAATATGTTCCTGCTACATGCTATACACACCAATAACACACTAGGGCCAAAATTACTTATCTCAGGGATAATGACTGTGGTTAGTCTTTCCACAGTTTATTGTAAAAGCTGTAGTCACTCAGTCCACAGTCTACTGTAAATGTTGTGGTCAATCAATCCACAGTGTAGTGTAAATATTAGAATCAATTGGTCCTTAGTTCAACAAAAATACTGGGGTTAATAAGTCCACAACTAGTGTTAATGCTGGGATGAGCCGGTCTATAATCTATTGTGAATGTTGTGGTCAGTTAGACCACAGACTAGTGCAAATGATATAGACAGTCAGTCCACAGTATGGTATTATTACTGTGCTCGGTCGGTCCCCACCTAGTGTAAATACAATGGTCAGTCGGTGCACAGTCTATTGTAAATGTTGTGGTCAGTAATTCCAGAGTATTGTATAACTATTGTGCTCAGTCAATGCACACCTAGTGTAAATGCTGTGTTCTGTCAGTCCCTGGTCTAGGGTGAATGCTGTGGTGAGTGTCGCATAATCATGGTATTGATTGTGTCACCGCTCAGATCAGGTGGGTTATGAAATAAAAGACAGAGGATAATGAGAAGAAATGATCCTTATATCTGTACCTGAGATATGGTGGTGTTATACTAGGAGTTGTGTATAGAAGATGTACATTTGAAAAAACACATACAGTATATTGTCATGTATCAGGAAGGTGGGTGTTATTACACCTCCGCCAGTCTAGAACTTAAGCCTAGACCAACGATTATCAGTAATTAATACGAGAATTAATTACCTGTTATGTGATTCCTCTGATTCTCTTCTTGGAGTCCACAAACAAAAATTTCACATTCTAATATCTCATTGGGATTCAGTCACCTGTAAAAAGACAACCTATATGATAATATGTTCCTGCTACATGCTATACACACCAATAACACACTAGGGCCAAAATTACTTATCTCAGGGATAATGACTGTGGTTAGTCTTTCCACAGTTTATTGTAAAAGCTGTAGTCAGTCAGTCCACAGTCTACTGTAAATGTTGTGGTCAATCAATCCACAGTGTAGTGTAAATATTAGAATCAATCGGTCCTTAGTTCAACAAAAATACTGGGGTTAATAAGTCCACAACTAGTGTTAATGCTGGGATGAGCCGGTCTATAATCTATTGTGAATGTTGTGGTCAGTTAGACCACAGACTAATGCAAATGATATAGACAGTCAGTCCACAGTATGGTATTATTACTGTGCTCGGTCGGTCCCCACCTAGTGTAAATACAATGGTCAGTTGGTGCACAGTCTATTGTAAATGTTGTGGTCAGTCATTCCAGAGTATTGTATAACTACTGTGCTCAGTCAATGCACACCTAGTGTAAATGCTGTGTTCTGCCAGTCCCTGGTCTAGGGTGAATGCTGTGGTGAGTGTCGCGTAATCATGGTATTGATTGTGTCACCGCTCAGATCAGGTGGGTTATGAAATAAAAGACAGAGGATAATGAGACGAAATGATCCTTATCTCTGTACCTGAGATATGGTGGTGTTATACTAGGAGTTGTGTATAGAAGATGTACATTTGAAAAAACACATACAGTATATTGTCATGTATCAGGAAGGTGGGTGTTATTACACCTCAGCCAGTCTAGAACTTAAGCCTAGACCAACGATTATCAGTAATTAATACGAGAATTAATTACCTGTTATGTGATTCCTCTGATTCTCTTCTTGGAGTCCACAAACAAAAATTTCACATTCTAATATCTCATTGGGATTCAGTCACCTGTAAAAAGACAACCTATATGATAATATGTTCCTGCTACATGCTATACACACCAATAACACACTAGGGCCAAAATTACTTATCTCAGGGATAATGACTGTGGTTAGTCTTTCCACAGTTCATTGTAAAAGCTGTAGTCAGTCAGTCCACAGTCTACTGTAAATGTTGTGGTCAATCAATCCACAGTGTAGTGTAAATATTAGAATCAATCGGTCCTTAGTTCAACAAAAATACTGGGGTTAATAAGTCCACAACTAGTGTTAATGTTGGGATGAGCCGGTCTATAATCTATTGTGAATGTTGTGGTCAGTTAGACCACAGACTAGTGCAAATGATATAGACAGTCAGTCCACAGTATGGTATTATTACTGTGCTCGGTCGGTCCCCACCTAGTGTAAATACAATGGTCAGTCGGTGCACAGTCTATTGTAAATGTTGTGGTCAGTAATTCCAGAGTATTGTATAACTACTGTGCTCAGTCAATGCACACCTAGTGTAAATGCTGTGTTCTGTCAGTCCCTGGTCTAGGGTGAATGCTGTGGTGAGTGTCGCGTAATCATGGTATTGATTGTGTCACCGCTCAGATCAGCTGGGTTATGAAATTAAAGACAGAGGATAATGAGAAGAAATGATCCTTATCTCTGTACCTGAGATATGGTGGTGTTATACTAGGAGTTGTGTATAGAAGATGTACATTTGAAAAAACACATACAGTATATTGTCATGTATCAGGAAGGTGGGTGTTATTACACCTCCGCCAGTCTAGAACTTAAGCCTAGACCAACGATTATCAGTAATTAATACGAGAATTAATTACCTGTTATGTGTTTCCTCTGATTCTCTTCTTGGAGTCCACAAACAAAAATTTCACATTCTAATATCTCATTGGGATTCAGTCACCTGTAAAAAGACAACCTATATGATAATATGTTCCTGCTACATGCTATACACACCAATAACACACTAGGGCCAAAATTACTTATCTCAGGGATAATGACTGTGGTTAGTCTTTCCACAGTTTATTGTAAAAGCTGTAGTCAGTCAGTCCACAGTCTGCTGTAAATGTTGTGGTCAATCAATCCACAGTGTAGTGTAAATATTAGAATCAATCGGTCCTTAGTTCAACAAAAATACTGGGGTTAATAAGTCCACAACTAGTGTTAATGTTGGGATGAGCCGGTCTATAATCTATTGTGAATGTTGTGGTCAGTTAGACCACAGACTAGTGCAAATGATATAGACAGTCAGTCCACAGTATGGTATTATTACTGTGCTCGGTCGGTCCCCACCTAGTGTAAATACAATGGTCAGTCGGTGCACAGTCTATTGTAAATGTTGTGGTCAGTCATTCCAGAGTATTGTATAACTACTGTGCTCAGTCAATGCACACCTAGTGTAAATTCTGTGTTCTGTCAGTCCCTGGTCTAGGGTGAATGCTGTGGTGAGTGTCGCGTAATCATGGTATTGATTGTGTCACCGCTCAGATCAGGTGGGTTATGAAATTAAAGACAGAGGATAATGAGAAGAAATGATCCTTATCTCTGTACCTGAGATATGGTGGTGTTATACTAGGAGTTGTGTATAGAAGATGTACATTTGAAAAAACACATACAGTATATTGTCATGTATCAGGAAGGTGGGTGTTATTACACCTCCGCCAGTCTAGAACTTAAGCCTAGACCAACGATTATCAGTAATTAATACGAGAATTAATTACCTGTTATGTGATTCCTCTGATTCTTTTCTTGTAGTCCACAAACAAAAATTTTGCATTCTAATATCTCATTGGGATTCAGTCACCTGTAAAAAGACAACCTATATGATAATATGTTCCTGCTACATGCTATACACACCAATAACACACTAGGGCCAAAATTACTTATCTCAGGGATAATGACTGTGGTTAGTCTTTCCACAGTTTATTGTAAAAGCTGTAGTCACTCAGTCCACAGTCTACTGTAAATGTTGTGGTTAATCAATCCACAGTGTAGTGTAAATATTAGAATCAATTGGTCCTTAGTTCAACAAAAATACTGGGGTTAATAAGTCCACAACTAGTGTTAATGCTGGGATGAGCCGGTCTATAATCTATTGTGAATGTTGTGGTCAGTTAGACCACAGACTAATGCAAATGATATAGACAGTCAGTCCACAGTATGGTATTATTACTGTGCTCGGTCGGTCCCCACCTAGTGTAAATACAATGGTCAGTTGGTGCACAGTCTATTGTAAATGTTGTGGTCAGTCATTCCAGAGTATTGTATAACTACTGTGCTCAGTCAATGCACACCTAGTGTAAATGCTGTGTTCTGTCAGTCCCTGGTCTAGGGTGAATGCTGTGGTGAGTGTCGCGTAATCATGGTATTGATTGTGTCACCGCTCAGATCAGGTGGGTTATGAAATAAAAGACAGAGGATAATGAGAAGAAATGATCCTTATATCTGTACCTGAGATATGGTGGTGTTATACTAGGAGTTGTGTATAGAAGATGTACATTTGAAAAAACACATACAGTATATTGTCATGTATCAGGAAGGTGGGTGTTATTACACCTCCGCCAGTCTAGAACTTAAGCCTAGACCAACGATTATCAGTAATTAATACGAGAATTAATTACCTGTTATGTGATTCCTCTGATTCTCTTCTTGTAGTCCACAAACAACAATTTCGCATTCTAATATCTCATTGGGATTCAGTCACCTGTAAAAAGACAACCTATATGATAATATGTTCCTGCTACATGCTATACACACCAATAACACACTAGGGCCAAAATTACTTATCTCAGGGATAATGACTGTGGTTAGTCTTTCCACAGTTTATTGTAAAAGCTGTAGTCAGTCAGTCCACAGTCTACTGTAAATGTTGTGGTCAATCAATCCACAGTGTAGTGTAAATATTAGAATCAATTGGTCCTTAGTTCAACAAAAATACTGGGGTTAATAAGTCCACAACTAGTGTTAATGCTGGGATGAGCCGGTCTATAATCTATTGTGAATGTTGTGGTCAGTTAGACCACAGACTAGTGCAAATGATATAGACAGTCAGTCCACAGTATGGTATTATTACTGTGCTCGGTCGGTCCCCACCTAGTGTAAATACAATGGTCAGTCGGTGCACAGTCTATTGTAAATGTTGTGGTCAGTAATTCCAGAGTATTGTATAACTATTGTGCTCAGTCAATGCACACCTAGTGTAAATGCTGTGTTCTGTCAGTCCCTGGTCTAGGGTGAATGCTGTGGTGAGTGTCGCATAATCATGGTATTGATTGTGTCACCACTCAGATCAGGTGGGTTATGAAATAAAAGACAGAGGATAATGAGAAGAAATGATCCTTATATCTGTACCTGAGATATGGTGGTGTTATACTAGGAGTTGTGTATAGAAGATGTACATTTGAAAAAACACATACAGTATATTGTCATGTATCAGGAAGGTGGGTGTTATTACACCTCCGCCAGTCTAGAACTTAAGCCTAGACCAACGATTATCAGTAATTAATACGAGAATTAATTACCTGTTATGTGATTCCTCTGATTCTCTTCTTGGAGTCCACAAACAAAAATTTCACATTCTAATATCTCATTGGGATTCAGTCACCTGTAAAAAGACAACCTATATGATAATATGTTCCTGCTACATGCTATACACACCAATAACACACTAGGGCCAAAATTACTTATCTCAGGGATAATGACTGTGGTTAGTCTTGCCACAGTTTATTGTAAAAGCTGCAGTCACTCAGTCCACAGTCTACTGTAAATGTTGTGGTTAATCAATCCACAGTGTAGTGTAAATATTAGAAACAATCGGTCCTTAGTTCAACAAAAATACTGGGGTTAATAAGTCCACAACTAGTGTTAATGCTGGGATGAGCCGGTCTATAATCTATTGTGAATGTTGTGGTCAGTTAGACCACAGACTAATGCAAATGATATAGACAGTCAGTCCACAGTATGGTATTATTACTGTGCTCGGTCGGTCCCCACCTAGTGTAAATACAATGGTCAGTTGGTGCACAGTCTATTGTAAATGTTGTGGTCAGTCATTCCAGAGTATTGTATAACTACTGTGCTCAGTCAATGCACACCTAGTGTAAATGCTGTGTTCTGTCAGTCCCTGGTCTAGGGTGAATGCTGTGGTGAGTGTCGCGTAATCATGGTATTGATTGTGTCACCGCTCAGATCAGGTGGGTTATGAAATAAAAGACAGAGGATAATGAGACGAAATGATCCTTATCTCTGTACCTGAGATATGGTGGTGTTATACTAGGAGTTGTGTATAGAAGATCTACATTTGAAAAAACACATACAGTATATTGTCATGTATCAGGAAGGTGGGTGTTATTACACCTCCGCCAGTCTAGAACTTAAGCCTAGACCAACGATTATCAGTAATTAATACGAGAATTAATTACCTGTTATGTGTTTCCTCTGATTCTCTTCTTGGAGTCCACAAACAAAAATTTCACATTCTAATATCTCATTGGGATTCAGTCACCTGTAAAAAGACAACCTATATGATAATATGTTCCTGCTACATGCTATACACACCAATAACACACTAGGGCCAAAATTACTTATCTCAGGGATAATGACTGTGGTTAGTCTTTCCACAGTTTATTGTAAAAGCTGTAGTCAGTCAGTCCACAGTCTACTGTAAATGTTGTGATCAATCAATCCACAGTGTAGTGTAAATATTAGAATCAATCGGTCCTTAGTTCAACAAAAATACTGGGGTTAATAAGTCCACAACTAGTGTTAATGTTGGGATGAGCCGGTCTATAATCTATTGTGAATGTTGTGGTCAGTTAGACCACAGACTAGTGCAAATGATATAGACAGTCAGTCCACAGTATGGTATTATTACTGTGCTCGGTCGGTCCCCACCTAGTGTAAATACAATGGTCAATCGGTGCACAGTCTATTGTAAATGTTGTGGTCAGTCATTCCAGAGTATTGTATAACTACTGTGCTCAGTCAATGCACACCTAGTGTAAATTCTGTGTTCTGTCAGTCCCTGGTCTAGGGTGAATGCTGTGGTGAGTGTCGCGTAATCATGGTATTGATTGTGTCACCGCTCAGATCAGGTGGGTTATGAAATTAAAGACAGAGGATAATGAGAAGAAATGATCCTTATCTCTGTACCTGAGATATGGTGGTGTTATACTAGGAGTTGTGTATAGAAGATGTACATTTGCAAAAACACATACAGTATATTGTCATGTATCAGGAAGGTGGGTGTTATTACACCTCCGCCAGTCTAGAACTTAAGCCTAGACCAACGATTATCAGTAATTAATACGAGAACTAATTACCTGTTATGTGATTCCTCTGATTCTTTTCTTGTAGTCCACAAACAAAAATTTTGCATTCTAATATCTCATTGGGATTCAGTCACCTGTAAAAAGACAACCTATATGATAATATGTTCCTGCTACATGCTATACACACCAATAACACAATAGGGCCAAAATTACTTATCTCAGGGATAATGACTGTGGTTAGTCTTTCCACAGTTTATTGTAAAAGCTGTAGTCAGTCAGTCCACAGTCTACTGTAAATGTTGTGGTCAATCAATCCACAGTGTAGTGTAAATATTAGAATCAATCGGTCCTTAGTTCAACAAAAATACTGGGGTTAATAAGTCCACAACTAGTGTTAATGTTGGGATGAGCCGGTCTATAATCTATTGTGAATGTTGTGGTCAGTTAGACCACAGACTAGTGCAAATGATATAGACAGTCAGTCCACAGTATGGTATTATTACTGTGCTTGGTCGGTCCCCACCTAGTGTAAATACAATGGTCAGTCGGTGCACAGTCTATTGTAAATGTTGTGGTCAGTAATTCCAGAGTATTGTATAACTACTGTGCTCAGTCAATGCACACCTAGTGTAAATGCTGTGTTCTGTCAGTCCCTGGTCTAGGGTGAATGCTGTGGTGAGTGTCACGTAATCATGGTATTGATTGTGTCACCGCTCAGATCAGGTGGGTTATGAAATAAAAGACAGAGGATAATGAGAAGAAATGATCCTTATCTCTGTACCTGAGATATGGTGGTGTTATACTAGGAGTTGTGTATAGAAGATGTACATTTGAAAAAACACATACAGTATATTGTCATGTATCAGGAAGGTGGGTGTTATTACACCTCCGCCAGTCTAGAACTTAAGCCTAGACCAACGATTATCAGTAATTAATACGAGAATTAATTACCTGTTATGTGATTCCTCTGATTCTCTTCTTGGAGTACACAAACAAAAATTTCACATTCTAATATCTCAATGGGATTCAGTCACCTGTAAAAAGACAAACTATATGATAATATGTTCCTGCTACATGCTATACACACCAATAACACACTAGGGCCAAAATTACTTATCTCAGGGATAATGACTGTGGTTAGTCTTGCCACAGTTTATTGTAAAAGCTGTAGTCAGTCAGTCCACAGTCTACTGTAAATGTTGTGGTTAATCAATCCAGAGTGTAGTGTAAATATTAGAATCAATCGTTCCTTAGTTCAACAAAAATACTGGGGTTAATAAATCCACAACTAGTGTTAATGCTGGGATGAGCCGGTCTATAATCTATTGTGAATGTTGTGGTCAGTTAGACCACAGACTAGTGCAAATGATATAGACAGTCAGTCCACAGTATGGTATTATTACTGTGCTTGGTCGGTCCCCACCTAGTGTAAATACAATGGTCAGTCGGTGCACAGTCTATTGTAAATGTTGTGGTCAGTAATTCCAGAGTATTGTATAACTACTGTGCTCAGTCAATGCACACCTAGTGTAAATGCTGTGTTCTGTCAGTCCCTGGTCTAGGGTGAATGCTGTGGTGAGTGTCGCGTAATCATGGTATTGATTGTGTCACCGCTCAGATCAGGTGGGTTATGAAATAAAAGACAGAGGATAATGAGAAGAAATGATCCGTATATCTGTACCTGAGATATGGTGGTGTTATACTAGGAGTTGTGTATAGAAGATGTACATTTGAAAAAACACATACAGTATATTGTCATGTATCAGGAAGGTGGGTGTTATTACACCTCCGCCAGTCTAGAACTTAAGCCTAGACCAACGATTATCAGTAATTAATACGAGAATTAATTACCTGTTATGTGATTCCTCTGATTCTCTTCTTGGAGTCCACAAACAAAAATTTCACATTCTAATATCTCATTGGGATTCAGTCACCTGTAAAAAGACAACCTATATGATAATATGTTCCTGCTACATGCTATTCACACCAATAACACACTAGGGCCAAAATTACTTATCTCAGGGATAATGACTGTGGTTAGTCTTTCCACAGTTTATTGTAAAAGCTGTAGTCAGTCAGTCCACAGTCTACTGTAAATGTTGTGGTCAATCAATCCACAGTGTAGTGTAAATATTAGAATCAATCGGTCCTTAGTTCAACAAAAATACTGGGGTTAATAAGTCCACAACTAGTGTTAATGTTGGGATGAGCCGGTCTATAATCTATTGTGAATGTTGTGGTCAGTTAGACCACAGACTAGTGCAAATGATATAGACAGTCAGTCCACAGTATGGTATTATTACTGTGCTTGGTCGGTCCCCACCTAGTGTAAATACAATGGTCAGTCGGTGCACAGTCTATTGTAAATGTTGTGGTCAGTCATTCCAGAGTATTGTATAACTACTGTGCTCAGTCAATGCACACCTAGTGTAAATGCTGTGTTCTGTCAGTCCCTGGTCTAGGGTGAATGCTGTGGTGAGTGTCGCGCAATCATGGTATTGATTGTGTCACCGCTCAGATCAGGTGGGTTATGAAATTAAAGACAGAGGATAATGAGAAGAAATGATCCTTATCTCTGTACCTGAGATATGGTGGTGTTATACTAGGAGTTGTGTATAGAAGATGTACATTTGAAAAAACACATACAGTATATTGTCATGTATCAGGAAGGTGGGTGTTATTACACCTACGCCAGTCTAGAACTTAAGCCTAGACCAACGATTATCAGTAATTAATACGAGAATTAATTACCTGTTATGTGATTCCTCTGATTCTCTTCTTGGAGTCCACAAACAAAAATTTCACATTCTAATATCTCACTGGGATTCAGTCACCTGTAAAAAGACAACCTATATGATAATATGTTCATGCTACATGCTATACACACCAATAACACACTAGGGCCAAAATTACTTATCTCAAGGATAATGACTGTTGTTAGTCTTTCCACAGTTTATTGTAAAAGCTGTAGTCAGTCAGTCCACAGTCTACTGTAAATGTTGTGGTCAATCAATCCACAGTGTAGTGTAAATATTAGATTCAATCGGTCCTTAGTTCAACAAAAATACTGGGGTTAATAAGTCCACAACTAGTGTTAATGCTGGGATGAGCCGGTCTATAATCTATTGTGAATGTTGTGGTCAGTTAGACCACAGACTAGTGCAAATGATATAGACAGTCAGTCCACAGTATGGTATTATTACTGTGCTTTGTCGGTCCCCACCTAGTGTAAATACAATGGTCAGTCGGTGCACAGTCTATTGTAAATGTTGTGGTCAGTAATTACAGAGTATTGTATAACTACTGTGCTCAGTCAATGCACACCTAGTGTAAATGCTGTGTTCTGTCAGTCCCTGGTCTAGGGTGAATGCTGTGGTGAGTGTCGCGTAATCATGGTATTGATTGTGTCACCGCTCAGATCAGGTGGGTTATGAAATAAAAGACAGAGGATAATGAGAAGAAATGATCCGTATATCTGTACCTGAGATATGGTGGTGTTATACTAGGAGTTGTGTATAGAAGATGTACATTTGAAAAAACACATACAGTATATTGTCATGTATCAGGAAGGTGGGTGTTATTACACCTCCGTCAGTCTAGAACTTAAGCCTAGACCAACGATTATCAGTAATTAATACGAGAATTAATTACCTGTTATGTGATTCCTCTGATTCTCTTCTTGTAGTCCACAAACAAAAATTTCACATTCTAATATCTCATTGGGATTCAGTCACCTGTAAAAACACAACCTATATGATAATATGTTCCTGCTACATGCTATACACACCAATAACACACTAGGGCCAAAATTACTTATCTCAGGGATAATGACTGTGGTTAGTCTTTCCACAGTTTATTGTAAAAGCTGTAGTCAGTCAGTCCACAGTCTACTGTAAATGTTGTGGTCAATCAATCCACAATGTAGTGTAAATATTAGAATCAATCGGTCCTTAGTTCAACAAAAATACTGGGGTTAATAAGTCCACAACTAGTGTTAATGCTGGGATGAGCCGGTCTATAATCTATCGTGAATGTTGTGGTCAGTTAGACCACAGACTAGTGCAAATGATATAGACAGTCAGTCCACAGTATGGTATTATTACTGTGCTCGGTCGGTCCCCACCTAGTGTAAATACAATGGTCAGTCGGTGCACAGTCTATTGTAAATGTTGTGGTCAGTCATTCCAGAGTATTGTATAACTATTGTGCTCAGTCAATGCACACCTAGTGTAAATGCTGTGTTCTGTCAGTCCCTGGTCTAGGGTGAATGCTGTGGTGAGTGTCGCGTAATCATGGTATTGATTGTGTCACCGCTCAGATCAGGTGGGTTATGAAATAAAGGACAGAGGATAATGAGAAGAAATGATCCTTATCTCTGTACCTGAGATATGGTGGTGTTATACTAGGAGTTGTGTATAGAAGATGTACATTTGAAAAAACACATACAGTATATTGTCATGTATCAGGAAGGTGGGTGTTATTACACCTCCGCCAGTCTAGAACTTAAGCCTAGACCAACGATTATCAGTAATTAATACGAGAATTAATTACCTGTTATGTGATTCCTCTGATTCTCTTCTTGGAGTCCACAAACAAAAATTTCACATTCTAATATCTCATTGGGATTCAGTCACCTGTAAAAAGACAACCTATATGATAATATGTTCCTGCTACATGCTATACACACCAATAACACACTAGGGCCAAAATTACTTATCTCAGGGATAATGACTGTGGTTAGTCTTTCCACAGTTTATTGTAAAAGCTGTAGTCAGTCAGTCCACAGTCTACTGTAAATGTTGTGGTCAATCAATCCACAGTGTAGTGTAAATATTAGATTCAATCGGTCCTTAGTTCAACAAAAATACTGGGGTTAATAAGTCCACAACTAGTGTTAATGCTGGGATGAGCCGGTCTATAATCTATTGTGAATGTTGTGGTCAGTTAGACCACAGACTAGTGCAAATGATATAGACAGTCAGTCCACAGTATGGTATTATTACAGTGCTCGGTCGGTCCCCACCTAGTGTAAATACAATGGTCAGTCGGTGCACAGTCTATTGTAAATGTTGTGGTCAGTCATTCCAGAGTATTGTATAACTACTGTGCTCAGTCAATGCACACCTAGTGTAAATGCTGTGTTCTGTCAGTCCCTGGTCTAGGGTGAATGCTGTGGTGAGTGTCGCATAATCATGGTATTGATTGTGTCACCGCTCAGATCAGGTGGGTTATGAAATAAAAGACAGAGGATAATGAGAAGAAATGATCCTTATCTCTGTACCTGAGATATGGTGGTGTTATACTAGGAGTTGTGTATAGAAGATGTACATTTGAAAAAACACATACAGTATATTGTCATGTATCAGGAAGGTGGGTGTTATTACACCTCCGCCAGTCTAGAACTTAAGCCTAGACCAACGATTATCAGTAATTAATACGAGATTTAATTACCTGTTATGTGATTCCTCTGATTCTCTTCTTGGAGTCCACAAACAAAAATTTCACATTCTAATATCTCATTGGGATTCAGTCACCTGTAAAAAGACAACCTATATGATAATATGTTCCTGCTACATGCTATACACACCAATAACACACTAGGGCCAAAATTACTTATCTCAGGGATAATGACTGTGGTTAGTCTTTCCACAGTTTATTGTAAAAGCTGTAGTCACTCAGTCCACAGTCTACTGTAAATGTTGTGGTTAATCAATCCACAGTGTAGTGTAAATATTAGAATCAATCGGTCCTTAGTTCAACAAAAATACTGGGGTTAATAAGTCCACAACTAGTGTTAATGCTGGGATGAGCCGGTCTATAATCTATTGTGAATGTTGTGGTCAGTTAGACCACAGACTAGTGCAAATGCTTTTCTTCAGAGCACCCGAATAGACCAGTGAGCGACCCCTCTCTTTTTTCTATTAATCATTTTTGGGATCCCGCTCCTGGAGCATTGCAGCAGGTACGTGTTCACACTATTAGAAGTTTGACAGCCTTTTTTCTGACCATGTGTCCCTCCCATTCAGTCACAGGTGGTTTTAACTAGCTCTACCAGCCCATACATTGTAGGTTAAAAGCCCAAGCATAGACATATTGTCCATACAGGCTTACAGCCCAAGAGTGGCATATCCAGTGGTAGCATAGCGTAGTTTCCCATCATACGAAGGTGACCTTGTCGTGGTTGATGGGCACACATAAATTGGCCAAATTATGCGCAAAAAACCTTCATTTTTCAAAGTGACATTAGTCTAGATACAATATTTCTTATATTTTCATGTATGGAGTGCCGAAGTTCTTTTTGCAATTGAGATTACTCTTTTCTTCAGAGCACCCGAATAGACCAGTGAGCGACCCCTCTCTTTTTTCTATTAATCATTTTTGGGATCGCGCTCCTGGAGCATTGCAGCAGGTACGTGTTCACACTATTAGAAGTTTGACAGCCTTTTTTCTGACCATGTGTCCCTCCCATTCAGTCACAGGTGGTTTTAACTAGCTCTACCAGCCCATACATTGTAGGTTAAAAGCCCAAGCATAGACATATTGTCCATACAGGCTTACAGCCCAAGAGTGGCATATCCAGAGGTAGCGTAGCGTAGTTTCCCATCATACGAAGGTGACCTTGTCTTGGTTGATGGGCACACATAAATTGGCCAAATTATGCGCAAAAAACCTTCATTTTTCAAAGTGACATTAGTCTAGATACAATATTTCTTATATTTTCATGTATGGAGTGCCGAAGTTCTTTTTGCAATTGAGATTACTCTTTTCTTCAGAGCACCAGAATAGACCAGTGAGCGACCCCTCTCTTTTTTCTATTAATCATTTTTGGGATCCCGCTCCTGGAGCATTGCAGCAGGTACGTGTTCACACTATTAGAAGTTTGACAGCCTTTTTTCTGACCATGTGTCCCTCCCATTCAGTCACAGGTGGTTTTAACTAGCTCTACCAGCCCATACATTGTAGGTTAAAAGCCCAAGCATAGACATATTGTCCATACAGGCTTACAGCCCAAGAGTGGCATATCCAGTGGTAGCGTAGCGTAGTTTCCCATCATACGAAGGTGACCTTGTCGTGGTTGATGGGCACACATAAATTGGCCAAATTATGCGCAAAAAACCTTCATTTTTCAAAGTGACATTAGTCTAGATACAATATTTCTTATATTTTCATGTATGGAGTGCCGAAGTTCCTTTTTGCAATTGAGATTACTCTTTTCTTCAGAGCACCCGAATAGACCAGTGAGCGACCCCTCTCTTTTTTCTAGTGCAAATGATATAGACAGTCAGTCCACAGTATGGTATTATTACTGTGCTCGGTCGGTCCCCACCTAGTGTAAATACAATGGTCAGTCGGTGCACAGTCTATTGTAAATGTTGTGGTCAGTCATTCCAGAGTATTGTATAACTACTGTGCTCAGTCAATGCACACCTAGTGTAAATGCTGTGTTCTGTCAGTCCCTGGTCTAGGGTGAATGCTGTGGTGAGTGTCGCGTAATCATGGTATTGATTGTGTCACCGCTCAGATCAGGTGGGTTATGAAATTAAAGACAGAGGATAATGAGAAGAAATGATCCTTATCTCTGTACCTGAGATATGGTGGTGTTATACTAGGAGTTGTGTATAGAAGATGTACATTTGAAAAAACACATACAGTATATTGTCATGTATCAGGAAGGTGGGTGATATTACACCTCCGCCAGTCTAGAACTTAAGCCTAGACCAACGATTATCAGTAATTAATACGAGAATTAATTACCTGTTATGTGATTCCTCTGATTCTCTTCTTGTAGTCCACAAACAAAAATTTCACATTCTAATATCTCATTGGGATTCAGTCACCTGTAAAAAGACAACCTATATGATAATATGTTCCTGCTACATGCTATACACACCAATAACACACTAGGGCCAAAATTACTTATCTCAGGGATAATGACTGTGGTTAGTCTTTCCACAGTTTATTGTAAAAGCTGTAGTCAGTCAGTCCACAGTCTACTGTAAATGTTGTGGTCAATCAGTCCACAGTGTAGTGTAAATATTAGAATCAA
The DNA here is from genome assembly GCF_046119375.1 of Phyllobates terribilis. Lineage (NCBI taxonomy): Eukaryota > Metazoa > Chordata > Amphibia > Anura > Dendrobatidae > Phyllobates > Phyllobates terribilis. The sequence goes on from NW_027362790.1 coordinate 5,228,251, forward strand.
TCGGTCCTTAGTTCAACAAAAATACTGGGGTTAATAAGTCCACAACTAGTGTTAATGTTGGGATGAGCCGGTCTATAATCTATTGTGAATGTTGTGGTCAGTTAGACCACAGACTAGTACAAATGATATAGACAGTCAGTCCACAGTATGGTATTATTACTGTGCTCGGTCGGTCCCCACCTAGTGTAAATACAATGGTCAGTCGGTGCACAGTCTATTGTAAATGTTGTGGTCAGTCATTCCAGAGTATTGTATAACTACTGTGCTCAGTCAACGCACACCTAGTGTAAATGCTGTGTTCTGTCAGTCCCTGGTCTAGGGTGAATGCTGTGGTGAGTGTCGCGTAATCATGGTATTGATTGTGTCACCGCTCAGATCAGGTGGGTTATGAAATAAAAGACAGAGGATAATGAGACGAAATGATCCTTATCTCTGTACCTGAGATATGGTGGTGTTATACTAGGAGTTGTGTATAGAAGATGTACATTTGAAAAAACACATACAGTATATTGTCATGTATCAGGAAGGTGGGTGTTATTACACCTCAGCCAGTCTAGAACTTAAGCCTAGACCAACGATTATCAGTAATTAATACGAGAATTAATTACCTGTTATGTGATTCCTCTGATTCTCTTCTTGGAGTCCACAAACAAAAATTTCACATTCTAATATCTCATTGGGATTCAGTCACCTGTAAAAAGACAACCTATATGATAATATGTTCCTGCTACATGCTATACACACCAATAACACACTAGGGCCAAAATTACTTATCTCAGGGATAATGACTGTGGTTAGTCTTTCCACAGTTTATTGTAAAAGCTGTAGTCAGTCAGTCCACAGTCTACTGTAAATGTTGTGGTCAATCAGTCCACAGTGTAGTGTAAATATTAGAATCAATCGGTCCTTAGTTCAACAAAAATACTGGGGTTAATAAGTCCACAACTAGTGTTAATGTTGGGATGAGCCGGTCTATAATCTATTGTGAATGTTGTGGTCAGTTAGACCACAGACTAGTGCAAATGATATAGACAGTCAGTCCACAGTATGGTATTATTACTGTGCTCGGTCGGTCCCCACCTAGTGTAAATACAATGGTCAGTCGGTGCACAGTCTATTGTAAATGTTGTGGTCAGTCATTCCAGAGTATTGTATAACTACTGTGCTCAGTCAACGCACACCTAGTGTAAATGCTGTGTTCTGTCAGTCCCTGGTCTAGGGTGAATGCTGTGGTGAGTGTCGCGTAATCATGGTATTGATTGTGTCACCGCTCAGATCAGGTGGGTTATGAAATAAAAGACAGAGGATAATGAGACGAAATGATCCTTATCTCTGTACCTGAGATATGGTGGTGTTATACTAGGAGTTGTGTATAGAAGATGTACATTTGAAAAAACACATACAGTATATTGTCATGTATCAGGAAGGTGGGTGTTATTACACCTCCGCCAGTCTAGAACTTAAGCCTAGATCAACGATTATCAGTAATTAATACGAGAATTAATTACCTGTTATGTGATTCCTCTGATTCTCTTCTTGGAGTCCACAAACAAAAATTTCACATTCTAATATCTCATTGGGATTCAGTCACCTGTAAAAAGACAACCTATATGATAATATGTTCCTGCTACATGCTATACACACCAATAACACACTAGGGCCAAAATTACTTATCTCAGGGATAATGACTGTGGTTAGTCTTGCCACAGTTTATTGTAAAAGCTGTAGTCACTCAGTCCACAGTCTACTGTAAATGTTGTGGTTAATCAATCCACAGTGTAGTGTAAATATTAGAATCAATTGGTCCTTAGTTCAACAAAAATACTGGGGTTAATAAGTCCACAACTAGTGTTAATGCTGGGATGAGCCGGTCTATAATCTATTGTGAATGTTGTGGTCAGTTAGTCCACAGAGTAGTGCAAATGATATAGACAGTCAGTCCACAGTATGGTATTATTACTGTGCTCGGTCGGTCCCCACCTAGTGTAAATACAATGGTCAGTTGGTGCACAGTCTATTGTAAATGTTGTGGTCAGTCATTCCAGAGTATTGTATAACTACTGTGCTCAGTCAATGCACACCTAGTGTAAATTCTGTGTTCTGTCAGTCCCTGGTCTAGGGTGAATGCTGTGGTGAGTGTCGCGTAATCATGGTATTGATTGTGTCACCGCTCAGATCAGGTGGGTTATGAAATAAAAGACAGAGGATAATGAGAAGAAATGATCCTTATATCTGTACCTGAGATATGGTGGTGTTATACTAGGAGTTGTGTATAGAAGATGTACATTTGAAAAAACACATACAGTATATTGTCATGTATCAGGAAGGTGGGTGTTATTACACCTCCGCCAGTCTAGAACTTAAGCCTAGACCAACGATTATCAGTAATTAATACGAGAATTAATTACCTGTTATGTGATTCCTCTGATTCTCTTCTTGGAGTCCACAAACAAAAATTTCACATTCTAATATCTCATTGGGATTCAGTCACCTGTAAAAAGACAACCTATATGATAATATGTTCCTGCTACATGCTATACACACCAATAACACACTAGGGCCAAAATTACTTATCTCAGGGATAATGACTGTGGTTAGTCTTGCCACAGTTTATTGTAAAAGCTGTAGTCAGTCAGTCCACAGTCTACTGTAAATGTTGTGGTTAATCAATCCACAGTGTAGTGTAAATATTAGAATCAATCGGTCCTTAGTTCAACAAAAATACTGGGGTTAATAAGTCCACAACTAGTGTTAATGTTGGGATGAGCCGGTCTATAATCTATTGTGAATGTTGTGGTCAGTTAGACCACAGACTAGTGCAAATGATATAGACAGTCAGTCCACAGTATGGTATTATTACTGTGCTCGGTCGGTCCCCACCTAGTGTAAATACAATGGTCAGTCGGTGCACAGTCTATTGTAAATGTTGTGGTCAGTCATTCCAGAGTATTGTATAACTACTGTGCTCAGTCAACGCACACCTAGTGTAAATGCTGTGTTCTGTCACTCCCTGGTCTAGGGTGAATGCTGTGGTGAGTGTCGCGTAATCATGGTATTGATTGTGTCACCGCTCAGATCAGGTGGGTTATGAAATAAAAGACAGAGGATAATGAGACGAAATGATCCTTATCTCTGTACCTGAGATATGGTGGTGTTATACTAGGAGTTGTGTATAGAAGATGTACATTTGAAAAAACACATACAGTATATTGTCATGTATCAGGAAGGTGGGTGTTATTACACCTCAGCCAGTCTAGAACTTAAGCCTAGACCAACGATTATCAGTAATTAATACGAGATTTAATTACCTGTTATGTGATTCCTCTGATTCTCTTCTTGGAGTCCACAAACAAAAATTTCACATTCTAATATCTCATTGGGATTCAGTCACCTGTAAAAAGACAACCTATATGATAATATGTTCCTGCTACATGCTATACACACCAATAACACACTAGGGCCAAAATTACTTATCTCAGGGATAATGACTGTGGTTAGTCTTGCCACAGTTTATTGTAAAAGCTGTAGTCAGTCAGTCCACAGTCTACTGTAAATGTTGTGGTTAATCAATCCACAGTGTAGTGTAAATATTAGAATCAATCGGTCCTTAGTTCAACAAAAATACTGGGGTTAATAAGTCCACAACTAGTGTTAATGCTGGGATGAGCCGGTCTATAATCTATTGTGAATGTTGTGGTCAGTTAGACCACAGACTAATGCAAATGATATAGACAGTCAGTCCACAGTATGGTATTATTACTGTGCTCGGTCGGTCCCCACCTAGTGTAAATACAATGGTCAGTCGGTGCACAGTCTATTGTAAATGTTGTGGTCAGTCATTCCAGAGTATTGTATAACTACTGTGCTCAGTCAATGCACACCTAGTGTAAATTCTGTGTTCTGTCAGTCCCTGGTCTAGGGTGAATGCTGTGGTGAGTGTCGCGTAATCATGGTATTGATTGTGTCACCGCTCAGATCAGGTGGGTTATGAAATTAAAGACAGAGGATAATGAGAATAAATGATCCTTATCTCTGTACCTGAGATATGGTGGTGTTATACTAGGAGTTGTGTATAGAAGATGTACATTTGAAAAAACACATACAGTATATTGTCATGTATCAGGAAGGTGGGTGTTATTACACCTCCGCCAGTCTAGAACTTAAGCCTAGACCAACGATTATCAGTAATTAATACGAGAATTAATTACCTGTTATGTGATTCCTCTGATTCTCTTCTTGTAGTCCACAAACAAAAATTTCGCATTCTAATATCTCATTGGGATTCAGTCACCTGTAAAAAGACAACCTATATGATAATATGTTCCTGCTACATGCTATACACACCAATAACACACTAGGGCCAAAATTACTTATCTCAGGGATAATGACTGTGGTTAGTCTTGCCACAGTTTATTGTAAAAGCTGTAGTCACTCAGTCCACAGTCTACTGTAAATGTTGTGGTTAATCAATCCACAGCGTAGTGTAAATATTAGAATCAATCGGTCCTTAGTTCAACAAAAATACTGGGGTTAATAAGTCCACAACTAGTGTTAATGCTGGGATGAGCCGGTCTATAATCTATTGTGAATGTTGTGGTCAGTTAGACCACAGACTAATGCAAATGATATAGACAGTCAGTCCACAGTATGGTATTATTACTGTGCTCGGTCGGTCCCCACCTAGTGTAAATACAATGGACAGTCGGTGCACAGTCTATTGTAAATGTTGTGGTCAGTCATTCCAGAGTATTGTATAACTACTGTGCTCAGTCAATGCACACCTAGTGTAAATTCTGTGTTCTGTCAGTCCCTGGTCTAGGGTGGATGCTGTGGTGAGTGTCGCGTAATCATGGTATTGATTGTGTCACCGCTCAGATCAGCTGGGTTATGAAATTAAAGACAGAGGATAATGAGAAGAAATGATCCTTATCTCTGTACCTGAGATATGGTGGTGTTATACTAGGAGTTGTGTATAGAAGATGTACATTTGAAAAAACACATACAGTATATTGTCATGTATCAGGAAGGTGGGTGTTATTACACCTCCGCCAGTCTAGAACTTAAGCCTAGACCAACGATTATCAGTAATTAATACGAGAATTAATTACCTGTTATGTGATTCCTCTGATTTTCTTCTTGGAGTCCACAAACAAAAATTTCACATTTTAATATCTCATTGGGATTCAGTCACCTGTAAAAAGACAACCTATATGATAATATGTTCCTGCTACATGCTATACAAACCAATAACACACTAGGGCCAAAATTACTTATCTCAGGGATAATGACTGTGGTTAGTCTTTCCACAGTTTATTGTAAAAGCTGTAGTCAGTCAGTCCACAGTCTACTGTAAATGTTGTGGTCAATCAATCCACAGTGTAGTGTAAATATTAGAATCAATCGGTCCTTAGTTCAACAAAAATACTGGGGTTAATAAGTCCACAACTAGTGTTAATGCTGGGATGAGCCGGTCTATAATCTATCGTGAATGTTGTGGTCAGTTAGACCACAGACTAGTGCAAATGATATAGACAGTCAGTCCACAGTATGGTATTATTACTGTGCTCGGTCGGTCCCCACCTAGTGTAAATACAATGGTCAGTCGGTGCACAGTCTATTGTAAATGTTGTGGTCAGTCATTCCAGAGTATTGTATAACTACTGTGCTCAGTCAACGCACACCTAGTGTAAATGCTGTGTTCTGTCAGTCCCTGGTCTAGGGTGAATGCTGTGGTGAGTGTCGCGTAATCATGGTATTGATTGTGTCACCGCTCAGATCAGGTGGGTTATGAAATAAAAGACAGAGGATAATGAGACGAAATGATCCTTATCTCTGTACCTGAGATATGGTGGTGTTATACTAGGAGTTGTGTATAGAAGATGTACATTTGAAAAAACACATACAGTATATTGTCATGTATCAGGAAGGTGGGTGTTATTACACCTCCGCCAGTCTAGAACTTAAGCCTAGACCAACGATTATCAGTAATTAATACGAGATTTAATTACCTGTTATGTGATTCCTCTGATTCTCTTCTTGGAGTCCACAAACAAAAATTTCACATTCTAATATCTCATTGGGATTCAGTCACCTGTAAAAAGACAACCTATATGATAATATGTTCCTGCTACATGCTATACACACCAATAACACACTAGGGCCAAAATTACTTATCTCAGGGATAATGACTGTGGTTAGTCTTGCCACAGTTTATTGTAAAAGCTGTAGTCAGTCAGTCCACAGTCTACTGTAAATGTTGTGGTTAATCAATCCACAGTGTAGTGTAAATATTAGAATCAATCGGTCCTTAGTTCAACAAAAATACTGGGGTTAATAAGTCCACAACTAGTGTTAATGCTGGGATGAGCCGGTCTATAATCTATTGTGAATGTTGTGGTCAGTTAGTCCACAGACTAGTGCAAATGATATAGACAGTCAGTCCACAGTATGGTATTATTACTGTGCTCGGTCGGTCCCCACCTAGTGTAAATACAATGGTCAGTCGGTGCACAGTCTATTGTAAATGTTGTGGTCAGTCATTCCAGAGTATTGTATAACTACTGTGCTCAGTCAATGCACACCTAGTGTAAATGCTGTGTTCTGTCAGTCCCTGGTCTAGGGTGAATGCTGTGGTGAGTGTCGCGTAATCATGGTATTGATTGTGTCACCGCTCAGATCAGGTGGGTTATGAAATTAAAGACAGAGGATAATGAGAATAAATGATCCTTATCTCTGTACCTGAGATATGGTGGTGTTATACTAGGAGTTGTGTATAGAAGATGTACATTTGAAAAAACACATACAGTATATTGTCATGTATCAGGAAGGTGGGTGTTATTACACCTCCGCCAGTCTAGAACTTAAGCCTAGACCAACGATTATCAGTAATTAATACGAGAATTAATTACCTGTTATGTGATTCCTCTGATTCTCTTCTTGTAGTCCACAAACAAAAATTTCGCATTCTAATATCTCATTGGGATTCAGTCACCTGTAAAAACACAACCTATATGATAATATGTTCCTGCTACATGCTATACACACCAATAACACACTAGGGCCAAAATTACTTATCTCAGGGATAATGACTGTGGTTAGTCTTGCCACAGTTTATTGTAAAAGCTGTAGTCAGTCAGTCCACAGTCTACTGTAAATGTTGTGGTTAATCAATCCACAGTGTAGTGTAAATATTAGAATCAATCGTTCCTTAGTTCAACAAAAATACTGGGGTTAATAAGTCCACAACTAGTGTTAATGCTGGGATGAGCCGGTCTATAATCTATTGTGAATGTTGTGGTCAGTTAGACCACAGACTAGTGCAAATGATATAGACAGTCAGTCCACAGTATGGTATTATTACTGTGCTCGGTCGGTCCCCACCTAGTGTAAATACAATGGTCAGTCGGTGCACAGTCTATTGTAAATGTTGTGGTCAGTCATTCCAGAGTATTGTATAACTACTGTGCTCAGTCAATGCACACCTAGTGTAAATGCTGTGTTCTGTCAGTCCCTGGTCTAGGGTGAATGCTGTGGTGAGTGTCGCGCAATCATTGTATTGATTGTGTCACCGCTCAGATCAGGTGGGTTATGAAATAAAAGACAGAGGATAATGAGAAGAAATGATCCTTATCTCTGTACCTGAGATATGGTGGTGTTATACTAGGAGTTGTGTATAGAAGATGTACATTTGAAAAAACATATACAGTATATTGTCATGTATCAGGAAGGTGGGTGTTATTACACCTCCGCCAGTCTAGAACTTAAGCCTAGACCAACGATTATCAGTAATTAATACGAGAATTAATTACCTGTTATGTGATTCCTCTGATTTTCTTCTTGGAGTCCACAAACAAAAATTTCACATTTTAATATCTCATTGGGATTCAGTCACCTGTAAAAAGACAACCTATATGATAATATGTTCCTGCTACATGCTATACAAACCAATAACACACTAGGGCCAAAATTACTTATCTCAGGGATAATGACTGTGGTTAGTCTTTCCACAGTTTATTGTAAAAGCTGTAGTCAGTCAGTCCACAGTCTACTGTAAATGTTGTGGTCAATCAATCCACAGTGTAGTGTAAATATTAGAATCAATCGGTCCTTAGTTCAACAAAAATACTGGGGTTAATAAGTCCACAACTAGTGTTAATGCTGGGATGAGCCGGTCTATAATCTATCGTGAATGTTGTGGTCAGTTAGACCACAGACTAGTGCAAATGATATAGACAGTCAGTCCACAGTATGGTATTATTACTGTGCTCGGTCGGTCCCCACCTAGTGTAAATACAATGGTCAGTCGGTGCACAGTCTATTGTAAATGTTGTGGTCAGTCATTCCAGAGTATTGTATAACTACTGTGCTCAGTCAACGCACACCTAGTGTAAATGCTGTGTTCTGTCAGTCCCTGGTCTAGGGTGAATGCTGTGGTGAGTGTCGCGTAATCATGGTATTGATTGTGTCACCGCTCAGATCAGGTGGGTTATGAAATAAAAGACAGAGGATAATGAGATGAAATGATCCTTATCTCTGTACCTGAGATATGGTGGTGTTATACTAGGAGTTGTGTATAGAAGATGTACATTTGAAAAAACACATACAGTATATTGTCATGTATCAGGAAGGTGGGTGTAATTACACCTCAGCCAGTCTAGAACTTAAGCCTAGACCAACGATTATCAGTAATTAATACGAGATTTAATTACCTGTTATGTGATTCCTCTGATTCTCTTCTTGGAGTCCACAAACAAAAATTTCACATTCTAATATCTCATTGGGATTCAGTCACCTGTAAAAAGACAACCTATATGATAATATGTTCCTGCTACATGCTATACACACCAATAACACACTAGGGCCAAAATTACTTATCTCAGGGATAATGACTGTGGTTAGTCTTGCCACAGTTTATTGTAAAAGCTGTAGTCACTCAGTCCACAGTCTACTGTAAATGTTGTGGTTAATCAATCCACAGTGTAGTGTAAATATTAGAATCAATCGGTCCTTAGTTCAACAAAAATACTGGGGTTAATAAGTCCACAACTAGTGTTAATGCTGGGATGAGCCGGTCTATAATCTATTGTGAATGTTGTGGTCAGTTAGACCACAGACTAGTGCAAATGCTTTTCTTCAGAGCACCCGAATAGACCAGTGAGCGACCCCTCTCTCTTTTCTATTAATCATTTTTGGGATCCCGCTCCTGGAGCATTGCAGCAGGTACGTGTTCACACTATTAGAAGTTTGACAGCCTTTTTTCTGACCATGTGTCCCTCCCATTCAGTCACAGGTGGTTTTAACTAGCTCTACCAGCCCATACATTGTAGGTTAAAAGCCCAAGCATAGACATATTGTCCATACAGGCTTACAGCCCAAGAGTGGCATATCCAGTGGTAGCATAGCGTAGTTTCCCATCATACGAAGGTGACCTTGTCGTGGTTGATGGGCACACATAAATTGGCCAAATTATGCGCAAAAAACCTTCATTTTCAAAGTGACATTAGTCTAGATACAATATTTCTTATATTTTCATGTATGGAGTGCCGAAGTTCTTTTTGCAATTGAGATTACTCTTTTCTTCAGAGCACCCGAATAGACCAGTGAGCGACCCCTCTCTTTTTTCTATTAATCATTTTTGGGATCCCGCTCCTGGAGCATTGCAGCAGGTACGTGTTCACACTATTAGAAGTTTGACAGCCTTTTTTCTGACCATGTGTCCCTCCCATTCAGTCACAGGTGGTTTTAACTAGCTCTACCAGCCCATACATTGTAGGTTAAAAGCCCAAGCATAGACATATTGTCCATACAGGCTTACAGCCCAAGAGTGGCATATCCAGTGGTAGCATAGCGTAGTTTCCCATCATACGAAGGTGACCTTGTCGTGGTTGATGGGCACACATAAATTGGCCAAATTATGCGCAAAAAACCTTCATTTTTCAAAGTGACATTAGTCTAGATACAATATTTCTTATATTTTCATGTATGGAGTGCCGAAGTTCTTTTTGCAATTGAGATTACTCTTTTCTTCAGAGCACCCGAATAGACCAGTGAGCGACCCCTCTCTTTTTTCTATTAATCATTTTTGGGATCCCGCTCCTGGAGCATTGCAGCAGGTACGTGTTCACACTATTAGAAGTTTGACAGCCTTTTTTCTGACCATGTGTCCCTCCCATTCAGTCACAGTTGGTTTTAACTAGCTCTACCAGCCCATACATTGTAGGTTAAAAGCCCAAGCATAGACATATTGTCCATACAGGCTTACAGCCCAAGAGTGGCATATCCAGTGGTAGCATAGCGTAGTTTCCCATCATACGAAGGTGACCTTGTCATGGTTGATGGGCACACATAAATTGGCCAAATTATGCGCAAAAAACCTTCATTTTTCAAAGTGACATTAGTCTAGATACAATATTTCTTATATTTTCATGTATGGAGTGCCGAAGTTCTTTTTGCAATTGAGATTACTCTTTTCTTCAGAGCACCCGAATAGACCAGTGAGCGACCCCTCTCTTTTTTCTATTAATCATTTTTGGGATCCCGCTCCTGGAGCATTGCAGCAGGTACGTGTTCACACTATTAGAAGTTTGACAGCCTTTTTTCTGACCATGTGTCCCTCCCATTCAGTCACAGGTGGTTTTAACTAGCTCTACCAGCCCATACATTGTAGGTTAAAAGCCCAAGCATAGACATATTGTCCATACAGGCTTACAGCCCAAGAGTGGCATATCCAGTGGTAGCATAGCGTAGTTTCCCATCATACGAAGGTGACCTTGTCGTGGTTGATGGGCACACATAAATTGGCCAAATTATGCGCAAAAAACCTTCATTTTTCAAAGTGACATTAGTCTAGATACAATATTTCTTATATTTTCATGTATGGAGTGCCGAAGTTCTTTTTGCAATTGAGATTACTCTTTTCTTCAGAGCACCCGAATAGACCAGTGAGCGACCCCTCTCTTTTTTCTATTAATCATTTTTGGGATCCCGCTCCTGGAGCATTGCAGCAGGTACGTGTTCACACTATTAGAAGTTTGACAGCCTTTTTTCTGACCATGTGTCCCTCCCATTCAGTCACAGGTGGTTTTAACTATCTCTACCAGCCCATACATTGTAGGTTAAAAGCCCAAGCATAGACATATTGTCCATACAGGCTTACAGCCCAAGAGTGGCATATCCAGTGGTAGCGTAGCGTAGTTTCCCATCATACGAAGGTGACCTTGTCGTGGTTGATGGGCACACATAAATTGGATAAATTATGCGCAAAAAACCTTCATTTTTCAAAGTGACATTAGTCTAGATACAATATTTCTTATATTTTCATGTATGGAGTGCCGAAGTTCGTTTTGCAATTGAGATTACTCTTTTCTTCAGAGCACCCGAATGGACCAGTGAGCGACCCCTCTCTTTTTTCTAGTGCAAATGATATAGACAGTCAGTCCACAGTATGGTATTATTACTGTGCTCGGTCGGTCCCCACCTAGTGTAAATACAATGGTCAGTCGGTGCACAGTCTATTGTAAATGTTGTGGTCAGTCATTCCAGAGTATTGTATAACTACTGTGCTCAGTCAACGCACACCTAGTGTAAATGCTGTGTTCTGTCAGTCCCTGGTCTAGGGTGAATGCTGTGGTGAGTGTCGCGCAATCATGGTATTGATTGTGTCACCGCTCAGATCAGGTGGGTTATGAAATAAAAGTCAGAGGATAATGAGAAGAAATGATCCTTATCTCTGTACCTGAGATATGGTGGTGTTATACTAGGAGTTGTGTATAGAAGATGTACATTTGAAAAAACACATACAGTATATTGTCATGTATCAGGAAGGTGGGTGTTATTACACCTCCGCCAGTCTAGAACTTAAGCCTAGAACAACGATTATCAGTAATTAATACGAGAATTAATTACCTGTTATGTGATTCCTCTGATTCTCTTCTTGGAGTCCACAAACAAAAATTTCACATTCTAATATCTCATTGGGATTCAGTCACCTGTAAAAAGACAACCTATATGATAATATGTTCCTGCTACATGCTATACACACCAATAACACACTAGGGCAAAAATTACTTATCTCAGGGATAATGACTGTGGTTAGTCTTTCCACAGTTTATTGTAAAAGCTGTAGTCAGTCAGTCCACAGTCTACTGTAAATGTTGTGGTCAATCAATCCACAGTGTAGTGTAAATAATAGAATCAATCGGTCCTTAGTTCAACAAAAATACTGGGGTTAATAAGTCCACAACTAGTGTTAATGCTGGGATGAGCCGGTCTATAATCTATTGTGAATGTTGTGGTCAGTTAGACCACAGACTAGTGCAAATGATATAGACAGTCAGTCCACAGTATGGTATTATTACTGTGCTCGGTCGGTCCCCATCTAGTGTAAATACAATGGTCAGTCGGTGCACAGTCTATTGTAAATGTTGTGGTCAGTCATTCCAGAGTATTGTATAACTACTGTGCTCAGTCAACGCACACCTAGTGTAAATGCTGTGATCTGTCAGTCCCTGGTCTAGGGTGAATGCTGTGGTGAGTGTCGCGTAATCATGGTATTGATTGTGTCACCGCTCAGATCAGGTGGGTTATGAAATAAAAGACAGAGGATAATGAGAAGAAATGATCCTTATCTCTGTACCTGAGATATGGTGGTGTTATACTAGGAGTTGTGTATAGAAGATGTACATTTGAAAAAACACATACAGTATATTGTCATGTATCAGGAAGGTGGGTGTTATTACACCTCCGCCAGTCTAGAACTTAAGCCTAGACCAACGATTATCAGTAATTAATACGAGAATTAATTACCTGTTATGTGATTCCTCTGATTCTCTTCTTGGAGTCCACAAACAAAAATTTCACATTCTAATATCTCATTGGGATTCAGTCACCTGTAAAAAGACAATGTATATGATAATATGTTCCTGCTACATGCTATACACACCAATAACACACTAGGGCAAAAATTACTTATCTCAGGGATAATGACTGTGGTTAGTCTTTCCACAGTTTATTGTAAAAGCTGTAGTCAGTCAGTCCACAGTCTACTGTAAATGTTGTGGTCAATCAATCCACAGTGTAGTGTAAATATTAGAATCAATCGGTCCTTAGTTCAACAAAAATACTGGGGTTAATAAGTCCACAACTAGTGTTAATGCTGGGATGAGCCGGTCTATAATCTATTGTGAATGTTGTGGTCAGTTAGACCACAGACTAGTGCAAATGATATAGACAGTCAGTCCACAGTATGGTATTATTACTGTGCTCGGTCGGTCCCCACCTAGTGTAAATACAATGGTCAGTCGGTGCACAGTCTATTGTAAATGTTGTGGTCAGTCATTCCAGAGTATTGTATAACTACTGTGCTCAGTCAATGCACACCTAGTGTAAATGCTGTGTTCTGTCAGTCCCTGGTCTAGGGTGAATGCTGTGGTGAGTGTCGCGCAATCATTGTATTGATTGTGTCACCGCTCAGATCAGGTGGGTTATGAAATAAAAGACAGAGGATAATGAGAAGAAATGATCCTTATCTCTGTACCTGAGATATGGTGGTGTTATACTAGGAGTTGTGTATAGAAGATGTACATTTGAAAAAACAAATACAGTATATTGTCATGTATCAGGAAGGTGGGTGTTATTACACCTCCGCCAGTCTAGAACTTAAGCCTAGACCAACGATTATCAGTAATTAATACGAGAATTAATTACCTGTTATGTGATTCCTCTGATTCTCTTCTTGGAGTCCACAAACAAAAATTTCACATTCTAATATCTCATTGGGATTCAGTCACCTGTAAAAAGACAAACTATATGATAATATGTTCCTGCTACATGCTATACACACCAATAACACACTAGGGCCAAAATTACTTATCTCAGGGATAATGACTGTGGTTAGTCTTGCCACAGTTTATTGTAAAAGCTGTAGTCAGTCAGTCCACAGTCTACTGTAAATGTTGTGGTCAATCAGTCCACAGTGTAGTGTAAATATTAGAATCAATCGGTCCTTAGTTCAACAAAAATACTGGGGTTAATAAGTCCACAACTAGTGTTAATGCTGGGATGAGCCGGTCTATAATCTATTGTGAATGTTGTGGTCAGTTAGACCACAGACTAATGCAAATGATATAGACAGTCAGTCCACAGTATGGTATTATTACTGTGCTCGGTCGGTCCCCACCTAGTGTAAATACAATGGTCAGTCGGTGCACAGTCTATTGTAAATGTTGTGGTCAGTCATTCCAGAGTATTGTATAACTACTGTGCTCAGTCAATGCACACCTAGTGTAAATGCTGTGTTCTGTCAGTCCCTGGTCTAGGGTGAATGCTGTGGTGAGTGTCGCGTAATCATGGTATTGATTGTGTCACCGCTCAGATCAGGTGGGTTATGAAATTAAAGACAGAGGATAATGAGAAGAAATGATCCTTATCTCTGTACCTGAGATATGGTGGTGTTATACTAGGAGTTGTGAATAGAAGATGTACATTTGAAAAAACACATACAGTATATTGTCATGTATCAGGAAGGTGGGTGTTATTACACCTCCGCCAGTCTAGAACTTAAGCCTAGACCAACGATTATCAGTAATTAATACGAGAATTAATTACCTGTTATGTGATTCCTCTGATTCTCTTCTTGGAGTCCACAAACAAAAATTTCACATTCTAATATCTCATTGGGATTCAGTCACCTGTAAAAAGACAAACTATATGATAATATGTTCCTGCTACATGCTATACACACCAATAACACACTAGGGCCAAAATTACTTATCTCAGGGATAATGACTGTGGTTAGTCTTTCCACAGTTTATTGTAAAAGCTGTAGTCAGTCAGTCCACAGTCTACTGTAAATGTTGTGGTTAATCAATCCACAGTGTAGTGTAAATATTAGAATCAATCGGTCCTTAGTTCAACAAAAATACTGGGGTTAATAAGTCCACAACTAGTGTTAATGCTGGGATGAGCCGGTCTATAATCTATTGTGAATGTTGTGGTCAGTTAGACCACAGACTAATGCAAATGATATAGACAGTCAGTCCACAGTATGGTATTATTACTGTGCTCGGTCGGTCCCCACCTAGTGTAAATACAATGGTCAGTCGGTGCACAGTCTATTGTAAATGTTGTGGTCAGTCATTCCAGAGTATTGCATAACTACTGTGCTCAGTCAACGCACACCTAGTGTAAATGCTGTGTTCTGTCAGTCCCTGGTCTAGGGTGAATGCTGTGGTGAGTGTCGCGCAATCATTGTATTGATTGTGTCACCGCTCAGATCAGGTGGGTTATGAAATAAAAGACAGAGGATAATGAGAAGAAATGATCCTTATCTCTGTACCTGAGATATGGTGGTGTTATACTAGGAGTTGTGTATAGAAGATGTACATTTGAAAAAACATATACAGTATATTGTCATGTATCAGGAAGGTGAGTGTTATTACACCTCCGCCAGTCTAGAACTTAAGCCTAGACCAACGATTATCAGTAATTAATACGAGAATTAATTACCTGTTATGTGATTCCTCTGATTTTCTTCTTGGAGTCCACAAACAAAAATTTCACATTTTAATATCTCATTGGGATTCAGTCACCTGTAAAAAGACAACCTATATGATAATATGTTCCTGCTACATGCTATACAAACCAATAAAACACTAGGGCCAAAATTACTTATCTCAGGGATAATGACTGTGGTTAGTCTTTCCACAGTTTATTGTAAAAGCTGTAGTCAGTCAGTCCACAGTCTACTGTAAATGTTGTGGTCAATCAATCCACAGTGTAGTGTAAATATCAGAATCAATCGGTCCTTAGTTCAACAAAAATACTGGGGTTAATAAGTCCACAACTAGTGTTAATGCTGGGATGAGCCGGTCTATAATCCATCGTGAATGTTGAGGTCAGTTAGACCACAGACTAGTGCAAATGATATAGACAGTCAGTCCACAGTATGGTATTATTACTGTGCTCGGTCGGTCCCCACCTAGTGTAAATACAATGGTCAGTCGGTGCACAGTCTATTGTAAATGTTGTGGTCAGTAATTTCAGAGTATTGTATAACTACTGTGCTCAGTCAATGCACACCTAGTGTAAATGCTGTGTTCTGTCAGTCCCTGGTCTAGGGTGAATGCTGTGGTGAGTGTCGCGTAATCATGGTATTGATTGTGTCACCGCTCAGATCAGGTGGGTTATGAAATAAAAGACAGAGGATAATGAGAAGAAATGATCCTTATCTCTGTACCTGAGATATGGTGGTGTTATACTAGGAGTTGTGTATAGAAGATGTACATTTGAAAAAACACATACAGTATATTGTCATGTATCAGGAAGGTGGGTGTTATTACACCTCCGCCAGTCTAGAACTTAAGCCTAGACCAACGATTATCAGTAATTAATACGAGAATTAATTACCTGTTATGTGATTCCTCTGATTCTCTTCTTGGAGTGTGTAACATACCTGGCGGCGTCCTTGCATGGTGGTCCATCTCCCACTGTGCAAGAGAGCGCACTTGATCTCCTGTCCAGAGTGTCTCTCTGGCTTCCCTCCATGCTGTCTGTTTGTGTCTGTCTCTGCTGCTTAAGGGCGGCGCCCGATCACTTCCTGCTTTTTGTACCTGCTGTGGGTCACACCCCTTGTGCGTCCTCAGCCTATTGCTGTCTTACACTTGGTATATAGCTCAGCAGCTCCCTTCTATCCCGGCCTGAGCATAGTGTTTTCCTTCAGTGTGTGTTTGCACTCTGAAGGTGCCAGGTCCCGTCTTTGTTTCCTTGTCTGCCTTTCCTGGAGGCTGTATTTCCAGGCCTGTCTGAACTTAGTCCTGTATGTCTCCTGCTTTGCGGTATCAGCTCCCGTGTCTGAACTGTGTCCTGTATGTCTCCTGCTTTGCGGTATTAGTTCCCGTGTCTGAACTGAGTCCTGTATGTCTCCTGCTTTGTGGTATTAGTTCCCGTGTCTGAACTGAGTCCTTTCTGTGTATCTTGTCTGTCCTGTCTGTACACGCTCCTAGCCTGTTCCTCCCGCCTTCTAGGGGCCGATTACCTAGACCCGCTCCTGTATCTTGTCTGTCCTGTCTGAACACGCTCCTTGCCTGTTCGTCCCGCCTCTCTGGGGGCAGTATTCCCAGACCCGCTCCTGTATCCCGCTGCAGTGTCGGTCTCCTCCGTACACTCAGTTCCAGTCTGAACTCTCTCCTATCCTTTACCTGTTTTTCCTCTATGTCCGTTCCCTTCCTTTTTCTGCAGAGTCTGAACTCGTACCTAACTCCTGCCTGTTGTCTCTGTACTCCCGTTTGAGAGTTTGTGGTCCACTCGCTACTTCACTGCAAGTACCCTGTGGGTGTCTGGCTCTGTCTTTCCCTTCCTGTCTGTTCCGTGTGAACAGAGTCCTGTCCTGCCCTGTTTCTGCCCGCTGCTCCGGCAGTCCTGTCCTGCCCTGCTTCTGCCCGCTGCTCCGGCAGTCCTGTCCTGCCCTGCTTCTGCCCGCTGCTCCGGCAGTCCTGTCCTGCCCTGCTTCTGCCCGCTGCTCCGGCAGTCCTGTCCTGCCCTGCTTCTGCCCGCTGCTCCGGCAGTCCTGTCCTGCCCTGCTTCTGCCCGCTGCTCCGGCAGTCCTGTCCTGCCCTGCTTCTGCCCGCTGCTCCGGCAGTCCTGTCCTGCCCTGCTTCTGCCCGCTGCTCCGGCAGTCCTGTCCTGCCCTGCCTGTACCCTTCTGCCTGTATTGTTCCTGAGTCCCGGTGTGTACTGGGTCCTATCCCGCCTGTGTTCCTACCTGCTAGTGCCTCCCTGTCTGCACTCTTGCTGTGCTTGCCTATACCCCCCTGCCTGCTTACCCGCCTGCCTGCATACCAGTCGTGCCTGCCTATACCCACCAGTCAGTGTGCCAGCCTACCAGTCTGTTCCTGTATTCCCCTGTGTGGGTCAACAGCCGTGTCCGGGGTCTGTCCTGGAGTAGCACCTGGTCCCTCTGCTCGGTTCCTCCTTGGTGCACTGGCGTCGTATGCCGTCGTGCGACCCTGGTCGGATCGGGTGAATACCTAGTTACGCCCCTCCAGGCATTCACTCTCCGGCACGGTCCAGTGGAATCACTACCAATCACACGCACACGCCGCTTAGCCCGGGCGTGTGCATAACAGCAAAAACAGCATGCTCAGGCCATGGTTCCCGTTGAGCCCCACGGCCTTCGCCCTCTGAGAAGTTTTCCAGCGAATATATGCATTAAAATAAATAAATAAATTTTTTTTCCCTTAGCTGAGTTCCAGGCGAATTACGCACCGTCCAGATGGATCTATCAGCTCTCGTTCCTGCGGATCCGCCACGTTACTATGGGGATCCAAGACAGTGTCGTGCATTTGTGGAGCAATGCATGCTACACTTTAAGGCCTACCCTCTTTATTTTCCTTCCGATTGGGCTAAAGTGGCCTTTATGATGTCTTACCTGGCGGGTGATGCCTTGGAATGGATCAACCCCCTATATGAAACACAGGATCCGATCCTCCGGGACCTAATGGCCTTCCTGGTGGCCTTTCTAATGGTCTTCGATGATCCTAACCCGGAGGCTCCTGCTGAAGCTTCACTTCCCAATATCCCGGAGCAGCCCCAATGGGTAATGTGTGTGGGTAGCGCAATAGTCCTCCAGCCCAATGAGACTACTGCCCACCCAGAATCCTCTCAGGGTGACTACGCTTTCCGGAATACTTCTCTCAACCTCAAGAGGCAGTCCAGACGTGCTAGACTTAGAGGCAAGCCGTCACGCCAGGGCCTGTCCTCCCTGAGACCTCCTGACCCCAACCTTGAAGTCCCTACTGAAGCTTCATCTCCCTGTATCCCGGAGAAACCCCAATGGGTAGTGTGCGTGGGTAGTGCACCAGTTCTCCTGCCCGAAGAGACTTCTGCCCATCCAGACTCCACACTGGAGAACTTCCTGCACCCGGCATCAGATGCTTCTCTCTCTTTAACCGGTGTGCATGTCCAAGGATGCTCCAAAGCTGTGGTTACCTCTGAGTCTGTGCACCTCTACTACCTGGCGGAGGATCCCCTGTTGCCTCCTGAATCCTCCGGGATACCACTCGATGACAAATGGAGAGAGACTTCTCTACACCCGGTACTCAATACTTTGTCCGCTTCGTCCTGTGAGCCTGACAATGGGTACCCCAAAGTGGTAGTTACCTCCGAGTCTCTACACCCCTCCGACCAGGCGGAGGATCTCCAGTTGTCTCCTGAACCCTTCGGAGTGCTACCTGGTAGCGAAAGGACAGAGACTCTCCTATACTCTGTACCTGATACCTCGCTCGCTTCGTCCAGTGAGTCCAACCTAGTGTACTCCGAAGCAGAGGTTACTCCTGAGTCTCTACACCCCTCCGACCAGGCGGAGGACCTCCAGTTGGGTTCAGAATCCTTCGGGGTGCCACCTGGTGGTGAATGGACAGAGACTTTCCTATATCCTGTACCTGATACCTCGCTCGCTTCGTCCAGTGAGTCCAACCTAGTGTACTCCGAGGCAGAGGTTACTCCCGAGTCTCTACACCCCTCCGACCAGGCGGAGGACCTCCAGTTGTGTTCAGAACCCTTCGGGGTGCCACCTGGTGGTGAATGGACAGAGACTTTCCTATACTCGGTACCCGATACCTCGCCTGCTTCCTCCAGTGAGTCCGACCTAGTGTACTCTGAAGCAGTTGTTTTCTCTGAGCCTCTGCACTCTTCTGACCCGGCGGAGGACCTCCAGTTGTTTCCTGAATCCTCCGGGGTACCACCAGATAACAAAGAGACAGTGACTTTTCCTCATTATGTACCTGATAACCCGTCTATTTTTTCCTGTGAGCTTGACAAGATGTACCTCGAAGCAGAGATTACCCTCAAGTCTCTGTCCCCCTCCAACCCAGAGAACGACTGGTCCTCGAATTCCCTGCGGAAGATTCTGGCAGGCCTGAAGAAGAGGGGGCGTAAGGGGGGAGGTACTGTAACATACCTGGCGGCGTCCTTGCATGGTGGTCCATCTCCCACTGTGCAAGAGAGCGCACTTGATCTCCTGTCCAGAGTGTCTCTCTGGCTTCCCTCCATGCTGTCTGTTTGTGTCTGTCTCTGCTGCTTAAGGGCGGCGCCCGATCACTTCCTGCTTTTTGTACCTGCTGTGGGTCACACCCCTTGTGCGTCCTCAGCCTATTGCTGTCTTACACTTGGTATATAGCTCAGCAGCTCCCTTCTATCCCGGCCTGAGCATAGTGTTTTCCTTCAGTGTGTGTTTGCACTCTGAAGGTGCCAGGTCCCGTCTTTGTTTCCTTGTCTGCCTTTCCTGGAGGCTGTATTTCCAGGCCTGTCTGAACTTAGTCCTGTATGTCTCCTGCTTTGCGGTATCAGCTCCCGTGTCTGAACTGTGTCCTGTATGTCTCCTGCTTTGCGGTATTAGTTCCCGTGTCTGAACTGAGTCCTGTATGTCTCCTGCTTTGTGGTATTAGTTCCCGTGTCTGAACTGAGTCCTTTCTGTGTATCTTGTCTGTCCTGTCTGTACACGCTCCTAGCCTGTTCCTCCCGCCTTCTAGGGGCCGATTACCTAGACCCGCTCCTGTATCTTGTCTGTCCTGTCTGAACACGCTCCTTGCCTGTTCGTCCCGCCTCTCTGGGGGCAGTATTCCCAGACCCGCTCCTGTATCCCGCTGCAGTGTCGGTCTCCTCCGTACACTCAGTTCCAGTCTGAACTCTCTCCTATCCTTTACCTGTTTTTCCTCTATGTCCGTTCCCTTCCTTTTTCTGCAGAGTCTGAACTCGTACCTAACTCCTGCCTGTTGTCTCTGTACTCCCGTTTGAGAGTTTGTGGTCCACTCGCTACTTCACTGCAAGTACCCTGTGGGTGTCTGGCTCTGTCTTTCCCTTCCTGTCTGTTCCGTGTGAACAGAGTCCTGTCCTGCCCTGTTTCTGCCCGCTGCTCCGGCAGTCCTGTCCTGCCCTGCTTCTGCCCGCTGCTCCGGCAGTCCTGTCCTGCCCTGCTTCTGCCCGCTGCTCCGGCAGTCCTGTCCTGCCCTGCTTCTGCCCGCTGCTCCGGCAGTCCTGTCCTGCCCTGCTTCTGCCCGCTGCTCCGGCAGTCCTGTCCTGCCCTGCTTCTGCCCGCTGCTCCGGCAGTCCTGTCCTGCCCTGCTTCTGCCCGCTGCTCCGGCAGTCCTGTCCTGCCCTGCTTCTGCCCGCTGCTCCGGCAGTCCTGTCCTGCCCTGCCTGTACCCTTCTGCCTGTATTGTTCCTGAGTCCCGGTGTGTACTGGGTCCTATCCCGCCTGTGTTCCTACCTGCTAGTGCCTCCCTGTCTGCACTCTTGCTGTGCTTGCCTATACCCCCCTGCCTGCTTACCCGCCTGCCTGCATACCAGTCGTGCCTGCCTATACCCACCAGTCAGTGTGCCAGCCTACCAGTCTGTTCCTGTATTCCCCTGTGTGGGTCAACAGCCGTGTCCGGGGTCTGTCCTGGAGTAGCACCTGGTCCCTCTGCTCGGTTCCTCCTTGGTGCACTGGCGTCGTATGCCGTCGTGCGACCCTGGTCGGATCGGGTGAATACCTAGTTACGCCCCTCCAGGCATTCACTCTCCGGCACGGTCCAGTGGAATCACTACCAATCACACGCACACGCCGCTTAGCCCGGGCGTGTGCATAACAGAGTGCACAAACAAAAATTTCACATTCTAATATCTCATTGGGATTCAGTCACCTGTAAAAAGACAACCTATATGATAATATGTTCCTGCTACATGCTATACACACCAATAACACACTAGGGCCAAAATTACTTATCTCAGGGATAATGACTGTGGTTAGTCTTGCCACAGTTTATTGTAAAAGTTGTAGTCAGTCAGTCCACAGTCTACTGTAAATGTTGTGGTTAATCAATCCACAGTGTAGTGTAAATATTAGAATCAATCTGTAACATACCTGGCGGCGTCCTTGCATGGTGGTCCATCTCCCACTGTGCAAGAGCGCGCACTTGATCTCCAGTCCAGAATGTCTCTCTGGCTTCCCTCCTTGCTGTCTGTTTGTCTGTTTTGGCTGCATAGGGCGACGCCCGCTGAACTTCCTGTTTCTTATACCTGCTGCGGACACGCCCCTGTTGCACCTTCAGCCTATTGCTGTCCATCTTTGGGTATTTATACCACCTTCTTCCTCAAGATGGCGCCTGAGCATTGTGTCCTGTCAGTCGGCTTTTTTGTCTCTGACATGCCAGGTCCTATCCTGTTTTCCTGCCTGTTTTCCAGTTCTGTGTCTGAACTGTGGTCTGTTCTTGTGAACACGCTTCTTGCCTGTTCTTTCGCCTTCTAGGGGCCGTATTCCTAGATCTGCCTGTCTGTGCCTTGCGGTATCTGTTCCCGTCTGAACAGAGTCCTGTTTGTGTCCCTGCCTTGCGGTATCTGTTCCTGTCTGAACTGAGTCCTGTCTATTTATCCTGTCTTGCAGTATCTGTTCCCGTGTCTGAACTGAGTCCTGTCTATGTCTCCTGCCTTGTGGTATCAGTTCCCGTGTCTGAACTGAGTCCTGCCTGTGTACTCTTGCCTGCTGCCTTTCCTGGAGGCTGTATTTCCAGGCCTGTCTGTACACGCTCCTAGCCTGTTCCTCCCGCCTTCTAGGGGCCGATTACCTAGATCCGTTCCTGTATCTTGTCTGTCCTGTCTGAACACGCTCCTTGCCTGTTCGTCCCGCCTCTCTGGGGGCCGTATTCCCAGACCCGCTCCTGTATCCCGCTGCAGTGTCGGTCTCTTCCGTACACTCAGTTCCAGTCTGAACTCTCTCCTATACTTTACCTGTTTTGCCTCTATGTCCATTCCTTTCCTTTTTCTGCAGAGTCTGAACTCGTACCTAACTCCTGCTTGTTGTCTCTGTACTCCCGTTTGTGAGTTTGTGGTCCCCTCGCTACTTCACTGCAAGTACCCTGTGGGTATCTGGCTCTGCCTTTCCCTTCCTGTCTGTTCCGTGTGAACAGAGCCCTGTCCGTCCTGCTCTGACTCCTTGCTCACTGCTCCGGCAGCCTTGCTCCGCTCTTGCCCTTTTGCTCACTGCTCCGGCAGTCCTGTCCTGCCCTGCTTCTGCCCGCTGCTCCGGCAGTCCTGTCCTGCCCTGCTTCTGCCCGCTGCTCCGGCAGTCCTGTCCTGCCCTGCTTCTGCCCGCTGCTCCGGCAGTCCTGTCCTGCCCTGCTTCTGCCCGCTGCTCCGGCAGTCCTGTCCTGCCCTGCTTGTGCTCGCTGCTCCTGCAGCCCCGTCCTGCTCTGTTCTTGCCCACCGCTTTGGGCGTTCCCTCTCTGCTGTGGTTGTCTACCGCATCTGCGGTTCTGTGACCCAGTCTGTACTGGGTCTTAACCTTTCTGTGCTCCAGCCCGTCCTTTCGGCCAGTACCTCCCTGCCTGCATACTCGCCTGTATCCACCCCTCTGCATACCTGCCGTGTTTGCTTACATCCACCAGTCTGTGCCAGCCTAACCTGCCTGTTCCAGTAATTCCAGTGTGGGTCAACCCCCGTGTCCGGAGTTTGACCTGGAGTAGCACCTGGTCCCTCTGCCCGGTTTCTCCCTGGTGCACTGGCGTCGTATGCCGTTGTGCCACCTTGGTCGGATCGGCCAGATACTTAGTCACGCCCCTCCAGGCACTCTCCGGTCCATGGTCCAGTGGAACCACAACACCCGCACACGCCAGTCAGTCCGGGCGTGTGCATAACAGCATGCTCAGGCCATGGTTCCCGTTGAGCCCCACGGCCTTCGCTCTCTGAGAAGTTTTCCAGCGAATACATGCATTAAAAATAAATAAATAAAAATTTTTTTTTTTTTTCTCAGCTGAGTTCCAGGCGAATTACGCACCCGTCCAGATGGATCTATCTGCTCTCGTTCCTGCGGATCCGCCACGTTACTATGGGGATCCAAGACAAAGTCGTGCATTTGTGGAGCAATGCATGCTACACTTCAAGTTCTACCCTCTATGTTTTCCCACCGATCGGGTTAAGGTGGCATTCATTATGTCTTACCTGGCGGGTGATGCCTTGGAATGGATCAACCCCCTATATGAAACACGGGATCCGATCCTCCTGGACCTAATGGCCTTCCTGGTGGCCTTTCTAATGGTCTTCGATGATCCTAACCCGGAGGCTCCTGCTGAAGCTTCACCTCCCAATATCCCGGAGCAGCCCCGATGGGTAATGTGTGTGGGTAGCGCAATAGTCCTCCAGCCCAATGAGACTACTGCCCACCCAGAATCCTCACAGGGTGACTACGCTTTCCGGAATACTTCTCCCAACCTCAAGAGGCAGTCCAGACGTGCTAGACTTAGAGGCAAGCCGTCACGCCAGGGTCTGTCCTCCCTGAGACCTCCTGACCCCAACCTTGAAGTCCTTACTGAAGCTTCATCTCCCTGTATCCCGGAGAAGCCCCAACGGGTAATGTGCGTGGGTAGTGCTCCGGTTCTCCTGCCCGAAGAGACTTCTGCCCATCCAGACTCCACACAGGAGAACTTCCTGCACCCAGCATCAGATGCTTCACCCACTTTAACCGGTGTGCATGTCCAAGGATGCTCCAAAGCTGTGGTTACCTCTGAGTCTGTGCACCTCTACTACCTGGCGGAGGACCCCCTGTTGCCTCCTGAATCCTCCGGGATACCACTCGATGACAAATGGAGAGAGACTTCTCTACACTCGGTACTCGATACTTTGTCCGCTTCGTCCTGTGAGCCTGACAATGGGTACCCCAAAGTAGTAGTTACCCCCGAGTCTCTACACCCCTCCGACCAGGCGGAGGACCTCCAGTTGTCTCCAGAACCCTTCGGGGTGCTACCTGGTAGCGAAAGGACAGAGACTCTCCTATACTCTGTACCTGATACCTCGCTCGCTTCGTCCAGTGAGTCCAACCTAGTGTACTCCGAAGCAGAGGTTACTCCCGAGTCTCTACACCCCTCCGACCAGGCGCAGGACCTCCAGTTGTCTCCAGAACCCTTCGGGGTGCTACCTGGTAGCGAAAGGACAGAGACTCTCCTTTACTCTGTACCTGATACCTCGCTCGCTTCGTCCAGTGAGTCCAACCTAGTGTACTCCGAAGCAGAGGTTAATCCCGAGTCTCTACACCCCTCCGACCAGGCGGAGGACCTCCAGTTGTCTCCAGAACCCTTCGGGGTGCCACCTGGTGGTGAATGGACAGAGACTTTCCTATATCCTGGATCTGATACCTCGCCTGCTTCCTCCAGTGAGTCCGACCTAGTGTACTCTGAAGCAGATGTTTTCTCTGAGCCTCTGCACTCTTCTGACCCGGCGGAGGACCTCCAGTTGTTTCCTGAATTCTCCGGGGTACCACCAGATAACAAAGAGACAGTGACTTTTCCTCATTATGTACCTGATAACCCGTCTATTTCTTCCTGTGAGCTTGACAAGATGTACCTCGAAGCAGAGATTACCCCCAAGTCTCTGTCCCCCTCCAACCCGGTGAAGGACTTCCAGTCGTCTCCTGTACCCTCTGGGGTGCCACCTGAAAATATGTGGAGAGAGACTTCCTTGTGTGCTGTTCCTGGTACTCCACCCGTTTCGTCTGTTGCTAGGGATGGCTGGATAGGAGGTAGCATCCTAGCTAACCAGATGAGATCAATTTTTCCTGTGGACAGTGGAAGTGATCTCCTTGAAGTGAACGACTGGTCCTCGAATTCCCTGCGGAAGATTCTGGCAGGCCTGAAGAAGAGGGGGCGTAAGGGGGGGGGTACTGTAACATACCTGGCGGCGTCCTTGCATGGTGGTCCATCTCCCACTGTGCAAGAGCGCGCACTTGATCTCCAGTCCAGAATGTCTCTCTGGCTTCCCTCCTTGCTGTCTGTTTGTCTGTTTTGGCTGCATAGGGCGACGCCCGCTGAACTTCCTGTTTCTTGTACCTGCTGCGGACACGCCCCTGTTGCACCTTCAGCCTATTGCTGTCCATCTTTGGGTATTTATACCACCTTCTTCCTCAAGATGGCGCCTGAGCATTGTGTCCTGTCAGTCGGCTTTTTTGTCTCTGACATGCCAGGTCCTATCCTGTTTTCCTGCCTGTTTTCCAGTTCTGTGTCTGAACTGTGGTCTGTTCTTGTGAACACGCTTCTTGCCTGTTCTTTCGCCTTCTAGGGGCCGTATTCCTAGATCTGCCTGTCTGTGCCTTGCGGTATCTGTTCCCGTCTGAACAGAGTCCTGTTTGTGTCCTTGCCTTGCGGTATCTGTTCCTGTCTGAACTGAGTCCTGTCTATTTCTCCTGTCTTGCAGTATCTGTTCCCGTGTCTGAACTGAGTCCTGTCTATGTCTCCTGCCTTGTGGTATCAGTTCCCGTGTCTGAACTGAGTCCTGTCTGTGTACTCTTGCCTGCTGCCTTTCCTGGAGGCTGTATTTCCAGGCCTGTCTGTACACGCTCCTAGCCTGTTCCTCCCGCCTTCTAGGGGCCGATTACCTAGATCCGTTCCTGTATCTTGTCTGTCCTGTCTGAACACGCTCCTTGCCTGTTCGTCCCGCCTCTCTGGGGGCCGTATTCCCAGACCCACTCCTGTATCCCGCTGCAGTGTCGGTCTCTTCCGTACACTCAGTTCCAGTCTGAACTCTCTCCTATCCTTTACCTGTTTTGCCTCTATGTCCATTCCTTTCCTTTTTCTGCAGAGTCTGAACTCGTACCTAACTCCTGCTTGTTGTCTCTGTACTCCCGTTTGTGAGTTTGTGGTCCCCTCGCTACTTCACTGCAAGTACCCTGTGGGTATCTGGCTCTGCCTTTCCCTTCCTGTCTGTTCCGTGTGAACAGAGCCCTGTCCGTCCTGCTCTGACTCCTTGCTCACTGCTCCGGCAGCCTTGCTCCGCTCTTGCCCTTTTGCTCACTGCTCCGGCAGTCCTGTCCTGCCCTGCTTCTGCCCGCTGCTCCGGCAGTCCTGTCCTGCCCTGCTTCTGCCCGCTGCTCCGGCAGTCCTGTCCTGCCCTGCTTCTGCCCGCTGCTCCGGCAGTCCTGTCCTGCCCTGCTTCTGCCCGCTGCTCCGGCAGTCCTGTCCTGCCCTGCTTCTGCCCGCTGCTCCGGCAGTCCTGTCCTGCCCTGCTTGTGCTCGCTGCTCCTGCAGCCCCGTCCTGCTCTGTTCTTGCCCACCGCTTTGGGCGTTCCCTCTCTGCTGTGGTTGTCTACCGCATCTGCGGTTCTGTGACCCAGTCTGTACTGGGTCTTAACCTTTCTGTGCTCCAGCCCGTCCTTTCGGCCAGTACCTCCCTGCCTGCATACTCGCCTGTATCCACCCCTCTGCATACCTGCCGTGTTTGCTTACATCCACCAGTCTGTGCCAGCCTAACCTGCCTGTTCCAGTAATTCCAGTGTGGGTCAACCCCCGTGTCCGGAGTTTGACCTGGAGTAGCACCTGGTCCCTCTGCCCGGTTTCTCCCTGGTGCACTGGCGTCGTATGCCGTTGTGCCACCTTGGTCGGATCGGCCAGATACTTAGTCACGCCCCTCCAGGCACTCTCCGGTCCATGGTCCAGTGGAACCACAACACCCGCACACGCCAGTCAGTCCGGGCGTGTGCATAACACAATCGTTCCTTAGTTCAACAAAAATACTGGGGTTAATAAGTCCACAACTAGTGTTAATGCTGGGATGAGCCGGTCTATAATCTATTGTGAATGTTGTGGTCAGTTAGACCACAGACTATTGCAAATGATATAGACAGTCAGTCCACAGTATGGTATTATTACTGTGCTCGGTCGGTCCCCACCTATTGTAAATACAATGGTCAGTCGGTGCACAGTCTATTGTAAATGTTGTGGTCAGTCATTCCAGAGTATTGTATAACTACTGTGCTCAGTCAATGCACACCTAGTGTAAATGCTGTGTTCTGTCAGTCCCTGGTCTAGGGTGAATGCTGTGGTGAGTGTCGCGTAATCATGGTATTGATTGTGTCACCGCTCAGATCAGGTGGGTTATGAAATAAAAGACAGAGGATAATGAGAAGAAATGATCCTTATCTCTGTACCTGAGATATGGTGGTGTTATACTAGGAGTTGTGTATAGAAGATGTACATTTGAAAAAACACATACAGTATATTGTCATGTATCAGGAAGGTGGGTGTTATTACACCTCCGCCAGTCTAGAACTTAAGCCTAGACCAACGATTATCAGTAATTAATATGAGAATTAATTACCTGTTATGTGATTCCTCTGATTCTCTTCTTGTAGTCCACAAACAAAAATTTCGCATTCTAATATCTCATTGAGATTCAGTCACCTGTAAAAAGACAACCTATATGATAATATGTTCCTGCTACATGCTATACACACCAATAACACACTAGGGCCAAAATTACTTATCTCAGGGATAATGACTGTGGTTAGTCTTTCCACAGTTTATTGTAAAAGCTGTAGTCAGTCAGTCCACAGTCTACTGTAAATGTTGTGGTCAATCAATCCACAGTGTAGTGTAAATATTAGAATCAATCGGTCCTTAGTTCAACAAAAATACTGGGGTTAATAAGTCCACAACTAGTGTTAATGCTGGGATGAGCCGGTCTATAATCTATTGTGAATGTTGTGGTCAGTTAGACCACAGACTAGTGCAAATGATATAGACAGTCAGTCCACAGTATGGTATTATTACTGTGCTCGGTCGGTCCCCACCTAGTGTAAATACAATGGTCAGTCGGTGCACAGTCTATTGTAAATGTTGTGGTCAGCAATTCCAGAGTATTGTATAACTACTGTGCTCATTCAATGCACACCTAGTGTAAATGCTGTGTTCTGTCAGTCCCTGGTCTAGGGTGAATGCTGTGGTGAGTGTTGCATAATCATGGTATTGATTGTGTCACCGCTCAGATCAGGTGGGTTATGAAATAAAAGACAGAGGATAATGAGAAGAAATGATCCTTATATCTGTACCTGAGATATGGTGGTGTTATACTAGGAGTTGTGTATAGAAGATGTACATTTGAAAAAACACATACAGTATATTGTCATGTATCAGGAAGGTGGGTGTTATTACACCTCCGCCAGTCTAGAACTTAAGCCTAGACCAACGATTATCAGTAATTAATACGAGACTTAATTACCTGTTATG
The DNA here is from genome assembly GCF_046119375.1 of Phyllobates terribilis. Classification (NCBI taxonomy): domain Eukaryota; kingdom Metazoa; phylum Chordata; class Amphibia; order Anura; family Dendrobatidae; genus Phyllobates; species Phyllobates terribilis. The sequence goes on from NW_027362790.1 coordinate 5,257,272, forward strand.
TGATTCCTCTGATTCTCTTCTTGGAGTCCAGAAACAAAAATTTCACATTCTAATATCTCATTGGGATTCAGTCACCTGTAAAAAGACAACCTATATGATAATATGTTCCTGCTACATGCTATACACACCAATAACACACTAGGGCCAAAATTACTTATCTCAGGGATAATGACTGTGGTTAGTCTTGCCACAGTTTATTGTAAAAGCTGCAGTCACTCAGTCCACAGTCTACTGTAAATGTTGTGGTCAATCAATCCACAGTGTAGTGTAAATATTAGAATCAATCGGTCCTTAGTTCAACAAAAATACTGGGGTTAATAAGTCCACAACTAGTGTTAATGCTGGGATGAGCCGGTCTATAATCTATTGTGAATGTTGTGGTCAGTTAGACCACAGACTAATGCAAATGATATAGACAGTCAGTCCACAGTATGGTATTATTACTGTGCTCGGTCGGTCCCCACCTAGTGTAAATACAATGGTCAGTTGGTGCACAGTCTATTGTAAATGTTGTGGTCAGTAATTCCAGAGTATTGTATAACTACTGTGCTCAGTCAATGCACACCTAGTGTAAATGCTGTGTTCTGTCAGTCCCTGGTCTAGGGGGAATGCTGTGGTGAGTGTCGCGTAATCATGGTATTGATTGTGTCACCGCTCAGATCAGGTGGGTTATGAAATAAAAGACAGAAGATAATGAGAAGAAATGATCCTTATCTCTGTACCTGAGATATGGTGGTGTTATACTAGGAGTTGTGTATAGAAGATGTACATTTGAAAAAACACATACAGTATATTGTCATGTATCAGGAAGGTGGGTGTTATTACACCTCAGCCAGTCTAGAACTTAAGCCTAGACCAACGATTATCAGTAATTAATACGAGAATTAATTACCTGTTATGTGATTCCTCTGATTCTCTTCTTGGAGTCCACAAACAAAAATTTCACATTCTAATATCTCATTGGGATTCAGTCACCTGTAAAAAGACAACCTATATGATAATATGTTCCTGCTACATGCTATACACACCAATAACACACTAGGGCCAAAATTACTTATCTCAGGGATAATGACTGTGGTTAGTCTTTCCACAGTTTATTGTAAAAGCTGTAGTCACTCAGTCCACAGTCTACTGTAAATGTTGTGGTTAATCAATCCACAGTGTAGTGTAAATATTAGAATCAATCGTTCCTTAGTTCAACAAAAATACTGGGGTTAATAAGTCCACAACTAGTGTTAATGCTGGGATGAGCCGGTCTATAATCTATTGTGAATGTTGTGGTCAGTTAGACCACAGACTAATGCAAATGATATAGACAGTCAGTCCACAGTATGGTATTATTACTGTGCTCGGTCGGTCCCCACCTAGTGTAAATACAATGGTCAGTCGGTGCACAGTCTATTGTAAATGTTGTGGTCAGTAATTCCAGAGTATTGTATAACTACTGTGCTCAGTCAATGCACACCTAGTGTAAATGCTGTGTTCTGTCAGTCCCTGGTCTAGGGTGAATGCTGTGGTGAGTGTCGCGTAATCATGGTATTGATTGTGTCACCGCTCAGATCAGGTGGGTTATGAAATAAAAGACAGAGGATAATGAGAAGAAATGATCCTTATATCTGTACCTGAGATATGGTGGTGTTATACTAGGAGTTGTGTATAGAAGATGTACATTTGAAAAAACACATACAGTATATTGTCATGTATCAGGAAGGTGGGTGTTATTACACCTCCGCCAGTCTAGAAATTAAGCCTAGACCAACGATTATCAGTAATTAATACGAGAATTAATTACCTGTTATGTGATTCCTCTGATTCTCTTCTTGGAGTCCACAAACAAAAATTTCACATTCTAATATCTCATTGGGATTCAGTCACCTGTAAAAAGACAAACTATATGATAATATGTTCCTGCTACATGCTATACACACCAATAACACACTAGGGCCAAAATTACTTATCTCAGGGATAATGACTGTGGTTAGTCTTGCCACAGTTTATTGTAAAAGCTGTAGTCAGTCAGTCCACAGTCTACTGTAAATGCTGTGGTCAATCAATCCACAGTGTAGTATAAATATTAGAATCAATCGGTCCTTAGTTCAACAAAAATACTGGGGTTAATAAGTCCACAACTAGTGTTAATGCTGGGATGAGCCGGTCTATAATCTATCGTGAATGTTGTGGTCAGTTAGACCACAGACTAGTGCAAATGATATAGACAGTCAGTCCACAGTATGGTATTATTACTGTGCTCGGTCGGTCCCCACCTAGTGTAAATACAATGGTCAGTCGGTGCACAGTCTATTGTAAATGTTGTGGTTAGTCATTCCAGAGTATTGTATAACTACTGTGCTCAGTCAACGCACACCTAGTGTAAATGCTGTGTTCTGTCAGTCCCTGGTCTAGGGTGAATGCTGTGGTGAGTGTCGCGTAATCATGGTATTGATTGTGTCACCGCTCAGATCAGGTGGGTTATGAAATAAAAGACAGAGGATAATGAGACGAAATGATCCTTATCTCTGTACCTGAGATATGGTGGTGTTATACTAGGAGTTGTGTATAGAAGATGTACATTTGAAAAAACACATACAGTATATTGTCAGGTATCAGAAAGGTGGGTGTTATTACACCTCCGCCAGTCTAGAACTTAAGCCTAGACCAACGATTATCAGTAATTAATACGAGAATTAATTACCTGTTATGTGATTCCTCTGATTCTTTTCTTGTAGTCCAAAAACAAAAATTTCGCATTCTAATATCTCATTGGGATTCAGTCACCTGTAAAAAGACAACCTATATGATAATATGTTCCTGCTACATGCTATACACACCAATAACACACTAGGGCCAAAATTACTTATCTCAGGGATAATGACTGTGGTTAGTCTTTCCACAGTTTATTGTAAAAGCTGTAGTTAGTCAGTCCACAGTCTACTGTAAATGTTGTGGTCAATCAATCCACAGTGTAGTGTAAATATTAGAATCAATCGGTCCTTAGTTCAACAAAAATACTGGGGTTAATAAGTCCACAACTAGTGTTAATGCTGGGATGAGCCGGTCTATAATCTATTGTGAATGTTGTGGTCAGTTAGACCACAGACTAGTGCAAATGATATAGACAGTCAGTCCACAGTATGGTATTATTACTGTGCTTGGTCGGTCCCCACCTAGTGTAAATACAATGGTCAGTCGGTGCACAGTCTATTGTAAATGTTGTGGTCAGTAATTCCAGAGTATTGTATAACTACTGTGCTCAGTCAATGCACACCTAGTGTAAATGCTGTGTTCTGTCAGTCCCTGGTCTAGGGTGAATGCTGTGGTGAGTGTCGCGTAATCATGGTATTGATTGTGTCACCGCTCAGATCAGGTGGGTTATGAAATAAAAGACAGAGGATAATGAGAAGAAATGATCCGTATATCTGTACCTGAGATATGGTGGTGTTATACTAGGAGTTGTGTATAGAAGATGTACATTTGAAAAAACACATACAGTATATTGTCATGTATCAGGAAGGTGGGTGTTATTACACCTCCGCCAGTCTAGAACTTAAGCCTAGACCAACGATTATCAGTAATTAATACGAGAATTAATTACCTGTTATGTGATTCCTCTGATTCTCTTCTTGGAGTCCACAAACAAAAATTTCACATTCTAATATCTCATTGGGATTCAGTCACCTGTAAAAAGACAACCTATATGATAATATGTTCCTGCTACATGCTATACACACCAATAACACACTAGGGCCAAAATTACTTATCTCAGGGATAATGACTGTGGTTAGTCTTTCCACAGTTTATTGTAAAAGCTGTAGTCAGTCAGTCCACAGTCTACTGTAAATGTTGTGGTCAATCAATCCACAGTGTAGTGTAAATATTAGAATCAATCGGTCCTTAGTTCAACAAAAATACTGGGGTTAATAAGTCCACAACTAGTGTTAATGTTGGGATGAGCCGGTCTATAATCTATTGTGAATGTTGTGGTCAGTTAGACCACAGACTAGTGCAAATGATATAGACAGTCAGTCCACAGTATGGTATTATTACTGTGCTCGGTCGGTCCCCACCTAGTGTAAATACAATGGTCAGTCGGTGCACAGTCTATTGTAAATGTTGTGGTCAGTCATTCCAGAGTATTGTATAACTACTTTGCTCAGTCAATGCACACCTAGTGTAAATGCTGTGTTCTGTCAGTCCCTGGTCTAGGGTGAATGCTGTGGTGAGTGTCGCGCAATCATGGTATTGATTGTGTCACCGCTCAGATCAGGTGGGTTATGAAATTAAAGACAGAGGATAATGAGAAGAAATGATCCTTATCTCTGTACCTGAGATATGGTGGTGTTATACTAGGAGTTGTGTATAGAAGATGTACATTTGAAAAAACACATACAGTATATTGTCATGTATCAGGAAGGTGGGTGTTATTACACCTCCGCCAGTCTAGAACTTAAGCCTAGACCAACGATTATCAGTAATTAATACGAGAATTAATTACCTGTTATGTGATTCCTCTGATTCTTTTCTTGTAGTCCACAAACAAAAATTTTGCATTCTAATATCTCATTGGGATTCAGTCACCTGTAAAAAGACAACCTATATGATAATATGTTCCTGCTACATGCTATACACACCAATAACACACTAGGGCCAAAATTACTTATCTCAGGGATAATGACTGTGGTTAGTCTTTCCACAGTTTATTGTAAAAGCTGTAGTCAGTCAGTCCACAGTCTACTGTAAATGTTGTGGTCAATCAATCCACAGTGTAGTGTAAATATTAGAATCAATCGGTCCTTAGTTCAACAAAAATACTGGGGTTAATAAGTCCACAACTAGTGTTAATGCTGGGATGAGCCGGTCTATAATCTATTGTGAATGTTGTGGTCAGTTAGACCACAGACTAGTGCAAATGATATAGACAGTCAGTCCACAGTATGGTATTATTACTGTGCTCGGTCGGTCCCCACCTAGTGTAAATACAATGGTCAGTCGGTGCACAGTCTATTGTAAATGTTGTGGTCAGTAATTCCAGAGTATTGTATAACTACTGTGCTCAGTCAATGCACACCTAGTGCAAATGCTGTGTTCTGTCAGTCCCTGGTCTAGGGTGAATGCTGTGGTGAGTGTCACGTAATCATGGTATTGATTGTGTCACCGCTCAGATCAGGTGGGTTATGAAATAAAAGACAGAGGATAATGAGAAGAAATGATCCTTATCTCTGTACCTGAGATATGGTGGTGTTATACTAGGAGTTGTGTATAGAAGATGTACATTTGAAAAAACACATACAGTATATTGTCATGTATCAGGAAGGTGGGTGTTATTACACCTCCGCCAGTCTAGAACTTAAGCCTAGACCAACGATTATCAGTAATTAATACGAGAATTAATTACCTGTTATGTGATTCCTCTGATTCTCTTCTTGGAGTCCACAAACAAAAATTTCACATTCTAATATCTCATTGGGATTCAGTCACCTGTAAAAAGACAAACTATATGATAATATGTTCCTGCTACATGCTATACACACCAATAACACACTAGGGCCAAAATTACTTATCTCAGGGATAATGACTGTGGTTAGTCTTGCCACAGTTTATTGTAAAAGCTGTAGTCAGTCAGTCCACAGTCTACTGTAAATGTTGTGGTTAATCAATCCACAGTGTAGTGTAAATATTAGAATCAATCGTTCCTTAGTTCAACAAAAATACTGGGGTTAATAAGTCCACAACTAGTGTTAATGCTGGGATGAGCCGGTCTATAATCTATTGTGAATGTTGTGGTCACTTAGACCACAGACTAGTGCAAATGATATAGACAGTCAGTCCACAGTATGGTATTATTACTGTGCTCGGTCGGTCCCCACCTAGTGTAATTACAATGGTCAGTCAGTGCACAGTCTATTGTAAATGTTGTGGTCAGTCATTCCAGAGTATTGTATAACTACTGTGCTCAGTCAATGCACACCTAGTGTAAATGCTGTGTTCTGTCAGTCCCTGGTCTAGGGTGAATGCTGTGGTGAGTGTCGCGCAATCATGGTATTGATTGTGTCACCGCTCAGATCAGGTGGGTTATGAAATTAAAGACAGAGGATAATGAGAAGAAATGATCCTTATCTCTGTACCTGAGATATGGTGGTGTTATACTAGGAGTTGTGTATAGAAGATGTACATTTGAAAAAACACATACAGTATATTGTCATGTATCAGGAAGGTGGGTGTTATTACACCTCCGCCAGTCTAGAACTTAAGCCTAGACCAACGATTATCAGTAATTAATACGAGAATTAATTACCTGTTATGTGATTCCTCTGATTCTCTTCTTGTAGTCCACAAAAAAAATTTCGCATTCTAATATCTCATTGGGATTCAGTCACCTGTAAAAACACAACCTATATGATAGTATGTTCCTGCTACATGCTATACACACCAATAACACACTAGGGCCAAAATTACTTATCTCAGGGATAATGACTGTGGTTAGTCTTTCCACAGTTTATTGTAAAAGCTGTAGTCAGTCAGTCCACAGTCTACTGTAAATGTTGTGGTCAATCAATCCACAGTGTAGTGTAAATATTAGAATCAATCGGTCCTTAGTTCAACAAAAATACTGGGGTTAATAAGTCCACAACTAGTGTTAATGCTGGGATGAGCCGGTCTATAATCTATTGTGAATGTTGTGGTCAGTTAGGCCACAGACTAGTGCAAATGATATAGACAGTCAGTCCACAGTATGGTATTATTACTGTGCTCGGTCGGTCCCCACCTAGTGTAAATACAATGGTCAGTCGGTGCACAGTCTATTGTAAATGTTGTGGTCAGTCATTCCAGAGTATTGTATAACTATTGTGCTCAGTCAATGCACACCTAGTGTAAATGCTGTGTTCTGTCAGTCCCTGGTCTAGGGTGAATGCTGTGGTGAGTGTCGCGTAATCATGGTATTGATTGTGTCACCGCTCAGATCAGGTGGGTTATGAAATAAAAGACAGAGGATAATGAGAAGAAATGATCCGTATATCTGTACCTGAGATATGGTGGTGTTATACTAGGAGTTGTGTATAGAAGATGTACATTTGAAAAAACACATACAGTATATTGTCATGTATCAGGAAGGTGGGTGTTATTACACCTCCGCCAGTCTAGAACTTAAGCCTAGACCAACGATTATCAGTAATTAATATGAGAATTAATTACCTGTTATGTGATTCCTCTGATTCTCTTCTTGGAGTACACAAACAAAAATTTCACATTCTAATATCTCATTGGGATTCAGTCACCTGTAAAAAGACAACCTATATGATAATATGTTCCTGCTACATGCTGTACACACCAATAACACACTAGGGCCAAAATTACTTATCTCAGGGATAATGACTGTGGTTAGTCTTTCCACAGTTTATTGTAAAAGCTGTAGTCACTCAGTCCACAGTCTACTGTAAATGTTGTGGTCAATCAATCCACAGTGTAGTGTAAATATTAGAATCAATCGGTCCTTAGTTCAACAAAAATACTGGGGTTAATAAGTCCACAACTAGTGTTAATGTTGGGATGAGCCGGTCTATAATCTATTGTGAATGTTGTGGTCAGTTAGACCACAGACTAGTGCAAATGATATAGACAGTCAGTCCACAGTATGGTATTATTACTGTGCTCGGTCGGTCCCCACCTAGTGTAAATACAATGGTCAGTCGGTGCACAGTCTATTGTAAATGTTGTGGTCAGTCATTCCAGAGTATTGTATAACTACTGTGCTCAGTCAATGCACACCTAGTGTAAATGCTGTGTTCTGTCAGTCCCTGGTCTAGGGTGAATGCTGTGGTGAGTGTCGCGCAATCATGGTATTGATTGTGTCACCGCTCAGATCAGGTGGGTTATGAAATTAAAGACAGAGGATAATGAGAAGAAATGATCCTTATCTCTGTACCTGAGATATGGTGGTGTTATACTAGGAGTTGTGTATAGAAGATGTACATTTGAAAAAACACATACAGTATATTGTCATGTATCAGGAAGGTGGGTGTTATTACACCTCCGCCAGTCTAGAACTTAAGCCTAGACCAACGATTATCAGTAATTAATACGAGAATTAATTACCTGTTATGTGATTCCTCTGATTCTCTTCTTGTAGTCCACAAACAAAAATTTCACATTCTAATATCTCATTGGGATTCAGTCACCTGTAAAAACACAACCTATATGATAATATGTTCCTGCTACATGCTATACACACCAATAACACACTAGGGCCAAAATTACTTATCTCAGGGATAATGACTGTGGTTAGTCTTACCACAGTTTATTGTAAAAGCTGTAGTAAGTCAGTCCACAGTCTTCTGTAAATGTTGTGGTCAATCAATCCACAGTGTAGTGTAAATATTAGAATCAATCGGTCCTTAGTTCAACAAAAATACTGGGGTTAATAAGTCCACAACTAGTGTTAATGCTGGGATGAGCTGGTCTATAATCTATTGTGAATGTTGTGGTCAGTTAGACCACAGACTAGTGCAAATGATATAGACAATCAGTCCACAGTATGGTATTATTACTGTGCTCGGTCGGTCCCCACCTATTGTAAATACAATGGTCAGTCGGTGCACAGTCTATTGTAAATGTTGTGGTCAGTCATTCCAGAGTATTGTATACCTACTGTGCTCAGTCAATGCACACCTAGTGTAAATGCTGTGTTCTGTCAGTCCCTGGTCTAGGGTGAATGCTGTGGTGAGTGTCGCGTAATCATTGTATTGATTGTGACACCGCTCAGATCAGGTGGGTTATGAAATAAAAGACAGAGGATAATGAGAAGAAATGATCCTTATCTCTGTACCTGAGATATGGTTGTGTTATACTAGGAGTTGTGTATAGAAGATGTACATTTGAAAAAACACATACAGTATATAGTCATGTATCAGGAAGGTGGGTGTTATTACACCTCCGCCAGTCTAGAACTTAAGCCTAGACCAACGATTATCAGTAATTAATACGAGATTTAATTACCTGTTATGTGATTCCTCTGATTCTCTTCTTGGAGTCCACAAACAAAAATTTCACATTCTAATATCTCATTGGGATTCAGTCACCTGTAAAAAGACAACCTATATGATAATATGTTCCTGCTACATGCTATACACACCAATAACACACTAGGGCCAAAATTACTTATCTCAGGGATAATGACTGTGGTTAGTCTTGCCACAGTTTATTGTAAAAGCTGTAGTCACTCAGTCCACAGTCTACTGTAAATGTTGTGGTCAATCAATCCACAGTGTAGTGTAAATATTAGAATCAATCGGTCCTTAGTTCAACAAAAATACTGGGGTTAATAAGTCCACAACTAGTGTTAATGCTGGGATGAGCCGGACTATAATCTATTGTGAATGTTGTGGTCAGTTAGACCACAGACTAGTGCAAATGATATAGACAGTCAGTCCACAGTATGGTATTATTACTGTGCTCGGTCGGTCCCCACCTAGTGTAAATACAATGGTCAGTCGGTGCACAGTCTATTGTAAATGTTGTGGTCAGTAATTCCAGAGTATTGTATAACTACTGTGCTCAGTCAATGCACACCTAGTGTAAATGCTGTGTTCTGTCAGTCCCTGGTCTAGGGTGAATGCTGTGGTGAGTGTCGCGTAATCATGGTATTGATTGTGTCACCGCTCAGATCAGGTGGGTTATGAAATAAAAGACAGAGGATAATGAGAAGAAATGATCCTTATCTCTGTACCTGAGATATGGTGGTGTTATACTAGGAGTTGTGTATAGAAGATGTACATTTGAAAAAACACATACAGTATATTGTCATGTATCAGGAAGGTGGGTGTTATTACACCTCCGCCAGTCTAGAACTTAAGCCTAGACCAACGATTATCAGTAATTAATACGAGAATTAATTACCTGTTATGTGATTCCTCTGATTCTCTTCTTGGAGTACACAAACAAAAATTTCACATTCTAATATCTCATTGGGATTCAGTCACCTGTAAAAAGACAAACTATATGATAATATGTTCCTGCTACATGCTATACACACCAATAACACACTAGGGCCAAAATTACTTATCTCAGGGATAATGACTGTGGTTAGTCTTGCCACAGTTTATTGTAAAAGCTGTAGTCAGTCAGTCCTCAGTCTACTGTAAATGTTGTGGTTAATCAATCCACAGTGTAGTGTAAATATTAGAATCAATCGTTCCTTAGTTCAACAAAAATACTGGGGTTAATAAGTCCACAACTAGTGTTAATGCTGGGATGAGACGGTCTATAATCTATTGTGAATGTTGTGGTCAGTTAGACCACAGACTAGTGCAAATGATATAGACAGTCAGTCCACAGTATGGTATTATTACTGTGCTTGGTCGGTCCCCACCTAGTGTAAATACAATGGTCAGTCGGTGCACAGTCTATTGTAAATGTTGTGGTCAGTAATTCCAGAGTATTGTATAACTACTGTGCTCAGTCAACGCACACCTAGTGTAAATGCTGTGTTCTGTCAGTCCCTGGTCTAGGGTGAATGCTGTGGTGAGTGTCGCGTAATCATGGTATTGATTGTGTCACCGCTCAGATCAGGTGGGTTATGAAATAAAAGACAGAGGATAATGAGAAGAAATGATCCGTATATCTGTACCTGAGATATGGTGGTGTTATACTAGGAGTTGTGTATAGAAGATGTACATTTGAAAAAACACATACAGTATATTGTCATGTATCAGGAAGGTGGGTGTTATTACACCTCCGCCAGTCTAGAACTTAAGCCTAGACCAACGATTATCAGTAATTAATACGAGAATTAATTACCTGTTATGTGATTCCTCTGATTCTTTTCTTGTAGTCCACAAACAAAAATTTTGCATTCTAATATCTCATTGGGATTCAGTCACCTGTAAAAAGACAACCTATATGATAATATGTTCCTGCTACATGCTATACACACCAATAACACACTAGGGCCAAAATTACTTATCTCAGGGATAATGACTGTGGTTAGTCTTTCCACAGTTTATTGTAAAAGCTGTAGTCAGTCAGTCCACAGTCTACTGTAAATGTTGTGGTCAATCAATCCACAGTGTAGTGTAAATATTAGAATCAATCGGTCCTTAGTTCAACAAAAATACTGGGGTTAATAAGTCCACAACTAGTGTTAATGCTGGGATGAGCCGGTCTATAATCTATTGTGAATGTTGTGGTCAGTTAGACCACAGACTAGTGCAAATGATATAGACAGTCAGTCCACAGTATGGTATTATTACTGTGCTCGGTCGGTCCCCACCTAGTGTAAATACAATGGTCAGTCGGTGCACAGTCTATTGTAAATGTTGTGGTCAGTAATTCCAGAGTATTGTATAACTACTGTGCTCAGTCAATGCACACCTAGTGTAAATGCTGTGTTCTGTCAGTCCCTGGTCTAGGGTGAATGCTGTGGTGAGTGTCGCGCAATCATGGTATTGATTGTGTCACCACTCAGATCAGGTGGGTTATGAAATTAAAGACAGAGGATAATGAGAAGAAATGATCCTTATCTCTGTACCTGAGATATGGTGGTGTTATACTAGGAGTTGTGTATAGAAGATGTACATTTGAAAAAACACATACAGTATATTGTCATGTATCAGGAAGGTGGGTGTTATTACACCTCCGCCAGTCTAGAACTTAAGCCTAGACCAACGATTATCAGTAATTAATACGAGAATTAATTACCTGTTATGTGTTTCCTCTGATTCTCTTCTTGGAGTCCACAAACAAAAATTTCACATTCTAATATCTCATTGGGATTCAGTCACCTGTAAAAAGACAACCTATATGATAATATGTTCCTGCTACATGCTATACACACCAATAACACACTAGGGCCAAAATTACTTATCTCAGGGATAATGACTGTGGTTAGTCTTTCCACAGTTTATTGTAAAAGCTGTAGTCAGTCAGTCCACAGTCTACTGTAAATGTTGTGGTCAATCAATCCACAGTGTAGTGTAAATATTAGAATCAATCGGTCCTTAGTTCAACAAAAATACTGGGGTTAATAAGTCCACAACTAGTGTTAATGTTGGGATGAGCCGGTCTATAATCTATTGTGAATGTTGTGGTCAGTTAGACCACAGACTAGTGCAAATGATATAGACAGTCAGTCCACAGTATGGTATTATTACTGTGCTCGGTCGGTCCCCACCTAGTGTAAATACAATGGTCAGTCGGTGCACAGTCTATTGTAAATGTTGTGGTCAGTCATTCCAGAGTATTGTATAACTACTGTGCTCAGTCAATGCACACCTAGTGTAAATGCTGTGTTCTGTCAGTCCCTGGTCTAGGGTGAATGCTGTGGTGAGTGTCGCGTAATCATGGTATTGATTGTGTCACCGCTCAGATCAGGTGGGTTATGAAATTAAAGACAGAGGATAATGAGAAGAAATGATCCTTATCTCTGTACCTGAGATATGGTGGTGTTATACTAGGAGTTGTGTATAGAAGATGTACATTTGAAAAAACACATACAGTATATTGTCATGTATCAGGAAGGTGGGTGTTATTACACCTCCGCCAGTCTAGAACTTAAGCCTAGACCAACGATTATCAGTAATTAATACGAGAATTAATTACCTGTTATGTGATTCCTCTGATTCTCTTCTTGGAGTACACAAACAAAAATTTCACATTCTAATATCTCATTGGGATTCAGTCAACTGTAAAAAGACAAACTATATGATAATATGTTCCTGCTACATGCTATACACACCAATAACACACTAGGGCCAAAATTACTTATCTCAGGGATAATGACTGTGGTTAGTCTTGCCACAGTTTATTGTAAAAGCTGTAGTCAGTCAGTCCACAGTCTACTGTAAATGTTGTGGTTAATCAATCCACAGTGTAGTGTAAATATTAGAATCAATCGTTCCTTAGTTCAACAAAAATACTGGGGTTAATAAGTCCACAACTAGTGTTAATGCTGGGATGAGCCGGTCTATAATCTATTGTGAATGTTGTGGTCAGTTAGACCACAGACTAGTGCAAATGATATAGACAGTCAGTCCACAGTATGGTATTATTACTGTGCTTGGTCGGTCCCCACCTAGTGTAAATACAATGGTCAGTCGGTGCACAGTCTATTGTAAATGTTGTGGTCAGTAATTCCAGAGTATTGTATAACTACTGTGCTCAGTCAATGCACACCTAGTGTAAATGCTGTGTTCTGTCAGTCCCTGGTCTAGGGTGAATGCTGTGGTGAGTGTCGCGTAATCATGGTATTGATTGTGTCACCGCTCAGATCAGGTGGGTTATGAAATAAAAGACAGAGGATAATGAGAAGAAATGATCCGTATATCTGTACCTGAGATATGGTGGTGTTATACTAGGAGTTGTGTATAGAAGATGTACATTTGAAAAAACACATACAGTATATTGTCATGTATCAGGAAGGTGGGTGTTATTACACCTCCGCCAGTCTAGAACTTAAGCCTAGACCAACGATTATCAGTAATTAATACGAGAATTAATTACCTGTTATGTGATTCCTCTGATTCTCTTCTTGGAGTCCACAAACAAAAATTTCACATTCTAATATCTCATTGGGATTCAGTCACCTGTAAAAAGACAACCTATATGATAATATGTTCCTGCTACATGCTATACACACCAATAACACACTAGGGCCAAAATTACTTATCTCAGGGATAATGACTGTGGTTAGTCTTTCCACAGTTTATTGTAAAAGCTGTAGTCAGTCAGTCCACAGTCTACTGTAAATGTTGTGGTCAATCAATCCACAGTGTAGTGTAAATATTAGAATCAATCGGTCCTTAGTTCAACAAAAATACTGGGGTTAATAAGTCCACAACTAGTGTTAATGTTGGGATGAGCCGGTCTATAATCTATTGTGAATTTTGTGGTCAGTTAGACCACAGACTAGTGCAAATGATATAGACAGTCAGTCCACAGTATGGTATTATTACTGTGCTCGGTCGGTCCCCACCTAGTGTAAATACAATGGTCAGTCGGTGCACAGTCTATTGTAAATGTTGTGGTCAGTCATTCCAGAGTATTGTATAACTACTGTGCTTAGTCAATGCACACCTAGTGTAAATGCTGTGTTCTGTCAGTCCCTGGTCTAGGGTGAATGCTGTGGTGAGTGTCGCGCAATCATGGTATTGATTGTGTCACCGCTCAGATCAGGTGGGTTATGAAATTAAAGACAGAGGATAATGAGAAGAAATGATCCGTATATCTGTACCTGAGATATGGTGGTGTTATACTAGGAGTTGTGTATAGAAGATGTACATTTGAAAAAACACATACAGTATATTGTCATGTATCAGGAAGGTGGGTGTTATTACACCTCCGCCAGTCTAGAACTTAAGCCTAGACCAACGATTATCAGTAATTAATACGAGAATTAATTACCTGTTATGTGATTCCTCTGATTCTCTTCTTGGAGTCCACAAACAAAAATTTCACATTCTAATATCTCATTGGGATTCAGTCACCTGTAAAAAGACAACCTATATGATAATATGTTCCTGCTACATGCTATACACACCAATAACACACTAGGGCCAAAATTACTTATCTCAGGGATAATGACTGTGGTTAGTCTTTCCACAGTTTATTGTAAAAGCTGTAGTCAGTCAGTCCACAGTCTACTGTAAATGTTGTGGTCAATCAATCCACAGTGTAGTGTAAATATTAGAATCAATCGGTCCTTAGTTCAACAAAAATACTGGGGTTAATAAGTGCACAACTAGTGTTAATGTTGGGATGAGCCGGTCTATAATCTATTGTGAATGTTGTGGTCAGTTAGACCACAGACTAGTGCAAATGATATAGACAGTCACTCCACAGTATGGTATTATTACTGTGCTCGGTCGGTCCCCACCTAGTGTAATTACAATGGTCAGTCAGTGCACAGTCTATTGTAAATGTTGTGGTCAGTAATTCCAGAGTATTGTATAACTACTGTGCTCAGTCAATGCACACCTAGTGTAAATGCTGTGTTCTGTCAGTCCCTGGTCTAGGGTGAATGCTGTGGTGAGTGTCGCGTAATCATGGTATTGATTGTGTCACCGCTCAGATCAGGTGGGTTATGAAATAAAAGACAGAGGATAATGAGAAGAAATGATCCGTATATCTGTACCTGAGATATGGTGGTGTTATACTAGGAGTTGTGTATAGAAGATGTACATTTGAAAGAACACATACAGTATATTGTCATGTATCAGGAAGGTGGGTGTTATTACACCTCCGCCAGTCTAGAACTTAAGCCTAGACCAACGATTATCAGTAATTAATACGAGAATTAATTACCTGTTATGTGATTCCTCTGATTCTCTTCTTGGAGTCCACAAACAAAAATTTCACATTCTAATATCTCATTGGGATTCAGTCACCTGTAAAAAGACAACCTATATGATAATATGTTCCTGCTACATGCTATACACACCAATAACACACTAGGGCCAAAATTACTTATCTCAGGGATAATGACTGTGGTTAGTCTTTCCACAGTTTATTGTAAAAGCTGTAGTCAGTCAGTCCACAGTCTACTGTAAATGTTGTGGTCAATCAATCCACAGTGTAGTGTAAATATTAGAATCAATCCGTCCTTAGTTCAACAAAAATACTGGGGTTAATAAGTCCACAACTAGTGTTAATGTTGGGATGAGCCGGTCTATAATCTATTGTGAATTTTGTGGTCAGTTAGACCACAGACTAGTGCAAATGATATAGACAGTCAGTCCACAGTATGGTATTATTACTGTGCTCGGTCGGTCCCCACCTAGTGTAAATACAATGGTCAGTCGGTGCACAGTCTATTGTAAATGTTGTGGTCAGTCATTCCAGAGTATTGTATAACTACTGTGCTCAGTCAATGCACACCTAGTGTAAATGCTGTGTTCTGTCAGTCCCTGGTCTAGGGTGAATGCTGTGGTGAGTGTCGCGCAATCATGGTATTGATTGTGTCACCGCTCAGATCAGGTGGGTTATGAAATTAAAGACAGAGGATAATGAGAAGAAATGATCCGTATATCTGTACCTGAGATATGGTGGTGTTATACTAGGAGTTGTGTATAGAAGATGTACATTTGAAAAAACACATACAGTATATTGTCATGTATCAGGAAGGTGGGTGTTATTACACCTCCGCCAGTCTAGAACTTAAGCCTAGACCAACGATTATCAGTAATTAATACGAGAATTAATTACCTGTTATGTGATTCCTCTGATTCTCTTCTTGGAGTCCACAAACAAAAATTTCACATTCTAATATCTCATTGGGATTCAGTCACCTGTAAAAAGACAACCTATATGATAATATGTTCCTGCTACATGCTATACACACCAATAACACACTAGGGCCAAAATTACTTATCTCAGGGATAATGACTGTGGTTAGTCTTTCCACAGTTTATTGTAAAAGCTGTAGTCAGTCAGTCCACAGTCTACTGTAAATGTTGTGGTCAATCAATCCACAGTGTAGTGTAAATATTAGAATCAATCGGTCCTTAGTTCAACAAAAATACTGGGGTTAATAAGTCCACAACTAGTGTTAATGTTGGGATGAGCCGGTCTATAATCTATTGTGAATGTTGTGGTCAGTTAGACCACAGACTAGTGCAAATGATATAGACAGTCAGTCCACAGTATGGTATTATTACTGTGCTCGGTCGGTCCCCACCTAGTGTAATTACAATGGTCAGTCAGTGCACAGTCTATTGTAAATGTTGTGGTCAGTAATTCAAGAGTATTGTATAACTACTGTGCTCAGTCAATGCACACCTAGTGTAAATGCTGTGTTCTGTCAGTCCCTGGTCTAGGGTGAATGCTGTGGTGAGTGTCGCGCAATCATGGTATTGATTGTGTCACCGCTCAGATCAGGTGGGTTATGAAATTAAAGACAGAGGATAATGAGAAGAAATGATCCTTATCTCTGTACCTGAGATATGGTGGTGTTATACTAGGAGTTGTGTATAGAAGATGTACATTTGAAAAAACACATACAGTATATTGTCATGTATCAGGTAGGTGGGTGTTATTACACCTCCGCCAGTCTAGAACTTAAGCCTAGACCAACGATTATCAGTAATTAATACGAGAATTAATTACCTGTTATGTGATTCCTCTGATTCTCTTCTTGGAGTCCACAAACAAAAATTTCACATTCTAATATCTCACTGGGATTCAGTCACCTGTAAAAAGACAACCTATATGATAATATGTTCATGCTACATGCTATACACACCAATAACACACTAGGGCCAAAATTACTTATCTCAGGGATAATGACTGTGGTTAGTCTTTCCACAGTTTATTGTAAAAGCTGTAGTCAGTCAGTCCACAGTCTACTGTAAATGTTGTGGTCAATCAATCCACAGTGTAGTGTAAATATTAGATTCAATCGGTCCTTAGTTCAACAAAAATACTGGGGTTAATAAGTCCACAACTAGTGTTAATGCTGGGATGAGACGGTCTATAATCTATTGTGAATGTTGTGGTCAGTTAGACCACAGACTAGTGCAAATGATATAGACAGTCAGTCCACAGTATGGTATTATTACTGTGCTTGGTCGGTCCCCACCTAGTGTAAATACAATGGTCAGTCGGTGCACAGTCTATTGTAAATGTTGTGGTCAGTAATTCCAGAGTATTGTATAACTACTGTGCTCAGTCAATGCACACCTAGTGTAAATGCTGTGTTCTGTCAGTCCCTGGTCTAGGGTGAATGCTGTGGTGAGTGTCACGTAATCATGGTATTGATTGTGTCACCGCTCAGATCAGGTGGGTTATGAAATAAAAGACAGAGGATAATGAGAAGAAATGATCCTTATCTCTGTACCTGAGATATGGTGGTGTTATACTAGGAGTTGTGTATAGAAGATGTACATTTGAAAAAACACATACAGTATATTGTCATGTATCAGGAAGGTGGGTGTTATTACACCTCCGCCAGTCTAGAACTTAAGCCCAGACCAACGATTATCAGTAATTAATACGAGAATTAATTACCTGTTATGTGATTCCTCTGATTCTCTTCTTGGAGTACACAAACAAAAATTTCACATTCTAATATCTCATTGGGATTCAGTCACCTGTAAAAAGACAACCTATATGATAATATGTTCCTGCTACATGCTATACACACCAATAACACACTAGGGCCAAAATTACTTATCTCAGGGATAATGACTGTGGTTAGTCTTGCCACAGTTTATTGTAAAAGCTGTAGTCAGTCAGTCCACTGTCTACTGTAAATGTTGTGGTTAATCAATCCACAGTGTAGTGTAAATATTAGAATCAATCGTTCCTTAGTTCAACAAAAATACTGGGGTTAATAAATCCACAACTAGTGTTAATGCTGGGATGAGCCGGTCTATAATCTATTGTGAATGTTGTGGTCAGTTAGACCACAGACTAGTGCAAATGATATAGACAGTCAGTCCACAGTATGGTATTATTACTGTGCTCGGTCGGTCCCCACCTAGTGTAAATACAATGGTCAGTCGGTGCACAGTCTATTGTAAATGTTGTGGTCAGTCATTCCAGAGTATTGTATAACTACTGTGCTCAGTCAATGCACACCTAGTGTAAATGCTGTGTTCTGTCAGTCCCTGGTCTAGGGTGAATGCTGTGGTGAGTGTCGCGCAATCATGGTATTGATTGTGTCACCACTCAGATCAGGTGGGTTATGAAATTAAAGACAGAGGATAATGAGAATAAATGATCCTTATCTCTGTACCTGAGATATGGTGGTGTTATACTAGGAGTTGTGTATAGAAGATGTACATTTGAAAAAACACATACAGTATATTGTCATGTATCAGGAAGGTGGGTGTTATTACACCTCCGCCAGTCTAGAACTTAAGCCTAGACCAACGATTATCAGTAATTAATACGAGAATTAATTACCTGTTATGTGTTTCCTCTGATTCTCTTATTGGAGTCCACAAACAAAAATTTCACATTCTAATATCTCATTGGGATTCAGTCACCTGTAAAAAGACAACCTATATGATAATATGTTCCTGCTACATGCTATACACACCAATAACACACTAGGGCCAAAATTACTTATCTCAGGGATAATGACTGTGGTTAGTCTTTCCACAGTTTATTGTAAAAGCTGTAGTCAGTCAGTCCACAGTCTACTGTAAATGTTGTGGTCAATCAATCCACAGTGTAGTGTAAATATTAGAATCAATCGGTCCTTAGTTCAACAAAAATACTGGGGTTAATAAGTCCACAACTAGTGTTAATGTTGGGATGAGCCGGTCTATAATCTATTGTGAATGTTGTGGTCAGTTAGACCACAGACTAGTGCAAATGATATAGACAGTCACTCCACAGTATGGTATTATTACTGTGCTCGGTCGGTCCCCACCTAGTGTAATTACAATGGTCAGTCAGTGCACAGTCTATTGTAAATGTTGTGGTCAGTCATTCCAGAGTATTGTATAACTACTGTGCTCAGTCAATGCACACCTAGTGTAAATGCTGTGTTCTGTCAGTCCCTGGTCTAGGGTGAATGCTGTGGTGAGTGTCGCGTAATCATGGTATTGATTGTGTCACCGCTCAGATCAGGTGGGTTATGAAATAAAAGACAGAGGATAATGAGAAGAAATGATCCTTATATCTGTACCTGAGATATGGTGGTGTTATACTAGGAGTTGTGTATAGAAGATGTACATTTGAAAAAACACATACAGTATATTGTCATGTATCAGGAAGGTGGGTGTTATTACACCTCCGCCAGTCTAGAACTTAAGCCTAGACCAACGATTATCAGTAATTAATACGAGAATTAATTACCTGTTATGTGATTCCTCTGATTCTCTTCTTGGAGTCCACAAACAAAAATTTCACATTCTAATATCTCATTGGGATTCAGTCACCTGTAAAAAGACAACCTATATGATAATATGTTCCTGCTACATGCTATACACACTAATAACACACTAGGGCCAAAATTACTTATCTCAGGGTGAATGACTGTGGTTAGTCTTTCCACAGTTTATTGTAAAAGCTGTAGTCAGTCAGTCCACAGTCTACTGTAAATGTTGTGGTCAATCAATCCACAGTGTAGTGGAAATATTAGAATCAATCGGTCATTAGTTCAACAAAAATACTGGGGTTAATAATTCCACAACTAGTGTTAATGCTGGGATGAGCCGGTCTATAATCTATTGTGAATGTTGTGGTCAGTTAGACCACAGACTAGTGCAAATGATATAGATAGTCAGTCCACAGTATGGTATTATTACTGTGTTCGGTCGGTCCCCACCTAGTGTAAATACTATGGTCAGTCGGTGCACAGTCTATTGTAAATGTTGTGGTCAGTCATTCCAGAGTATTGTATAACTACTGTGCTCAGTCAGCGCACACCTAGTGTAAATGCTGTGTTCTGTCAGTCCCTGGTCTAGGGTGAATGCTGTGGTGAGTGTCGCGTAATCATGGTATTGATTGTGTCACCGCTCAGATCAGGTGTGTTATGAAATAAAATACAGAGGATAATGAGAAGAAATGATCCTTATCTCTGTACCTGAGATATGGTGGTGTTATACTAGGAGTTGTGTATAGAAGATGTACATTTGAAAAAACACATACAGTATATTGTCATGTATCAGGAAGGTGGGTGTTATTACACCTCCGCCAGTCTAGAACTTAAGCCTAGACCAACGATTATCAGTAATTAATACGAGAATTAATTACCTTTTATGTGATTCCTCTGATTCTCTTCTTGGAGTCCACAAACAAAAATTTCACATTCTAATATCTCATTGGGATTCAGTCACCTGTAAAAAGACAACCTATATGATAATATGTTCCTGCTACATGCTATACACACCAATAACATACTAGGGCCAAAATTACTTATCTCAGGGATAATGACTGTGGTTAGTCTTTCCACAGTTTATTGTAAAAGCTGTAGTCAGTCAGTCCACAGTCTACTGTAAATGTTGTGGTCAATCAATCCACAGTGTAGTGGAAATATTAGAATCAATCGGTCATTAGTTCAACAAAAATACTGGGGTTAATAATTCCACAACTAGTGTTAATGCTGGGATGAGCCGGTCTATAATCTATTGTGAATGTTGTGGTCAGTTAGACCACAGACTAGTGCAAATGATATAGATAGTCAGTCCACAGTATGGTATTATTACTGTGTTCGGTCGGTCCCCACCTAGTGTAAATACTATGGTCAGTCGGTGCACAGTCTATTGTAAATGTTGTGGTCAGTCATTCCAGAGTATTGTATAACTACTGTGCTCAGTCAGCGCACACCTAGTGTAAATGCTGTGTTCTGTCAGTCCCTGGTCTAGGGTGAATGCTGTGGTGAGTGTCGCGTAATCATGGTATTGATTGTGTCACCGCTCAGATCAGGTGGGTTATGAAATAAAAGTCAGAGGATAATGAGAAGAAATGATCCTTATCTCTGTACCTGAGATATGGTGGTGTTATACTAGGAGTTGTGTATAGAAGATGTACATTTGAAAAAACACATACAGTATATTGTCATGTATCAGGAAGGTGGGTGTTATTACACCTCCGCCAGTCTAGAACTTAAGCCTAGACCAACGATTATCAGTAATTAATATGAGAATTATTTACCTGTTATGTGATTCCTCTGATTCTCTTCTTGGAGTCCACAAACAAAAATTTCACATTCTAATATCTCATTGGGATTCAGTCACCTGTAAAAAGACAACCTATATGATAATATGTTCCTGCTACATGCTATACACACCAATAACACACTAGGGCCAAAATTACTTATCTCAGGGATAATGACTGTGGTTAGTCTTTCCACAGTTTATTGTAAAAGCTGTAGTCAGTCAGTCCACAGTCTACTGTAAATGTTGTGGTCAATCAATCCACAGTGTAGTGTAAATATTAGAATTAATCGGTCCTTAGTTCAACAAAAATACTGGGGTTAATAAGTCCACAACTAGTGTTAATGCTGGGATGAGCCGGTCTATAATCTATTGTGAATGTTGTGGTCAGTTAGACCACAGACTAGTGCAAATGCTTTTCTTCAGAGCACCCGAATAGACCAGTGAGCGACCCCTCTCTTTTTTCTATTAATCATTTTTGGGATCCCGCGCCTGGAGCATTGCAGCAGGTACGTGTTCACACTATTAGAAGTTTGACAGCCTTTTTTCTGACCATGTGTCCCTCCCATTCAGTCACAGGTGGTTTTAACTAGCTCTACCAGCCCATACATTGTAGGTTAAAAGCCCAAGCATAGACATATTGTCCATACAGGCTTACAGCCCAAGAGTGGCATATCCAGTGGTAGCATAGCGTAGTTTCCCATCATACGAAGGTGACCTTGTCGTGGTTGATGGGCACACATAAATTGGCCAAATTATGCGCAAAAAACCTTCATTTTCAAAGTGACATTAGTCTAGATACAATATTTCTTATATTTTCATGTATGGAGTGCCGAAGTTCTTTTTGCAATTGAGATTACTCTTTTCTTCAGAGCACCCGAATAGACCAGTGAGCGACCCCTCTCTTTTTTCTATTAATCATTTTTGGGATCCCGCTCCTGGAGCATTGCAGCAGGTACGTGTTCACACTATTAGAAGTTTGACAGCCTTTTTTCTGACCATGTGTCCCTCCCATTCAGTCACAGGTGGTTTTAACTAGCTCTACCAGCCCATACATTGTAGGTTAAAAGCCCAAGCATAGACATATTGTCCATACAGGCTTACAGCCCAAGAGTGGCATATCCAGTGGTAGCATAGCGTAGTTTCCCATCATACGAAGGTGACCTTGTCGTGGTTGATGGGCACACATAAATTGGCCAAATTATGCGCAAAAAACCTTCATTTTTCAAAGTGACATTAGTCTAGATACAATATTTCTTATATTTTCATGTATGGAGTGCCGAAGTTCTTTTTGCAATTGAGATTACTCTTTTCTTCAGAGCACCCGAATAGACCAGTGAGCGACCCCTCTCTTTTTTCTAGTGCAAATGATATAGACAGTCAGTCCACAGTATGGTATTATTACTGTGCTCGGTCGGTCCCCACCTAGTGTAAATACAATGGTCAGTCGGTGCACAGTCTATTGTAAATGCTGTGGTCAGTCATTCCAGAGTATTGTATAACTACTGTGCTCAGTCAATGCACACCTAGTGCAAATGCTGTGTTCTGTCAGTCCCTGGTCTAGGGTGAATGCTGTGGTGAGTGTCACGTAATCATGGTATTGATTGTGTCACCGCTCAGATCATGTGAGTTATGAAATAAAAGACAGAGGATAATGAGAAGAAATTATCCTTATCTCTGTACCTGAGATATGGTGGTGTTATACTAGGAGTTGTGTATAGAAGATGTACATTTGAAAAAACACATACAGTATATTGTCATGTATCAGGAAGGTGGGTGTTATTACACCTCCGCCAGTCTAGAACTTAAGCCTAGACCAACGATTATCAGTAATTAATACGAGAATTAATTACCTGTTATGTGATTCCTCTGATTCTCTTCTTGGAGTCCACAAACAAAAATTTCACATTCTAATATCTCATTGGGATTCAGTCACCTGTAGAAAGACAACCTATATGATAATATGTTCCTGCTACATGCTATACACACCAATAACACACTAGGGCCAAAATTACTTATCTCAGGGATAATGACTGTGGTTAGTCTTTCCACAGTTTATTGTAAAAGCTGTAGTCAGTCAGTCCACAGTCTACTGTAAATGTTGTGGTCAATCAATCCACAGTGTAGTGTAAATATTAGAATCAATCGGTCCTTAGTTCAACAAAAGTACTGGGGTTAATAAGTCCACAACTAGTGTTAATGCTGGGATGAGCCGGTCTATAATCTATTGTGAATGTTGTGGTCAGTTAGACCACAGAATAGTGCAAATAATATAGACAGTCCACAGTATGGTATTATTACTGTGCTCGGTCGGTCCCCACCTAGTGTAAATACAATGGTCAGTCGGTGCACAGTCTATTGTAAATGTTGTGGTCAGTCATTCCAGAGTATTGTATAACTACTGTGCTCAGTCAATGCACACCTAGTGTAAATGCTGTGTTCTTTCAGTCCCTGGTCTAGGGTGAATGCTGTGGTGAGTGTCGCGTAATCATGGTATTGATTGTGTCACCGCTCAGATCAGGTGGGTTATGAAATAAAAGACAGAGGATAATGAGACGAAATGATCCTTATCTCTGTACCTGAGATATGGTGGTGTTATACTAGGAGTTGTGTATAGAAGATGTACATTTGAAAAAACACATACAGTATATTGTCATGTATCAGGAAGGTGGGTGTTATTACACCTCCGCCAGTCTAGAACTTAAGCCTAGACCAACGATTATCAGTAATTAATACGAGAATTAATTACCTGTTATGTGATTCCTCTGATTCTCTTCTTGGAGTCCACAAACAAAAATGTCACATTCTAATATCTCATTGGGATTCAGTCACCTGTAAAAAGACAACCTATATGATAATATGTTCCTGCTACATGCTATACACACCAATAACACACTAGGGCCAAAATTACTTATCTCAGGGATAATGACTGTGGTTAGTCTTTCCACAGTTATTGTAAAAGCTGTAGTCAGTCAGTCCACAGTCTACTGTAAATGTTGTGGTCAATCAATCCACAGTGTAGTGTAAATATTAGAATCAATCGGTCCGTAGTTCAAAAAAAATACTGGGGTTAATAAGTCCACAACTAGTGTTAATGCTGGGATGAGCCGGTCTATAATCTATTGTGAATGTTGTGGTCAGTTAGACCACAGACTAGTGCAAATGATATAGACAGTCAGTCCACAGTATGGTATTATTACTGTACTCGGTCGGTCCCCACCTAGTGTAAATACTATGGTCAGTCGGTGCACAGTCTATTGTAAATGTTGTGGTCAGTCATTCCAGCGTATTGTATAACTACTGTGCTCAGTCAATGCACACCTAGTGTAAATGCTGTGTTCTGTCAGTCCCTGGTCTAGGGTGAATGCTGTGGTCAGTCTCGCGTAATCATGGTATTGATTGTGTCACCGCTCAGATCAGGTGGGTTATGAAATAAAAGACAGAGGATAATGAGAAGAAATGATCCTTATCTGAGATATGGTGGTGTTATACTAGGAGTTGTGTATAGAAGAATGTACATTTGAAAGAACACATACAGTATATTGTCATGTATCAGGAAGGTGGGTGTTATTACCCCTCCGCCAGTCTAGCACTTAAGCCTAGACCAACGATTATCAGTAATTAATACGAGAATTAATTACCTGTTATGTGATTCCTCTGATTCTCTTCTTGGAGTCCACAAACAAAAATTTCACATTCTAATATCTCATTGGGATTCAGTCACCTGTAAAAAGACAACCTATATGATAATATGTTCCTGCTACATGCTATACACACCAATAACACACTAGGGCCAAAATTACTTATCTCAGGGATAATGACTGTGGTTAGTCTTTCCACAGTTTATTGTAAAAGCTGTAGTCAGTCAGTCCACAGTCTACTGTAAATGTTGTGGTTAATCAGTCCACAGTGTAGTGTAAATATTAGAATCAATCCGTCCTTAGTTCAACAAAAATACTGGGGTTAATAAGTCCACAACTAGTGTTAATGCTGGGATGAGCCGGTCTATAATCTATTGTGAATGTTGTGGTCAGTTAGACCACAGACTAGTGCAAATGATATAGACAGTCATTCCACCTTATGGTATTATTACTGTGCTCGTTCTGTCCCCACCTAGTGTAAATACAATGGTCAGTCGGTGCACAGTCTACTGTAAATGTTGTGGTCAGTCATTCCAGAGTATTGTATAACTACTGTGCTCAGTCAATGCACACCTAGTGTAAATGCTGTGTTCTGTCAGTCCCTGGTCTAGGGTGAATGCTGTGGTGAGTGTCGCGTAATCATGGTATTGATTGTGTCACCGCTCAGATCAGGTGGGTTATGAAATAAAAGACAGAGGATAATGAGAAGAAATGATTCTTATCTCTGTACCTGAGATATGGTGGTGTTATATTAGGAGTTGTGTATAGAAGATGTACATTTGAAAAAACACATACAGTATATTGTCATGTATCAGGAAGGTGGGTGTTATTACACATCCGCCAGTCTAGAACTTAAGCCTAGACAAACGATTATCAGTAATTAATATGAGAATTAATTACCTGTTATGTGATTCCTCTGATTCTCTTCTTGGAGTCCACAAACAAAAATTTCACATTCTAATATCTCATTGGGATTCAGTCACCTGTAAAAAGACAACCTATATGATAATATGTTACTGCTACATGCTATACACACCAATAACACACTAGGGCCAAAATTACTTATCTCAGGGATAATGACTGTGGTTAGTCTTTCCACAGTTTATTGTAAAAGCTGTAGTCAGTCAGTCCACAGTCTACTGTAAATGCTGTGGTCAATCAATCCACAGTGTAGTGTAAATATTAGAATCAATCGGTCCTTAGTTCAACAAAAATACTGGGGTTAATAAGTAGTGTTGAGCCACCCCCGTAGTGTTCGAGTTCGGTTCGGTTAGTCGAACACCCGTGTGTTCGCCGAACTGTTCGTCGAACTGTTCGTCGAACACCTTCGAACACCGTTAAAACCAATGGCAGGCAAACAAAAACACATAGAAACACATAGAAAACACCTTCAAAGGTGTCCAAAAGCTGACAAACTGCTCAGAAGACATAACTAACACATGGAAAAGTGACAAGTACATATAGTCATGCGAAAATAAAAGAGGTGGAGGAGTAAAAGGAGGGGGAGACACAGATATAGGCATGTCATGCCCTTCTAAAATCCAAAAAGTGAGAAGCCGACACGGCCAGTCCGCTCCTGCCCGTGCCACCTCCGTGTCGCCGGGTTTGTGCCAGAGCCGCGGTGAACCCTGACGGCCAGCCCCCCTCTCCCAATACTGGTGCCTGTCCGCTGGTGAGTCGAGCGAGCCCCCCTGTGGTGGAGGCAGCTCTAAGCTTTTTAATTTAAATTGTCCCTCTAATTTGAATGAATACACTTTAAATCCATTTACAAGGATCTATTGGAGGGCAAGTCTCATGCCAGCAGCCGCGGTAATTCCAGCTCCAGTAGCGTCCACTAAAGCTGCTGCAGTTAAAAAGCTTTTATAAGGATCGAGCTCGGCTGTCCACCGCAAGGCATCCTACTGCCAGTCCCAGCCCCTATGCCTTGGGGTGCCTCCTGATGCTCTTCACTAAGTATCCCATGGTCCCGAAGCATTTCCTTTGAAAAAATTAAGTGTCTAAACTACAGGTGGTGCAGCTTGCTTAACAGCCGGGATAATCCGCTCACTAGCAGACACTGCTACTAGGCACAAAGTATTTCCTGGGCTAGATGCAGTTAAAAATTTGTAATTAGATACTCTCGTTGGATGCTGAGAAAGCATTCCATAGAGTCTCCTGGCACGCCATATATGATTCTCTTAAAAAGCTTGGGGTAGGGGTCTAGGGGACCCTTTTATAGCCAAAATCACGGCCCTGTATCGCAATACGTCACCTAGGCTGAAGATAAATGGAACTGTAGCACCCTGAGGGCTCGGTTGCTACAGACGTATTGCACCTCACCCAGAGGTGTGATATCTCACTCTCAGGTAAGGATGGAGTGTGGATCAGGACCCGACACCTGCATGCATTACACCACATTGCCGTGGGGCAGGGCGACCAATATGCCCCTGAGATGGGCACGACAGTCCCTGTCCCTGGCTGGAGTGGGGGGAGGGAACACTGAGGAAGGGGAACCCTGTAGTGCAGGAGCAGGGAGGAAGCAGTTCCTGGGTGCATTGAGAAGGGAGTATAAAAGGTGGGCACCATCTTAGTTCAGTGCAGAGAAGTCTGAGCAGAAGTGGCAGGGAGCAGGGGCTCTGCATGAGCTCTGCTCCGGAGGCGGGCCTAGTAACAGAGGCCCAGGCCTGGAAGAGGGAGAAGGAAGGAAGAGGAGCGGAGAAGGCTCCAGGAACGAGGAATGAAGGGATCCCAGGGGTGCGGACGGGCGAGTCGCCACCGCACGCCCGAATCCACCTGCGTGGAGGGGTCAGGCCAAAGGGGGAGACCGGTCCCCGAACTAGTGGAGGCAGGAAACGACCCTCAGCTAGAAACCGGAGGCTCTGACATTTTATGTGGCGCAGCCCCTCGCTACACCCGCTAGGAAGGCACCACATAGGGTCAGGGAAACTGGCGCCAAGTTTACCAAGAGGAGGCCCGAGGCAGCCGGACAAAAGTGTTGGTAAGAAAGGCCAGACAAAGGACACACAAAGGGGGTCCTGTGAAGTGCTCCAAAGTTATCTGGGAGTTGTCTGAGCCCCTCACCTGGTGAGCACAGTACGACGTGGGCAGCCGTTACCTGCAGACGTAGTCTGGATAATAAGAACTGTGAGTAAAGGCCCTGAACTGCATCACTGACTCCGTGTCGTTACTGCTGCTGCCCTGCACCATCACCCCCATCCTCCGCATACACTGCCCTGAGGCTATACTCCTCCCGTGGGGAGTTATGCTACGCTCTGCTGCACCCACAACACCAGCCTCAGTGGTCTGCCCTGTAGCGGCGGTTCACTCTGACCGCAATCCACGGGTGGCGTAGTCGGACATTTAAACATGAAAACCACATAAATAGTTCCGCCACTGGTTTGACCGCCCTGAGCCACGGAACTGGGTCGCCGCCACGAAGACTACAACCACCAGCATCCACCAAAAAGGGTCCGGCTCCGGGTGTCCCAAGGCCCAGGGGGTGCGTCAGAACATTTTCATCACCTTTCACAATCACCAATGGGACAAGGCAGGGATGTCCTCTGTCCCCTCTCTTATACATCCTAGTGACGGAGCACCTGCTCTCATCAATTCGCCATAACCCCAATATTAGGTGGATTGAGGTGGGAGGCACCGAGTACAAGTGCTCTCTATTTGCTGATGATGTCCTAGTATATATCACTCAATCACATATATCCATCCATGCTGTTATGGCTGAAATAGATCACTTTGTTACATGGTAAAATTTTAAAATCAATGCAGCGAAGTTTGAGGCCCTCGATGTCTCCCTCCCCAAATCCATATAGGATTCCATCCAGTCCAACTTTCCCTTTGCCTGGCCCTCACAGGGTATCAAATACTTAGGAATTCCTATTCATAGAGACCTCTCCCATCTATGTTATCTTAATTTTGGGCCCTTTATTGAACAACTCCATACAGACCACGGTTGGCAAGTTAGAACTGTAAGATTCACTACGTGAACCACTGGTGTTTTGTGGAAAAGCACATGTACACTGCGTTCCAAATTATTATACAAAAAGTGTTTAGGAGTGATAAGGGAAGAATTTGTTTGTTTGTCAGTTAAACTCATTGATGGTGATGTGTGTCAGGGCTCTTTATATCACTGTAAGCAATTGCAGACACCTGTGCTAATTAGTTTGGCAGGTGTGTCCAATGAAAGGCAAGACTACTTAAGAAGGCTCTCTCACATTATTAAGCAGCCTACATTTTCTGCCAAAATGGGAAAGAAAAAGGATGTGTCGGCTGCTGAGAAGCAACAAATTGTGGAGTGTTTAGGTCAAGGCATGACTACAATCAACATTGTGCGATGATCAGGATGAAGTGTCTTGGCAATCAAGAAGTATGTAGCTGATTCACAGTACACACGTGTGCGTGCTGATAAGGGCAAATTGAGGACTCTTTCCTACAGGCAATTACGTCAGGTTGAAAGAGCAGCGGCAAAAAAGCCTTGTCATAGCAGCAGACAAGTTTTTGAAGCTGCTTGTGCCTCCAACGTCCCCCGAACAACAAGATGCAGGGTCCTTCAGAGGTTTGCAGCTGTGCATGCGCCATCCTGTCGACCTCCTCTATCCACTTCACACAAGCAGAAACGGCTCCAGTGGGCCAAACATTACATGAAGACTGATTTCAAAACTGTTTTGTTCACGGATGAGTGCCGTGCAGCGCTCGATGGTCCAGATGGATGGAGTGGAGGATGGCTGGTTGATGGACACCCCACGCAAACACGGCTACAGCGCCAACAAGGAGGAGGTGGAGTAATGTTTTGGGCTGGAATCATGGGGAGAGAGATTGTCGGCCCCTTTAGGATCCCTGAAGGCGCTAAAGATGAACTCCATAATGTATGTGGATTTTCTCAAACAGCACTTCCTGCCATGGTTCAAGAAGAAGAACCGTGTATTTCACAGCAAGATCATTTTTCTGCATGATAATGCACCATCTCATGCTGCACATAAAACATCTGCATCTCTGGCTGATATGGGCATAAAAGGGGACAAACTTATGGTGTGACCCCCATGCTCCCCTGACCTCTACCCCATTCAGAACCTTTGGAGCATCATTAAAAGGAGTGTCTATGATGGCGGGAGGCAGTTCACATCTAAGCAACAGCTCTGGGAGGGTATTCTGTCCTCATGCAAAACAATTGAAGCAGAAACCATCCAAAACCTGACAAATTCAATGGACGAGAGAGTTCAGAAGCTCCTTTCGAACAAGGGGTCCTATGTGAAAATGTAACATCACCTAGAATAAAGTTTTGAGTTGAAAACTGTTTGATTTCAGTTTCTAACAACCTGCTAATGCTTATAATTTCAAAAATGACCATTTTTTTGGTCTTTATTAAAATGAAAAGGTTGATCGAAAAGTTTGGGGGATCTAAGAGTGTGGCAACCCAGTAGTCATGATTACTTCGAATTCTGACAATATGAGGGTCATGCTGCAGGTAGTGCAGCAAGAAGGCACTTATGTGCCTTGCGCATCTCGGAGCCCCAAAATTATTTTCCGGGCTAGATGCAGCTAAAAATTATTTTTAATTTTAAATCTGGTGAAGCTTTAGTATAGATGGCCTAATAGGATCAGTGCTGCACACTGCTACAAAGCCCAAATTATTTTCCAGTCAAGATACAGATAAACATGATTAGTAATTTGAAAGCTTAAAACGGTTGGTAGGGTGATTTTAACCAATCATCAAGCTTTTACTCTCCCCAGGATGACACAGGGGTAGAAAAGTCATTTCGGATCCATGATTTGTTCATCTTTATGAACGTGAGTCTGTCTACATTATCAGTGGAGAGCCGCGTGCGCTTATCTGTCAGCACACCACCAGCAGCGCTGAACACACGTTCAGACAGAACGCTGGCTGCGGGGCATGACAAGATCTCCAAGGCGTAAGTGGCTAGCTCCGGCCATTTATCCAGATTGGAAGCCCAAAAAGAGCAAGGGTCCAGTGACACAGTCGTGGCTTCAATGTTTACTTGGAGATACTCCTGTACCATCGTTTCTAGGCGTTGACTATGTGTCAGACTTCTTGTCTCCTGTGGCCTTGCAAAGGATGGGCTAAAAAAGTGGTGAAATGATTCCGCAAAATTGATGTTACCAGCAGATACTGTGGTTCTGTTACGGTTTGAGTGCTGAACACTTGACGGTCCCACGGTTGGCAAGTTGGAACTGTGAGATTCACTACGTGCACCACTGGTATTTTGTGGAAAAGCACATGTAAGATTCTGCAACAGTCTCTGCTGATACTCCTGCATGCGTGCATCCCTTTCTATGGCAGGAATAATTTCTGCAAATTTACTTTTGTACCGGGGATCTAACAGTGTGGCAACCCAGTAGTCAGGATTATTTCTAATTCTCACAATTCGAGGGTCATGTTGCAGGTAGTGCAGCAAGAAGGCACTCATGTGTGTTGCGCATCCAGGAGCACCAAGTCCCTGTTGTGTTGGTGGCGAGGTAACAATCATGCTTCCTTCCTCTGTCCTCTCCCCCCAACCTCGCACAACAGAAATGTGATCAAGGTCTCCCTCATCTGATGAGTCTTCCATCAGTTCGTCCTCCACTTCTTCCTGGGCTCCTGCACCTTCCTCACTAGTTTGGCTGCTACCATGCGCCCTGGTAAAACCATCTCCCCCACCCTCACATGCCTGCCGCCTTGGTGCTGCCGACCGTCTGGACCTTGCAGATGTTAGCCCTTCCGCATACAACTCCTCCTCCTCTACTTCCTACACCTCCTCTTGTGCCACCACCTGACTCCGAATTCTGTTTAACATGTGCTCCAGCATGTAAATCACCGGAATAGTCATGCTGATAATGGCATCGTCAGCACTAAACATCTTCGTCGCCATTTCAAAACTGTGCAGAAGGGTGCATAGGTCCCTGATCTGAGACCACTCCTCCAGCGTGATTTGCCCCACCTCTGAATCTCGTTGGCCCAGGCTATACGTAAGAACGTATTGCACCAGGGCTTGTCGGTGCTGCCACAGTCGCTGCAACATGTGCAGAGTTGAATTCCACCGGGTAGGCACATCGCATTTTAGCCGGTGAAGTGGCAGGCCCAACGACTTCTGTAGAGATGTAAGTCGCTGAGCTGCGGGATGCGAACGGCGGAAGTGAGCACACAGCGACCGTGCCCTCTGCAGAAGGCCATCTAGTCTGGGATAGTGGGCTAAAAATTGCTGGACAACCAGGTTCAACACGTGAGCCATACAAGGCACGTGTGTGACATTGCCCCGGCGAAGGGCCGCACCCAGGTTTGCAGCATTGTCGCACACGGCCTTCCCTGGTTTCAGGTCCAGTGGAGACAACCATTCATGAAATTGGTTCTCCAGAGCTGACCACAACTCCTCAGCTGTGTGACTCACATTTCCCAGACATTTCAATGTAAAAACCGCCTGATGACGTTGAGCCCTACTGCCAGCATAGTAAGGAGGTGTGCAGGATCCCTTCTGCGCAGTTAGAAAGCTTGTGGCATGATCAGACAGGCTTTGGGTGCAGGTGGAAGACCGAGAGGAGGTTGAGGAGGCAGAAGCAGTGGAGGAACTTTGACATAAAGAGGATTGACGCACAACTCGTGGGGACGGCAAGACTTGGACAGCAGCCCCTTGTCCTGCTGTCACCATAGTTACCCAGTGCCCAGTCAGCGACATGTAACGCCCCTGTCCATGCCTACTCGTCCAAGTGTCTGTGGCGAAATGCACCCTGTCACACACAGAGTTTCTCAAAGAAGCGGTGATGTTGTGTGCGACATGCTGGTGGAGCGCAGGCACACCTTTCTTTGAGAAGTAGTGCCGACTGGGCATCTGGTACTGGGGCACTGCGACGGACATAAGGTCTCGAAAATCCTCTGTGTCCACCAGGCGGAAAGGCAGCATTTCTGTAGCCAAGAGCTTGCAGATGGTGAAATTCAACCTCTTAGCTTTCTCATGGCTAGGAGGAAATGGTCTTTTACTTGTCCACATCTGAGGGACCGAGGGCTGGCTATTGTGCTTAGACGGGGTTGATAAGGGTGTCCCCGGCAAACTGCCGGTCTGTGAGGAAGATGCAGGTGGACATGTTAGGTTGCCTTGATCCAAAGGTGGTGCTATCGATGTCGGACAGCGCTCAACACCAGCTGGTGTTACCACCTCCAAAGAAAATGATGACCTGCCAATCACGCTGGCTGTTGCGGGTAAAGAGGTGGCAGGTCTGCGCCCCAAAACAGGTGTGACTGCTGTCCCCCCAGTCACAGAGGATGAAGAGGCCGCGGATGCACAAGATATGGCAGACGGTGATTGGCCCGGCCGGCTAGGCCGCATTGTAGCACACTGAGCTTCCCACTGCAACTTATGCTTCATGTCGATGTGCCGGTTCATGCATGAAGTACTCAAACTATGTATTTTTTGGCCTCTACTTAGCTTTTGCTGACAAATGTTACAGATAACACGAGTTGGGTCATCTTTATCGATCTGAAAAAATGCCCAGGCTATGCAAGGCTTAGCACCCATGCGACCTGAAGAGCCACCACGACTTGTGGTGAGAGGCAGAGTTGTGTTTGAGGATGCAGTTGTTGACGTGCTTCCAGTACTACGTCTCTGTCCAGGAAGGCGCAACCTGACCTCGTCGTCACTAGCATCTTCCTCCACCTCCTCTGCTGACCTCATCTCTTGGCTGACTGTGGGTTGACAGTAAGTGGGATCTCCGACCTCATCATCATCACCCTGTGCGTTATCACACCCGTCGTCCTCAGAGCCAACCTGTTCCTGCCCTGACAAAAAACTAAAGTTGTCGCTCCAATCAGGTATTTGAGTCTTATCATCGTCTTCCTCATTGTCTCCACCAACAGGAGTTACAGTTTGGGAATGAGGGTCTACATTATGGTCAGAACCTTCTGCGTCTGGTCCTGGATCCGACTCATAAAGATTCTGGGCATCAGTGCAGATCATTTCCTCGTCTGGATTCACAGAAGCGCTGGAGTCGACCTCTGATTCCCAGGCTATAGTATGAGTAAACAGCTCTGCAGACTCAACCATCTGTTCTACCTCATACTCAGACGGGCAGCTGGAGATTTGGGAGCTGTGAGGAAGCAAGTGCGATTTGGGTGACACCTTTGAGGACTGGAGTATTTGTGATGTTGAAGTTGATGTGGAGGAGAGCCCACTTAAAGGAGCACTTGATATCTGTTGAAGCACCTGCTGTTTTTGTGCCTCATCTGGAATTTGTAGCGATTGGCGTGGCCGTAAGAAAGGGATCTTATCACATTGTCCGCTAAAAGAAGTAGACATTTTAGTTTGGCTGGAAGATTGTCTTTCTTCTGCAGATGTTACTGTTGCTTTAACACCTACCCCACGGACACAACCTTTTTTCCCCTTCCCAACACGCCTATTCCCCTTTCCACCAGCAGCAGGCCTTTTTCCACTCATTTTGGTGGTTAACTAATTCACAACTCTGGAGTTGTTTGCACAAAAAAACAATGGATGGTAACCGAGCAGAGCTGAGTGGCCAAACTGTGGTATTAGGCCAAAACTATTGGCTGGGTTAGATGCAGAAAAAAATTATTTTGAATTTGCAACCTGATGGAGGTCAGTATAGATGGACTAATAGACCAAGTCCCACACACCGCTAGAAGCCCAACTATTTTTTCAGAGCTAGATGCAGAAAAAAATTATATTCAATTTGCAACCTGCTGGAGGTCAGTATAGAAGGACTAATAGAACAAGTCCCACACACTGCTAGAAGCCCAAATATTTTTTCAGAGCTAGATGCAGAAAAAAATTATTTTTAATTTGCAACCTGATGGAGGTCAGTATAGATGGACTAATAGACCAAGTCCCACACACCGCTAGAAGCCCAACTATTTTTTCAGAGCTAGATGCAGAAAAAAATTATATTCAATTTGCAACCTGCTGGAGGTCAGTATAGAAGGACTAATAGAACAAGTCCCACACACTGCTAGAAGCCCAAATATTTTTTCAGAGCTAAATGAAGAAAAAAATTATTTTTAATTTGCAACCTGATGGAGGTCAGTATAGATGGACTAATAGACCAAGTCCCACACACTGCTAGAAGCCCAAATATTTTTTCAGAGCTAGATGCAGAAAAAAATTATTTTTAATTTGCAACCTGATGGAGGTCAGTATAGATGGACTAATAGACCAAGTCCCACACACTGCTAGAAGCCCAAATATTTTTTCAGAGCTAAATGCAGAAAAAAATTATTTTTAATTTGCAACCTGATGGAGGTCAGTATAGATGGACTAATAGACCAAGTCCCACACACTGCTAGAAGCCCAAATATTTTTTCAGAGCTAGATGCAGAAAAAAATTATTTTTAATTTGCAACCTGATGGAGGTCAGTATAGATGGACTAATAGACCAAGTCCCACACACCGCTAGAAGCCCAACTATTTTTTCAGAGCTAGATGCAGAAAAAAATTATATTCAATTTGCAACCTGCTGGAGGTCAGTATAGAAGGACTAATAGAACAAGTCCCACACATTGCTAGAAGCCCAAATATTTTTTCAGAGCTAAATGAAGAAAAAAATTATTTTTAATTTGCAACCTGATGGAGGTCAGTATAGATGGACTAATAGAATGATGCTATGCCCAAAAGATTTTACTTCACTAGGTGCAGTAAAAAAATTGGTATTCTATACACAGGTGTTATATCTTGCAACACAGATAGGCTACTCCACTGACTAACACACTCTGCAATAGGCCAAAAAGGATTAGCTTTGCTAGATTCAGCCAAATGCTGTGAAAAAAACTTGCACAGCACTGGCACAGACCTGCCTGGCAAAAACTGATAGGAACTGATGTAACCTAGTCCTGAAAAGGACTGCAATTACAATTAGTCTTTACTCCCACAACCTATCTATTTAAGAGCACAGACCTGCCTGATAAAAGTCGTAGGAAATGCTGTAACCTAGTCCTTAAAAGGACTGCAATCACAACTATTCCCTACTCCCAAGCTATCTGTAGATTTGTGCGAAAATTGGCTTGAAATTAACAAGGTATAGCGCACACAGCAACAGCGGTGCCGTCTAACACGCAGCTGCAGCAGTGAGAAAATGGTGGCGACGGGGAAAATGGCTTGGTCTTATAGGGCAAGGACATGTGACATACACTGCCAATGACACATGCCCTTGCTTGTGTGAAAAAAAGCACTTCGCTCCGTGTGTGCGCTGCTGATAGGCTGACAGATTGCACCTCCCCACTGTAAATGCGGGAAAGAGAAAAAAAAATGGAGATCTTCATTGTTCCTGCAGAGATCCATCCCCTGCCCCTCCCCCCACCCCGCTGTACACTCAAACTGCGTATTAACATTAATTTTCACCATTACTGAGAAAAAATCCAGTTATGATTTTGGTGCACGAACAGTTATCGAACATAACCTCGAACAGCCGAATTTTTCTCAAATTGTTCGTGTTCGCCGAACGGCTCGAACACCGCCCAAAACAGCTCGAATTTGAGATTGGCGAACAGTTCGAGTAGAACAACGCTCATCTCTATTAATAAGTCCACAACTAGTGTTAATGTTGGGATGAGCCGGTCTATAATCTATTGTGAATGTTATGGTCAGTTAGACCACAGACTAGTGCAAATGATATAGACAGTCAGTCCACAGTATGGTATTATTACTGTGCTCGGTCGGTCCCCACCTAGTGTAAATACAATGGTCAGTCGGTGCACAGTCTGTTGTAAATGTTGTGGTCAGTCATTCCAGAGTATTGTATAACTACTGTGCTAAGTCAATGCACACCTAGTGTAAATGCTGTGTTCTGTCAGTCCTTGGTCTAGGGTGAATGCTGTAGTGAGTGTCGCATAATCATGGTATTGATTGTGTCACCGCTCAGATCAGGTGGGTTATAAAATAAAAGACAGAGGATAATGAGAAGAAATGATCCTTATCTCTGTACCTGAGATATGGTGGTGTTATACTAGGAGTTGTGTATAGAAGATGTACATTTGAAAAAACACATACAGTATATTGTCATGTATCAGGAAGGTGGGTGTTATTACACCTCCGCCAGTCTAGAACTTAAGCCTAGACCAACGATTATCAGTAATTAATACGAGAATTAATTACCTGTTATGTGATTCCTCTGATTCTCTTCTTGGAGTCTACAAACAAAAATTTCACATTCTAATATCTCATTGGGATTCAGTCACCTGTAAAAAGACAACCTATATGATAATATGTTCCTGCTACATGCTATACACACCAATAACACACTAGAGCCAAAATTACTTATCTTAGGGATAATGACTGTGGTTAGTCTTTCCACAGTTTATTGTAAAAGCTGTAGTCAGTCAGTCCACATTCTACTGTAAAAGTTGTGGTCAATCAATCCACAGTGTAGTGTAAATATTAGAATCAATCGGTCCTTAGTTCAACAAAAATACTGGGGTTAATAAGTCCACAACTAGTGTTAATGCTGGGATGAGCCGGTCTATAATCTATTGTGTATGTTGTGGTCACTTAGACCACAGACTAGTGCAAATGATATAGACAGTCATTCCACAGTATGGTATTATTACTGTGCTCGTTCTGTCCCCACCTAGTGTAAATACAATGGTCAGTCGGTGCACAGTCTACTGTAAATGTTGTGGTCAGTCATTCCAGAGTATTGTATAACTACTGTGCTCAGTCAATGCACACCTAGTGTAAGTGCTGTGTTCTGTCAGTCCCTGGTCTAGGGTGAATGCTGTGGTGAGTGTCACGTAATCATGGTATTGATTGTGTCACCGCTCAGATCAGGTGGGTTATGAAATAAAAGACAGAGGATAATGAGACGAAATGATCCTTATCTCTGTACCTGAGATATGGTGGTGTTATACTAGGAGTTGTGTATAGAAGATGTACATTTGAAAAAACACATACAGTATATTGTCATGTATCAGGAAGGTGGGTGTTATTACACCTCCAACCAGTCTAGAACTTAAGCCTAGACCAACGATTATCAGTAATTAATACGAGAATTAATTACCTGTTATGTGATTCCTCTGATTCTCTTCTTGGAGTCCACAAACAAAAATTTCACATTCTAATATCTCATTGGGATTCAGTCACCTGTAAAAAGACAACCTATATAATAATATGTTCCTGCTACATGCTATACACACCAATAACACACTAGGGCCAAAATTACTTATCTCAGGGATAATGACTGTGGTTAGTCTTGCCACAGTTTATTGTAAAAGCTGTAGTCAGTCAGTCCACAGTCTACTGTAAATGTTGTGGTCAATCAATCCACAGTGTAGTGTAAATATTAGAATCAATCGGTCCTTAGTTCAACAAAAATACTGGGGTTAATAAGTCCACAACTAGTGTTAATGCTGGGATGAGCCGGTCTATAATCTATTGTGAATGTTGTGGTCAGTTAGACCACAGACTAGTGCAAATGATATAGACAGTCAGTCCACAGTATGGTATTATTACTGTGCTCGGTCGGTCCCCACCTATTGTAAATACAATGGTCAGTCGGTGCACAGTCTATTGTAAATGTTGTGGTCAGTCATTCCAGAGTATTGTATAACTACTGTGCTCAGTCAATGCACACCTAGTGTAAATGCTGTGTTCTGTCAGTCCCTGGTCTAGGGTGAATGCTGTGGTGAGTGTCGCGTAATCATGGTATTGATTGTGTCACCGCTCAGATCAGGTGGGTTATGAAATTAAAGACAGAGGATAATGAGAAGAAATGATCCTTATCTCTGTACGTGAGATATGGTGGTGTTATACTAGGAGTTGTGTATAGAAGATGTACATTTGAAAAAACACATACAGTATATTGTCATGTATCAGGAAGGTGGGTGTTATTACACCTCCGCCAGTCTAGAACTTAAGCCTAGACCAACGATTATCAGTAATTAATACGAGAATTAATTACCTGTTATGTGATTCCTCTGATTCTCTTCTTGTAGTCCACAAACAAAAATTTCGCATTCTAATATCTCATTGGGATTCAGTCACCTGTAAAAAGACAACCTATATGATAATATGTTCCTGCTACATGCTATACACACCAATAACACACTAGGCCCAAAATTACTTATCTCAGGGATAATGACTGTGGTTAGTCTTTCCACAGTTTATTGTAAAAGCTGTAGTCAGTCAGTCCACAGTCTACTGTAAATGTTGTGGTCAATCAATCCACAGTGTAGTGTAAATATTAGAATCAATCGGTCCTTAGTTCAACAAAAATACTGGGGTTAATAAGTCCACAACTAGTGTTAATGCTGGGATGAGCCGGTCTATAATCTATTGTGAATGTTGTGGTCAGTTAGACCACAGACTAGTGCAAATGATATAGACAGTCAGTCCACAGTATGGTATTATTACTGTGCTCGGTCGGTCCCCACCTAGTGTAAATACAATGGTCAGTCGGTGCACAGTCTATTGTAAATGTTGTGGTCAGTCATTCCAGAGTATTGTATAACTACTGTGCTCAGTCAATGCACACCTAGTGTAAATTCTGTGTTCTGTCAGTCCCTGGTCTAGGGTGAATGCTGTGGTGAGTGTCGCGTAATCATGGTATTGATTGTGTCACCGCTCAGA
Source organism: Phyllobates terribilis (assembly GCF_046119375.1). Classification (NCBI taxonomy): domain Eukaryota; kingdom Metazoa; phylum Chordata; class Amphibia; order Anura; family Dendrobatidae; genus Phyllobates; species Phyllobates terribilis. The sequence goes on from NW_027362790.1 coordinate 5,297,052, forward strand.
TCAGGTGGGTTATGAAATTAAAGACAGAGGATAATGAGAAGAAATGATCCTTATCTCTGTACCTGAGATATGGTGGTGTTATACTAGGAGTTGTGTATAGAAGATGTACATTTGAAAAAACACATACAGTATATTGTCATGTATCAGAAAGGTGGGTGTTATTACACCTCCGCCAGTCTAGAACTTAAGCCTAGACCAACGATTATCAGTAATTAATACGAGAATTAATTACCTGTTATGTGATTCCTCTGATTCTTTTCTTGTAGTCCAAAAACAAAAATTTCGCATTCTAATATCTCATTGGGATTCAGTCACCTGTAAAAAGACAACCTATATGATAATATGTTCCTGCTACATGCTATACACACCAATAACACACTAGGGCCAAAATTACTTATCTCAGGGATAATGACTGTGGTTAGTCTTTCCACAGTTTATTGTAAAAGCTGTAGTCAGTCAGTCCACAGTCTACTGTAAATGTTGTGGTCAATCAATCCACAGTGTAGTGTAAATATTAGAATCAATCGGTCCTTAGTTCAACAAAAATACTGGGGTTAATAAGTCCACAACTAGTGTTAATGCTGGGATGAGCCGGTCTATAATCTATTGTGAATGTTGTGGTCAGTAATTCCAGAGTATTGTATAACTACTGTGCTCAGTCAATGCACACCTAGTGTAAATGCTGTGTTCTGTCAGTCCCTGGTCTAGGGTGAATGCTGTGGTGAGTGTCACGTAATCATGGTATTGATTGTGTCACCGCTCAGATCAGGTGGGTTATGAAATAAAAGACAGAGGATAATGAGAAGAAATGATCCTTATCTCTGTACCTGAGATATGGTGGTGTTATACTAGGAGTTGTGTATAGAAGATGTACATTTGAAAAAACACATACAGTATATTGTCATGTATCAGGAAGGTGGGTGTTATTACACCTCCGCCAGTCTAGAACTTAAGCCTAGACCAACGATTATCAGTAATTAATACGAGAATTAATTACCTGTTATGTGATTCCTCTGATTCTCTTCTTGGAGTCCACAAACAAAAATTTCACATTCTAATATCTCATTGGGATTCAGTCACCTGTAAAAAGACAACCTATATGATAATATGTTCCTGCTACATGCTATACACACCAATAACACACTAGGGCCAAAATTACTTATCTCAGGGATAATGACTGTGGTTAGTCTTTCCACAGTTTATTGTAAAAGCTGTAGTCAGTCAGTCCACAGTCTACTGTAAATGTTGTGGTCAATCAATCCACAGTGTAGTGTAAATATTAGAATCAATCGGTCCTTAGTTCAACAAAAATACTGGGGTTAATAAGTCCACAACTAGAGTTAATGTTGGGATGAGCCGGTCTATAATCTATTGTGAATGTTGTGGTCAGTTAGACCACAGACTAGTGCAAATGATATAGACAGTCAGTCCACAGTATGGTATTATTACTGTGCTCGGTCGGTCCCCACCTAGTGTAAATACAATGGTCAGTCGGTGCACAGTCTATTGTAAATGTTGTGGTCAGTCATTCCAGAGTATTGTATAACTACTGTGCTCAGTCAATGCACACCTAGTGTAAATGCTGTGTTCTGTCAGTCCCTGGTCTAGGGTGAATGCTGTGGTGAGTGTCGCGTAATCATGGTTTTGATTGTGTCACCGCTCAGATCAGGTGGGTTATGAAATTAAAGACAGAGGATAATGAGAAGAAATGATCCTTATCTCTGTACCTGAGATATGGTGGTGTTATACTAGGAGTTGTGTATAGAAGATGTACATTTGAAAAAACACATACAGTATATTGTCATGTATCAGGAAGGTGGGTGTTATTACACCTCCGCCAGTCTAGAACTTAAGCCTAGACCAACGATTATCAGTAATTAATACGAGAATTAATTACCTGTTATGTGATTCCTCTGATTCTCTTCTTGTAGTCCACAAACAAAAATTTTGCATTCTAATATCTCATTGGGATTCAGTCACCTGTAAAAACACAACCTATATGATAATATGTTCCTGCTACATGCTATACACACCAATAACACACTAGGGCCAAAATTACTTATCTCAGGGATAATGACTGTGGTTAGTCTTTCCACAGTTTATTGTAAAAGCTGTAGTCAGTCAGTCCACAGTCTACTGTAAATGTTGTGGTCAATCAATCCACAGTGTAGTGTAAATATTAGAATCAATCGGTCCTTAGTTCAACAAAAATACTGGGGTTAATAAGTCCACAACTAGTGTTAATGCTGGGATGAGCCGGTCTATAATCTATTGTGAATGTTGTGGTCAGCTAGGCCACAGACTAGTGCAAATGATATAGACAGTCAGTCCACAGTATGGTATTATTACTGTGCTCGGTCGGTCCCCACCTAGTGTAAATACAATGGTCAGTCGGTGCACAGTCTATTGTAAATGTTGTGGTCAGTCATTCCAGAGTATTGTATAACTATTGTGCTCAGTCAATGCACACCTAGTGTAAATGCTGTGTTCTGTCAGTCCCTGGTCTAGGGTGAATGCTGTGGTGAGTGTCGCGTAATCATGGTATTGATTGTGTCACCGCTCAGATCAGCTGGGTTATGAAATAAAGGACAGAGGATAATGAGAAGAAATGATCCTTATCTCTGTACCTGAGATATGGTGGTGTTATACTAGGAGTTGTGTATAGAAGATGTACATTTGAAAAAACACATACAGTATATTGTCATGTATCAGGTAGGTGGGTGTTATTACACCTCCGCCAGTCTAGAACTTAAGCCTAGACCAACGATTATCAGTAATTAATACGAGAATTAATTACCTGTTATGTGATTCCTCTGATTCTCTTCTTGGAGTCCACAAACAAAAATTTCACATTCTAATATCTCACTGGGATTCAGTCACCTGTAAAAAGACAACCTATATGATAATATGTTCATGCTACATGCTATACACACCAATAACACACTAGGGCCAAAATTACTTATCTCAGGGATAATGACTGTGGTTAGTCTTTCCACAGTTTATTGTAAAAGCTGTAGTCAGTCAGTCCACAGTCTACTGTAAATGTTGTGGTCAATCAATCCACAGTGTAGTGTAAATATTAGATTCAATCGGTCCTTAGTTCAACAAAAATACTGGGGTTAATAAGTCCACAACTAGTGTTAATGCTGGGATGAGACGGTCTATAATCTATTGTGAATGTTGTGGTCAGTTAGACCACAGACTAGTGCAAATGATATAGACAGTCAGTCCACAGTATGGTATTATTACTGTGCTTGGTCGGTCCCCACCTAGTGTAAATACAATGGTCAGTCGGTGCACAGTCTATTGTAAATGTTGTGGTCAGTAATTCCAGAGTATTGTATAACTACTGTGCTCAGTCAATGCACACCTAGTGTAAATGCTGTGTTCTGTCAGTCCCTGGTCTAGGGTGAATGCTGTGGTGAGTGTCACGTAATCATGGTATTGATTGTGTCACCGCTCAGATCAGGTGGGTTATGAAATAAAAGACAGAGGATAATGAGAAGAAATGATCCTTATCTCTGTACCTGAGATATGGTGGTGTTATACTAGGAGTTGTGTATAGAAGATGTACATTTGAAAAAACACATACAGTATATTGTCATGTATCAGGAAGGTGGGTGTTATTACACCTCCGCCAGTCTAGAACTAAAGCCCAGACCAACGATTATCAGTAACTAATACGAGAATTAATTACCTGTTATGTGATTCCTCTGATTCTCTTCTTGGAGTACACAAACAAAAATTTCACATTCTAATATCTCATTGGGATTCAGTCACCTGTAAAAAGACAAACTATATGATAATATGTTCCTGCTACATGCTATACACACCAATAACACACTAGGGCCAAAATTACTTATCTCAGGGATAATGACTGTGGTTAGTCTTTCCACAGTTTATTGTAAAAGCTGTAGTCAGTCAGTCCACAGTCTACTGTAAATGTTGTGGTCAATCAATCCACAGTGTAGTGTAAATATTAGAATCAATTGGTCCTTAGTTCAACAAAAATACTGGGGTTAATAAGTCCACAACTAGTGTTAATGTTGGGATGAGCCGGTCTATAATCTATTGTGAATGTTGTGGTCAGTTAGACCACAGACTAGTGCAAATGATATAGACAGTCAGTCCACAGTATGGTATTATTACTGTGCTCGGTCGGTCCCCACCTAGTGTAATTACAATGGTCAGTCAGTGCACAGTCTATTGTAAATGTTGTGGTCAGTCATTCCAGAGTATTGTATAACTACTGTGCTCAGTCAATGCACACCTAGTGTAAATGCTGTGTTCTGTCAGTCCCTGGTCTAGGGTGAATGCTGTGGTGAGTGTCGCGTAATCATGGTATTGATTGTGTCACCGCTCAGATCAGGTGGGTTATGAAATAAAGGACAGAGGATAATGAGAAGAAATGATCCTTATCTCTGTACCTGAGATATGGTGGTGTTATACTAGGAGTTGTGTATAGAAGATGTACATTTGAAAAAACACATACAGTATATTGTCATGTATCAGGTAGGTGGGTGTTATTACACCTCCGCCAGTCTAGAACTTAAGCCTAGACCAACGATTATCAGTAATTAATATGAGAATTAATTACCTGTTATGTGATTCCTCTGATTCTCTTCTTGGAGTCCACAAACAAAAATTTCACATTCTAATATCTCATTGGGATTCAGTCACATGTAAAAAGACAACCTATATGATAATATGTTCCTGCTACATGCTATACACACCAATAACACACTAGGGCCAAAATTACTTATCTCAGGGATAATGACTGTGGTTAGTCTTGCCACAGTTTATTGTAAAAGCTGTAGTCACTCAGTCCACAGTCTACTGTAAATGTTGTGGTCAATCAATCCACAGTGTAGTGTAAATATTAGAATCAATCGGTCCTTAGTTCAACAAAAATACTGGGGTTAATAAGTCCACAACTAGTGTTAATGCTGGGATGAGCCGGTCTATAATCTATTGTGAATGTTGTGGTCAGTTAGACCACAGACTAATGCAAATTATATAGACAGTCAGTGCACAGTATGGTATTATTACTGTGCTCGGTCGGTCCCCACCTAGTGTAAATACAATGGTCAGTCGGTGCACAGTCTATTGTAAATGTTGTGGTCAGTCATTCCAGAGTATTGTATAACTACTGTGCTCAGTCAATGCACACCTAGTGTAAATTCTGTGTTCTGTCAGTCCCTGGTCTAGGGTGAATGCTGTGGTGAGTGTCGCGTAATCATGGTATTGATTGTGTCACCGCTCAGATCAGGTGGGTTATGAAATTAAAGACAGAGGATAATGAGAAGAAATGATCCTTATCTCTGTACCTGAGATATGGTGGTGTTATACTAGGAGTTGTGTATAGAAGATGTACATTTGAAAAAACACATACAGTATATTGTCATGTATCAGGAAGGTGGGTGTTATTACACCTCCGCCAGTCTAGAACTTAAGCCTAGACCAACGATTATCAGTAATTAATACGAGAATTAATTACCTGTTATGTGATTCCTCTGATTCTCTTCTTGGAGTCCACAAACAAAAATTTCACATTCTAATATCTCATTGGGATTCAGTCACCTGTAAAAAGACAACCTATATGATAATATGTTCCTGCTACATGCTATACACACCAATAACACACTAGGGCCAAAATTACTTATCTCAGGGATAATGACTGTGGTTAGTCTTTCCACAGTTTATTGTAAAAGCTGTAGTCAGTCAGTCCACAGTCTACTGTAAATGTTGTGGTCAATCAATCCACAGTGTAGTGTAAATATTAGAATCAATCGGTCCTTAGTTCAACAAAAATACTGGGGTTAATAAGTCCACAACTAGTGTTAATGTTGGGATGAGCCGGTCTATAATCTATTGTGAATGTTTTGGTCAGTTAGACCACAGACTAGTGCAAATGATATAGACAGTCAGTCCACAGTATGGTATTATTACTGTGCTCGGTCGGTCCCCACCTAGTGTAAATACAATGGTCAGTCGGTGCACAGTCTATTGTAAATGTTGTGGTCAGTCATTCCAGAGTATTGTATAACTACTGTGCTCAGTCAATGCACACCTAGTGTAAATGCTGTGTTCTGTCAGTCCCTGGTCTAGGGTGAATGCTGTGGTGAGTGTCGCGTAATCATGGTATTGATTGTGTCACCGCTCAGATCAGGTGTGTTATGAAATTAAAGACAGAGGATAATGAGAAGAAATGATCCTTATCTCTGTACCTGAGATATGGTGGTGTTATACTAGGAGTTGTGTATAGAAGATGTACATTTGAAAAAACACATACAGTATATTGTCATGTATCAGGAAGGTGGGTGTTATTACACCTCCGCCAGTCTAGAACTTAAGCCTAGACCAACGATTATCAGAAATTAATACGAGAATTAATTACCTGTTATGTGATTCCTCTGATTCTTTTCTTGTAGTCCACAAACAAAAAGTTTGCATTCTAATATCTCATTGGGATTCAGTCACCTGTAAAAAGACAACCTATATGATAATATGTTCCTGCTACATGCTATACACACCAATAACACACTAGGGCCAAAATTACTTATCTCAGGGATAATGACTGTGGTTAGTCTTTCCACAGTTTATTGTAAAAGCTGTAGTCAGTCAGTCCACAGTCTACTGTAAATGTTGTGGTCAATCAATCCACAGTGTAGTGTAAATATTAGAATCAATCGGTCCTTAGTTCAACAAAAATACTGGGGTTAATAAGTCCACAACTAGTGTTAATGCTGGGATGAGCCGGTCTATAATCTATTGTGAATGTTGTGGTCAGTTAGACCACAGACTAGTGCAAATGATATAGACAGTCAGTCCACAGTATGGTATTATTACTGTGCTCGGTCGGTCCCCACCTAGTGTAAATACAATGGTCAGTCGGTGCACAGTCTATTGTAAATGTTGTGGTCAGTCATTCCAGAGTATTGTATAACTATTGTGCTCAGTCAATGCACACCTAGTGTAAATGCTGTGTTCTGTCAGTCCCTGGTCTAGGGTGAATGCTGTGGTGAGTGTCGCGTAATCATGGTATTGATTGTGTCACCGCTCAGATCAGCTGGGTTATGAAATAAAGGACAGAGGATAATGAGAAGAAATGATCCTTATCTCTGTACCTGAGATATGGTGGTGTTATACTAGGAGTTGTGTATAGAAGATGTACATTTGAAAAAACACATACAGTATATTGTCATGTATCAGGTAGGTGGGTGTTATTACACCTCCGCCAGTCTAGAACTTAAGCCTAGACCAACGATTATCAGTAATTAATACGAGAATTAATTACCTGTTATGTGATTCCTCTGATTCTCTTCTTGGAGTCCACAAACAAAAATTTCACATTCTAATATCTCACTGGGATTCAGTCACCTGTAAAAAGACAACCTATATGATAATATGTTCATGCTACATGCTATACACACCAATAACACACTAGGGCCAAAATTACTTATCTCAGGGATAATGACTGTGGTTAGTCTTTCCACAGTTTATTGTAAAAGCTGTAGTCAGTCAGTCCACAGTCTACTGTAAATGTTGTGGTCAATCAATCCACAGTGTAGTGTAAATATTAGATTCAATCGGTCCTTAGTTCAACAAAAATACTGGGGTTAATAAGTCCACAACTAGTGTTAATGCTGGGATGAGACGGTCTATAATCTATTGTGAATGTTGTGGTCAGTTAGACCACAGACTAGTGCAAATGATATAGACAGTCAGTCCACAGTATGGTATTATTACTGTGCTTGGTCGGTCCCCACCTAGTGTAAATACAATGGTCAGTCGGTGCACAGTCTATTGTAAATGTTGTGGTCAGTAATTCCAGAGTATTGTATAACTACTGTGCTCAGTCAATGCACACCTAGTGTAAATGCTGTGTTCTGTCAGTCCCTGGTCTAGGGTGAATGCTGTGGTGAGTGTCACGTAATCATGGTATTGATTGTGTCACCGCTCAGATCAGGTGGGTTATGAAATAAAAGACAGAGGATAATGAGAAGAAATGATCCTTATCTCTGTACCTGAGATATGGTGGTGTTATACTAGGAGTTGTGTATAGAAGATGTACATTTGAAAAAACACATACAGTATATTGTCATGTATCAGGAAGGTGGGTGTTATTACACCTCCGCCAGTCTAGAACTAAAGCCCAGACCAACGATTATCAGTAATTAATACGAGAATTAATTACCTGTTATGTGATTCCTCTGATTCTCTTCTTGGAGTCCACAAACAAAAATTTCACATTCTAATATCTCATTGGGATTCAGTCACCTGTAAAAAGACAAACTATATGATAATATGTTCCTGCTACATGCTATACACACCAATAACACACTAGGGCCAAAATTACTTATCTCAGGGATAATGACTGTGGTTAGTCTTGCCACAGTTTATTGTAAAAGCTGTAGTCAGTCAGTCCACAGTCTACTGTAAATGTTGTGGTCAATCAATCCACAGTGTAGTGTAAATATTAGAATCAATCGGTCCTTAGTTCAACAACAATACTGGGGTTAATAAGTCCACAACTAGTGTTAATGCTGGGATGAGCCGGTCTATAATCTATTGTGAATGTTGTGGTCAGTTAGACCACAGACTAGTGCAAATGATATAGACAGTCAGTCCACAGTATGGTATTATTACTGTGCTCGGTCGGTCCCCACCTAGTGTAAATACAATGGTCAGTCGGTGCACAGTCTATTGTAAATGTTGTGGTCAGTCATTCCAGAGTATTGTATAACTACTGTGCTCAGTCAATGCACACCTAGTGTAAATGCTGTGTTTTGTCAGTCCCTGGTCTAGGGTGAATGCTGTGGTGAGTGTCGCGTAATCATGGTATTGATTGTGTCACCGCTCAGATCAGGTGGGGTATTAAATAAAAGACAGAGGATAATGAGAAGAAATGATCCTTATCTCTGTACCTGAGATATGGTGGTGTTATACTAGGAGTTGTGTATAGAAGATATACATTTGAAAAAACACATACAGTATATTGTCATGTATCAGGAAGGTGGGTGTTATTACACCTCTGCCAGTCTAGAACTTAAGCCTAGACCAACGATTATCAGTAATTAATACGAGAATTAATTATCAGTTATGTGATTCCTCTGATTCTCTTCTTGGAGTCCACAAACAAAAATTTCACATTCTAATATCTCACTGGGATTCAGTCACCTGTAAAAAGACAACCTATATGATAATATGTTCCTGCTACATGCTATACACACTAATAACACACTAGGGCCAAAATTACTTATCTCAGGGTGAATGACTGTGGTTAGTCTTTCCACAGTTTATTGTAAAAGCTGTAGTCAGTCAGTCCACAGTCTACTGTAAATGTTGTGGTCAATCAATCCACAGTGTAGGGTAAATATTAGAATCAATCGGTCATTAGTTCAACAAAAATACTGGGGTTAATAAGTCCACAACTAGTGTTAATGCTGGGATGAGCCGGTCTATAATCTATTGTGAATGTTGTGGTCAGTTAGACCACAGACTAGTGCAAATGATATAGACAGTCAGTCCACAGTATGGTATTATTACTGTGCTCGGTCGGTCCCCACCTAGTGTAAATACAATGGTCAGTCGGTGCACAGTCTATTGTAAATGTTGTGGTCAGTCATTCCAGAGTATTGTATAACTACTGTGCTCAGTCAATGCACACCTAGTGTAAATTCTGTGTTCTGTCAGTCCCTGGTCTAGGGTGAATGCTGTGGTGAGTGTCACGTAATCATGGTATTGATTGTGTCACCGCTCAGATCAGGTGGGTTATGAAATAAAAGACAGAGGATAATGAGAAGAAATGATCCTTATCTCTGTACCTGAGATATGGTGGTGTTATACTAGGAGTTGTGTATAGAACATGTACATTTGAAAAAACACATACAGTATATTGTCATGTATCAGGAAGGTGGGTGTTATTACACCTCCGCCAGTCTAGAACTTAAGCCTAGACCAACGATTATCAGTAATTAATACGAGAATTAATTACCTGTTATGTGATTCCTCTGATTCTCTTCTTGGAGTCCAGAAACAAAAATTTCACATTCTAATATCTCATTGGGATTCAGTCACCTGTAAAAAGACAAACTATATGATAATATGTTCCTGCTACATGCTATACACACCAATAACCCACCAGGGCCAAAATTAGTTATCTCAGGGATAATGACTGTGGTTAGTCTTTCCACAGTTTATTGTAAAAGCTGTAGTCAGTCAGTCCACAGTCTACTGTAAATGTTGTGGTCAATTAATCCACAGTGTAGTGTAAATATTAGAATCAATCGGTCCTTAGTTCAACAAAAATACTGGGGTAAATAAGTCCACAACTAGTGTTAATGCTGGGATGAGCCGGTCTATAATCTATTGTGAATGTTGTGGTCAGTTAGACCACAGACTAGTGCAAATGATATAGACAGTCAGTCCACAGTATGGTATTATTACTGTGCTCGGTCGGTCCCCACCTATTGTAAATACAATGGTCAGTCGGTGCACAGTCTATTGTAAATGTTGTGGTCAGTCATTCCAGAGTATTGTATAACTATTGTGCTCAGTCAATGCTCACCTAGTGTAAATGCTGTGTTCTGTCAGTCCCTGGTCTAGGGTGAATGCTGTGGTGAGTGTCGCGTAATCATGGTATTGATTGTGTCACCGCTCAGATCAGGTGGGTTATGAAATAAAAGACAGAGGATAATGAGAAGAAATGATCCTTATCTCTGTACCTGAGATATGGTGGTGTTATACTAGGAGTTGAGTATAGAAGATGTACATTTGAAAAAACACCTACAGTATATTGTCATGTATCAGGAAGGTGGGTGTTATTACACCTCCGCCAGTCTAGAACTTAAGCCTAGACCAACGATTATCAGTAATTAATACGAGAATTAATTACCTGTTATGTGATTCCTCTGATTCTCTTCTTGGAGTCCACAAACAAAAATTTCACGTTCTAATATCTCATTGGGATTCAGTCACCTGTAAAAAGACAAACTATATGATAATATGTTCCTGCTACATGCTATACACACCAATAACACACTAGGGCCAAAATTACTTATCTCAGGGTGAATGACTGTAGTTAGTCTTTCCACAGTTTATTGTAAAAGCTGTAGTCAGTCAGTCCACAGTCTACTGTAAATGTTGTGGTTAATCAATCCACAGTGTAGTGTAAATATTAGAATCAATCGGTCCTTAGTTCAACAAAAATACTGGGGTTAATAAGTCCACAACTAGTGTTAATGCTGGGATGAGCCGGTCTATAATCTATTGTGAATGTTGTGGTCAGTTAGACCACAGACTAGTGCAAATGATATAGACAGTCAGTCCACAGTATGGTATTATTACTGTGCTCGGTCGGTCCCCACCTAGTGTAAATACAATGGTCAGTCGGTGCACAGTCTATTGTAAATGTTGTGGTCAGTCATTCCAGAGTATTGTATAACTACTGTGCTCAGTCAATGCACACCTAGTGTAAATGCTGTGTTCTGCCAGTCCCTGGTCTAGGGTGAATGCTGTGGTGAGTGTCACGCAATCATTGTATTGATTGTGTCACCGCTCAGATCAGGTGGGTGATGAAATAAAAGACAGAGGATAATGAGAAGAAATGATCCTTATCTCTGTACCTGAGATATAGTGGTGTTATACTAGGAGTTGTGTATAGAAGATGTACATTTGAAAAAACACATACAGCATATTGTCATGTATCAGGAAGGTGGGTGTTATTACACCTCCGCCAGTCTAGAACTTAAGCCTAGACCAACGATTATCAGTAATTAATACGAGAATTAATTACCTCTTATGTGATTCCTCTGATTCTCTTCTTGGAGTCCACAAACAAAAATTTCACGCTCTAATATCTCATTGGGATTCAGTCACCTGTAAAAAGACAACCTATATGATAATATGTTCCTGCTCCATGCTATACACACCAATAACACACTAGGGCCAAAATTACTTATCTCAGGGATAAAGACTGTGATTAGTCTTTCCACAGTTTATTGTAAAAGCTGTAGTCAGTCAGTCCACAGTCTACTGTAAATGTTGTGGTCAATCAATCCACAGTGTAGTGGAAATATTAGAATCAATCGGTCCTTAGTTCAACAAAAACACTGGGGTTAATAAGTCCACAACCAGTGTTAATGCTGGGATGAGCCGGTCTACAATCTATTGTGAATGTTGTGGTCAGATAGACCACAGACTAGTGCAAATGATATAGACAGTCAGTCCACAGTATGGTATTATTACTGTGCTCGGTCGGTCCCCACCTAGTGTAAATACTATGGTCAGTCGGTGCACAGTCTATTGTAAATGTTGTGGTCAGTCATTCCAGAGTATTGTATAACTACTGTGCTCAGTCAATGCACACCTAGTGCAAATGCTGTGTTCTGTCAGTCCCTGGTCTAGGGTGAATGCTGTGGTGAGTGTCGCGTAATCATGGTATTGATTGTGTCACCGCTCAGATCAGGTGGGTTATGAAATAAAAGACAGAGGATAATGAGAAGAAATGATCCTTATCTCTGTACCTGAGATATGGTGGTGTTATACTAGGAGTTGAGTATAGAAGATGTACATTTGAAAAAACACCTACAGTATATTGTCATGTATCAGGAAGGTGGGTGTTATTACACCTCCGACAGTCTAAAACTTAAGCCTAGACCAACGATTATCAGTAATTAGTACGAGAATTAATTACCTGTTATGTGATTCCTCTGATTCTCTTCTTGGAGTCCACAAACAAAAATTTCACATTCTAATATCTCATTGGGATTCAGTCACCTGTAAAAAGACAACCTATATGATAATATGTTCCTGCTACATGCTATACACACCAATAACACACTAGGGCCAAAATTACTTATCTCAGGGATAAAGACTGTGGTTAGTCTTTCCACAGTTTATTGTAAAAGCTGTAGTCAGTCAGTCCACAGTCTACTGTAAATGTTGTGGTCAATCAATCCACAGTGTAGTGTAAATATTAGAATCAATCGGTCCTTAGTTCAACAAAAATACTGGGGTTAATAAGTCCACAACTAGTGTTAATGCTGGGATGAGCCGGTCTATAATCTATTGTGAATGTTGTGGTCAGTTAGACCACAGACTAGTGCAAATGATATAGACAGTCAGTCCACAGTATGGTATTATTACTGTGTTCGGTCGGTCCCCACCTAGTGTAAATACTATGGTCAGTCGGTGCACAGTCTATTGTAAATGTTGTGGTCAGTCATTCCAGAGTATTGTATAATTACTGTGCTCAGTCAATGCACACCTAGTGCAAATGCTGTGTTCTGTCAGTCCCTGGTCTAGGGTGAATGCTGTGGTGAGTGTCGCGTAATCATGGTATTGATTGTGTCACCGCTCAGATCAGGTGGGTTATAAAATAAAAGACAGAGGATAATGAGAAGAAATGATCCTTATCTCTGTACCTGAGATATGGTGGTGTTATACTAGGAGTTGTGTATAGAAGATGTACATTTGAAAAAACACATACAGTATATTGTCATGTATCAGGAAGGTGGGTGTTATTACACCTCCGCCAGTCTAGAACTTAAGCCTAGACCAACGATTATCAGTAATTAATACGAGAATTAATTACCTGTTATGTGATTCCTCTGATTCTCTTCTTGGAGTCCACAAACAAAAATTTCACGTTCTAATATCTCATTGGGATTCAGTCAACTGTAAAAAGACAAACTATATGATAATATGTTCCTGCTACATGCTATACACACCAATAACACACTAGGGCCAAAATTACTTATCTAAGGGTGAATGACTGTGGTTAGTCTTTCCACAGTTTATTGTAAAAGCTGTAGTCAGTCAGTCCACAGTCTACTGTAAATGTTGTGGTCAATCAATCCACAGTGTAGTGTAAATATTAGAATCAATCGGTCCTTAGTTCAACAAAAATACTGGGGTTAATAAGTCCACAACCAGTGTTAATGCTGGGATGAGCCGGTCTATAATCTATTGTGAATGTTGTGATCAGTTAGACCACAGACTAGTGCAAATGATATAGACAGTCAGTCCACAGTATGGTATTATTACTGTGCTCGGTCGGTCCCCACCTAGTTTAAATACAATAGTCAGTCGGTGCACAGTCTATTGTAAATGTTGTGGTCAGTCATTCCAGAGTATATTATAACTACTGTGCTCAGTCAATGCACACCTAGTGTAATGCTGTGTTCTGTCAGTCCCTGGTCTAGGGTGAATGCTGTGGTGAGTGTCGCGTAATCATGGTATTGATTGTGTCACCGCTCAGATCAGGTGGGTTATGAAATAAAAGACATGAGAAGAAATGATCCTTATCTCTGTACCTGAGAAATGGTGGTGTTATACTAGGAGTTGTGTATAGAAGATGTACATTTGAAAAAACACATACAGTATATTGTCATGTATCAGGAAGTTGGGTGTTATTACACCTCCGCCAGTCTAGAACTTAAGCCTAGACCAACGATTATCAGTAATTAATACGAGAATTAATTACGTGTTATGTGATTCCTCTGATTCTCTTCTTGGAGTCCACAAACAAAAATTTCACATTCTAATATCTCATTGGGATTCAGTCACCTGTAAAAAGACAAACTATATGATAATATGTTCCTGCTACATGCTATACACACCAATAACACACTAGGGCCAAAATTACTTATCTCAGGGATAATGACTGTGGTTAGTCTTTCCACAGTTTATTGTAAAAGCTGTAGTCAGTCAGTCCACAGTCTACTGTAAATGTTGTGGTCAATCAATCCACAGTGTAGTGTAAATATTAGAATCAATCGGTCCTTAGTTCAACAAAAATACTGGGGTTAATAAGTCCACAACTAGTGTTAATGCTGGGATGAGCCGGTCTATAATCTATTGTGAATGTTGTGGTCAGTTAGACCACAGACTAGTGCAAATGATATAGACAATCAGTCCACAGTATGGTATTATTAATGTGCTCGGTCGGTCCCCATCTAGTGTAAATACAATGGTCAGTCGGTGCACAGTCTATTGTAAATATTGTGGTCAGTCATTCCAGAGTATTGTATAACTACTGTGCTCAGTCAATGCACACCTAGTGTAAATGCTGTGTTCTGTCAGTCCCTGGTCTAGGGTGAATGCTGTGGTGAGTGTCACGTAATGATGGTATTGATTGTGTCACCGCTCAGATCAGGTGGGTTATGAAATAAAAGACAGAGGATAATGAGAAGAAATGATCCTTATCTCTGTACCTGAGATATGGTGGTGTTATACTAGGAGTTGTGTATAGAAGATGTACATTTGAAAAAACACCTACAGTATATTGTCATGTATCAGGAAGGTGGGTGTTATTACACCTCCGCCAGTCTAGAACTTAAGCCTAAACCAACGATTATCAGTAATTAATACGAGAATTAATTACCTGTTATGTGATTCCTCTGATTCTCTTCTTGGAGTCCACAAACAAAAATGTCACATTCTAATATCTCATTGGGATTCAGTCACCTGTAAAAAGACAACCTATATGATAATATGTTCCTGCTACATGCTAATTGCAAAAAGAACTTCGGCACTCCATACATGAAAATATAAGAAATATTGTATCTAGACAAATGTCACTTTGAAAAATGAAGGTTTTTTGCGCATAATTTGGCCAATTTATGTGTGCCCATCAACCACGACAAGGTCACCTTCATATGATGGGAAACTACGCTACGCTACCACTGGATATGCCACTCTTGGGCTGTAAGCCTTTATGGACAATATGTCTATACTTGGGCTTTTAACCTACAATGTATGGGCTGGTAGAGCTAGTTAAAACAACCTGTGACTGAATGGGAGGGACACATGGTTAGAAAAAAGGCTGTCAAACTTCAAATAGTGTGAACACGTACCTGCTGCAATGCTCCAGGAGCGGGATCCCAAAAATGATTAATAGAAAAAAGAGAGGGGTCGCTCACTGGTCTATTCGGGTGCTCTGAAGAAAAGAGTAATCTCAATTGCAAAAAGAACTTCGGCACTCCATACATGAAAATATAAGAAATATTGTATCTAGACTAATGTCACTTTGAAAAATGAAGTTTTTTTGCGCATAATTTGGCCAATTTATGTGTGCCCATCAACCACGACAAGGTCACCTTCGTATTATGGGAAACTACGCTACGCTACCACTGGATATGCCACTCTTGGGCTGTAAGCCTGTATGGACAATATGTCTATGCTTTTTTCCTGCTACATGCTATACACACCAATAACACACTAGGGCCAAAATTACTTATCTCAGGGATAATGACTGTGGTTAGTCTTTCCACAGTTTATTGTAAAAGCTGTAGTCAGTCAGTCCACAGTCTACTGTAAATGTTGTGGTCAATCAATCCACAGTGTAGTGTAAATATTAGAATCAATCGGTCCTTAGTTCAACAAAAATACTGGGGTTAATAAGTCCACAACTAGTGTTAATGCTGGGATGAGCCGGTCTATAATCTATTGTGAATGTTGTGGTCAGTTAGACCACAGACTAGTGCAAATGATATAGACAGTCAGTCCACAGTATGGTATTATTACAGTGCTCGGTCGGTCAGCACCTAGTGTAAATACAATGGTCAGTCGGTGCACAGTCTATTGTAAATGTTGTGCTCAGTCAATGCACACCTAGTGTAAATGCTGTGTTCTGTCAGTCCCTGGTCTAGGGTGAATGCTGTGGTGAGTGTCGCGTAATCATGGTATTGATTGTGTCACCGCTCAGATCAGGTGGGGTATTAAATAAAAGACAGAGGATAATGAGATGAAATGATCCTTATCTCTGTACCTGAGATATGGTGGTGTTATACTAGGAGTTGTGTATAGAAGATGTACATTTGAAAAAACACCTACAGTATATTGTCATGTATCAGGAAGGTGGGTGTTATTACACCTCCGCCAGTCTAGAACTTAAGCCTAGACCAACGATTATCAGTAATTAATACGAGAATTAATTACCTGTTATGTGATTCCTCTGATTCTCTTCTTGGAGTCCACAAACAAAAATTTCACGTTCTAATATCTCATTGGGATTCAGTCACCTGTAAAAAGACAAACTATATGATAATATGTTCCTGCTACATGCTATACACACCAATAACACACTAGGGCCAAAATTACTTATCTCAGGGTGAATGACTGTAGTTAGTCTTTCCACAGTTTATTGTAAAAGCTGTAGTCACTCAGTCCACAGTCTACTGTAAATGTTGTGGTTAATCAATCCACAGTGTAGTGTAAATATTAGAATCAATCGGTCCTTAGTTCAACAAAAATACTGGGGTTAATAAGTCCACAACTAGTGTTAATGCTGGGATGAGCCGGTCTATAATCTATTGTGAATGTTGTGGTCAGTTAGACCACAGACTAGTGCAAATGATATAGACAGTCAGTCCACAGTATGGTATTATTACTGTGCTCGGTCGGTCCCCACCTAGTGTAAATACAATGGTCAGTCGGTGCACAGTCTATTGTAAATGTTGTGGTCAGTCATTCCAGAGTATTGTATAACTACTGTGCTCAGTCAATGCACACCTAGTGTAAATGCTGTGTTCTGCCAGTCCCTGGTCTAGGGTGAATGCTGTGGTGAGTGTCACGCAATCATTGTATTGATTGTGTCACCGCTCAGATCAGGTGGGTGATGAAATAAAAGACAGAGGATAATGAGAAGAAATGATCCTTATCTCTGTACCTGAGATATGGTGGTGTTATACTAGGAGTTGTGTATAGAAGATGTACATTTGAAAAAACATATACAGTATATTGTCATGTATCAGGAAGGTGGGTGTTATTACACCTCCGACAGTCTAAAACTTAAGCCTAGACCAACGATTATCAGTAATTAATACGAGAATTAATTACCTGTTATGTGATTCCTCTGATTCTCTTCTTGGAGTCCACAAACAAAAATTTCACATTCTAATATCTCATTGGGATTCAGTCACCTGTAAAAAGACAACCTATATGATAATATGTTCCTGCTACATGCTATACACACCAATAACACACTAGGGCCAAAATTACTTATCTCAGGGATAAAGACTGTGGTTAGTCTTTCCACAGTTTATTGTAAAAGCTGTAGTCAGTCAGTCCACAGTCTACTGTAAATGTTGTGGTCAATCAATCCACAGTGTAGTGTAAATATTAGAATCAATCGGTCCTTAGTTCAACAAAAATACTGGGGTTAATAAGTCCACAACTAGTGTTAATGCTGGGATGAGCCGGTCTATAATCTATTGTGAATGTTGTGGTCAGTTAGACCACAGACTAGTGCAAATGATATAGACAGTCAGTCCACAGTATGGTATTATTACTGTGTTCGGTCGGTCCCCACCTAGTGTAAATACTATGGTCAGTCGGTGCACAGTCTATTGTAAATGTTGTGGTCAGTCATTCCAGAGTATTGTATAATTACTGTGCTCAGTCAATGCACACCTAGTGCAAATGCTGTGTTCTGTCAGTCCCTGGTCTAGGGTGAATGCTGTGGTGAGTGTCGCGTAATCATGGTATTGATTGTGTCACCGCTCAGATCAGGTGGGTTATAAAATAAAAGACAGAGGATAATGAGAAGAAATGATCCTTATCTCTGTACCTGAGATATGGTGGTGTTATACTAGGAGTTGTGTATAGAAGATGTACATTTGAAAAAACACATACAGTATATTGTCATGTATCAGGAAGGTGGGTGTTATTACACCTCCGCCAGTCTAGAACTTAAGCCTAGACCAACGATTATCAGTAATTAATACGAGAATTAATTACCTGTTATGTGATTCCTCTGATTCTCTTCTTGGAGTCCACAAACAAAAATTTCACGTTCTAATATCTCATTGGGATTCAGTCAACTGTAAAAAGACAAACTATATGATAATATGTTCCTGCTACATGCTATACACACCAATAACACACTAGGGCCAAAATTACTTATCTCAGGGATAATGACTGTGGTTAGTCTTTCCACAGTTTATTGTAAAAGCTGTAGTCAGTCAGTCCACAGTCTACTGTAAATGTTGTGGTTAATCAATCCACAGTGTAGTGTAAATATTAGAATCAATCGTTCCTTAGTTCAACAAAAATACTGGGGTTAATAAGTCCACAACTAGTGTTAATGTTGGGATGAGCCGGTCTATAATCTATTGTGAATGTTGTGGTCAGTTAGACCACAGACTAGTGCAAATGATATAGACAGTCAGTCCACAGTATGGTATTATTACTGTGCTCGGTCGGTCCCCACCTAGTGTAAATACAATGGTCAGTCGGTGCACAGTCTATTGTAAATGTTGTGGTCAGTAATTCCAGAGTATTGTATAACTACTGTGCTCAGTCAATGCACACCTAGTGTAAATGCTGTGTTCTGTCAGTCCCTGGTCTAGGGTGAATGCTGTGGTGAGTGTCGCGCAATCATTGTATTGATTGTGTCACCGCTCAGATCAGGTGGGTTATGAAATAAAAGACAGAGGATAATGAGAAGAAATGATCCTTATCTCTGTACCTGAGATATGGTGGTGTTATACTAGGAGTTGTGTATAGAAGATGTACATTTGAAAAAACATATACAGTATATTGTCATGTATCAGGAAGGTGGGTGTTATTACACCTCCGCCAGTCTAGAACTTAAGCCTAGACCAACGATTATCAGTAATTAATACGAGAATTAATTACCTGTTATGTGATTCCTCTGATTTTCTTCTTGGAGTCCACAAACAAAAATTTCACATTTTAATATCTCATTGGGATTCAGTCACCTGTAAAAAGACAACCTATATGATAATATGTTCCTGCTACATGCTATACAAACCAATAACACACTAGGGCCAAAATTACTTATCTCAGGGATAATGACTGTGGTTAGTCTTTCCACAGTTTATTGTAAAAGCTGTAGTCAGTCAGTCCACAGTCTACTGTAAATGTTGTGGTCAATCAATCCACAGTGTAGTGTAAATATTAGAATCAATCGGTCCTTAGTTCAACAAAAATACTGGGGTTAATAAGTCCACAACTAGTGTTAATGCTGGGATGAGCCGGTCTATAATCCATCGTGAATGTTGTGGTCAGTTAGACCACAGACTAGTGCAAATGATATAGACAGTCAGTCCACAGTATGGTATTATTACTGTGCTCGGTCGGTCCCCACCTAGTGTAAATATAATGGTCAGTCGGTGCACAGTCTATTGTAAATGTTGTGGTCACTCATTCCAGAGTATTGTATAACTACTGTGCTCAGTCAACGCACACCTAGTGTAAATGCTGTGTTCTGTCAGTCCCTGGTCTAGGGTGAATGCTGTGGTGAGTGTCGCGTAATCATGGTATTGATTGTGTCACCGCTCAGATCAGGTGGGTTATGAAATAAAAGACAGAGGATAATGAGACGAAATGATCCTTATCTCTGTACCTGAGATATGGTGGTGTTATACTAGGAGTTGTGTATAGAAGATGTACATTTGAAAAAACACATACAGTATATTGTCATGTATCAGGAAGGTGGGTGTTATTACACCTCAGCCAGTCTAGAACTTAAGCCTAGACCAACAATTATCAGTAATTAATACGAGAATTAAATACCTGTTATGTGATTCCTCTGATTCTCTTCTTGGAGTCCACAAACAAAAATTTCACATTCTAATATCTCATTGGGATTCAGTCACCTGTAAAAAGACAACCTATATGATAATATGTTCCTGCTACATGCTATACACACCAATAACACACTAGGGCCAAAATTACTTATCTCAGGGATAATGACTGTGGTTAGTCTTGCCACAGTTTATTGTAAAAGCTGTAGTCACTCAGTCCACAGTCTACTGTAAATGTTGTGGTTAATCAATCCACAGTGTAGTGTAAATATTAGAATCAATCGGTCCTTAGTTCAACAAAAATACTGGGGTTAATAAGTCCACAACTAGTGTTAATGCTGGGATGAGCCGGTCTATAATCTATTGTGAATGTTGTGGTCAGTTAGACCACAGACTAATGCAAATGATATAGACAGTCAGTCCACAGTATGGTATTATTACTGTGCTCCGTCAGTTCCCACCTAGTGTAAATACAATGGTCAGTCGCTGCACAGTCTATTGTAAATGTTGTGGTCAGTCATTCCAGAGTATTGTATAACTACTGTGCTCAGTCAATGCACACCTAGTGTAAATTCTGTGTTCTGTCAGTCCCTGGTCTAGGGTGAATGCTGTGGTGAGTGTCGCGTAATCATGGTATTGATTGTGTCACCGCTCAGATCAGGTGGGTTATGAAATAAAAGACAGAGGATAATGAGAAGAAATGATCCTTATCTCTGTACCTGAGATATGGTGGTGTTATACTAGGAGTTGTGTATAGAAGATGTACATTTGAAAAAACACATACAGTATATTGTCATGTATCAGGAAGGTGGGTGTTATTACACCTCCGCCAGTCTAGAACTTAAGCCTAGACCAACGATTATCAGTAATTAATACGAGAATTAATTAGCTGTTATGTGATTCCTCTGATTCTCTTCTTGTAGTCCACAAACAAAAATTTCGCATTCTAATATCTCATTGGGATTCAGTCACCTGTAAAAAGACAACCTATATGATAATATGTTCCTGCTACATGCTATACACACCAATAACACACTAGGGCCAAAATTACTTATCTCAGGGATAATGACTGTGGTTAGTCTTTCCACAGTTTATTGTAAAAGCTGTAGTCAGTCAGTCCACAGTCTACTGTAAATGTTGTGGTCAATCAATCCACAGTGTAGTGTAAATATTAGAATCAATCGGTCCTTAGTTCAACAAAAATACTGGGGTTAATAAGTCCACAACTAGTGTTAATGCTGGGATGAGCCGGTCTATAATCTATTGTGAATGTTGTGGTCAGTTAGACCACAGACTAGTGCAAATGATATAGACAGTCAGTCCACAGTATGGTCTTATTACTGTGCTCGGTCAGGCCCCACCTAGTGTAAATACAATGGTCAGTCGGTGCACAGTCTATTGTAAATGTTGTGGTCAGTCATTCCAGAGTATTGTATAACTACTGTGCTCAGTCAATGCACACCTAGTGTAAATTCTGTGTTCTGTCAGTCCCTGGTCTAGGGTGAATGCTGTGGTGAGTGTCGCGTAATCATGGTATTGATTGTGTCACCACTCAGATCAGGTGGGTTATGAAATAAAAGACAGAGGATAATGAGAAGAAATGATCCTTATCTCTGTACCTGAGATATGGTGGTGTTATACTAGGAGTTGTGTATAGAAGATGTACATTTGAAAAAACACATACAGTATATTGTCATGTATCAGGAAGGTGGGTGTTATTACACCTCCGCCAGTCTAGAACTTAAGCCTAGACCAACGATTATCAGTAATTAATACGAGAATTAATTACCTGTTATGTGATTCCTCTGATTTTCTTCTTGGAGTCCACAAACAAAAATTTCGCATTCTAATATCTCATTGGGATTCAGTCACCTGTAAAAAGACAACCTATATGATAATATGTTCCTGCTACATGCTATACACACCAATAACACACTAGGGCCAAAATTACTTATCTCAGGGATAATGACTGTGGTTAGTCTTTCCACAGTTTATTGTAAAAGCTGTAGTCAGTCAGTCCACAGTCTACTGTAAATGTTGTGGTCAATCAATCCACAGTGTAGTGTAAATATTAGAATCAATCGGTCCTTAGTTCAACAAAAATACTGGGGTTAATAAGTCCACAACTAGTGTTAATGCTGGGATGAGCCGGTCTATAATCTATTGTGAATGTTGTGGTCAGTTAGACCACAGACTAGTGCAAATGCTTTTCTTCAGAGCACCCGAATAGACCAGTGAGCGACCCCTCTCTCTTTTCTATTAATCATTTTTGGGATCCCGCCCCTGGAGCATTGCAGCAGGTACGTGTTCACACTATTAGAAGTTTGACAGCCTTTTTTCTGACCATGTGTCCCTCCCATTCAGTCACAGGTGGTTTTAACTAGCTCTACCAGCCCATACATTGTAGGTTAAAAGCCCAAGCATAGACATATTGTCCATACAGGCTTACAGCCCAAGAGTGGCATATCCAGTGGTAGCGTAGCGTAGTTTCCCATCATACGAAGGTGACCTTGTCGTGGTTGATGGGCACACATAAATTGGCCAAATTATGCGCAAAAAACCTTCATTTTTCAAAGTGACATTAGTCTAGATACAATATTTCTTATATTTTCATGTATGGAGTGCCGAAGTTCTTTTTGCAATTGAGATTACTCTTTTCTTCAGAGCACCCGAATAGACCAGTGAGCGACCCCTCTCTTTTTTCTATTAATCATTTTTGGGATCCCGCTCCTGGAGCATTGCAGCAGGTACGTGTCCACACTATTAGAAGTTTGACAGCCTTTTTTCTGACCATGTGTCCCTCCCATTCAGTCACAGGTGGTTTTAACTAGCTCTACCAGCCCATACATTGTAGGTTAAAAGCCCAAGCATAGACATATTGTCCATACAGGCTTACAGCCCAAGAGTGGCATATCCAGTGGTAGCGTAGCGTAGTTTCCCATCATACGAAGGTGACCTTGTCGTGGTTGATGGGCACACATAAATTGGCCAAATTATGCGCAAAAAACCTTCATTTTTCAAAGTGACATTAGTCTAGATACAATATTTCTTATATTTTCATGTATGGAGTGCCGAAGTTCGTTTTGCAATTGAGATTACTCTTTTCTTCAGAGCACCCGAATAGACCAGTGAGCGACCCCTCTCTTTTTTCTAGTGCAAATGATATAGACAGTCAGTCCACAGTATGGTATTATTACTGTGCTCGGTCGGTCCCCACCTAGTGTAAATACAATGGTCAGTCGGTGCACAGTCTATTGTAAATGTTGTGGTCAGTCATTCCAGAGTATTGTATAACTACTGTGCTCAGTCAACGCACACCTAGTGTAAATGCTGTGTTCTGTCAGTCCCTGGTCTAGGGTGAATGCTGTGGTGAGTGTCGCGTAATCATGGTATTGATTGTGTCACCGCTCAGATCAGGTGGGTTATGAAATAAAAGACAGAGGATAATGAGAAGAAATGATCCTTATCTCTGTACCTGAGATATGGTGGTGTTATACTAGGAGTTGTGTATAGAAGATGTACATTTGAAAAAACACATACAGTATATTGTCATGTATCAGGAAGGTGGGTGTTATTACACCTCCGCCAGTCTAGAACTTAAGCCTAGACCAACGATTATCAGTAATTAATACGAGAATTAATTACCTGTTATGTGATTCCTCTGATTCTCTTCTTGGAGGCCACAAACAAAAATTTCACATTCTAATATCTCATTGGGATTCAGTCACCTGTAAAAAGACAATGTATATGATAATATGTTCCTGCTACATGCTATACACACCAATAACACACTAGGGCCAAAATTACTTATCTCAGGGATAATGACTGTGGTTAGTCTATCCACAGTTTATTGTAAAAGCAGTAGTCAGTCAGTCCACAGTCTACTGTAAATGTTGTGGTCAATCAATCCACAGTGTAGTGTAAATAATAGAATCAATCGGTCCTTAGTTCAACAAAAATACTGGGGTTAATAAGTCCACAACTAGTGTTAATGCTGGGATGAGCCGGTCTATAATCTATTGTGAATGTTGTGGTCAGTTAGACCACAGACTAGTGCAAATTATATAGACAGTCAGTCCACAGTATGGTATTATTACTGTGCTCGGTCGGTCCCCACCTAGTGTAAATACAATGGTCAGTCGGTGCACAGTCTATTGTAAATGTTGTGGTCAGTCATTCCAGAGTATTGTATAACTATTGTGCTCAGTCAATGCACACCTAGTGTAAATGCTGTGTTCTGTCAGTCCCTGGTCTAGGGTGAATGCTGTGGTGAGTGTCGCGTAATCATGGTATTGATTGTGTCACCGCTCAGATCAGGTGGGTTATGAAATAAAAGACAGAGGATAATGAGAAGAAATGATCCTTATCTCTGTACCTGAGATATGGTGGTGTTATACTAGGAGTTGTGTATAGAAGATGTACATTTGAAAAAACATATACAGTATATTGTCATGTATCAGGAAGGTGGGTGTTATTACACCTCCGCCAGTCTAGAACTTAAGCCTAAACCAACGATTATCAGTAATTAATACGAGAATTAATTACCTGTTATGTGATTCCTCTGATTTTCTTCTTGGAGTCCACAAACAAAAATTTCACATTTTAATATCTCATTGGGATTCAGTCACCTGTAAAAAGACAACCTATATGATAATATGTTCCTGCTACATGTTATACACACCAATAACACACTAGGGCCAAAATTACTTATCTCAGGGATAATGACTGTGGTTAGTCTTTCCACAGTTTATTGTAAAAGCTGTAGTCAGTCAGTCCACAGTCTACTGTAAATGTTGTGGTTAATCAATCCACAGTGTAGTGCAAATATTAGAATCAATCGGTCCTTAGTTCAACAAAAATACTGGGGTTAATAAGTCCACAACTAGTGTTAATGCTGGGATGAGCCGGTCTATAATCTATTGTGAATGTTGTGGTCAGTTAGACCACAGACTAATGCAAATGATATAGACAGTCAGTCCACAGTATGGTATTATTACTGTGCTCGGTCGGTCCCCACCTAGTGTAAATACAATGGTCAGTCGGTGCACAGTCTATTGTAAATGTTGTGGTCAGTCATTCCAGAGTATTGTATAACTACTGTGCTCAGTCAATGCACACCTAGTGTAAATTCTGTGTTCTGTCAGTCCCTGGTCTAGGGTGAATGCTGTGGTGAGTGTCGCGTAATCATGGTATTGATTGTGTCACCGCTCAGATCAGGTGGGTTATGAAATTAAAGACAGAGGATAATGAGAAGAAATGATCCTTATCTCTGTACCTGAGATATGGTGGTGTTATACTAGGAGTTGTGTATAGAAGATGTACATTTGAAAAAACAAATACAGTATATTGTCATGTATCAGGAAGGTGGGTGTTATTACACCTCCGCCAGTCTAGAACTTAAGCCTAGACCAACGATTATCAGTAATTAATACGAGAATTAATTACCTGTTATGTGATTCCTCTGATTCTCTTCTTGGAGTCCACAAACAAAAATTTCACATTCTAATATCTCATTGGGATTCAGTCACCTGTAAAAAGACAACCTATATGATAATATGTTCCTGCTACATGCTATACACACCAATAACACACTAGGGCCAAAATTACTTATCTCAGGGATAATGACTGTGGTTAGTCTTGCCACAGTTTATTGTAAAAGCTGTAGTCAGTCAGTCCACAGTCTACTGTAAATGTTGTGGTTAATCAATCCACAGTGTATTGTAAATATTAGAATCAATCGTTCCTTAGTTCAACAAAAATACTTGGGTTAATAAGTCCACAACTAGTGTTAATGCTGGGATGAGCCGGTCTATAATCTATTGTGAATGTTGTGGTCAGTTAGACCACAGACTAATGCAAATGATATAGACAGTCAGTCCACAGTATGGTATTATTACTGTGCTCGGTCGGTCCCCACCTAGTGTAAATACAATGGTCAGTCGGTGCACAGTCTATTGTAAATGTTGTGGTCAGTCATTCCAGAGTATTGTATAACTACTGTGCTCAGTCAATGCACACCTAGTGTAAATTCTGTGTTCTGTCAGTCCCTGGTCTAGGGTGAATGCTGTGGTGAGTGTCGCGTAATCATGGTATTGATTGTGTCACCGCTCAGATCAGGTGGGTTATGAAATTAAAGACAGAGGATAATGAGAAGAAATGATCCTTATCTCTGTACCTGAGATATGGTGGTGTTATACTAGGAGTTGTGTATAGAAGATGTACATTTGAAAAAACACATACAGTATATTGTCATGTATCAGGAAGGTGGGTGTTATTACACCTCCGCCAGTCTAGAACTTAAGCCTAGACCAACGATTATCAGTAATTAATACGAGAATTAATTACCTGTTATGTGATTCCTCTGATTCTCTTCTTGGAGTCCACAAACAAAAATTTCACATTCTAATATCTCATTGGGATTCAGTCACCTGTAAAAAGACAAACTATATGATAATATGTTCCTGCTACATGCTATACACACCAATAACACACTAGGGCCAAAATTACTTATCTCATGGATAATGACTGTGGTTAGTCTTTCCACAGTTTATTGTAAAAGCTGTAGTCAGTCAGTCCACAGTCTACTGTAAATGTTGTGGTTAATCAATCCACAGTGTAGTGTAAATATTAGAATCAATCGTTCCTTAGTTCAACAAAAATACTGGGGTTAATAAGTCCACAACTAGTGTTAATGCTGGGATGAGCCGGTCTATAATCTATTGTGAATGTTGTGGTCAGTTAGACCACAGACTAGTGCAAATGATATAGACAGTCAGTCCACAGTATGGTATTATTACTGTGCTTGGTCGGTCCCCACCTAGTGTAAATACAATGGTCAGTCGGTGCACAGTCTATTGTAAATGTTGTGGTCAGTAATTCCAGAGTATTGTATAACTACTGTGCTCAGTCAATGCACACCTAGTGTAAATGCTGTGTTCTGTCAGTCCCTGGTCTAGGGTGAATGCTGTGGTGAGTGTCGCGTAATCATGGTATTGATTGTGTCACCGCTCAGATCAGGTGGGTTATGAAATAAAAGACAGAGGATAATGAGAAGAAATGATCCTTATCTCTGTACCTGAGATATGGTGGTGTTATACTAGGAGTTGTGTATAGAAGATGTACATTTGTAAAAACACATACAGTATATTGTCATGTATCAGGAAGGTGGGTGTTATTACACCTCCGCCAGTCTAGAACTTAAGCCTAGACCAACGATTATCAGTAATTAATACGAGAATTAATTACCTGTTATGTGATTCCTCTGATTTTCTTCTTGGAGTCCACAAACAAAAATTTCACATTCTAATATCTCATTGGGATTCAGTCACCTGTAAAAAGACAACCTATATGATAATATGTTCCTGCTACATGCTATACACACCAATAACACACTAGGGCCAAAATTACTTATCTCAGGGATAATGACTGTGGTTAGTCTTTCCACAGTTTATTGTAAAAGCTGTAGTCAGTCAGTCCACAGTCTACTGTAAATGTTGTGGTCAATCAATCCACAGTGTAGTGTAAATATTAGAATCAATCGGTCCTTAGTTCAACAAAAATACTGGGGTTAATAAGTCCACAACTAGTGTTAATGCTGGGATGAGCCGGTCTATAATCTATCGTGAATGTTGTGGTCAGTTAGACCACAGACTAGTGCAAATGATATAGACAGTCAGTCCACAGTATGGTATTATTACTGTGCTCGGTCGGTCCCCACCTAGTGTAAATACAATGGTCAGTCGGTGCACAGTCTATTGTAAATGTTGTGGTCAGTCATTCCAGAGTATTGTATAACTACTGTGCTCAGTCAACGCACACCTAGTGTAAATGCTGTGTTCTGTCAGTCCCTGGTCTAGGGTGAATGCTGTGGTGAGTGTCGCGTAATCATGGTATTGATTGTGTCACCGCTCAGATCAGGTGGGTTAGGAAATAAAAGACAGAGGATAATGAGACGAAATGATCCTTATCTCTGTACCTGAGATATGGTGGTGTTATACTAGGAGTTGTGTATAGAAGATGTACATTTGAAAAAACACATACAGTATATTGTCATGTATCAGGAAGGTGGGTGTTATTACACCTCAGCCAGTCTAGAACTTAAGCCTAGACCAACGATTATCAGTAATTAATACGAGATTTAATTACCTGTTATGTGATTCCTCTGATTCTCTTCTTGGAGTACACAAACAAAAATTTCACATTCTAATATCTCATTGGGATTCAGTCACCTGTAAAAAGACAACCTATATGATAATATGTTCCTGCTACATGCTATACACACCAATAACACACTAGGGCCAAAATTACTTATCTCAGGGATAATGACTGTGGTTAGTCTTGCCACAGTTTATTGTAAAAGCTGTAGTCAGTCAGTCCACAGTCTACTGTAAATGTTGTGGTTAATCAATCCACAGTGTAGTGTAAATATTAGAATCAATCGGTCCTTAGTTCAACAAAAATACTGGGGTTAATAAGTCCACAACTAGTGTTAATGCTGGGATGAGCCGGTCTATAATCTATTGTGAATGTTGTGGTCAGTTAGACCACAGACTAGTGCAAATGATATAGACAGTCAGTCCACAGTATGGTATTATTACTGTGCTTGGTCGGTCCCCACCTAGTGTAAATACAATGGTCAGTCGGTGCACAGTCTATTGTAAATGTTGTGGTCAGTAATTCCAGAGTATTGTATAACTACTGTGCTCAGTCAATGCACACCTAGTGTAAATGCTGTGTTCTGTCAGTCCCTGGTCTAGGGTGAATGCTGTGGTGAGTGTCGCGTAATCATGGTATTGATTGTGTCACCGCTCAGATCAGGTGGGTTATGAAATAAAAGACAGAGGATAATGAGACGAAATGATCCTTATCTCTGTACCTGAGATATGGTGGTGTTATACTAGGAGTTGTGTATAGAAAATGTACATTTGAAAAAACACATACAGTATATTGTCATGTATCAGGAAGGTGGGTGTTATTACACCTCCGCCAGTCTAGAACTTAAGCCTAGACCAACGATTATCAGTAATTAATACGAGAATTAATTACCTGTTATGTGATTCCTCTGATTCTTTTCTTGTAGTCCAAAAACAAAAATTTTGCATTCTAATATCTCATTGGGATTCAGTCACCTGTAAAAAGACAACCTATATGATAATATGTTCCTGCTACATGCTATACACACCAATAACACACTAGGGCCAAAATTACTTATCTCAGGGATAATGACTGTGGTTAGTCTTTCCACAGTTTATTGTAAAAGCTGTAGTCAGTCAGTCCACAGTCTACTGTAAATGTTGTGGTCAATCAATCCACAGTGTAGTGTAAATATTAGAATCAATCGGTCCTTAGTTCAACAAAAATACTGGGGTTAATAAGTCCACAACTAGTGTTAATGCTGGGATGAGCCGGTCTATAATCTATTGTGAATGTTGTGGTCAGTTAGACCACAGACTAGTGCAAATGATATAGACAGTCAGTCCACAGTATGGTATTATTACTGTGCTCGGTCGGTCCCCACCTAGTGTAAATACAATGGTCAGTCGGTGCACAGTCTATTGTAAATGTTGTGGTCAGTAATTCCAGAGTATTGTATAACTACTGTGCTCAGTCAATGCACACCTAGTGTAAATGCTGTGTTCTGTCAGTCCCTGGTCTAGGGTGAATGCTGTGGTGAGTGTCACGTAATCATGGTATTGATTGTGTCACCGCTCAGATCAGGTGGGTTATGAAATAAAAGACAGAGGATAATGAGAAGAAATGATCCTTATCTCTGTACCTGAGATATGGTGGTGTTATACTAGGATTTGTGTATAGAAGATGTACATTTGAAAAAACAAATACAGTATATTGTCATGTATCAGGAAGGTGGGTGTTATTACACCTCCGCCAGTCTAGAACTTAAGCCTAGACCAACGATTATCAGTAATTAATACGAGAATTAATTACCTGTTATGTGATTCCTCTGATTCTCTTCTTGGAGTCCACAAACAAAAATTTCACATTCTAATATCTCATTGGGATTCAGTCACCTGTAAAAAGACAACCTATATGATAATATGTTCCTGCTACATGCTATACACACCAATAACACACTAGGGCCAAAATTACTTATCTCAGGGATAATGACTGTGGTTAGTCTTTCCACAGTTTATTGTAAAAGCTGTAGTCAGTCAGTCCACAGTCTACTGTAAATGTTGTGGTCAATCAATCCACAGTGTAGTGTAAATATTAGAATCAATCGGTCCTTAGTTCAACAAAAATACTGGGGTTAATAAGTCCACAACTAGTGTTAATGTTGGGATGAGCCGGTCTATAATCTATTGTGAATGTTGTGGTCAGTTAGACCACAGACTAGTGCAAATGATATAGACAGTCAGTCCACAGTATGGTATTATTACTGTGCTCGGTCGGTCCCCACCTAGTGTAAATACAATGGTCAGTCGGTGCACAGTCTATTGTAAATGTTGTGGTCAGTCATTCCAGAGTATTGTATAACTACTGTGCTCAGTCAATGCACACCTAGTGTAAATGCTGTGTTCTGTCAGTCCCTGGTCTAGGGTGAATGCTGTGGTGAGTGTCGCGCAATCATGGTATTGATTGTGTCACCGCTCAGATCAGGTGGGTTATGAAATTAAAGACAGAGGATAATGAGAAGAAATGATCCTTATCTCTGTACCTGAGATATGGTGGTGTTATACTAGGAGTTGTGTATAGAAGATGTACATTTGAAAAAACACATAGAGTATATTGTCATGTATCAGGAAGGTGGGTGTTATTACACCTCCGCCAGTCTAGAACTTAAGCCTAGACCAACGTTTATCAGTAATTAATACAAGAATTAATTACCTGTTATGTGTTTCCTCTGATTCTCTTCTTGGAGTCCACAAACAAAAATTTCACATTCTAATATCTCATTGGGATTCAGTCACCTGTAAAAAGACAACCTATATGATAATATGTTCCTGCTACATGCTATACACACCAATAACACACTAGGGCCAAAATTACTTATCTCAGGGATAATGACTGTGGTTAGTCTTTCCACAGTTTATTGTAAAAGCTGTAGTCAGTCAGTCCACAGTCTACTGTAAATGTTGTGGTCAATCAATCCACAGTGTAGTGTAAATATTAGAATCAATCGGTCCTTAGTTCAACAAAAATACTGGGGTTAATAAGTCCACAACTAGTGTTAATGTTGGGATGAGCCGGTCTATAATCTATTGTGAATGTTGTGGTCAATTAGACCACAGACTAGTGCAAATGATATAGACAGTCAGTCCACAGTATGGTATTATTACTGTGCTCGGTCGGTCCCCACCTAGTGTAAATACAATGGTCAGTCGGTGCACAGTCTATTGTAAATGTTGTGGTCAGTCATTCCAGAGTATTGTATAACTACTGTGCTCAGTCAATGCACACCTAGTGTAAATTCTGTGTTCTGTCAGTCCCTGGTCTAGGGTGAATGCTGTGGTGAGTGTCGCGTAATCATGGTATTGATTGTGTCACCGCTCAGATCAGGTGGGTTATGAAATTAAAGACAGAGGATAATGAGAAGAAATGATCCTTATCTCTGTACCTGAGATATGGTGGTGTTATACTAGGAGTTGTGTATAGAAGATGTACATTTGAAAAAACACATACAGTATATTGTCATGTATCAGGAAGGTGGGTGTTATTACACCTCCGCCAGTCTAGAACTTAAGCCTAGACCAACGATTATCAGTAATTAATACGAGAATTAATTACCTGTTATGTGTTTCCTCTGATTCTCTTCTTGGAGTCCACAAACAAAAATTTCACATTCTAATATCTCATTGGGATTCAGTCACCTGTAAAAAGACAACCTATATGATAATATGTTCCTGCTACATGCTATACACACCAATAACACACTAGGGCCAAAATTACTTATCTCAGGGATAATGACTGTGGTTAGTCTTTCCACAGTTTATTGTAAAAGCTGTAGTCAGTCAGTCCACAGTCTACTGTAAATGTTGTGGTCAATCAATCCACAGTGTAGTGTAAATATTAGAATCAATCGGTCCTTAGTTCAACAAAAATACTGGGGTTAATAAGTCCACAACAAGTGTTAATGTTGGGATGAGCCGGTCTATAATCTATTGTGAATGTTGTGGTCAGTTAGACCACAGACTAGTGCAAATGATATAGACAGTCAGTCCACAGTATGGTATTATTACTGTGCTCGGTCGGTCCCCACCTAGTGTAAATACAATGGTCAGTCGGTGCACAGTCTATTGTAAATGTTGTGGTCAGTAATTCCAGAGTATTGTATAACTACTGTGCTCAGTCAATGCACACCTAGTGTAAATGCTGTGTTCTGTCAGTCCCTGGTCTAGGGTGAATGCTGTGGTGAGTGTCGCGTAATCATGGTATTGATTGTGTCACCGCTCAGATCAGGTGGGTTATGAAATAAAAGACAGAGGATAATGAGAAGAAATGATCCGTATATCTGTACCTGAGATATGGTGGTGTTATACTAGGAGTTGTGTATAGAAGATGTACATTTGAAAAAACACATACAGTATATAGTCATGTATCAGGAAGGTGGGTGTTATTACACCTCCGCCAGTCTAGAACTTAAGCCTAGACCAACGATTATCAGTAATTAATACGAGAATTAATTACCTGTTATGTGATTCCTCTGATTCTCTTCTTGGAGTCCACAAACAAAAATTTCACATTCTAATATCTCATTGGGATTCAGTCACCTGTAAAAAGACAACCTATATGATAATATGTTCCTGCTACATGCTATACACACCAATAACACACTAGGGCCAAAATTACTTATCTCAGGGATAATGACTGTGGTTAGTCTTTCCACAGTTTATTGTAAAAGCTGTAGTCAGTCAGTCCACAGTCTACTGTAAATGTTGTGGTCAATCAATCCACAGTGTAGTGTAAATATTAGAATCAATCGGTCCTTAGTTCAACAAAAATACTGGGGTTAATAAGTCCACAACTAGTGTTAATGTTGGGATGAGCCGGTCTATAATCTATTGTGAATGTTGTGGTCAGTTAGACCACAGACTAGTGCAAATGATATAGACAGTCAGTCCACAGTATGGTATTATTACTGTGCTCGGTCGGTCCCCACCTAGTGTAAATACAATGGTCAGTCGGTGCACAGTCTATTGTAAATGTTGTGGTCAGTCATTCCAGAGTATTGTATAACTACTGTGCTCAGTCAATGCACACCTAGTGTAAATGCTGTGTTCTGTCAGTCCCTGGTCTAGGGTGAATGCTGTGGTGAGTGTCGCGCAATCATGGTATTGATTGTGTCACCGCTCAGATCAGGTGGGTTATGAAATTAAAGACAGAGGATAATGAGAAGAAATGATCCTTATCTCTGTACCTGAGATATGGTGGTGTTATACTAGGAGTTGTGTATAGAAGATGTACATTTGAAAAAACACATACAGTATATTGTCATGTATCAGGAAGGTGGGTGTTATTACACCTCCGCCAGTCTAGAACTTAAGCCTAGACCAACGATTATCAGTAATTAATACGAGAATTAATTACCTGTTATGTGATTCCTCTGATTCTCTTCTTGTAGTCCACAAACAAAAATTTCGCATTCTAATATCTCATTGGGATTCAGTCACCTGTAAAAACACAACCTATATGATAATATGTTCCTGCTACATGCTATACACACCAATAACACACTAGGGCCAAAATTACTTATCTCAGGGATAATGACTGTGGTTAGTCTTTCCACAGTTTATTCTAAAAGCTGTAGTCAGTCAGTCCACAGTCTACTGTAAATGTTGTGGTCAATCAATCCACAGTGTAGTGTAAATATTAGAATCAATCGTTCCTTAGTTCAACAAAAATACTGGGGTTAATAAGTCCACAACTAGTGTTAATGCTGGGATGAGCCGGTCTATAATCTATTGTGAATGTTGTGGTCAGTTAGGCCACAGACTAGTGCAAATGATATAGACAGTCAGTCCACAGTATGGTATTATTACTGTGCTCGGTCGGTCCCCACCTAGTGTAAATACAATGGTCAGTCGGTGCACAGTCTATTGTAAATGTTGTGGTCAGTCATTCTAGAGTATTGTATAACTATTGTGCTCAGTCAATGCACACCTAGTGTAAATGCTGTGTTCTGTCAGTCCCTGGTCTAGGGTGAATGCTGTGGTGAGTGTCGCGTAATCATGGTATTGATTGTGTCACCGCTCAGATCAGGTGGGTTATGAAATAAAGGACAGAGGATAATGAGAAGAAATGATCCTTATCGCTGTACCTGAGATATGGTGGTGTTATACTAGGAGTTGTGTATAGAAGATGTACATTTGAAAAAACACATACAGTATATTGTCATGTATCAGGTAGGTGGGTGTTATTACACCTCCGCCAGTCTAGAACTTAAGCCTAGACCAACGATTATCAGTAATTAATACGAGAATTAATTACCTGTTATGTGATTCCTCTGATTCTCTTCTTGGAGTCCAGAAACAAAAATTTCACATTCTAATATCTCACTGGGATTCAGTCACCTGTAAAAAGACAACCTATATGATAATATGTTCATGCTACATGCTATACACACCAATAACACACTAGGGCCAAAATTACTTATCTCAGGGATAATAACTGTGGTTAGTCTTTCCACAGTTTATTGTAAAAGCTGTAGTCAGTCAGTCCACAGTCTACTGTAAATGTTGTGGTCAATCAATCCACAGTGTAGTGTAAATATTAGATTCAATCGGTCCTTAGTTCAACAAAAATACTGGGGTTAATAAGTCCACAACTAGTGTTAATGCTGGGATGAGACGGTCTATAATCTATTGTGAATGTTGTGGTCAGTTAGACCACAGACTAGTGCAAATGATATAGACAGTCAGTCCACAGTATGGTATTATTACTGTGCTTGGTCGGTCCCCACCTAGTGTAAATACAATGGTCAGTCGGTGCACAGTCTATTGTAAATGTTGTGGTCAGTAATTCCAGAGTATTGTATAACTACTGTGCTCAGTCAATGCACACCTAGTGTAAATGCTGTGTTCTGTCAGTCCCTGGTCTAGGGTGAATGCTGTGGTGAGTGTCACGTAATCATGGTATTGATTGTGTCACCGCTCAGATCAGGTGGGTTATGAAATAAAAGACAGAGGATAATGAGAAGAAATGATCCTTATCTCTGTACCTGAGATATGGTGGTGTTATACTAGGAGTTGTGTATAGAAGATGTACATTTGAAAAAACACATACAGTATATTGTCATGTATCAGGAAGGTGGGTGTTATTACACCTCCGCCAGTCTAGAACTTAAGCCTAGACCAACGATTATCAGTAATTAATACGAGAATTAATTACCTGTTATGTGATTCCTCTGATTCTCTTCTTGGAGTCCACAAACAAAAATTTCACATTCTAATATCTCATTGGGATTCAGTCACCTGTAAAAAGACAAACTATATGATAATATGTTCCTGCTACATGCTATACACACCAATAACACACTAGGGCCAAAATTACTTATCTCAGGGATAATGACTGTGGTTAGTCTTGCCACAGTTTATTGTAAAAGCTGTAGTCAGTCAGTCCACAGTCTACTGTAAATGTTGTGGTTAATCAATCCACAGTGTATTGTAAATATTAGAATCAATCGTTCCTTAGTTCAACAAAAATACTGGGGTTAATAAGTCCACAACTAGTGTTAATGCTGGGATGAGCCGGTCTATAATCTATTGTGAATGTTGTGGTCAGTTAGACCACAGACTAATGCAAATGATATAGACAGTCAGTCCACAGTATGGTATTATTACTGTGCTCGGTCGGTCCCCACCTAGTGTAAATACAATGGTCAGTCGGTGCACAGTCTATTGTAAATGTTGTGGTCAGTCATTCCAGAGTATTGTATAACTACTGTGCTCAGTCAATGCACACCTAGTGTAAATTCTGTGTTCTGTCAGTCCCTGGTCTAGGGTGAATGCTGTGGTGAGTGTCGCGTAATCATGGTATTGATTGTGTCACCGCTCAGATCAGGTGGGTTATGAAATTAAAGACAGAGGATAATGAGAAGAAATGATCCTTATCTCTGTACCTGAGATATGGTGGTGTTATACTAGGAGTTGTGTATAGAAGATGTACATTTGAAAAAACACATACAGTATATTGTCATGTATCAGGAAGGTGGGTGTTATTACACCTCCGCCAGTCTAGAACTTAAGCCTAGACCAACGATTATCAGTAATTAATACGAGAATTAATTACCTGTTATGTGATTCCTCTGATTCTCTTCTTGGAGTCCACAAACAAAAATTTCACATTCTAATATCTCATTGGGATTCAGTCACCTGTAAAAAGACAAACTATATGATAATATGTTCCTGCTACATGCTATACACACCAATAACACACTAGGGCCAAAAATTACTTATCTCAGGGATAATGACTGTGGTTAGTCTTTCCACAGTTTATTGTAAAAGCTGTAGTCAGTCAGTCCACAGTCTACTGTAAATGTTGTGGTTAATCAATCCACAGTGTAGTGTAAATATTAGAATCAATCGGTCCTTAGTTCAACAAAAATACTGGGGTTAATAAGTCCACAACTAGTGTTAATGTTGGGATGAGCCGGTCTATAATCTATTGTGAATGTTGTGGTCAGTTAGACCACAGACTAGTGCAAATGATATAGACAGTCAGTCCACAGTATGGTATTATTACTGTGCTCGGTCGGTCCCCACCTAGTGTAAATACAATGGTCAGTCGGTGCACAGTCTATTGTAAATGTTGTGGTCAGTCATTCCAGAGTATTGCATAACTACTGTGCTCAGTCAACGCACACCTAGTGTAAATGCTGTGTTCTGTCAGTCCCTGGTCTAGGGTGAATGCTGTGGTGAGTGTCGCGCAATCATTGTATTGATTGTGTCACCGCTCAGATCAGGTGGGTTATGAAATAAAAGACAGAGGATAATGAGAAGAAATGATCCTTATCTCTGTACCTGAGATATGGTGGTGTTATACTAGGAGTTGTGTATAGAAGATGTACATTTGAAAAAACATATACAGTATATTGTCATGTATCAGGAAGGTGGGTGTTATTACACCTCCGCCAGTCTAGAACTTAAGCCTAGACCAACGATTATCAGTAATTAATACGAGAATTAATTACCTGTTATGTGATTCCTCTGATTTTCTTCTTGGAGTCCACAAACAAAAATTTCACATTTTAATATCTCATTGGGATTCAGTCACCTGTAAAAAGACAACCTATATGATAATATGTTCCTGCTACATGCTATACAAACCAATAAAACACTAGGGCCAAAATTACTTATCTCAGGGATAATGACTGTGGTTAGTCTTTCCACAGTTTATTGTAAAAGCTGTAGTCAGTCAGTCCACAGTCTACTGTAAATGTTGTGGTCAATCAATCCACAGTGTAGTGTAAATATCAGAATCAATCGGTCCTTAGTTCAACAAAAATACTGGGGTTAATAAGTCCACAACTAGTGTTAATGTTGGGATGAGCCGGTCTATAATCCATCGTGAATGTTGAGGTCAGTTATACCACAGACTAGTGCAAATGATATAGACAGTCAGTCCACAGTATGGTATTATTACTGTGCTCGGTCGGTCCCCACCTAGTGTAAATACAATGGTCAGTCGGTGCACAGTCTATTGTAAATGTTGTGGTCAGTAATTTCAGAGTATTGTATAACTACTGTGCTCAGTCAATGCACACCTAGTGTAAATGCTGTGTTCTGTCAGTCCCTGGTCTAGGGTGAATGCTGTGGTGAGTGTCGCGTAATCATGGTATTGATTGTGTCACCGCTCAGATCAGGTGGGTTATGAAATAAAAGACAGAGGATAATGAGAAGAAATGATCCTTATCTCTGTACCTGAGATATGGTGGTGTTATACTAGGAGTTGTGTATAGAAGATGTACATTTGAAAAAACACATACAGTATATTGTCATGTATCAGGAAGGTGGGTGTTATTACACCTCCGCCAGTCTAGAACTTAAGCCTAGACCAACGATTATCAGTAATTAATACGAGAATTAATTACCTGTTATGTGATTCCTCTGATTCTCTTCTTGGAGTCCACAAACAAAAATTTCGCATTCTAATATCTCATTGGGATTCAGTCACCTGTAAAAAGACAACCTATATGATAATATGTTCCTGCTACATGCTATACACACCAATAACACACTAGGGCCAAAATTACTTATCTCAGGGATAATGACTGTGGTTAGTCTTTCCACAGTTTATTGTAAAAGCTGTAGTCACTCAGTCCACAGTCTACTGTAAATGTTGTGGTTAATCAATCCACAGTGTAGTGTAAATATTAGAATCAATCTGTAACATACCTGGCGGCGTCCTTGCATGGTGGTCCATCTCCCACTGTGCAAGAGCGCGCACTTGATCTCCAGTCCAGAATGTCTCTCTGGCTTCCCTCCTTGCTGTCTGTTTGTCTGTTTTGGCTGCATAGGGCGACGCCCGCTGAACTTCCTGTTTCTTATACCTGCTGCGGACACGCCCCTGTTGCACCTTCAGCCTATTGCTGTCCATCTTTGGGTATTTATACCACCTTCTTCCTCAAGATGGCGCCTGAGCATTGTGTCCTGTCAGTCGGCTTTTTTTTGTCTCTGACATGCCAGGTCCTATCCTGTTTTCCTGCCTGTTTTCCAGTTCTGTGTCTGAACTGTGGTCTGTTCTTGTGAACACGCTTCTTGCCTGTTCTTTCGCCTTCTAGGGGCCGTATTCCTAGATCTGCCTGTCTGTGCCTTGCGGTATCTGTTCCCGTCTGAACAGAGTCCTGTTTGTGTCCCTGCCTTGCGGTATCTGTTCCTGTCTGAACTGAGTCCTGTCTATTTATCCTGTCTTGCAGTATCTGTTCCCGTGTCTGAACTGAGTCCTGTCTATGTCTCCTGCCTTGTGGTATCAGTTCCCGTGTCTGAACTGAGTCCTGCCTGTGTACTCTTGCCTGCTGCCTTTCCTGGAGGCTGTATTTCCAGGCCTGTCTGTACACGCTCCTAGCCTGTTCCTCCCGCCTTCTAGGGGCCGATTACCTAGATCCGTTCCTGTATCTT
Organism: Phyllobates terribilis; assembly: GCF_046119375.1. Classification (NCBI taxonomy): domain Eukaryota; kingdom Metazoa; phylum Chordata; class Amphibia; order Anura; family Dendrobatidae; genus Phyllobates; species Phyllobates terribilis. The sequence continues at coordinate 5,336,680 of NW_027362790.1, forward strand.
GTCTGTCCTGTCTGAACACGCTCCTTGCCTGTTCGTCCCGCCTCTCTGGGGGCCGTATTCCCAGACCCGCTCCTGTATCCCGCTGCAGTGTCGGTCTCTTCCGTACACTCAGTTCCAGTCTGAACTCTCTCCTATCCTTTACCTGTTTTGCCTCTATGTCCATTCCTTTCCTTTTTCTGCAGAGTCTGAACTCGTACCTAACTCCTGCTTGTTGTCTCTGTACTCCCGTTTGTGAGTTTGTGGTCCCCTCGCTACTTCACTGCAAGTACCCTGTGGGTATCTGGCTCTGCCTTTCCCTTCCTGTCTGTTCCGTGTGAACAGAGCCCTGTCCGTCCTGCTCTGACTCCTTGCTCACTGCTCCGGCAGCCTTGCTCCGCTCTTGCCCTTTTGCTCACTGCTCCGGCAGTCCTGTCCTGCCCTGCTTCTGCCCGCTGCTCCGGCAGTCCTGTCCTGCCCTGCTTCTGCCCGCTGCTCCGGCAGTCCTGTCCTGCCCTGCTTCTGCCCGCTGCTCCGGCAGTCCTGTCCTGCCCTGCTTCTGCCCGCTGCTCCGGCAGTCCTGTCCTGCCCTGCTTCTGCCCGCTGCTCCGGCAGTCCTGTCCTGCCCTGCTTCTGCCCGCTGCTCCGGCAGTCCTGTCCTGCCCTGCTTGTGCTCGCTGCTCCTGCAGCCCCGTCCTGCTCTGTTCTTGCCCACCGCTTTGGGCGTTCCCTCTCTGCTGTGGTTGTCTACCGCATATGCGGTTCTGTGACCCAGTCTGTACTGGGTCTTAACCTTTCTGTGCTCCAGCCCGTCCTTTCGGCCAGTACCTCCCTGCCTGCATACTCGCCTGTATCCACCCCTCTGCATACCTGCCGTGTTTGCTTACATCCACCAGTCTGTGCCAGCCTAACCTGCCTGTTCCAGTAATTCCAGTGTGGGTCAACCCCCGTGTCCGGAGTTTGACCTGGAGTAGCACCTGGTCCCTCTGCCCGGTTTCTCCCTGGTGCACTGGCGTCGTATGCCGTTGTGCCACCTTGGTCGGATCGGCCAGATACTTAGTCACGCCCCTCCAGGCACTCTCCGGTCCATGGTCCAGTGGAACCACAACACCCGCACACGCCAGTCAGTCCGGGCGTGTGCATAACAGCATGCTCAGGCCATGGTTCCCGTTGAGCCCCACGGCCTTCGCTCTCTGAGAAGTTTTCCAGCGAATACATGCATTAAAAATAAATAAATACAATTTATTTATTTTTTTCTCAGCTGAGTTCCAGGCGAATTACGCACCCGTCCAGATGGATCTATCTGCTCTCGTTCCTGCGGATCCGCCACGTTACTATGGGGATCCAAGACAAAGTCGTGCATTTGTGGAGCAATGCATGCTACACTTCAAGTTCTACCCTCTATGTTTTCCCACCGATCGGGTTAAGGTGGCATTCATTATGTCTTACCTGGCGGGTGATGCCTTGGAATGGATCAACCCCCTATATGAAACACGGGATCCGATCCTCCTGGACCTAATGGCCTTCCTGGTGGCCTTTCTAATGGTCTTCGATGATCCTAACCCGGAGGCTCCTGCTGAAGCTTCACCTCCCAATATCCCGGAGCAGCCCCGATGGGTAATGTGTGTGGGTAGCGCAATAGTCCTCCAGCCCAATGAGACTACTGCCCACCCAGAATCCTCACAGGGTGACTACGCTTTCCGGAATACTTCTCCCAACCTCAAGAGGCAGTCCAGACGTGCTAGACTTAGAGGCAAGCCGTCACGCCAGGGTCTGTCCTCCCTGAGACCTCCTGACCCCAACCTTGAAGTCCTTACTGAAGCTTCATCTCCCTGTATCCCGGAGAAGCCCCAACGGGTAATGTGCGTGGGTAGTGCTCCGGTTCTCCTGCCCGAAGAGACTTCTGCCCATCCAGACTCCACACAGGAGAACTTCCTGCACCCAGCATCAGATGCTTCACCCACTTTAACCGGTGTGCATGTCCAAGGATGCTCCAAAGCTGTGGTTACCTCTGAGTCTGTGCACCTCTACTACCTGGCGGAGGACCCCCTGTTGCCTCCTGAATCCTCCGGGATACCACTCGATGACAAATGGAGAGAGACTTCTCTACACTCGGTACTCGATACTTTGTCCGCTTCGTCCTGTGAGCCTGACAATGGGTACCCCAAAGTAGTAGTTACCCCCGAGTCTCTACACCCCTCCGACCAGGCGGAGGACCTCCAGTTGTCTCCAGAACCCTTCGGGGTGCTACCTGGTAGCGAAAGGACAGAGACTCTCCTATACTCTGTACCTGATACCTCGCTCGCTTCGTCCAGTGAGTCCAACCTAGTGTACTCCGAAGCAGAGGTTACTCCCGAGTCTCTACACCCCTCCGACCAGGCGCAGGACCTCCAGTTGTCTCCAGAACCCTTCGGGGTGCTACCTGGTAGCGAAAGGACAGAGACTCTCCTTTACTCTCTACCTGATACCTCGCTCGCTTCGTCCAGTGAGTCCAACCTAGTGTACTCCGAAGCAGAGGTTAATCCCGAGTCTCTACACCCCTCCGACCAGGCGGAGGACCTCCAGTTGTCTCCAGAACCCTTCGGGGTGCCACCTGGTGGTGAATGGACAGAGACTTTCCTATATCCTGGATCTGATACCTCGCCTGCTTCCTCCAGTGAGTCCGACCTAGTGTACTCTGAAGCAGATGTTTTCTCTGAGCCTCTGCACTCTTCTGACCCGGCGGAGGACCTCCAGTTGTTTCCTGAATTCTCCGGGGTACCACCAGATAACAAAGAGACAGTGACTTTTCCTCATTATGTACCTGATAACCCGTCTATTTCTTCCTGTGAGCTTGACAAGATGTACCTCGAAGCAGAGATTACCCCCAAGTCTCTGTCCCCCTCCAACCCGGTGAAGGACTTCCAGTCGTCTCCTGTACCCTCTGGGGTGCCACCTGAAAATATGTGGAGAGAGACTTCCTTGTGTGCTGTTCCTGGTACTCCACCCGTTTCGTCTGTTGCTAGGGATGGCTGGATAGGAGGTAGCATCCTAGCTAACCAGATGAGATCAATTTTTCCTGTGGACAGTGGAAGTGATCTCCTTGAAGTGAACGACTGGTCCTCGAATTCCCTGCGGAAGATTCTGGCAGGCCTGAAGAAGAGGGGGCGTAAGGGGGTGGGTACTGTAACATACCTGGCGGCGTCCTTGCATGGTGGTCCATCTCCCACTGTGCAAGAGCGCGCACTTGATCTCCAGTCCAGAATGTCTCTCTGGCTTCCCTCCTTGCTGTCTGTTTGTCTGTTTTGGCTGCATAGGGCGACGCCCGCTGAACTTCCTGTTTCTTGTACCTGCTGCGGACACGCCCCTGTTGCACCTTCAGCCTATTGCTGTCCATCTTTGGGTATTTATACCACCTTCTTCCTCAAGATGGCGCCTGAGCATTGTGTCCTGTCAGTCGGCTTTTTTGTCTCTGACATGCCAGGTCCTATCCTGTTTTCCTGCCTGTTTTCCAGTTCTGTGTCTGAACTGTGGTCTGTTCTTGTGAACACGCTTCTTGCCTGTTCTTTCGCCTTCTAGGGGCCGTATTCCTAGATCTGCCTGTCTGTGCCTTGCGGTATCTGTTCCCGTCTGAACAGAGTCCTGTTTGTGTCCTTGCCTTGCGGTATCTGTTCCTGTCTGAACTGAGTCCTGTCTATTTCTCCTGTCTTGCAGTATCTGTTCCCGTGTCTGAACTGAGTCCTGTCTATGTCTCCTGCCTTGTGGTATCAGTTCCCGTGTCTGAACTGAGTCCTGTCTGTGTACTCTTGCCTGCTGCCTTTCCTGGAGGCTGTATTTCCAGGCCTGTCTGTACACGCTCCTAGCCTGTTCCTCCCGCCTTCTAGGGGCCGATTACCTAGATCCGTTCCTGTATCTTGTCTGTCCTGTCTGAACACGCTCCTTGCCTGTTCGTCCCGCCTCTCTGGGGGCCGTATTCCCAGACCCGCTCCTGTATCCCGCTGCAGTGTCGGTCTCTTCCGTACACTCAGTTCCAGTCTGAACTCTCTCCTATCCTTTACCTGTTTTGCCTCTATGTCCATTCCTTTCCTTTTTCTGCAGAGTCTGAACTCGTACCTAACTCCTGCTTGTTGTCTCTGTACTCCCGTTTGTGAGTTTGTGGTCCCCTCGCTACTTCACTGCAAGTACCCTGTGGGTATCTGGCTCTGCCTTTCCCTTCCTGTCTGTTCCGTGTGAACAGAGCCCTGTCCGTCCTGCTCTGACTCCTTGCTCACTGCTCCGGCAGCCTTGCTCCGCTCTTGCCCTTTTGCTCACTGCTCCGGCAGTCCTGTCCTGCCCTGCTTCTGCCCGCTGCTCCGGCAGTCCTGTCCTGCCCTGCTTCTGCCCGCTGCTCCGGCAGTCCTGTCCTGCCCTGCTTCTGCCCGCTGCTCCGGCAGTCCTGTCCTGCCCTGCTTCTGCCCGCTGCTCTGGCAGTCCTGTCCTGCCCTGCTTCTGCCCGCTGCTCCGGCAGTCCTGTCCTGCCCTGCTTGTGCTCGCTGCTCCTGCAGCCCCGTCCTGCTCTGTTCTTGCCCACCGCTTTGGGCGTTCCCTCTCTGCTGTGGTTGTCTACCGCATCTGCGGTTCTGTGACCCAGTCTGTACTGGGTCTTAACCTTTCTGTGCTCCAGCCCGTCCTTTCGGCCAGTACCTCCCTGCCTGCATACTCGCCTGTATCCACCCCTCTGCATACCTGCCGTGTTTGCTTACATCCACCAGTCTGTGCCAGCCTAACCTGCCTGTTCCAGTAATTCCAGTGTGGGTCAACCCCCGTGTCCGGAGTTTGACCTGGAGTAGCACCTGGTCCCTCTGCCCGGTTTCTCCCTGGTGCACTGGCGTCGTATGCCGTTGTGCCACCTTGGTCGGATCGGCCAGATACTTAGTCACGCCCCTCCAGGCACTCTCCGGTCCATGGTCCAGTGGAACCACAACACCCGCACACGCCAGTCAGTCCGGGCGTGTGCATAACACAATCGTTCCTTAGTTCAACAAAAATACTGGGGTTAATAAGTCCACAACTAGTGTTAATGCTGGGATGAGCCGGTCTATAATCTATTGTGAATGTTGTGGTCAGTTAGACCACAGACTATTGCAAATGATATAGACAGTCAGTCCACAGTATGGTATTATTACTGTGCTCGGTCGGTCCCCACCTATTGTAAATACAATGGTCAGTCGGTGCACAGTCTATTGTAAATGTTGTGGTCAGTCATTCCAGAGTATTGTATAACTACTGTGCTCAGTCAATGCACACCTAGTGTAAATGCTGTGTTCTGTCAGTCCCTGGTCTAGGGTGAATGCTGTGGTGAGTGTCGCGTAATCATGGTATTGATTGTGTCACCGCTCAGATCAGGTGGGTTATGAAATTAAAGACAGAGGATAATGAGAAGAAATGATCCTTATCTCTGTACCTGAGATATAGTGGTGTTATACTAGGAGTTGTGTATAGAAGATGTACATTTGAAAAAACACATACAGTATATTGTCATGTATCAGGAAGGTGGGTGTTATTACACCTCCGCCAGTCTAGAACTTAAGCCTAGACCAACGATTATCAGTAATTAATACGAGAATTAATTACCTGTTATGTGATTCCTCTGATTCTCTTCTTGGAGTCCACAAACAAAAATTTCACATTCTAATATCTCATTGGGATTCAGTCACCTGTAAAAAGACAACCTATATGATAATATGTTCCTGCTACATGCTATACACACCAATAACACACTAGGGCCAAAATTACTTATCTCAGGGATAATGACTGTGGTTAGTCTTTCCACAGTTTATTGTAAAAGCTGTAGTCAGTCAGTCCACAGTCTACTGTAAATGTTGTGGTCAATCAATCCACAGTGTAGTGTAAATATTAGAATCAATCGGTCCTTAGTTCAACAAAAATACTGGGGTTAATAAGTCCACAACTAGTGTTAATGCTGGGATGAGCCGGTCTATAATCTATTGTGAATGTTGTGGTCAGTTAGACCACAGACTAGTGCAAATGATATAGACAGTCAGTCCACAGTATGGTATTATTACTGTGCTCGGTCGGTCCCCACCTAGTGTAAATACAATGGTCAGTCGGTGCACAGTCTATTGTAAATGTTGTGGTCAGTCATTCCAGAGTATTGTATAACTACTGTGCTCAGTCAATGCACACCTAGTGTAAATGCTGTGTTCTGTCAGTCCCTGGTCTAGGGTGAATGCTGTGGTGAGTGTCGCGTAACCATGGTATTGATTGTGTCACCGCTCAGATCAGGTGGGTTATGAAATAAAAGACAGAGGATAATGAGAAGAAATGATCCTTATCTCTGTACCTGAGATATGGTGGTGTTATACTAGGAGTTGTGTATAGAAGATGTACATTTGAAAAAACACATACAGTATATTGTCATGTATCAGGAAGGTGGGTGTTATTACACCTCAGCCAGTCTAGAACTTAAGCCTAGACCAACGATTATCAGTAATTAATACGAGAATTAATTACCTGTTATGTGATTCCTCTGATTCTCTTCTTGGAGTCCACAAACAAAAATTTCACATTCTAATATCTCATTGGGATTCAGTCACCTGTAAAAAGACAACCTATATGATAATATGTTCCTGCTACATGCTATACACACCAATAACACACTAGGGCCAAAATTACTTATCTCAGGGATAATGACTGTGGTTAGTCTTTCCACAGTTTATTGTAAAAGCTGTAGTCACTCAGTCCACAGTCTACTGTAAATGTTGTGGTTAATCAATCCACAGTGTAGTGTAAATATTAGAATCAATCGGTCCTTAGTTCAACAAAAATACTGGGGTTAATAAGTCCACAACTAGTGTTAATGCTGGGATGAGCCGGTCTATAATCTATTGTGAATGTTGTGGTCAGTTAGACCACAGACTAATGCAAATGATATAGACAGTCAGTCCACAGTATGGTATTATTACTGTGCTCGGTCGGTCCCCACCTAGTGTAAATACAATGGTCAGTTGGTGCACAGTCTATTGTAAATGTTGTGGTCAGTCATTCCAGAGTATTGTATAACTACTGTGCTCAGTCAATGCACACCTAGTGTAAATTCTGTGTTCTGTCAGTCCCTGGTCTAGGGTGAATGCTGTGGTGAGTGTCGCGTAATCATGGTATTGATTGTGTCACCGCTCAGATCAGGTGGGTTATGAAATTAAAGACAGAGGATAATGAGAAGAAATGATCCTTATCTCTGTACCTGAGATATGGTGGTGTTATACTAGGAGTTGTGTATAGAAGATGTACATTTGAAAAAACACATACAGTATATTGTCATGTATCAGGAAGGTGGGTGTTATTACACCTCCGCCAGTCTAGAACTTAAGCCTAGACCAACGATTATCAGTAATTAATACGAGAATTAATTACCTGTTATGTGATTCCTCTGATTCTCTTCTTGGAGTCCACAAACAAAAATTTCGCATTCTAATATCTCATTGGGATTCAGTCACCTGTAAAAAGACAACCAATATGATAATATGTTCCTGCTACATGCTATACACACCAATAACACACTAGGGCCAAAATTACTTATCTCAGGGATAATGACTGTGGTTAGTCTTTCCACAGTTTATTGTAAAAGCTGTAGTCAGTCAGTCCACAGTCTACTGTAAATGTTGTGGTCAATCAATCCACAGTGTAGTGTAAATATTAGAATCAATCGGTCCTTAGTTCAACAAAAATACTGGGGTTAATAAGTCCACAACTAGTGTTAATGCTGGGATGAGCCGGTCTATAATCTATTGTGAATGTTGTGGTCAGTTAGACCACAGACTAGTGCAAATGATATAGACAGTCAGTCCACAGTATGGTATTATTACTGTGCTCGGTCGGTCCCCACCTAGTGTAAATACAATGGTCAGTCGGTGCACAGTCTATTGTAAATGTTGTGGTCAGTCATTCCAGAGTATTGTATAACTACTGTGCTCAGTCAACGCACACCTAGTGTAAATGCTGTGTTCTGTCAGTTCCTGGTCTAGGGTGAATGCTGTGGTGAGTGTCGCGTAATCATGGTATTGATTGTGTCACCGCTCAGATCAGGTGGGTTATGAAATAAAAGACAGAGGATAATGAGACGAAATGATCCTTATCTCTGTACCTGAGATATGGTCGTGTTATACTAGGAGTTGTGTATAGAAGATGTACATTTGAAAAAACACATACAGTATATTGTCATGTATCAGGAAGGTGGGTGTTATTACACCTCAGCCAGTCTAGAACTTAAGCCTAGACCAACGATTATCAGTAATTAATACGAGATTTAATTACCTGTTATGTGATTCCTCTGATTCTCTTCTTGGAGTCCACAAACAAAAATTTCACATTCTAATATCTCATTGGGATTCAGTCACCTGTAAAAAGACAACCTATATGATAATATGTTCCTGCTACATGCTATACACACCAATAACACACTAGGGCCAAAATTACTTATCTCAGGGATAATGACTGTGGTTAGTCTTGCCACAGTTTATTGTAAAAGCTGTAGTCACTCAGTCCACAGTCTACTGTAAATGCTGTGGTCAATCAATCCACAGTGTAGTATAAATATTAGAATCAATCGGTCCTTAGTTCAACAAAAATACTGGGGTTAATAAGTCCACAACTAGTGTTAATGCTGGGATGAGCCGGTCTATAATCTATTGTGAATGTTGTGGTCAGTTAGACCACAGACTAATGCGAATGATAAAGACAGTCAGTCCACAGTATGGTATTATTACTGTGCTCGGTCGGTCCCCACCTAGTGTAAATACAATGGTCAGTCGGTGCACAGTCTATTGTAAATGTTGTGGTCAGTCATTCCAGAGTATTGTATAACTACTGTGCTCAGTCAATGCACATCTAGTGTAAATTCTGTGTTCTGTCAGTCCCTGGTCTAGGGTGAATGCTGTGGTGAGTGTCGCGTAATCATGGTATTGATTGTGTCACCGCTCAGATCAGGTGGGTTATGAAATTAAAGACAGAGGATAATGAGAAGAAATGATCCTTATCTCTGTACCTGAGATATGGTGGTGTTATACTAGGAGTTGTGTATAGAAGATGTACATTTGAAAAAACACATACAGTATATTGTCATGTATCAGGAAGCTGGGTGTTATTACACCTCCGCCAGTCTAGAACTTAAGCCTAGACCAACGATTATCAGTAATTAATACGAGAATTAATTACCTGTTATGTGATTCCTCTGATTCTCTTCTTGTAGTCCACAAACAAAAATTTCGCATTCTAATATCTCATTGGGATTCAGTCACCTGTAAAAAGACAACCTATATGATAATATGTTCCTGCTACATGCTATACACACCAATAACACACTAGGGCCAAAATTACTTATCTCAGGGATAATGACTGTGGTTAGTCTTTCCACAGTTTATTGTAAAAGCTGTAGTCAGTCAGTCCACAGTCTACTGTAAATGTTGTGGTCAATCAATCCGCAGTGTAGTGTAAATATTAGAATCAATCGGTCCTTAGTTCAACAAAAATACTGGGGTTAATAAGTCCACAACTAGTGTTAATGCTGGGATGAGCCGGTCTATAATCTATCGTGAATGTTGTGGTCAGTTAGACCACAGACTAGTGCAAATGATATAGACAGTCAGTCCACAGTATGGTATTATTACTGTGCTCGGTCGGTCCCCACCTAGTGTAAATACAATGGTCAGTCGGTGCACAGTCTATTGTAAATGTTGTGGTTAGTCATTCCAGAGTATTGTATAACTACTGTGCTCAGTCAACGCACACCTAGTGTAAATGCTGTGTTCTGTCAGTCCCTGGTCTAGGGTGAATGCTGTGGTGAGTGTCGCGTAATCATGGTATTGATTGTGTCACCGCTCAGATCAGGTGGGTTATGAAATAAAAGACAGAGGATAATGAGACAAAATGATCCTTATCTCTGTACCTGAGATATGGTGGTGTTATACTAGGAGTTGTGTATAGAAGATGTACATTTGAAAAAACACATACAGTATATTGTCATGTATCAGGAAGGTGGGTGTTATTACACCTCAGCCAGTCTAGAACTTAAGCCTAGACCAACGATTATCAGTAATTAATACGAGAATTAATTACCTGTTATGTGATTCCTCTGATTCTTTTCTTGTAGTCCAAAAACAAAAATTTCGCATTCTAATATCTCATTGGGATTCAGTCACCTGTAAAAAGACAACCTATATGATAATATGTTCCTGCTACATGCTATACACACCAATAACACACTAGGGCCAAAATTACTTATCTCAGGGATAATGACTGTGGTTAGTCTTTCCACAGTTTATTGTAAAAGCTGTAGTCAGTCAGTCCACAGTCTACTGTAAATGTTGTGGTCAATCAATCCACAGTGTAGTGTAAATATTAGAATCAATCGTTCCTTAGTTCAACAAAAATACTGGGGTTAATAAGTCCACAACTAGTGTTAATGCTGGGATGAGCCGGTCTATAATCTATTGTGAATGTTGTGGTCAGTTAGACCACAGACTAGTGCAAATGATATAGACAGTCAGTCCACAGTATGGTATTATTACTGTGCTTGGTCGGTCCCCACCTAGTGTAAATACAATGGTCAGTCGGTGCACAGTCTATTGTAAATGTTGTGGTCAGTAATTCCAGAGTATTGTATAACTACTGTGCTCAGTCAATGCACACCTAGTGTAAATGCTGTGTTCTGTCAGTCCCTGGTCTAGGGTGAATGCTGTGGTGAGTGTCGCGTAATCATGGTATTGATTGTGTCACCGCTCAGATCAGGTGGGTTATGAAATAAAAGACAGAGGATAATGAGAAGAAATGATCCGTATATCTGTACCTGAGATATGGTGGTGTTATACTAGGAGTTGTGTATAGAAGATGTACATTTGAAAAAACACATACAGTATATTGTCATGTATCAGGAAGGTGGGTGTTATTACACCTCCGCCAGTCTAGAACTTAAGCCTAGACCAACGATTATCAGTAATTAATACGAGAATTAATTACCTGTTATGTGATTCCTCTGATTCTCTTCTTGGAGTCCACAAACAAAAATTTCACATTCTAATATCTCATTGGGATTCAGTCACCTGTAAAAAGACAACCTATATGATAATATGTTCCTGCTACATGCTATACACACCAATAACACACTAGGGCCAAAATTACTTATCTCAGGGATAATGACTGTGGTTAGTCTTTCCACAGTTTATTGTAAAAGCTGTAGTCAGTCAGTCCACAGTCTACTGTAAATGTTGTGGTCAATCAATCCACAGTGTAGTGTAAATATTAGAATCAATCGGTCCTTAGTTCAACAAAAATACTGGGGTTAATAAGTCCACAACTAGTGTTAATGTTGGGATGAGCCGGTCTATAATCTATTGTGAATGTTGTGGTCAGTTAGACCACAGACTAGTGCAAATGATATAGACAGTCAGTCCACAGTATGGTATTATTACTGTGCTCGGTCGGTCCCCACCTAGTGTAAATACAATGGTCAGTCGGTGCACAGTCTATTGTAAATGTTGTGGTCAGTCATTCCAGAGTATTGTATAACTACTGTGCTCAGTCAATGCACACCTAGTGTAAATGCTGTGTTCTGTCAGTCCCTGGTCTAGGGTGAATGCTGTGGTGAGTGTCGCGCAATCATGGTATTGATTGTGTCACCGCTCAGATCAGGTGGGTTATGAAATTAAAGACAGAGGATAATGAGAAGAAATGATCCTTATCTCTGTACCTGAGATATGGTGGTGTTATACTAGGAGTTGTGTATAGAAGATGTACATTTGAAAAAACACATACAGTATATTGTCATGTATCAGGAAGGTGGGTGTTATTACACCTCCGCCAGTCTAGAACTTAAGCCTAGACCAACGATTATCAGTAATTAATACGAGAATTAATTACCTGTTATGTGATTCCTCTGATTCTTTTCTTGTAGTCCACAAACAAAAATTTTGCATTCTAATATCTCATTGGGATTCAGTCACCTGTAAAAAGACAACCTATATGATAATATGTTCCTGCTACATGCTATACACACCAATAACACACTAGGGCCAAAATTACTTATCTCAGGGATAATGACTGTGGTTAGTCTTTCCACAGTTTATTGTAAAAGCTGTAGTCAGTCAGTCCACAGTCTACTGTAAATGTTGTGGTCAATCAATCCACAGTGTAGTGTAAATATTAGAATCAATCGGTCCTTAGTTCAACAAAAATACTGGGGTTAATAAGTCCACAACTAGTGTTAATGCTGGGATGAGCCGGTCTATAATCTATTGTGAATGTTGTGGTCAGTTAGACCACAGACTAGTGCAAATGATATAGACAGTCAGTCCACAGTATGGTATTATTACTGTGCTCGGTCGGTCCCCACCTAGTGTAAATACAATGGTCAGTCGGTGCACAGTCTATTGTAAATGTTGTGGTCAGTAATTCCAGAGTATTGTATAACTACTGTGCTCAGTCAATGCACACCTAGTGTAAATGCTGTGTTCTGTCAGTCCCTGGTCTAGGGTGAATGCTGTGGTGAGTGTCGCGCAATCATGGTATTGATTGTGTCACCGCTCAGATCAGGTGGGTTATGAAATTAAAGACAGAGGATAATGAGAAGAAATGATCCTTATCTCTGTACCTGAGATATGGTGGTGTTATACTAGGAGTTGTGTATAGAAGATGTACATTTGAAAAAACACATACAGTATATTGTCATGTATCAGGAAGGTGGGTGTTATTACACCTCCGCCAGTCTAGAACTTAAGCCTAGACCAACGATTATCAGTAATTAATACGAGACTTAATTACCTGTTATGTGTTTCCTCTGATTCTCTTCTTGGAGTCCACAAACAAAAATTTCACATTCTAATATCTCATTGGGATTCAGTCACCTGTAAAAAGACAACCTATATGATAATATGTTCCTGCTACATGCTATACACACCAATAACACACTAGGGCCAAAATTACTTATCTCAGGGATAATGACTGTGGTTAGTCTTTCCACAGTTTATTGTAAAAGCTGTAGTCAGTCAGTCCACAGTCTACTGTAAATGTTGTGGTCAATCAATCCACAGTGTAGTGTAAATATTAGAATCAATCGGTCCTTAGTTCAACAAAAATACTGGGGTTAATAAGTCCACAACTAGTGTTAATGTTGGGATGAGCCGGTCTATAATCTATTGTGAATGTTGTGGTCAGTTAGACCACAGACTAGTGCAAATGATATAGACAGTCAGTCCACAGTATGGTATTATTACTGTGCTCGGTCGGTCCCCACCTAGTGTAAATACAATGGTCAGTCGGTGCACAGTCTATTGTAAATGTTGTGGTCAGTCATTCCAGAGTATTGTATAACTACTGTGCTCAGTCAATGCACACCTAGTGTAAATTCTGTGTTCTGTCAGTCCCTGGTCTAGGGTGAATGCTGTGGTGAGTGTCGCGTAATCATGGTATTGATTGTGTCACCGCTCAGATCAGGTGGGTTATGAAATTAAAGACAGAGGATAATGAGAAGAAATGATCCTTATCTCTGTACCTGAGATATGGTGGTGTTATACTAGGAGTTGTGTATAGAAGATGTACATTTGAAAAAACACATACAGTATATTGTCATGTATCAGGAAGGTGGGTGTTATTACACCTCCGCCAGTCTAGAACTTAAGCCTAGACCAACGATTATCAGTAATTAATACGAGAATTAATTACCTGTTATGTGATTCCTCTGATTCTTTTCTTGTAGTCCACAAACAAAAATTTTGCATTCTAATATCTCATTGGGATTCAGTCACCTGTAAAAAGACAACCTATATGATAATATGTTCCTGCTACATGCTATACACACCAATAACACACTAGGGCCAAAATTACTTATCTCAGGGATAATGACTGTGGTTAGTCTTTCCACAGTTTATTGTAAAAGCTGTAGTCAGTCAGTCCACAGTCTACTGTAAATGTTGTGGTCAATCAATCCACAGTGTAGTGTAAATATTAGAATCAATCGGTCCTTAGTTCAACAAAAATACTGGGGTTAATAAGTCCACAACTAGTGTTAATGCTGGGATGAGCCGGTCTATAATCTATTGTGAATGTTGTGGTCAGTTAGACCACAGACTAGTGCAAATGATATAGACAGTCAGTCCACAGTATGGTATTATTACTGTGCTCGGTCGGTCCCCACCTAGTGTAAATACAATGGTCAGTCGGTGCACAGTCTATTGTAAATGTTGTGGTCAGTAATTCCAGAGTTTTGTATAACTACTGTGCTCAGTCAATGCACACCTAGTGCAAATGCTGTGTTCTGTCAGTCCCTGGTCTAGGGTGAATGCTGTGGTGAGTGTCACGTAATCATGGTATTGATTGTGTCACCGCTCAGATCAGGTGGGTTATGAAATAAAAGACAGAGGATAATGAGAAGAAATGATCCTTATCTCTGTACCTGAGATATGGTGGTGTTATACTAGGAGTTGTGTATAGAAGATGTACATTTGAAAAAACACATACAGTATATTGTCATGTATCAGGAAGGTGGGTGTTATTACACCTCCGCCAGTCTAGAACTTAAGCCTAGACCAACGATTATCAGTAATTAATACGAGAATTAATTACCTGTTATGTGATTCCTCTGATTCTCTTCTTGGAGTACACAAACAAAAATTTCACATTCTAATATCTCATTGGGATTCAGTCACCTGTAAAAAGACAAACTATATGATAATATGTTCCTGCTACATGCTATACACACCAATAACACACTAGGGCCAAAATTACTTATCGCAGGGATAATGACTGTGGTTAGTCTTGCCACAGTTTATTGTAAAAGCTGTAGTCAGTCAGTCCACAGTCTACTGTAAATGTTGTGGTTAATCAATCCACAGTGTAGTGTAAATATTAGAATCAATCGTTCCTTAGTTCAACAAAAATACTGGGGTTAATAAGTCCACAACTAGTGTTAATGCTGGGATGAGCCGGTCTATAATCTATTGTGAATGTTGTGGTCAGTTAGACCACAGACTAGTGCAAATGATATAGACAGTCAGTCCACAGTATGGTATTATTACTGTGCTTGGTCGGTCCCCACCTAGTGTAAATACAATGGTCAGTCGGTGCACAGTCTATTGTAAATGTTGTGGTCAGTAATTCCAGAGTATTGTATAAATACTGTGCTCAGTCAATGCACACCTAGTGTAAATGCTGTGTTCTGTCAGTCCCTGGTCTAGGGTGAATGCTGTGGTGAGTGTCGCGTAATCATGGTATTGATTGTGTCACCGCTCAGATCAGGTGGGTTATGAAATAAAAGACAGAGGATAATGAGAAGAAATGATCCGTATATCTGTACCTGAGATATGGTGGTGTTATACTAGGAGTTGTGTATAGAAGATGTACATTTGAAAAAACACATACAGTATATTGTCATGTATCAGGAAGGTGGGTGTTATTACACCTCCGCCAGTCTAGAACTTAAGCCTAGACCAACGATTATCAGTAATTAATACGAGAATTAATTACCTGTTATGTGATTCCTCTGATTCTCTTCTTGGAGTCCACAAACAAAAATTTCACATTCTAATATCTCATTGGGATTCAGTCACCTGTAAAAAGACAACCTATATGATAATATGTTCCTGCTACATGCTATACACACCAATAACACACTAGGGCCAAAATTACTTATCTCAGGGATAATGACTGTGGTTAGTCTTTCCACAGTTTATTGTAAAAGCTGTAGTCAGTCAGTCCACAGTCTACTGTAAATGTTGTGGTCAATCAATCCACAGTGTAGTGTAAATATTTGAATCAATCGGTCCTTAGTTCAACAAAAATACTGGGGTTAATAAGTCCACAACTAGTGTTAATGTTGGGATGAGCCGGTCTATAATCTATTGTGAATGTTGTGGTCAGTTAGACCACAGACTAGTGCAAATGATATAGACAGTCAGTCCACAGTATGGTATTATTACTGTGCTCGGTCGGTCCCCACCTAGTGTAAATACAATGGTCAGTCGGTGCACAGTCTATTGTAAATGTTGTGGTCAGTCATTCCAGAGTATTGTATAACTACTGTGCTCAGTCAATGCACACCTAGTGTAAATGCTGTGTTCTGTCAGTCCCTGGTCTAGGGTGAATGCTGTGGTGAGTGTCGCGCAATCATGGTATTGATTGTGTCACCACTCAGATCAGGTGGGTTATGAAATTAAAGACAGAGGATAATGAGAAGAAATGATCCTTATCTCTGTACCTGAGATATGGTGGTGTTATACTAGGAGTTGTGTATAGAAGATGTACATTTGAAAAAACACATACAGTATATTGTCATGTATCAGGAAGGTGGGTGTTATTACACCTCCGCCAGTCTAGAACTTAAGCCTAGACCAACGATTATCAGTAATTAATACGAGAATTAATTACCTGTTATGTGATTCCTCTGATTCTCTTCTTGGAGTCCACAAACAAAAATTTCACATTCTAATATCTCATTGGGATTCAGTCACCTGTAAAAAGACAACCTATATGATAATATGTTCCTGCTACATGCTATACACACCAATAACACACTAGGGCCAAAATTACTTATCTCAGGGATAATGACTGTGGTTAGTCTTTCCACAGTTTATTGTAAAAGCTGTAGTCAGTCAGTCCACAGTCTACTGTAAATGTTGTGGTCAATCAATCCACAGTGTAGTGTAAATATTAGAATCAATCGGTCCTTAGTTCAACAAAAATACTGGGGTTAATAAGTCCACAACTAGTGTTAATGTTGGGATGAGCCGGTCTATAATCTATTGTGAATGTTGTGGTCAGTTAGACCACAGACTAGTGCAAATGATATAGACAGTCAGTCCACAGTATGGTATTATTACTGTGCTCGGTCGGTCCCCACCTAGTGTAATTACAATGGTCAGTCAGTGCACAGTCTATTGTAAATGTTGTGGTCAGTCATTCCAGAGTATTGTATAACTACTGTGCTCAGTCAATGCACACCTAGTGTAAATGCTGTGTTCTGTCAGTCCCTGGTCTAGGGTGAATGCTGTGGTGAGTGTCGCGCAATCATGGTATTGATTGTGTCACCGCTCAGATCAGGTGGGTTATGAAATTAAAGACAGAGGATAATGAGAAGAAATGATCCTTATCTCTGTACCTGAGATATGGTGGTGTTATACTACGAGTTGTGTATAGAAGATGTACATTTGAAAAAACACATACAGTATATTGTCATGTATCAGGAAGGTGGGTGTTATTACACCTCCGCCAGTCTAGAACTTAAGCCTAGACCAACGATTATCAGTAATTAATACGAGAATTAATTACCTGTTATGTGATTCCTCTGATTCTCTTCTTGTAGTCCACAAACAAAAATTTCGCATTCTAATATCTCATTGGGATTCAGTCACCTGTAAAAACACAACCTATATGATAATATGTTCCTGCTACATGCTATACACACCAATAACACACTAGGGCCAAAATTACTTATCTCAGGGATAATGACTGTGGTTAGTCTTTCCACAGTTTATTGTAAAAGCTGTAGTCAGTCAGTCCACAGTCTACTGTAAATGTTGTGGTCAATCAATCCACAGTGTAGTGTAAATATTAGAATCAATCGGTCCTTAGTTCAACAAAAATACTGGGGTTAATAAGTCCACAACTAGTGTTAATGCTGGGATGAGCCGGTCTATAATCTATTGTGAATGTTGTGGTCAGTTAGGCCACAGACTAGTGCAAATGATATAGACAGTCAGTCCACAGTATGGTATTATTACTGTGCTCGGTCGGTCCCCACCTAGTGTAAATACAATGGTCAGTCGGTGCACAGTCTATTGTAAATGTTGTGGTCAGTCATTCCAGAGTATTGTATAACTATTGTGCTCAGTCAATGCACACCTAGTGTAAATGCTGTGTTCTGTCAGTCCCTGGTCTAGGGTGAATGCTGTGGTGAGTGTCGCGTAATCATGGTATTGATTGTGTCACCGCTAAGATCAGGTGGGTTATGAAATAAAAGACAGAGGATAATGAGAAGAAATGATCCTTATCTCTGTACCTGAGATATGGTGGTGTTATACTAGGAGTTGTGTATAGAAGATGTACATTTGAAAAAACACATACAGTATATTGTCATGTATCAGGAAGGTGGGTGTTATTACACCTCCGCCAGTCTAGAACTTAAGCCTAGACCAACGATTATCAGTAATTAATATGAGAATTAATTACCTGTTATGTGATTCCTCTGATTCTCTTCTTGGAGTCCACAAACAAAAATTTCACATTCTAATATCTCATTGGGATTCAGTCACCTGTAAAAAGACAACCTATATGATAATATGTTCCTGCTACATGCTGTACACACCAATAACACACTAGGGCCAAAATTACTTATCTCAGGGATAATGACTGTGGTTAGTCTTACCACAGTTTATTGTAAAAGCTGTAGTAAGTCAGTCCACAGTCTTCTGTAAATGTTGTGGTCAATCAATCCACAGTGTAGTGTAAATATTAGAATCAATCGGTCCTTAGTTCAACAAAAATACTGGGGTTAATAAGTCCACAACTAGTGTTAATGCTGGGATGAGCTGGTCTATAATCTATTGTGAATGTTGTGGTCAGTTAGACCACAGACTAGTGCAAATGATATAGACAATCAGTCCACAGTATGGTATTATTACTGTGCTCGGTCGGTCCCCACTTAGTGTAAATACAATGGTCAGTCGGTGCACAGTCTATTGTAAATGTTGTGGTCAGTCATTCCAGAGTATTGTATACCTACTGTGCTCAGTCAATGCACACCTAGTGTAAATGCTGTGTTCTGTCAGTCCCTGGTCTAGGGTGAATGCTGTGGTGAGTGTCGCGTAATCATTCTATTGATTGTGTCACCGCTCAGATCAGGTGGGTTATGAAATAAAAGACAGAGGATAATGAGAAGAAATGATCCTTATCTCTGTACCTGAGATATGGTTGTGTTATACTAGGAGTTGTGTATAGAAGATGTACATTTGAAAAAACACATACAGTATATAGTCATGTATCAGGAAGGTGGGTGTTATTACACCTCCGCCAGTCTAGAACTTAAGCCTAGACCAACGATTATCAGTAATTAATACGAGATTTAATTACCTGTTATGTGATTCCTCTGATTCTCTTCTTGGAGTCCACAAACAAAAATTTCACATTCTAATATCTCATTGGGATTCAGTCACCTGTAAAAAGACAACCTATATGATAATATGTTCCTGCTACATGCTATACACACCAATAACACACTAGGGCCAAAATTACTTATCTCAGGGATAATGACTGTGGTTAGTCTTGCCACAGTTTATTGTAAAAGCTGTAGTCACTCAGTCCACAGTCTACTGTAAATGTTGTGGTTAATCAATCCACAGTGTAGTGTAAATATTAGAATCAATCGCTCCTTAGTTCAACAAAAATACTGGGGTTAATAAGTCCACAACTAGTGTTAATGCTGGGATGAGCCGGTCTATAATCTATTGTGAATGTTGTGGTCAGTTAGACCACAGACTAATGCAAATTATATAGACAGTCAGTGCACAGTATGGTATTATTACTGTGCTCGGTCGGTCCCCACCTAGTGTAAATACAATGGTCAGTCGGTGCACAGTCTATTGTAAATGTTGTGGTCAGTCATTCCAGAGTATTGTATAACTACTGTGCTCAGTCAATGCACACCTAGTGTAAATTCTGTGTTCTGTCAGTCCCTGGTCTAGGGTGAATGCTGTGGTGAGTGTCGAGTAATCATGGTATTGATTGTGTCACCGCTCAGATCAGGTGGGTTATGAAATTAAAGACAGAGGATAATGAGAAGAAATGATCCTTATCTCTGTACCTGAGATATGGTGGTGTTATACTAGGAGTTGTGTATAGAAGATGTACATTTGAAAAAACACATACAGTATATTGTCATGTATCAGAAAGGTGGGTGTTATTACACCTCCGCCAGTCTAGAACTTAAGCCTAGACCAACGATTATCAGTAATTAATACGAGAATTAATTACCTGTTATGTGATTCCTCTGATTCTTTTCTTGTAGTCCAAAAACAAAAATTTCGCATTCTAATATCTCATTGGGATTCAGTCACCTGTAAAAAGACAACCTATATGATAATATGTTCCTGCTACATGCTATACACACCAATAACACACTAGGGCCAAAATTACTTATCTCAGGGATAATGACTGTGGTTAGTCTTTCCACAGTTTATTGTAAAAGCTGTAGTCAGTCAGTCCACAGTCTACTGTAAATGTTGTGGTCAATCAATCCACAGTGTAGTGTAAATATTAGAATCAATCGGTCCTTAGTTCAACAAAAATACTGGGGTTAATAAGTCCACAACTAGTGTTAATGCTGGGATGAGCCGGACTATAATCTATTGTGAATGTTGTGGTCAGTTAGACCACAGACTAGTGCAAATGATATAGACAGTCAGTCCACAGTATGGTATTATTACTGTGCTCGGTCGGTCCCCACCTACTGTAAATACAATGGTCAGTCGGTGCACAGTCTATTGTAAATGTTGTGGTCAGTCATTCCAGAGTATTGTATAACTACTGTGCTCAGTCAATGCACACCTAGTGTAAATTCTGTGTTCTGTCAGTCCCTGGTCTAGGGTGAATGCTGTGGTGAGTGTCACGTAATCATGGTATGGATTGTATCACCGCTCAGATCAGGTGGGTTATGAAATAAAAGACAGAGGATAATGAGAAGAAATGATCCTTATCTCTGTACCTGAGATATGGTGGTGTTATACTAGGAGTTGTGTATAGAAGATGTACATTTGAAAAAACACATACAGTATATTGTCATGTATCAGGAAGGTGGGTGTTATTACACCTCCGCCAGTCTAGAACTTAAGCCTAGACCAACGATTATCAGTAATTAATACGAGAATTAATTACCTGTTATGTGATTCCTCTGATTCTCTTCTTGGAGTCCACAAACAAAAATTTCACATTCTAATATCTCATTGGGATTCAGTCACCTGTAAAAAGACAAACTATATGATAATATGTTCCTGCTACATGCTATACACACCAATAACACACTAGGGCCAAAATTACTTATCTCAGGGATAATGACTGTGGTTAGTCTTGCCACAGTTTATTGTAAAAGCTGTAGTCAGTCAGTCCACAGTCTACTGTAAATGTTGTGGTCAATCAATCCACAGTGTAGTGTAAATATTAGAATCAATCGTTCCTTAGTTCAACAAAAATACTGGGGTTAATAAGTCCACAACTAGTGTTAATGCTGGGATGAGACGGTCTATAATCTATTGTGAATGTTGTGGTCAGTTAGACCACAGACTAGTGCAAATGATATAGACAGTCAGTCCACAGTATGGTATTATTACTGTGCTTGGTCGGTCCCCACCTAGTGTAAATACAATGGTCAGTCGGTGCACAGTCTATTGTAAATGTTGTGGTCAGTAATTCCAGAGTATTGTATAACTACTGTGCTCAGTCAATGCACACCTAGTGTAAATGCTGTGTTCTGTCAGTCCCTGGTCTAGGGTGAATGCTGTGGTGAGTGTCGCGTAATCATGGTATTGATTGTGTCACCGCTCAGATCAGGTGGGTTATGAAATAAAAGACAGAGGATAATGAGAAGAAATGATCCGTATATCTGTACCTGAGATATGGTGGTGTTATACTAGGAGTTGTGTATAGAAGATGTACATTTGAAAAAACACATACAGTATATTGTCATGTATCAGGAAGGTGGGTGTTATTACACCTCCGCCAGTCTAGAACTTAAGCCTAGACCAACGATTATCAGTAATTAATACGAGAATTAATTACTTGTTATGTGATTCCTCTGATTCTTTTCTTGTAGTCCACAAAAAAAAATTTTGAATTCTAATATCTCATTGGGATTCAGTCACCTGTAAAAAGACAACCTATATGATAATATGTTCCTGCTACATGCTATACACACCAATAACACACTAGGGCCAAAATTACTTATCTCAGGGATAATGACTGTGGTTAGTCTTTCCACAGTTTATTGTAAAAGCTGTAGTCAGTCAGTCCACAGTCTACTGTAAATGTTGTGGTCAATCAATCCACAGTGTAGTGTAAATATTAGAATCAATCGGTCCTTAGTTCAACAAAAATACTGGGGTTAAAAGTCCACAACTAGTGTTAATGCTGGGATGAGCCGGTCTATAATCTATTGTGAATGTTGTGGTCAGTTAGACCACAGACTAGTGCAAATGATATAGACAGTCAGTCCACAGTATGGTATTATTACTGTGCTCGGTCGGTCCCCACCTAGTGTAAATACAATGGTCAGTCGGTGCACAGTCTATTGTAAATGTTGTGGTCAGTAATTCCAGAGTATTGTATAACTACTGTGCTCAGTCAATGCACACCTAGTGTAAATGCTGTGTTCTGTCAGTCCCTGGTCTAGGGTGAATGCTGTGGTGAGTGTCGCGCAATCATGGTATTGATTGTGTCACCACTCAGATCAGGTGGGTTATGAAATTAAAGACAGAGGATAATGAGAAGAAATGATCCTTATCTCTGTACCTGAGATATGGTGGTGTTATACTAGGAGTTGTGTATAGAAGATGTACATTTGAAAAAACACATACAGTATATTGTCATGTATCAGGAAGGTGGGTGTTATTACACCTCCGCCAGTCTAGAACTTAAGCCTAGACCAACGATTATCAGTAATTAATACGAGAATTAATTACCTGTTATGTGTTTCCTCTGATTCTCTTCTTGGAGTCCACAAACAAAAATTTCACATTCTAATATCTCATTGGGATTCAGTCACCTGTAAAAAGACAACCTATATGATAATATGTTCCTGCTACATGCTATACACACCAATAACACACTAGGGCCAAAATTACTTATCTCAGGGATAATGACTGTGGTTAGTCTTTCCACAGTTTATTGTAAAAGCTGTAGTCAGTCAGTCCACAGTCTACTGTAAATGTTGTGGTCAATCAATCCACAGTGTAGTGTAAATATTAGAATCAATCGGTCCTTAGTTCAACAAAAATACTGGGGTTAATAAGTCCACAACTAGTGTTAATGTTGGGATGAGCCGGTCTATAATCTATTGTGAATGTTGTGGTCAGTTAGACCACAGACTAGTGCAAATGATATAGACAGTCAGTCCACAGTATGGTATTATTACTGTGCTCGGTCGGTCCCCACCTAGTGTAAATACAATGGTCAGTCGGTGCACAGTCTATTGTAAATGTTGTGGTCAGTCATTCCAGAGTATTGTATAACTACTGTGCTCAGTCAATGCACACCTAGTGTAAATGCTGTGTTCTGTCAGTCCCTGGTCTAGGGTGAATGCTGTGGTGAGTGTCGCGTAATCATGGTATTGATTGTGTCACCGCTCAGATCAGGTGGGTTATGAAATTAAAGACAGAGGATAATGAGAAGAAATGATCCTTATCTCTGTACCTGAGATATGGTGGTGTTATACTAGGAGTTGTGTATAGAAGATGTACATTTGAAAAAACACATACAGTATATTGTCATGTATCAGGAAGGTGGGTGTTATTACACCTCCGCCAGTCTAGAACTTAAGCCTAGACCAACGATTATCAGTAATTAATACGAGAATTAATTACCTGTTATGTGATTCCTCTGATTCTTTTCTTGTAGTCCAAAAACAAAAATTTCGCATTCTAATATCTCATTGGGATTCAGTCACCTGTAAAAAGACAACCTATATGATAATATGTTCCTGCTACATGCTATACACACCAATAACACACTAGGGCCAAAATTACTTATCTCAGGGATAATGACTGTGGTTAGTCTTTCCACAGTTTATTGTAAAAGCTGTAGTCAGTCAGTCCACAGTCTACTGTAAATGTTGTGGTCAATCAATCCACAGTGTAGTGTAAATATTAGAATCAATCGGTCCTTAGTTCAACAAAAATACTGGGGTTAATAAGTCCACAACTAGTGTTAATGCTGGGATGAGCCGGACTATAATCTATTGTGAATGTTGTGGTCAGTTAGACCACAGACTAGTGCAAATGATATAGACAGTCAGTCCACAGTATGGTATTATTACTGTGCTCGGTCGGTCCCCACCTAGTGTAAATACAATGGTCAGTCGGTGCACAGTCTATTGTAAATGTTGTGGTCAGTCATTCCAGAGTATTGTATAACTACTGTGCTCAGTCAATGCACACCTAGTGTAAATTCTGTGTTCTGTCAGTCCCTGGTCTAGGGTGAATGCTGTGGTGAGTGTCGCGTAATCATGGTATTGATTGTGTCACCGCTCAGATCAGGTGGGTTATGAAATTAAAGACAGAGGATAATGAGAAGAAATGATCCTTATCTCTGTACCTGAGATATGGTGGTGTTATACTAGGAGTTGTGTATAGAAGATGTACATTTGAAAAAACACATACAGTATATTGTCATGTATCAGGAAGGTGGGTGTTATTACACCTCCGCCAGTCTAGAACTTAAGCCTAGACCAACGATTATCAGTAATTAATACGAGAATTAATTACCTGTTATGTGATTCCTCTGATTCTCTTCTTGGAGTACACAAACAAAAATTTCACATTCTAATATCTCATTGGGATTCAGTCACCTGTAAAAAGACAAACTATATGATAATATGTTCCTGCTACATGCTATACACACCAATAACACACTAGGGCCAAAATTACTTATCTCAGGGATAATGACTGTGGTTAGTCTTGCCACAGTTTATTGTAAAAGCTGTAGTCAGTCAGTCCACAGTCTACTGTAAATGTTGTGGTTAATCAATCCACAGTGTAGTGTAAATATTAGAATCAATCGTTCCTTAGTTCAACAAAAATACTGGGGTTAATAAGTCCACAACTAGTGTTAATGCTGGGATGAGACGGTCTATAATCTATTGTGAATGTTGTGGTCAGTTAGACCACAGACTAGTGCAAATGATATAGACAGTCAGTCCACAGTATGGTATTATTACTGTGCTTGGTCGGTCCCCACCTAGTGTAAATACAATGGTCAGTCGGTGCACAGTCTATTGTAAATGTTGTGGTCAGTAATTCCAGAGTATTGTATAACTACTGTGCTCAGTCAATGCACACCTAGTGTAAATGCTGTGTTCTGTCAGTCCCTGGTCTAGGGTGAATGCTGTGGTGAGTGTCGCGTAATCATGGTATTGATTGTGTCACCGCTCAGATCAGGTGGGTTATGAAATAAAAGACAGAGGATAATGAGAAGAAATGATCCGTATATCTGTACCTGAGATAGGGTGGTGTTATACTAGGAGTTGTGTATAGAAGATGTACATTTGAAAAAACACATACAGTATATTGTCATGTATCAGGAAGGTGGGTGTTATTACACCTCCGCCAGTCTAGAACTTAAGCCTAGACCAACGATTATCAGTAATTAATACGAGAATTAATTACTTGTTATGTGATTCCTCTGATTCTTTTCTTGTAGTCCACAAACAAAAATTTTGCATTCTAATATCTCATTGGGATTCAGTCACCTGTAAAAAGACAACCTATATGATAATATGTTCCTGCTACATGCTATACACACCAATAACACACTAGGGCCAAAATTACTTATCTCAGGGATAATGACTGTGGTTAGTCTTTCCACAGTTTATTGTAAAAGCTGTAGTCAGTCAGTCCACAGTCTACTGTAAATGTTGTGGTCAATCAATCCACAGTGTAGTGTAAATATTAGAATCAATCGGTCCTTAGTTCAACAAAAATACTGGGGTTAATAAGTCCACAACTAGTGTTAATGCTGGGATGAGCCGGTCTATAATCTATTGTGAATGTTGTGGTCAGTTAGACCACAGACTAGTGCAAATGATATAGACAGTCAGTCCACAGTATGGTATTATTACTGTGCTCGGTCGGTCCCCACCTAGTGTAAATACAATGGTCAGTCGGTGCACAGTCTATTGTAAATGTTGTGGTCAGTAATTCCAGAGTATTGTATAACTACTGTGCTCAGTCAATGCACACCTAGTGTAAATGCTGTGTTCTGTCAGTCCCTGGTCTAGGGTGAATGCTGTGGTGAGTGTCGCGCAATCATGGTATTGATTGTGTCACCACTCAGATCAGGTGGGTTATGAAATTAAAGACAGAGGATAATGAGAAGAAATGATCCTTATCTCTGTACCTGAGATATGGTGGTGTTATACTAGGAGTTGTGTATAGAAGATGTACATTTGAAAAAACACATACAGTATATTGTCATGTATCAGGAAGGTGGGTGTTATTACACCTCCGCCAGTCTAGAACTTAAGCCTAGACCAACGATTATCAGTAATTAATACGAGAATTAATTACCTGTTATGTGTTTCCTCTGATTCTCTTCTTGGAGTCCACAAACAAAAATTTCACATTCTAATATCTCATTGGGATTCAGTCACCTGTAAAAAGACAACCTATATGATAATATGTTCCTGCTACATGCTATACACACCAATAACACACTAGGGCCAAAATTACTTATCTCAGGGATAATGACTGTGGTTAGTCTTTCCACAGTTTATTGTAAAAGCTGTAGTCAGTCAGTCCACAGTCTACTGTAAATGTTGTGGTCAATCAATCCACAGTGTAGTGTAAATATTAGAATCAATCGGTCCTTAGTTCAACAAAAATACTGGGGTTAATAAGTCCACAACTAGTGTTAATGTTGGGATGAGCCGGTCTATAATCTATTGTGAATGTTGTGGTCAGTTAGACCACAGACTAGTGCAAATGATATAGACAGTCAGTCCACAGTATGGTATTATTACTGTGCTCGGTCGGTCCCCACCTAGTGTAAATACAATGGTCAGTCGGTGCACAGTCTATTGTAAATGTTGTGGTCAGTCATTCCAGAGTATTGTATAACTACTGTGCTCAGTCAATGCACACCTAGTGTAAATGCTGTGTTCTGTCAGTCCCTGGTCTAGGGTGAATGCTGTGGTGAGTGTCGCGTAATCATGGTATTGATTGTGTCACCGCTCAGATCAGGTGGGTTATGAAATTAAAGACAGAGGATAATGAGAAGAAATGATCCTTATCTCTGTACCTGAGATATGGTGGTGTTATACTAGGAGTTGTGTATAGAAGATGTACATTTGAAAAAACACATACAGTATATTGTCATGTATCAGGAAGGTGGGTGTTATTACACCTCCGCCAGTCTAGAACTTAAGCCTAGACCAACGATTATCAGTAATTAATACGAGAATTAATTACTTGTTATGTGATTCCTCTGATTCTTTTCTTGTAGTCCACAAACAAAAATTTTGCATTCTAATATCTCATTGGGATTCAGTCACCTGTAAAAAGACAACCTATATGATAATATGTTCCTGCTACATGCTATACACACCAATAACACACTAGGGCCAAAATTACTTATCTCAGGGATAATGACTGTGGTTAGTCTTTCCACAGTTTATTGTAAAAGCTGTAGTCAGTCAGTCCACAGTCTACTGTAAATGTTGTGGTCAATCAATCCACAGTGTAGTGTAAATATTAGAATCAATCGGTCCTTAGTTCAACAAAAATACTGGGGTTAATAAGTCCACAACTAGTGTTAATGCTGGGATGAGCCGGTCTATAATCTATTGTGAATGTTGTGGTCAGTTAGACCACAGACTAGTGCAAATGATATAGACAGTCAGTCCACAGTATGGTATTATTACTGTGCTCGGTCGGTCCCCACCTAGTGTAAATACAATGGTCAGTCGGTGCACAGTCTATTGTAAATGTTGTGGTCAGTAATTCCAGAGTATTGTATAACTACTGTGCTCAGTCAATGCACACCTAGTGTAAATGCTGTGTTCTGTCAGTCCCTGGTCTAGGGTGAATGCTGTGGTGAGTGTCGCGCAATCATGGTATTGATTGTGTCACCACTCAGATCAGGTGGGTTATGAAATTAAAGACAGAGGATAATGAGAAGAAATGATCCTTATCTCTGTACCTGAGATATGGTGGTGTTATACTAGGAGTTGTGTATAGAAGATGTACATTTGAAAAAACACATACAGTATATTGTCATGTATCAGGAAGGTGGGTGTTATTACACCTCCGCCAGTCTAGAACTTAAGCCTAGACCAACGATTATCAGTAATTAATACGAGAATTAATTACCTGTTATGTGTTTCCTCTGATTCTCTTCTTGGAGTCCACAAACAAAAATTTCACATTCTAATATCTCATTGGGATTCAGTCACCTGTAAAAAGACAACCTATATGATAATATGTTCCTGCTACATGCTATACACACCAATAACACACTAGGGCCAAAATTACTTATCTCAGGGATAATGACTGTGGTTAGTCTTTCCACAGTTTATTGTAAAAGCTGTAGTCAGTCAGTCCACAGTCTACTGTAAATGTTGTGGTCAATCAATCCACAGTGTAGTGTAAATATTAGAATCAATCGGTCCTTAGTT
This sequence comes from Phyllobates terribilis, assembly GCF_046119375.1. Classification (NCBI taxonomy): domain Eukaryota; kingdom Metazoa; phylum Chordata; class Amphibia; order Anura; family Dendrobatidae; genus Phyllobates; species Phyllobates terribilis. Next base: position 5,365,052 of record NW_027362790.1, read on the forward strand.
CAACAAAAATACTGGGGTTAATAAGTCCACAACTAGTGTTAATGTTGGGATGAGCCGGTCTATAATCTATTGTGAATGTTGTGGTCAGTTAGACCACAGACTAGTGCAAATGATATAGACAGTCAGTCCACAGTATGGTATTATTACTGTGCTCGGTCGGTCCCCACCTAGTGTAAATACAATGGTCAGTCGGTGCACAGTCTATTGTAAATGTTGTGGTCAGTCATTCCAGAGTATTGTATAACTACTGTGCTCAGTCAATGCACACCTAGTGTAAATGCTGTGTTCTGTCAGTCCCTGGTCTAGGGTGAATGCTGTGGTGAGTGTCGCGTAATCATGGTATTGATTGTGTCACCGCTCAGATCAGGTGGGTTATGAAATTAAAGACAGAGGATAATGAGAAGAAATGATCCTTATCTCTGTACCTGAGATATGGTGGTGTTATACTAGGAGTTGTGTATAGAAGATGTACATTTGAAAAAACACATACAGTATATTGTCATGTATCAGGAAGGTGGGTGTTATTACACCTCCGCCAGTCTAGAACTTAAGCCTAGACCAACGATTATCAGTAATTAATACGAGAATTAATTACCTGTTATGTGATTCCTCTGATTCTCTTCTTGGAGTCCACAAACAAAAATTTCACATTCTAATATCTCATTGGGATTCAGTCACCTGTAAAAAGACAAACTATATGATAATATGTTCCTGCTACATGCTATACACACCAATAACACACTAGGGCCAAAATTACTTATCTCAGGGATAATGACTGTGGTTAGTCTTGCCACAGTTTATTGTAAAAGCTGTAGTCAGTCAGTCCACAGTCTACTGTAAATGTTGTGGTTAATCAATCCACAGTGTAGTGTAAATATTAGAATCAATCGTTCCTTAGTTCAACAAAAATACTGGGGTTAATAAGTCCACAACTAGTGTTAATGCTGGGATGAGCCGGTCTATAATCTATTGTGAATGTTGTGGTCAGTTAGACCACAGACTAGTGCAAATGATATAGACAGTCAGTCCACAGTATGGTATTATTACTGTGCTTGGTCGGTCCCCACCTAGTGTAAATACAATGGTCAGTCGGTGCACAGTCTATTGTAAATGTTGTGGTCAGTAATTCCAGAGTATTGTATAACTACTGTGCTCAGTCAATGCACACCTAGTGTAAATGCTGTGTTCTGTCAGTCCCTGGTCTAGGGTGAATGCTGTGGTGAGTGTCGCGTAATCATGGTATTGATTGTGTCACCGCTCAGATCAGGTGGGTTATGAAATTAAAGACAGAGGATAATGAGAAGAAATGATCCTTATCTCTGTACCTGAGATATGGTGGTGTTATACTAGGAGTTGTGTATAGAAGATGTACATTTGAAAAAACACATACAGTATATTGTCATGTATCAGGAAGGTGGGTGTTATTACACCTCCGCCAGTCTAGAACTTAAGCCTAGACCAACGATTATCAGTAATTAATACGAGAATTAATTACCTGTTATGTGTTTCCTCTGATTCTCTTCTTGGAGTCCACAAACAAAAATTTCACATTCTAATATCTCATTGGGATTCAGTCACCTGTAAAAAGACAACCTATATGATAATATGTTCCTGCTACATGCTATACACACCAATAACACACTAGGGCCAAAATTACTTATCTCAGGGATAATGACTGTGGTTAGTCTTTCCACAGTTTATTGTAAAAGCTGTAGTCAGTCAGTCCACAGTCTACTGTAAATGTTGTGGTCAATCAATCCACAGTGTAGTGTAAATATTAGAATCAATCGGTCCTTAGTTCAACAAAAATACTGGGGTTAATAAGTCCACAACTAGTGTTAATGTTGGGATGAGCCGGTCTATAATCTATTGTGAATGTTGTGGTCAGTTAGACCACAGACTAGTGCAAATGATATAGACAGTCAGTCCACAGTATGGTATTATTACTGTGCTCGGTCGGTCCCCACCTAGTGTAATTACAATGGTCAGTCAGTGCACAGTCTATTGTAAATGTTGTGGTCAGTCATTCCAGAGTATTGTATAACTACTGTGCTCAGTCAATGCACACCTAGTGTAAATGCTGTGTTCTGTCAGTCCCTGGTCTAGGGTGAATGCTGTGGTGAGTGTCGCGCAATCATGGTATTGATTGTGTCACCGCTCAGATCAGGTGGGTTATGAAATTAAAGACAGAGGATAATGAGAAGAAATGATCCTTATCTCTGTACCTGAGATATGGTGGTGTTATACTAGGAGTTGTGTATAGAAGATGTACATTTGAAAAAACACATACAGTATATTGTCATGTATCAGGAAGGTGGGTGTTATTACACCTCCGCCAGTCTAGAACTTAAGCCTAGACCAACGATTATCAGTAATTAATACGAGAATTAATTACCTGTTATGTGATTCCTCTGATTCTCTTCTTGTAGTCCACAAACAAAAATTTCGCATTCTAATATCTCATTGGGATTCAGTCACCAGTAAAAACACAACCTATATGATAATATGTTCCTGCTACATGCTATACACACCAATAACACACTAGGGCCAAAATTACTTATCTCAGGGATAATGACTGTGGTTAGTCTTTCCACAGTTTATTGTAAAAGCTGTAGTCAGTCAGTCCACAGTCTACTGTAAATGTTGTGGTCAATCAATCCACAGTGTAGTGTAAATATTAGAATCAATCGGTCCTTAGTTCAACAAAAATACTGGGGTTAATAAGTCCACAACTAGTGTTAATGCTGGGATGAGCCGGTCTATAATCTATTGTGAATGTTGTGGTCAGTTAGGCCACAGACTAGTGCAAATGATATAGACAGTCAGTCCACAGTATGGTATTATTACTGTGCTCGGTCGGTCCCCACCTAGTGTAAATACAATGGTCAGTCGGTGCACAGTCTATTGTAAATGTTGTGGTCAGTCATTCCAGAGTATTGTATAACTACTGTGCTCAGTCAATGCACACCTAGTGTAAATGCTGTGTTCTGTCAGTCCCTGGTCTAGGGTGAATGCTGTGGTGAGTGTCGCGTAATCATGGTATTGATTGTGTCACCGCTCAGATCAGGTGGGTTATGAAATAAAGGACAGAGGATAATGAGAAGAAATGATCCTTATCTCTGTACCTGAGATATGGTGGTGTTATACTAGGAGTTGTGTATAGAAGATGTACATTTGAAAAAACACATACAGTATATTGTCATGTATCAGGTAGGTGGGTGTTATTACACCTCCGCCAGTCTAGAACTTAAGCCTAGACCAACGATTATCAGTAATTAATACGAGAATTAATTACCTGTTATGTGATTCCTCTCATTCTCTTCTTGGAGTCCACAAACAAAAATTTCACATTCTAATATCTCACTGGGATTCAGTCACCTGTAAAAAGACAACCTATATGATAATATGTTCATGCTACATGCTATACACACCAATAACACACTAGGGCCAAAATTACTTATCTCAGGGATAATGACTGTGGTTAGTCTTTCCACAGTTTATTGTAAAAGCTGTAGTCAGTCAGTCCACAGTCTACTGTAAATGTTGTGGTTAATCAATCCACAGTGTAGTGTAAATATTAGAATCAATCGTTCCTTAGTTCAACAAAAATACTGGGGTTAATAAATCCACAACTAGTGTTAATGCTGGGATGAGCCGGTCTATAATCTATTGTGAATGTTGTGGTCAGTTAGACCACAGACTAGTGCAAATGATATAGACAGTCAGTCCACAGTATGGTATTATTACTGTGCTTGGTCGGTCCCCACCTAGTGTAAATACAATGGTCAGTCGGTGCACAGTCTATTGTAAATGTTGTGGTCAGTAATTCCAGAGTATTGTATAACTACTGTGCTCAGTCAATGCACACCTAGTGTAAATGCTGTGTTCTGTCAGTCCCTGGTCTAGGGTGAATGCTGTGGTGAGTGTCGCGTAATCATGGTATTGATTGTGTCACCTCTCAGATCAGGTGGGTTATGAAATAAAAGACAGAGGATAATGAGAAGAAATGATCCGTATATCTGTACCTGAGATATGGTGGTGTTATACTAGGAGTTGTGTATAGAAGATGTACATTTGAAAAAACACATACAGTATATTGTCATGTATCAGGAAGGTGGGTGTTATTACACCTCCGCCAGTCTAGAACTTAAGCCTAGACCAACGATTATCAGTAATTAATACGAGAATTAATTACCTGTTATGTGATTCCTCTGATTCTCTTCTTGGAGTCCACAAACAAAAATTTCACATTCTAATATCTCATTGGGATTCAGTCACCTGTAAAAAGACAACCTATATGATAATATGTTCCTGCTACATGCTATACACACCAATAACACACTAGGGCCAAAATTACTTATCTCAGGGATAATGACTGTGGTTAGTCTTTCCACAGTTTATTGTAAAAGCTGTAGTCAGTCAGTCCACAGTCTACTGTAAATGTTGTGGTCAATCAATCCACAGTGTAGTGTAAATATTAGAATCAATCGGTCCTTAGTTCAACAAAAATACTGGGGTTAATAAGTCCACAACTAGTGTTAATGTTGGGATGAGCCGGTCTATAATCTATTGTGAATGTTGTGGTCAGTTAGACCACAGACTAGTGCAAATGATATAGACAGTCAGTCCACAGTATGGTATTATTACTGTGCTCGGTCGGTCCCCACCTAGTGTAAATACAATGGTCAGTCGGTGCACAGTCTATTGTAAATGTTGTGGTCAGTCATTCCAGAGTATTGTATAACTACTGTGCTCAGTCAATGCACACCTAGTGTAAATGCTGTGTTCTGTCAGTCCCTGGTCTAGGGTGAATGCTGTGGTGAGTGTCGCGCAATCATGGTATTGATTGTGTCACCGCTCAGATCAGGTGGGTTATGAAATAAAAGACAGAGGATAATGAGAAGAAATGATCCTTATCTCTGTACCTGAGATATGGTGGTGTTATACTAGGAGTTGTGTATAGAAGATGTACATTTGAAAAAACACATACAGTATATTGTCATGTATCAGGAAGGTGGGTGTTATTACACCTCCGCCAGTCTAGAACTTAAGCCTAGACCAACGATTATCAGTAATTAATACGAGAATTAATTACCTGTTATGTGATTCCTCTGATTCTCTTCTTGGAGTCCACAAACAAAAATTTCACATTCTAATATCTCATTGGGATTCAGTCACCTGTAAAAAGACAACCTATATGATAATATGTTCCTGCTACATGCTATACACACCAATAACACACTAGGGCCAAAATTACTTATCTCAGGGATAATGACTGTGGTTAGTCTTTCCACAGTTTATTGTAAAAGCTGTAGTCAGTCAGTCCACAGTCTACTGTAAATGTTGTGGTCAATCAATCCACAGTGTAGTGTAAATATTAGAATCAATCGGTCCTTAGTTCAACAAAAATACTGGGGTTAATAAGTCCACAACTAGTGTTAATGTTGGGATGAGCCGGTCTATAATCTATTGTGAATGTTGTGGTCAGTTAGACCACAGACTAGTGCAAATGATATAGACAGTCAGTCCACAGTATGGTATTATTACTGTGCTCGGTCGGTCCCCACCTAGTGTAAATACAATGGTCAGTCGGTGCACAGTCTATTGTAAATGTTGTGGTCAGTCATTCCAGAGTATTGTATAACTACTGTGCTCAGTCAATGCACACCTAGTGTAAATGCTGTGTTCTGTCAGTCCCTGGTCTAGGGTGAATGCTGTGGTGAGTGTCGCGCAATCATGGTATTGATTGTGTCACCGCTCAGATCAGGTGGGTTATGAAATTAAAGACAGAGGATAATGAGAAGAAATGATCCTTATCTCTGTACCTGAGATATGGTGGTGTTATACTAGGAGTTGTGTATAGAAGATGTACATTTGAAAAAACACATACAGTATATTGTCATGTATCAGGAAGGTGGGTGTTATTACACCTCCGCCAGTCTAGAACTTAAGCCTAGACCAACGATTATCAGTAATTAATACGAGAATTAATTACCTGTTATGTGTTTCCTCTGATTCTCTTCTTGGAGTCCACAAACAAAAATTTCACATTCTAATATCTCATTGGGATTCAGTCACCTGTAAAAAGACAACCTATATGATAATATGTTCCTGCTACATGCTATACACACCAATAACACACTAGGGCCAAAATTACTTATCTCAGGGATAATGACTGTGGTTAGTCTTTCCACAGTTTATTGTAAAAGCTGTAGTCAGTCAGTCCACAGTCTACTGTAAATGTTGTGGTCAATCAATCCACAGTGTAGTGTAAATATTAGAATCAATCGGTCCTTAGTTCAACAAAAATACTGGGGTTAATAAGTCCACAACTAGTGTTAATGTTGGGATGAGCCGGTCTATAATCTATTGTGAATGTTGTGGTCAGTTAGACCACAGACTAGTGCAAATGATATAGACAGTCACTCCACAGTATGGTATTATTACTGTGCTCGGTCGGTCCCCACCTAGTGTAATTACAATGGTCAGTCAGTGCACAGTCTATTGTAAATGTTGTGGTCAGTCATTCCAGAGTATTGTATAACTACTGTGCTCAGTCAATGCACACCTAGTGTAAATGCTGTGTTCTGTCAGTCCCTGGTCTAGGGTGAATGCTGTGGTGAGTGTCGCGTAATCATGGTATTGATTGTGTCACCGCTCAGATCAGGTGGGTTATGAAATAAAAGACAGAGGATAATGAGAAGAAATGATCCTTATATCTGTACCTGAGATATGGTGGTGTTATACTAGGAGTTGTGTATAGAAGATGTACATTTGAAAAAACACATACAGTATATTGTCATGTATCAGGAAGGTGGGTGTTATTACACCTCCGCCAGTCTAGAACTTAAGCCTAGACCAACGATTATCAGTAATTAATACGAGAATTAATTACCTGTTATGTGATTCCTCTGATTCTCTTCTTGGAGTCCACAAACAAAAATTTCACATTCTAATATCTCATTGGGATTCAGTCACCTGTAAAAAGACAACCTATATGATAATATGTTCCTGCTACATGCTATACACACTAATAACACACTAGGGCCAAAATTACTTATCTCAGGGTGAATGACTGTGGTTAGTCTTTCCACAGTTTATTGTAAAAGCTGTAGTCAGTCAGTCCACAGTCTACTGTAAATGTTGTGGTCAATCAATCCACAGTGTAGTGGAAATATTAGAATCAATCGGTCATTAGTTCAACAAAAATACTGGGGTTAATAATTCCACAACTAGTGTTAATGCTGGGATGAGCCGGTCTATAATCTATTGTGAATGTTGTGGTCAGTTAGACCACAGACTAGTGCAAATGATATAGATAGTCAGTCCACAGTATGGTATTATTACTGTGTTCGGTCGGTCCCCACCTAGTGTAAATACTATGGTCAGTCGGTGCACAGTCTATTGTAAATGTTGTGGTCAGTCATTCCAGAGTATTGTATAACTACTGTGCTCAGTCAGCGCACACCTAGTGTAAATGCTGTGTTCTGTCAGTCCCTGGTCTAGGGTGAATGCTGTGGTGAGTGTCGCGTAATCATGGTATTGATTGTGTCACCGCTCAGATCAGGTGGGTTATGAAATAAAATACAGAGGATAATGAGAAGAAATGATCCTTATCTCTGTACCTGAGATATGGTGGTGTTATACTAGGAGTTGTGTATAGAAGATGTACATTTGAAAAAACACATACAGTATATTGTCATGTATTAGGAAGGTGGGTGTTATTACACCTCCGCCAGTCTAGAACTTAAGCCTAGACCAACGATTATCAGTAATTAATACGAGAATTAATTACCTGTTATGTGATTCCTCTGATTCTCTTCTTGGAGTCCACAAACAAAAATTTCACATTCTAATATCTCATTGGGATTCAGTCACCTGTAAAAAGACAACCTATATGATAATATGTTCCTGCTACATGCTATACACACCAATAACACACTAGGGCCAAAATTACTTATCTCAGGGATAATGACTGTGGTTAGTCTTTCCACAGTTTATTGTAAAAGCTGTAGTCAGTCAGTCCACAGTCTACTGTAAATGTTGTGGTCAATCAATCCACAGTGTAGTGGAAATATTAGAATCAATCGGTCCTTAGTTCAACAAAAATACTGGGGTTAATAAGTCCACAACCAGTGTTAATGCTGGGATGAGCCGGTCTATAATCTATTGTGAATGTTGTGGTCAGTTAGACCACAGACTAGTGCAAATGCTTTTCTTCAGAGCACCCGAATAGACCAGTGAGCGACCCCTCTCTTTTTTCTATTAATCATTTTTGGGATCCCGCGCCTGGAGCATTGCAGCAGGTACGTGTTCACACTATTAGAAGTTTGACAGCCTTTTTTCTGACCATGTGTCCCTCCCATTCAGTCACAGGTGGTTTTAACTAGCTCTACCAGCCCATACATTGTAGGTTAAAAGCCCAAGCATAGACATATTGTCCATACAGGCTTACAGCCCAAGAGTGGCATATCCAGTGGTAGCATAGCGTAGTTTCCCATCATACGAAGGTGACCTTGTCGTGGTTGATGGGCACACATAAATTGGCCAAATTATGCGCAAAAAACCTTCATTTTCAAAGTGACATTAGTCTAGATACAATATTTCTTATATTTTCATGTATGGAGTGCCGAAGTTCTTTTTGCAATTGAGATTACTCTTTTCTTCAGAGCACCCGAATAGACCAGTGAGCGACCCCTCTCTTTTTTCTATTAATCATTTTTGGGATCCCGCTCCTGGAGCATTGCAGCAGGTACGTGTTCACACTATTAGAAGTTTGACAGCCTTTTTTCTGACCATGTGTCCCTCCCATTCAGTCACAGGTGGTTTTAACTAGCTCTACCAGCCCATACATTGTAGGTTAAAAGCCCAAGCATAGACATATTGTCCATACAGGCTTACAGCCCAAGAGTGGCATATCCAGTGGTAGCATAGCGTAGTTTCCCATCATACGAAGGTGACCTTGTCGTGGTTGATGGGCACACATAAATTGGCCAAATTATGCGCAAAAAACCTTCATTTTTCAAAGTGACATTAGTCTAGATACAATATTTCTTATATTTTCATGTATGGAGTGCCGAAGTTCTTTTTGCAATTGAGATTACTCTTTTCTTCAGAGCACCCGAATAGACCAGTGAGCGACCCCTCTCTTTTTTCTATTAATCATTTTTGGGATCCCGCTCCTGGAGCATTGCAGCAGGTACGTGTTCACACTATTAGAAGTTTGACAGCCTTTTTTCTGACCATGTGTCCCTCCCATTCAGTCACAGGTGGTTTTAACTAGCTCTACCAGCCCATACATTGTAGGTTAAAAGCCCAAGCATAGACATATTGTCCATACAGGCTTACAGCCCAAGAGTGGCATATCCAGTGGTAGCATAGCGTAGTTTCCCATCATACGAAGGTGACCTTGTCGTGGTTGATGGGCACACATAAATTGGCCAAATTATGCGCAAAAAACCTTCATTTTTCAAAGTGACATTAGTCTAGATACAATATTTCTTATATTTTCATGTATGGAGTGCCGAAGTTCTTTTTGCAATTGAGATTACTCTTTTCTTCAGAGCACCCGAATAGACCAGTGAGCGACCCCTCTCTTTTTTCTATTATTCATTTTTGGGATCCCGCTCCTGGAGCATTGCAGCAGGTACGTGTTCACACTATTAGAAGTTTGACAGCCTTTTTTCTGACCATGTGTCCCTCCCATTCAGTCACAGGTGGTTTTAACTAGCTCTACCAGCCCATACATTGTAGGTTAAAAGCCCAAGCATAGACATATTGTCCATACAGGCTTACAGCCCAAGAGTGGCATATCCAGTGGTAGCATAGCGTAGTTTCCCATCATACGAAGGTGACCTTGTCATGGTTGATGGGCACACATAAATTGGCCAAATTATGCGCAAAAAACCTTCATTTTTCAAAGTGACATTAGTCTAGATACAATATTTCTTATATTTTCATGTATGGAGTGCCGAAGTTCTTTTTGCAATTGAGATTACTCTTTTCTTCAGAGCACCCGAATAGACCAGTCAGCGACCCCTCTCTTTTTTCTAGTGCAAATGATATAGACAGTCAGTCCACAGTATGGTATTATTACTGTGCTCGGTCGGTCCCCACCTATTATAAATACAATGGTCAGTCGGTGCACAGTCTATTGTAAATGTTGTGGTCAGTCATTCCAGAGTATTGTATAACTATTGTGCTCAGTCAACGCACACCTAGTGTAAATGCTGTGTTCTGTCAGTCCCTGGTCTAGGGTAAATGCTGTGGTGAGTGTCGAGTAATCATGGTATTGATTGTGTCACCGCTCAGATCAGGTGGGTTATGAAATAAAAGACAGAGGATAATGAGAAGAAATGATCCTTATCTCTGTACCTGAGATATGGTGGTGTTATACTAGGAGTTGTGTATAGAAGATGTACATTTGAAAAAACACATACAGTATATAGTCATGTATCAGGAAGGTGGGTGTTATTACACCTCCGCCAGTCTAGAACTTAAGCCTAGACCAACGATTATCAGTAATTAATACGAGAATTAATTACCTGTTATGTGATTCCTCTGATTCTCTTCTTGGAGTCCACAAACAAAAATTTCACATTCTAATATCTCATTGGGATTCAGTCACCTGTAAAAAGACAACCTATATGATAATATGTTCCTGCTACATGCTATACACACCAATAACACACTAGGGCCAAAATTACTTATCTCAGGGATAATAACTGTGGTTAGTCTTTCCACAGTTTATTGTAAAAGCTGTAGTCAGTCAGTCCACAGTCTACTGTAAATGTTGTGGTCAATCAATCCACAGTGTAGTGTAAATATTAGAATCAATCGGTCCGTAGTTCAAAAAAAATACTGGGGTTAATAAGTCCAAAACTAGTGTTAATGCTGGGATGAGCCGGTCTCTAATCTATTGTGAATGTTGTGGTCAGTTAGACCACAGACTAGTGCAAATGATATAGACAGTCAGTCCACAGTATGGTATTATTACTGTGCTCGGTCGGTCCCCACCTAGTGTAAATACTATGGTCAGTCGGTGCACAGTCTATTGTAAATGTTGTGGTCAGTCATTCCAGCGTATTGTATAACTACTGTGCTCAGTCAATGCACACCTAGTGTAAATGCTGTGTTCTGTCAGTCCCTGGTCTAGGTTGAATGCTGTGGTGAGTGTCGCGTAATCATGGTATTGATTGTGTCACCGCTCAGATCAGGTGGGTTATGAAATAAAAGACAGAGGATAATGAGAAGAAATGATCCTTATCTCTGTACCTGAGATATGGTGGTGTTATACTAGGAGTTGTGTATAGAAGAATGTACATTTGAAAGAACACATACAGTATATTGTCATGTATCAGGAAGGTGGGTGTTATTACCCCTCCGCCAGTCTAGCACTTAAGCCTAGACCAACGATTATCAGTAATTAATACGAGAATTAATTACCTGTTATGTGATTCCTCTGATTCTCTTCTTGGAGTCCACAAACAAAAATTTCACATTCTAATATCTCATTGGGATTCAGTCACCTGTAAAAAGACAACCTATATGATAATATGTTCCTGCTACATGCTATACACACCAATAACACACTAGGGCCAAAATTACTTATCTCAGGGATAATGACTGTGGTTAGTCTTTCCACAGTTTATTGTAAAAGCTGTAGTCAGTCAGTCCACAGTCTACTGTAAATGTTGTGGTTAATCAATCCACAGTGTAGTGTAAATATTAGAATCAATCCGTCCTTAGTTCAACAAAAATACTGGGGTTAATAAGTCCACAACTAGTGTTAATGCTGGGATGAGCCGGTCTATAATCTATTGTGAATGTTGTGGTCAGTTAGACCACAGACTAGTGCAAATGATATAGACAGTCATTCCACAGTATGGTATTATTACTGTGCTCGTTCTGTCCCCACCTAGTGTAAATACAATGGTCAGTCGGTGCACAGTCTACTGTAAATGTTGTGGTCAGTCATTCCAGAGTATTGTATAACTACTGTGCTCAGTCAATGCACACCTAGTGTAAATGCTGTGTTCTGTCAGTCCCTGGTCTAGGGTGAATGCTGTGGTGAGTGTCGCGTAATCATGGTATTGATTGTGTCACCGCTCAGATCAGGTGGGTTATGAAATAAAAGACAGAGGATAATGAGAAGAAATGATTCTTATCTCTGTACCTGAGATATGGTGGTGTTATATTAGGAGTTGTGTATAGAAGATGTACATTTGAAAAAACACATACAGTATATTGTCATGTATCAGGAAGGTGGGTGTTATTACACCTCAGCCAGTCTAGAACTTAAGCCTAGACAAACGATTATCAGTAATTAATATGAGAATTAATTACCTGTTATGTGATTCCTCTGATTCTCTTCTTGGAGTCCACAAACAAAAATTTCACATTCTAATATCTCATTGGGATTCAGTCACCTGTAAAAAGACAACCTATATGATAATATGTTACTGCTACATGCTATACACACCAATAACACACTAGGGCCAAAATTACTTATCTCAGGGATAATGACTGTGGTTAGTCTTTCCACAGTTTATTGTAAAAGCTGTAGTCAGTCAGTCCACAGTCTACTGTAAATGCTGTGGTCAATCAATCCACAGTGTAGTGTAAATATTAGAATCAATCGGTCCTTAGTTCAACAAAAATACTGGGGTTAATAAGTAGTGTTGAGCCACCCCCGTAGTGTTCGAGTTCGGTTCGGTTAGTCGAACACCCGTGTGTTCGCCGAACTGTTCGTCGAACTGTTCGTCGAACACCTTCGAACACCGTTAAAACCAATGGCAGGCAAACAAAAACACATAGAAACACATAGAAAACACCTTCAAAGGTGTCCAAAAGCTGACAAACTGCTCAGAAGACATAACTAACACATGGAAAAGTGACAAGTACATATAGTCATGCGAAAATAAAAGAGGTGGAGGAGTAAAAGGAGGGGGAGACACAGATATAGGCATGTCATGCCCTTCTAAAATCCAAAAAGTGAGAAGCCGACACGGCCAGTCCGCTCCTGCCCGTGCCACCTCCGTGTCGCCGGGTTTGTGCCAGAGCCGCGGTGAACCCTGACGGCCAGCCCCCCTCTCCCAATACTGGTGCCTGTCCGCTGGTGGGTCGAGCGAGCCCCCTTGTGGTGGAGGCAGCTCTAAGCTTTTTAATTTAAATTGTCCCTCTAATTTGAATGAATACACTTTAAATCCATTTACAAGGATCTATTGGAGGGCAAGTCTCATGCCAGCAGCCGCGGTAATTCCAGCTCCAGTAGCGTCCACTAAAGCTGCTGCAGTTAAAAAGCTTTTATAAGGATCGAGCTCGGCTGTCCACCGCAAGGCATCCTACTGCCAGTCCCAGCCCCTATGCCTTGGGGTGCCTCCTGATGCTCTTCACTAAGTATCCCATGGTCCCGAAGCATTTCCTTTGAAAAAATTAAGTGTCTAAACTACAGGTGGTGCAGCTTGCTTAACAGCCGGGATAATCCGCTCACTAGCAGACACTGCTACTAGGCACAAAGTATTTCCTGGGCTAGATGCAGTTAAAAATTTGTAATTAGATACTCTCGTTGGATGCTGAGAAAGCATTCCATAGAGTCTCCTGGCACGCTATATATGATTCTCTTAAAAAGCTTGGGGTAGGGGTCTAGGGGACCCTTTTATAGCCAAAATCACGGCCCTGTATCGCAATACGTCACCTAGGCTGAAGATAAATGGAACTGTAGCACCCTGAGGGCTCGGTTGCTACAGACGTATTGCACCTCACCCAGAGGTGTGATATCTCACTCTCAGGTAAGGATGGAGTGTGGATCAGGACCCGACACCTGCATGCATTACACCACATTGCCGTGGGGCAGGGCGACCAATATGCCCCTGAGATGGGCACGACAGTCCCTGTCCCTGGCTGGAGTGGGGGGAGGGAACACTGAGGAAGGGGAACCCTGTAGTGCAGGAGCAGGGAGGAAGCAGTTCCTGGGTGCATTGAGAAGGGAGTATAAAAGGTGGGCACCATCTTAGTTCAGTGCAGAGAAGTCTGAGCAGAAGTGGCAGGGAGCAGGGGCTCTGCATGAGCTCTGCTCCGGAGGCGGGCCTAGTAACAGAGGCCCAGGCCTGGAAGAGGGAGAAGGAAGGAAGAGGAGCGGAGAAGGCTCCAGGAACGAGGAATGAAGGGATCCCAGGGGTGCGGACGGGCGAGTCGCCACCGCACGCCCGAATCCACCTGCGTGGAGGGGTCAGGCCAAAGGGGGAGACCGGTCCCCGAACTAGTGGAGGCAGGAAACGACCCTCAGCTAGAAACCGGAGGCTCTGACATTTTATGTGGCGCAGCCCCTCGCTACACCCGCTAGGAAGGCACCACATAGGGTCAGGGAAACTGGCGCCAAGTTTACCAAGAGGAGGCCCGAGGCAGCCGGACAGAAGTGTTGGTAAGAAAGGCCAGACAAAGGACACACAAAGGGGGTCCTGTGAAGTGCTCCAAAGTTATCTGGGAGTTGTCTGAGCCCCTCACCTGGTGAGCACAGTACGACGTGGGCAGCCGTTACCTGCAGACGTGGTCTGGATAATAAGAACTGTGAGTAAAGGCCCTGAACTGCATCACTGACTCCGTGTCGTTACTGCTGCTGCCCTGCACCATCACCCCCATCCTCCGCATACACTGCCCTGAGGCTATACTCCTCCCGTGGGGAGTTATGCTACGCTCTGCTGCACCCACAACACCAGCCTCAGTGGTCTGCCCTGTAGCGGCGGTTCACTCTGACCGCAATCCACGGGTGGCGTAGTCGGACATTTAAACATGAAAACCACATAAATAGTTCCGCCACTGGTTTGACCGCCCTGAGCCACGGAACTGGGTCGCCGCCACGAAGACTACAACCACCAGCATCCACCAAAAAGGGTCCGGCTCCGGGTGTCCCAAGGCCCAGGGGGTGCGTCAGAACATTTTCATCACCTTTCACAATCACCAATGGGACAAGGCAGGGATGTCCTCTGTCCCCTCTCTTATACATCCTAGTGACGGAGCACCTGCTCTCATCAATTCGCCATAACCCCAATATTAGGTGGATTGAGGTGGGAGGCACCGAGTACAAGTGCTCTCTATTTGCTGATGATGTCCTAGTATATATCACTCAATCACATATATCCATCCATGCTGTTATGGCTGAAATAGATCACTTTGTTACATGGTAAAATTTTAAAATCAATGCAGCGAAGTTTGAGGCCCTCGATGTCTCCCTCCCCAAATCCATATAGGATTCCATCCAGTCCAACTTTCCCTTTGCCTGGCCCTCACAGGGTATCAAATACTTAGGAATTCCTATTCATAGAGACCTCTCCCATCTATGTTATCTTAATTTTGGGCCCTTTATTGAACAACTCCATACAGACCACGGTTGGCAAGTTAGAACTGTAAGATTCACTACGTGAACCACTGGTGTTTTGTGGAAAAGCACATGTACACTGCGTTCCAAATTATTATACAAAAAGTGTTTAGGAGTGATAAGGGAAGAATTTGTTTGTTTGTCAGTTAAACTCATTGATGGTGATGTGTGTCAGGGCTCTTTATATCACTGTAAGCAATTGCAGACACCTGTGCTAATTAGTTTGGCAGGTGTGTCCAATGAAAGGCAAGACTACTTAAGAAGGCTCTCTCACATTATTAAGCAGCCTACATTTTCTGCCAAAATGGGAAAGAAAAAGGATGTGTCGGCTGCTGAGAAGCAACAAATTGTGGAGTGTTTAGGTCAAGGCATGACTACAATCAACATTGTGCGATGATCAGGATGAAGTGTCTTGGCAATCAAGAAGTATGTAGCTGATTCACAGTACACACGTGTGCGTGCTGATAAGGGCAAATTGAGGACTCTTTCCTACAGGCAATTACGTCAGGTTGAAAGAGCAGCGGCAAAAAAGCCTTGTCATAGCAGCAGACAAGTTTTTGAAGCTGCTTGTGCCTCCAACGTCCCCCGAACAACAAGATGCAGGGTCCTTCAGAGGTTTGCAGCTGTGCATGCGCCATCCTGTCGACCTCCTCTATCCACTTCACACAAGCAGAAACGGCTCCAGTGGGCCAAACATTACATGAAGACTGATTTCAAAACTGTTTTGTTCACGGATGAGTGCCGTGCAGCGCTCGATGGTCCAGATGGATGGAGTGGAGGATGGCTGGTTGATGGACACCCCACGCAAACACGGCTACAGCGCCAACAAGGAGGAGGTGGAGTAATGTTTTGGGCTGGAATCATGGGGAGAGAGATTGTCGGCCCCTTTAGGATCCCTGAAGGCGCTAAAGATGAACTCCATAATGTATGTGGATTTTCTCAAACAGCACTTCCTGCCATGGTTCAAGAAGAAGAACCGTGTATTTCACAGCAAGATCATTTTTCTGCATGATAATGCACCATCTCATGCTGCACATAAAACATCTGCATCTCTGGCTGATATGGGCATAAAAGGGGACAAACTTATGGTGTGACCCCCATGCTCCCCTGACCTCTACCCCATTCAGAACCTTTGGAGCATCATTAAAAGGAGTGTCTATGATGGCGGGAGGCAGTTCACATCTAAGCAACAGCTCTGGGAGGGTATTCTGTCCTCATGCAAAACAATTGAAGCAGAAACCATCCAAAACCTGACAAATTCAATGGACGAGAGAGTTCAGAAGCTCCTTTCGAACAAGGGGTCCTATGTGAAAATGTAACATCACCTAGAATAAAGTTTTGAGTTGAAAACTGTTTGATTTCAGTTTCTAACAACCTGCTAATGCTTATAATTTCAAAAATGACCATTTTTTTGGTCTTTATTAAAATGAAAAGGTTGATCGAAAAGTTTGGGGGATCTAAGAGTGTGGCAACCCAGTAGTCATGATTACTTCGAATTCTGACAATATGAGGGTCATGCTGCAGGTAGTGCAGCAAGAAGGCACTTATGTGCCTTGCGCATCTCGGAGCCCCAAAATTATTTTCCGGGCTAGATGCAGCTAAAAATTATTTTTAATTTTAAATCTGGTGAAGCTTTAGTATAGATGGCCTAATAGGATCAGTGCTGCACACTGCTACAAAGCCCAAATTATTTTCCAGTCAAGATACAGATAAACATGATTAGTAATTTGAAAGCTTAAAACGGTTGGTAGGGTGATTTTAACCAATCATCAAGCTTTTACTCTCCCCAGGATGACACAGGGGTAGAAAAGTCGTTTCGGATCCATGATTTGTTCATCTTTATGAACGTGAGTCTGTCTACATTATCAGTGGAGAGCCGCGTGCGCTTATCTGTCAGCACACCACCAGCAGCGCTGAACACACGTTCAGACAGAACGCTGGCTGCGGGGCATGACAAGATCTCCAAGGCGTAAGTGGCTAGCTCCGGCCATTTATCCAGATTGGAAGCCCAAAAAGAGCAAGGGTCCAGTGACACAGTCGTGGCTTCAATGTTTACTTGGAGATACTCCTGTACCATCGTTTCTAGGCGTTGACTATGTGTCAGACTTCTTGTCTCCTGTGGCCTTGCAAAGGATGGGCTAAAAAAGTGGTGAAATGATTCCGCAAAATTGATGTTACCAGCAGATACTGTGGTTCTGTTACGGTTTGAGTGCTGAACACTTGACGGTCCCACGGTTGGCAAGTTGGAACTGTGAGATTCACTACGTGCACCACTGGTATTTTGTGGAAAAGCACATGTAAGATTCTGCAACAGTCTCTGCTGATACTCCTGCATGCGTGCATCCCTTTCTATGGCAGGAATAATTTCTGCAAATTTACTTTTGTACCGGGGATCTAACAGTGTGGCAACCCAGTAGTCAGGATTATTTCTAATTCTCACAATTCGAGGGTCATGTTGCAGGTAGTGCAGCAAGAAGGCACTCATGTGTGTTGCGCATCCAGGAGCACCAAGTCCCTGTTGTGTTGGTGGCGAGGTAACAATCATGCTTCCTTCCTCTGTCCTCTCCCCCCAACCTCGCACAACAGAAATGTGATCAAGGTCTCCCTCATCTGATGAGTCTTCCATCAGTTCGTCCTCCACTTCTTCCTGGGCTCCTGCACCTTCCTCACTAGTTTGGCTGCTACCATGCGCCCTGGTAAAACCATCTCCCCCACCCTCACATGCCTGCCGCCTTGGTGCTGCCGACCGTCTGGACCTTGCAGATGTTAGCCCTTCCGCATACAACTCCTCCTCCTCTACTCCCTACACCTCCTCTTGTGCCACCACCTGACTCCGAATTCTGTTTAACATGTGCTCCAGCATGTAAATCACCGGAATAGTCATGCTGATAATGGCATCGTCAGCACTAAACATCTTCGTCGCCATTTCAAAACTGTGCAGAAGGGTGCATAGGTCCCTGATCTGAGACCACTCCTCCAGCGTGATTTGCCCCACCTCTGAATCTCGTTGGCCCAGGCTATACGTAAGAACGTATTGCACCAGGGCTTGTCGGTGCTGCCACAGTCGCTGCAACATGTGCAGAGTTGAATTCCACCGGGTAGGCACATCGCATTTTAGCCGGTGAAGTGGCAGGCCCAACGACTTCTGTAGAGATGTAAGTCGCTGAGCTGCGGGATGCGAACGGCGGAAGTGAGCACACAGCGACCGTGCCCTCTGCAGAAGGCCATCTAGTCTGGGATAGTGGGCTAAAAATTGCTGGACAACCAGGTTCAACACGTGAGCCATACAAGGCACGTGTGTGACATTGCCCCGGCGAAGGGCCGCACCCAGGTTTGCAGCATTGTCGCACACGGCCTTCCCTGGTTTCAGGTCCAGTGGAGACAACCATTCATGAAATTGGTTCTCCAGAGCTGACCACAACTCCTCAGCTGTGTGACTCACATTTCCCAGACATTTCAATGTAAAAACCGCCTGATGACGTTGAGCCCTACTGCCAGCATAGTAAGGAGGTGTGCAGGATCCCTTCTGCGCAGTTAGAAAGCTTGTGGCATGATCAGACAGGCTTTGGGTGCAGGTGGAAGACCGAGAGGAGGTTGAGGAGGCAGAAGCAGTGGAGGAACTTTGACATAAAGAGGATTGACGCACAACTCGTGGGGACGGCAAGACTTGGACAGCAGCCCCTTGTCCTGCTGTCACCATAGTTACCCAGTGCCCAGTCAGCGACATGTAACGCCCCTGTCCATGCCTACTCGTCCAAGTGTCTGTGGTGAAATGCACCCTGTCACACACAGAGTTTCTCAAAGAAGCGGTGATGTTGTGTGCGACATGCTGGTGGAGCGCAGGCACACCTTTCTTTGAGAAGTAGTGCCGACTGGGCATCTGGTACTGGGGCACTGCGACGGACATAAGGTCTCGAAAATCCTCTGTGTCCACCAGGCGGAAAGGCAGCATTTCTGTAGCCAAGAGCTTGCAGATGGTGAAATTCAACCTCTTAGCTTTCTCATGGCTAGGAGGAAATGGTCTTTTACTTGTCCACATCTGAGGGACCGAGGGCTGGCTATTGTGCTTAGACGGGGTTGATAAGGGTGTCCCCGGCAAACTGCCGGTCTGTGAGGAAGATGCAGGTGGACATGTTAGGTTGCCTTGATCCAAAGGTGGTGCTATCGATGTCGGACAGCGCTCAACACCAGCTGGTGTTACCACCTCCAAAGAAAATGATGACCTGCCAATCACGCTGGCTGTTGCGGGTAAAGAGGTGGCAGGTCTGCGCCCCAAAACAGGTGTGACTGCTGTCCCCCCAGTCACAGAGGATGAAGAGGCCGCGGATGCACAAGATATGGCAGACGGTGATTGGCCCGGCCGGCTAGGCCGCATTGTAGCACACTGAGCTTCCCACTGCAACTTATGCTTCATGTCCATGTGCCGGTTCATGCATGAAGTACTCAAACTATGTATTTTTTGGCCTCTACTTAGCTTTTGCTGACAAATGTTACAGATAACACGAGTTGGGTCATCTTTATCGATCTGAAAAAATGCCCAGGCTATGCAAGGCTTAGCACCCATGCGACCTGAAGAGCCACCACGACTTGTGGTGAGAGGCAGAGTTGTGTTTGAGGATGCAGTTGTTGACGTGCTTCCAGTACTACGTCTCTGTCCAGGAAGGCGCAACCTGACCTCGTCGTCACTAGCATCTTCCTCCACCTCCTCTGCTGACCTCATCTCTTGGCTGACTGTGGGTTGACAGTAAGTGGGATCTCCGACCTCATCATCATCACCCTGTGCGTTATCACACCCGTCGTCCTCAGAGCCAACCTGTTCCTGCCCTGACAAAAAACTAAAGTTGTCGCTCCAATCAGGTATTTGAGTCTTATCATCGTCTTCCTCATTGTCTCCACCAACAGGAGTTACAGTTTGGGAATGAGGGTCTACATTATGGTCAGAACCTTCTGCGTCTGGTCCTGGATCCGACTCATAAAGATTCTGGGCATCAGTGCAGATCATTTCCTCGTCTGGATTCACAGAAGCGCTGGAGTCGACCTCTGATTCCCAGGCTATAGTATGAGTAAACAGCTCTGCAGACTCAACCATCTGTTCTACCTCATACTCAGACGGGCAGCTGGAGATTTGGGAGCTGTGAGGAAGCAAGTGCGATTTGGGTGACACCTTTGAGGACTGGAGTATTTGTGATGTTGAAGTTGATGTGGAGGAGAGCCCACTTAAAGGAGCACTTGATATCTGTTGAAGCACCTGCTGTTTTTGTGCCTCATCTGGAATTTGTAGCGATTGGCGTGGCCGTAAGAAAGGGATCTTATCACATTGTCCGCTAAAAGAAGTAGACATTTTAGTTTGGCTGGAAGATTGTCTTTCTTCTGCAGATGTTACTGTTGCTTTAACACCTACCCCACGGACACAACCTTTTTTCCCCTTCCCAACACGCCTATTCCCCTTTCCACCAGCAGCAGGCCTTTTTCCACTCATTTTGGTGGTTAACTAATTCACAACTCTGGAGTTGTTTGCACAAAAAAACAATGGATGGTAACCGAGCAGAGCTGAGTGGCCAAACTGTGGTATTAGGCCAAAACTATTGGCTGGGTTAGATGCAGAAAAAAATTATTTTGAATTTGCAACCTGATGGAGGTCAGTATAGATGGACTAATAGACCAAGTCCCACACACCGCTAGAAGCCCAACTATTTTTTCAGAGCTAGATGCAGAAAAAAATTATATTCAATTTGCAACCTGCTGGAGGTCAGTATAGAAGGACTAATAGAACAAGTCCCACACACTGCTAGAAGCCCAAATATTTTTTCAGAGCTAGATGCAGAAAAAAATTATTTTTAATTTGCAACCTGATGGAGGTCAGTATAGATGGACTAATAGACCAAGTCCCACACACCGCTAGAAGCCCAACTATTTTTTCAGACCTAGATGCAGAAAAAAATTATATTCAATTTGCAACCTGCTGGAGGTCAGTATAGAAGGACTAATAGAACAAGTCCCACACACTGCTAGAAGCCCAAATATTTTTTCAGAGCTAAATGAAGAAAAAAATTATTTTTAATTTGCAACCTGATGGAGGTCAGTATAGATGGACTAATAGACCAAGTCCCACACACTGCTAGAAGCCCAAATATTTTTTCAGAGCTAGATGCAGAAAAAAATTATTTTTAATTTGCAACCTGATGGAGGTCAGTATAGATGGACTAATAGACCAAGTCCCACACACTGCTAGAAGCCCAAATATTTTTTCAGAGCTAAATGCAGAAAAAAATTATTTTTAATTTGCAACCTGATGGAGGTCAGTATAGATGGACTAATAGACCAAGTCCCACACACTGCTAGAAGCCCAAATATTTTTTCAGAGCTAGATGCAGAAAAAAATTATTTTTAATTTGCAACCTGATGGAGGTCAGTATAGATGGACTAATAGACCAAGTCCCACACACCGCTAGAAGCCCAACTATTTTTTCAGAGCTAGATGCAGAAAAAAATTATATTCAATTTGCAACCTGCTGGAGGTCAGTATAGAAGGACTAATAGAACAAGTCCCACACATTGCTAGAAGCCCAAATATTTTTTCAGAGCTAAATGAAGAAAAAAATTATTTTTAATTTGCAACCTGATGGAGGTCAGTATAGATGGACTAATAGAATGATGCTATGCCCAAAAGATTTTACTTCACTAGGTGCAGTAAAAAAATTGGTATTCTATACACAGGTGTTATATCTTGCAACACAGATAGGCTACTCCACTGACTAACACACTCTGCAATAGGCCAAAAAGGATTAGCTTTGCTAGATTCAGCCAAATGCTGTGAAAAAAACTTGCACAGCACTGGCACAGACCTGCCTGGCAAAAACTGATAGGAACTGATGTAACCTAGTCCTGAAAAGGACTGCAATTACAATTAGTCTTTACTCCCACAACCTATCTATTTAAGAGCACAGACCTGCCTGATAAAAGTCGTAGGAAATGCTGTAACCTAGTCCTTAAAAGGACTGCAATCACAACTATTCCCTACTCCCAAGCTATCTGTAGATTTGTGCGAAAATTGGCTTGAAATTAACAAGGTATAGCGCACACAGCAACAGCGGTGCCGTCTAACACGCAGCTGCAGCAGTGAGAAAATGGTGGCGACGGGGAAAATGGCTTGGTCTTATAGGGCAAGGACATGTGACATACACTGCCAATGACACATGCCCTTGCTTGTGTGAAAAAAAGCACTTCGCTCCGTGTGTGCGCTGCTGATAGGCTGACAGATTGCACCTCCCCACTGCAAATGCGGGAAAGAGAAAAAAAAATGGAGATCTTCATTGTTCCTGCAGAGATCCATCCCCTGCCCCTCCCCCCACCCCGCTGTACACTCAAACTGCGTATTAACATTAATTTTCATCATTACTGAGAAAAAATCCAGTTATGATTTTGGTGCACGAACAGTTATCGAACATAACCTCGAACAGCCGAATTTTTCTCAAATTGTTCGTGTTCGCCGAACGGCTCGAACACCGCCCAAAACAGCTCGAATTTGAGATTGGCGAACAGTTCGAGTAGAACAACGCTCATCTCTATTAATAAGTCCACAACTAGTGTTAATGTTGGGATGAGCCGGTCTATAATCTATTGTGAATGTTGTGGTCAGTTAGACCACAGACTAGTGCAAATGATATAGACAGTCAGTCCACAGTATGGTATTATTACTGTGCTCGGTCGGTCCCCACCTAGTGTAAATACAATGGTCAGTCGGTGCACAGTCTGTTGTAAATGTTGTGGTCAGTCATTCCAGAGTATTGTATAACTACTGTGCTAAGTCAATGCACACCTAGTGTAAATGCTGTGTTCTGTCAGTCCTTGGTCTAGGGTGAATGCTGTAGTGAGTGTCGCATAATCATGGTATTGATTGTGTCACCGCTCAGATCAGGTGGGTTATAAAATAAAAGACAGAGGATAATGAGAAGAAATGATCCTTATCTCTGTACCTGAGATATGGTGGTGTTATACTAGGAGTTGTGTATAGAAGATGTACATTTGAAAAAACACATACAGTATATTGTCATGTATCAGGAAGGTGGGTGTTATTACACCTCCGTCAGTCTAGAACTTAAGCCTAGACCTACGATTATCAGTAATTAATACGAGAATTAATTACCTGTTATGTGATTCCTCTGATTCTCTTCTTGGAGTCTACAAACAAAAATTTCACATTCTAATATCTCATTGGGATTCAGTCACCTGTAAAAAGACAACCAATATGATAATATGTTCCTGCTACATGCTATACACACCAATAACACACTAGAGCCAAAATTACTTATCTCAGGGATAATGACTGTGGTTAGTCTTTCCACAGTTTATTGTAAAAGCTGTAGTCAGTCAGTCCACATTCTACTGTAAAAGTTGTGGTCAATCAATCCACAGTGTAGTGTAAATATTAGAATCAATCGGTCCTTAGTTCAACAAAAATACTGGGGTTAATAAGTCCACAACTAGTGTTAATGATGGGATGAGCCGGTCTATAATCTATTGTGTATGTTGTGGTCAGTTAGACCACAGACTAGTGCAAATGATATAGACAGTCATTCCACAGTATGGTATTATTACTGTGCTCGTTCTGTCCCCACCTAGTGTAAATACAATGGTCAGTCGGTGCACAGTCTATTGTAAATGTTGTGGTCAGTAATTCCAGAGTATTGTATAACTACTGTGCTCAGTCAATGCACACCTAGTGTAAATGCTGTGTTCTGTCAGTCCCTGGTCTAGGGTGAATGCTGTGGTGAGTGTCGCGTAATCATGGTATTGATTGTGTCACCGCTCAGATCAGGTGGGTTATGAAATAAAAGACAGAGGATAATGAGACGAAATGATCCTTATCTCTGTACCTGAGATATGGTGGTGTTATACTAGGAGTTGTGTATAGAAGATGTACATTTGAAAAAACACATACAGTATATTGTCATGTATCAGGAAGGTGGGTGTTATTACACCTCCGCCAGTCTAGAACTTAAGCCTAGACCAACGATTATCAGTAATTAATACGAGAATTAATTACCTGTTATGTGATTCCTCTGATTCTCTTCTTGGAGTCCACAAACAAAAATTTCACATTCTAATATCTCATTGGGATTCAGTCACCTGTAAAAAGACAACCTATATAATAATATGTTCCTGCTACATGCTATACACACCAATAACGCACTAGGGCCAAAATTACTTATCTCAGGGATAATGACTGTGGTTAGTCTTGCCACAGTTTATTGTAAAAGCTGTAGTCAGTCAGTCCACAGTCTACTGTAAATGTTGTGGTCAATCAATCCACAGTGTAGTGTAAATATTAGAATCAATCGGTCCTTAGTTCAACAAAAATACTGGGGTTAATAAGTCCACAACTAGTGTTAATGCTGGGATGAGCCGGTCTATAATCTATTGTGAATGTTGTGGTCAGTTAGACCACAGACTAGTGCAAATGATATGGACAGTCAGTCCACAGTATGGTATTATTACTGTGCTCGGTCGGTCCCCACCTATTGTAAATACAATGGTCAGTCGGTGCACAGTCTATTGTAAATGTTGTGGTCAGTCATTCCAGAGTATTGTATAACTACTGTGCTCAGTCAATGCACACCTAGTGTAAATGCTGTGTTCTGTCAGTCCCTGGTCTAGGGTGAATGCTGTGGTGAGTGTCGCGTAATCATGGTATTGATTGTGTCACCGCTCAGATCAGGTGGGTTATGAAATTAAAGACAGAGGATAATGAGAAGAAATGATCCTTATCTCTGTACCTGAGATATAGTGGTGTTATACTACGAGTTGTGTATAGAAGATGTACATTTGAAAAAACACATACAGTATATTGTCATGTATCAGGAAGGTGGGTGTTATTACACCTCCGCCAGTCTAGAACTTAAGCCTAGACCAACGATTATCAGTAATTAATATGAGAATTAATTACCTGTTATGTGATTCCTCTGATTCTCTTCTTGTAGTCCACAAACAAAAATTTCGCATTCTAATATCTCATTGAGATTCAGTCACCTGTAAAAAGACAACCTATATGATAATATGTTCCTGCTACATGCTATACACACCAATAACACACTAGGGCCAAAATTACTTATCTCAGGGATAATGACTGTGGTTAGTCTTTCCACAGTTTATTGTAAAAGCTGTAGTCAGTCAGTCCACAGTCTACTGTAAATGTTGTGGTCAATCAATCCACAGTGTAGTGTAAATATTAGAATCAATCGGTCCTTAGTTCAACAAAAATACTGGGGTTAATAAGTCCACAACTAGTGTTAATGCTGGGATGAGCCGGTCTATAATCTATTGTGAATGTTGTGGTCAGTTAGACCACAGACTAGTGCAAATGATATAGACAGTCAGTCCACAGTATGGTATTATTACTGTGCTCGGTCGGTCCCCACCTAGTGTAAATACAATGGTCAGTCGGTGCACAGTCTATTGTAAATGTTGTGGTCAGCAATTCCAGAGTATTGTATAACTACTGTGCTCATTCAATGCACACCTAGTGTAAATGCTGTGTTCTGTCAGTCCCTGGTCTAGGGTGAATGCTGTGGTGAGTGTCGCATAATCATGGTATTGATTGTGTCACCGCTCAGATCAGGTGGGTTATGAAATAAAAGACAGAGGATAATGAGAAGAAATGATCCTTATATCTGTACCTGAGATATGGTGGTGTTATACTAGGAGTTGTGTATAGAAGATGTACATTTGAAAAAACACATACAGTATATTGTCATGTATCAGGAAGGTGGGTGTTATTACACCTCCGCCAGTCTAGAACTTAAGCCTAGACCAACGATTATCAGTAATTAATACGAGAATTAATTACCTGTTATGTGATTCCTCTGATTCTCTTCTTGGAGTCCACAAACAAAAATTTCACATTCTAATATCTCATTGTGATTCAGTCACCTGTAAAAAGACAACCTATATGATAATATGTTCCTGCTACATGCTATACACACCAATAACACACTAGGGCCAAAATTACTTATCTCAGGGATAATGACTGTGGTTAGTCTTTCCACAGTTTATTGTAAAAGCTGTAGTCAGTCAGTCCACAGTCTACTGTAAATGTTGTGGTCAATCAATCCACAGTGTAGTGTAAATATTAGAATCAATCGGTCCTTAGTTCAACAAAAATACTGGGGTTAATAAGTCCACAACTAGTGTTAATGTTGGGATGAGCCGGTCTATAATCTATTGTGAATGTTGTGGTCAGTTAGACCACAGACTAGTGCAAATGATATAGACAGTCAGTCCACAGTATGGTATTATTACTGTGCTCGGTCGGTCCCCACCTAGTGTAAATACAATGGTCAGTCGGTGCACAGTCTATTGTAAATGTTGTGGTCAGTCATTCCAGAGTATTGTATAACTACTGTGCTCAGTCAATGCACACCTAGTGTAAATGCTGTGTTCTGTCAGTCCCTGGTCTAGGGTGAATGCTGTGGTGAGTGTCGCGTAATCATGGTATTGATTGTGTCACCGCTCAGATCAGGTGGGTTATGAAATAAAAGACAGAGGATAATGAGACGAAATGATCCTTATCTCTGTACCTGAGATATGGTGGTGTTATACTAGGAGTTGTGTATAGAAGATGTACATTTGAAAAAACACATACAGTATATTGTCATGTATCAGGAAGGTGGTTGTTATTACACCTCCGCCAGTCTAGAACTTAAGCTTAGACCAACGATTATCAGTAATTAATACGAGAATTAATTACCTGTTATGTGATTCCTCTGATTCTCTTCTTGGAGTCCAGAAACAAAAATTTCACATTCTAATATCTCATTGGGATTCAGTCACCTGTAAAAAGACAACCTATATGATAATATGTTCCTGCTACATGCTATACACACCAATAACACACTAGGGCCAAAATTACTTATCTCAGGGATAATGACTGTGGTTAGTCTTTCCACAGTTTATTGTAAAAGCTGTAGTCACTCAGTCCACAGTCTACTGTAAATGTTGTGGTTAATCAATCCACAGTGTAGTGTAAATATTAGAATCAATCGGTCCTTAGTTCAACAAAAATACTGGGGTTAATAAGTCCACAACTAGTGTTAATGCTGGGATGAGCCGGTCTATAATCTATTGTGAATGTTGTGGTCAGTTAGACCACAGACTAATGCAAATGATATAGACAGTCAGTCCACAGTATGGTATT
This sequence comes from Phyllobates terribilis, assembly GCF_046119375.1. NCBI lineage: Eukaryota > Metazoa > Chordata > Amphibia > Anura > Dendrobatidae > Phyllobates > Phyllobates terribilis. Next base: position 5,392,621 of record NW_027362790.1, read on the forward strand.
ATTACTGTGCTCGGTCGGTCCCCACCTAGTGTAAATCCAATGGTCAGTTGGTGCACAGTCTATTGTAAATGTTGTGGTCAGTCATTCCAGAGTATTGTATAACTACTGTGCTCAGTCAACGCACACCTAGTGTAAATGCTGTGTTCTGTCAGTCCCTGGTCTAGGGTGAATGCTGTGGTGAGTGTCGCGTAATCATGGTATTGATTGTGTCACCGCTCAGATCAGGTGGGTTATGAAATTAAAGACAGAGGATAATGAGAAGAAATGATCCTTATCTCTGTACGTGAGATATGGTGGTGTTATACTAGGAGTTGTGTATAGAAGATGTACATTTGAAAAAACACATACAGTATATTGTCATGTATCAGGAAGGTGGGTGTTATTACACCTCCGCCAGTCTAGAACTTAAGCCTAGACCAACGATTATCAGTAATTAATACGAGAATTAATTACCTGTTATGTGATTCCTCTGATTCTCTTCTTGTAGTCCACAAACAAAAATTTCGCATTCTAATATCTCATTGGGATTCAGTCACCTGTAAAAAGACAACCTATATGATAATATGTTCCTGCTACATGCTATACACACCAATAACACACTAGGGCCAAAATTACTTATCTCAGGGATAATGACTGTGGTTAGTCTTTCCACAGTTTATTGTAAAAGCTGTAGTCAGTCAGTCCACAGTCTACTGTAAATGTTGTGGTCAATCAATCCACAGTGTAGTGTAAATATTAGAATCAATCGGTCCTTAGTTCAACAAAAATACTGGGGTTAATAAGTCCACAACTAGTGTTAATGCTGGGATGAGCCGGTCTATAATCTATTGTGAATGTTGTGGTCAGTTAGACCACAGACTAGTGCAAATGATATAGACAGTCAGTCCACAGTATGGTATTATTACTGTGCTCGGTCGGTCCCCACCTAGTGTAAATACAATGGTCAGTCGGTGCACAGTCTATTGTAAATGTTGTGGTCAGTAATTCCAGAGTATTGTATAACTACTGTGCTCAGTCAATGCACACCTAGTGTAAATGCTGTGTTCTGTCAGTCCCTGGTCTAGGGTGAATGCTGTGGTGAGTGTCGCGTAATCATGGTATTGATTGTGTCACCGCTCAGATCAGGTGGGTTATGAAATAAAAGACAGAGGATAATGAGACGAAATGATCCTTATCTCTGTACGTGAGATATGGCGGTGTTATACTAGGAGATGTGTATAGAAGATGTACATTTGAAAAAACACACACAGTATATTGTCATGTATCAGGAAGGTGGGTGTTATTACACCTCAGCCAGTCTAGAACTTAAGCCTAGACCAACGATTATCAGTAATTAATACGAGATTTAATTACCTGTTATGTGATTCCTCTGATTCTCTTCTTGGAGTCCACAAACAAAAATTTCACATTCTAATATCTCATTGGGATTCAGTCACCTGTAAAAAGACAACCTATATGATAATATGTTCCTGCTACATGCTATACACACCAATAACACACTAGGGCCAAAATTACTTATCTCAGGGATAATGACTGTGGTTAGTCTTGCCACAGTTTATTGTAAAAGCTGTAGTCACTCAGTCCACAGTCTACTGTAAATGTTGTGGTTAATCAATCCACAGTGTAGTGTAAATATTAGAATCAATCGGTCCTTAGTTCAACATAAATACTGTGGTTAATAAGTCCACAACTAGTGTTAATGCTGGGATGAGCCGGTCTATAATCTATTGTGAATGTTGTGGTCAGTTAGACCACAGACTAATGCAAATGATATAGACAGTCAGTCCACAGTATGGTATTATTACTGTGCTCGGTCGGTCCCCACCTAGTGTAAATACAATGGTCAGTCGGTGCACAGTCTATTGTAAATGTTGTGGTCAGTCATTCCAGAGTATTGTATAACTACTGTGCTCAGTCAATGCACACCTAGTGTAAATTCTGTGTTCTGTCAGTCCCTGGTTTAGGGTGAATGCTGTGGTGAGTGTCGCGTAATCATGGTATTGATTGTGTCACCGCTCAGATCAGGTGGGTTATGAAATTAAAGACAGAGGATAATGAGAAGAAATGATCCTTATCTCTGTACCTGAGATATGGTGGTGTTATACTAGGAGTTGTGTATAGAAGATGTACATTTGAAAAAACACATACAGTATATTGTCATGTATCAGAAAGGTGGGTGTTATTACACCTCCGCCAGTCTAGAACTTAAGCCTAGACCAACGATTATCAGTAATTAATACGAGAATTAATTACCTGTTATGTGATTCCTCTGATTCTTTTCTTGTAGTCCAAAAACAAAAATTTCGCATTCTAATATCTCATTGGGATTCAGTCACCTGTAAAAAGACAACCTATATGATAATATGTTCCTGCTACATGCTATACACACCAATAACACACTAGGGCCAAAATTACTTATCTCAGGGATAATGACTGTGGTTAGTCTTTCCACAGTTTATTGTAAAAGCTGTAGTCAGTCAGTCCACAGTCTACTGTAAATGTTGTGGTCAATCAATCCACAGTGTAGTGTAAATATTAGAATCAATCGGTCCTTAGTTCAACAAAAATACTGGGGTTAATAAGTCCACAACTAGTGTTAATGCTGGGATGAGCCGGTCTATAATCTATTGTGAATGTTGTGGTCAGTTAGACCACAGACTAGTGCAAATGATATAGACAGTCAGTCCACAGTATGGTATTATTACTGTGCTCGGTCGGTCCCCACCTAGTGTAAATACAATGGTCAGTCGGTGCACAGTCTATTGTAAATGTTGTGGTCAGTAATTCCAGAGTATTGTATAACTACTGTGCTCAGTCAATGCACACCTAGTGTAAATGCTGTGTTCTGTCAGTCCCTGGTCTAGGGTGAATGCTGTGGTGAGTGTCACGTAATCATGGTATTGATTGTGTCACCGCTCAGATCAGGTGGGTTATGAAATAAAAGACAGAGGATAATGAGAAGAAATGATCCTTATCTCTGTACCTGAGATATGGTGGTGTTATACTAGGAGTTGTGTATAGAAGATGTACATTTGAAAAAACACATACAGTATATTGTCATGTATCAGGAAGGTGGGTGTTATTACACCTCCGCCAGTCTAGAACTTAAGCCTAGACCAACGATTATCAGTAATTAATACGAGAATTAATTACCTGTTATGTGATTCCTCTGATTCTCTTCTTGGAGTACACAAACAAAAATTTCACATTCTAATATCTCATTGGGATTCAGTCACCTGTAAAAAGACAAACTATATGATAATATGTTCCTGCTACATGCTATACACACCAATAACACACTAGGGCCAAAATTACTTATCTCAGGGATAATGACTGTGGTTAGTCTTGCCACAGTTTATTGTAAAAGCTGTAGTCAGTCAGTCCACAGTCTACTGTAAATGTTGTGGTTAATCAATCCACAGTGTAGTGTAAATAGTAGAATCAATCGTTCCTTAGTTCAACAAAAATACTGGGGTTAATAAGTCCACAACTAGTGTTAATGCTGGGATGAGCCGGTCTATAATCTATTGTGAATGTTGTGGTCAGTTAGACCACAGACTAGTGCAAATGATATAGACAGTCAGTCCACAGTATGGTATTATTACTGTGCTTGGTCGGTCCCCACCTAGTGTAAATACAATGGTCAGTCGGTGCACAGTCTATTGTAAATGTTGTGGTCAGTAATTCCAGAGTATTGTATAACTACTGTGCTCAGTCAATGCACACCTAGTGTAAATGCTGTGTTCTGTCAGTCCCTGGTCTAGGGTGAATGCTGTGGTGAGTGTCGCGTAATCATGGTATTGATTGTGTCACCGCTCAGATCAGGTGGGTTATGAAATAAAAGACAGAGGATAATGAGAAGAAATGATCCGTATATCTGTACCTGAGATATGGTGGTGTTATACTAGGAGTTGTGTATAGAAGATGTACATTTGAAAAAACACATACAGTATATTGTCATGTATCAGGAAGGTGGGTGTTATTACACCTCCGCCAGTCTAGAACTTAAGCCTAGACCAACGATTATCAGTAATTAATACGAGAATTAATTACCTGTTATGTGATTCCTCTGATTCTCTTCTTGGAGTCCACAAACAAAAATTTCACATTCTAATATCTCATTGGGATTCAGTCACCTGTAAAAAGACAACCTATATGATAATATGTTCCTGCTACATGCTATACACACCAATAACACACTAGGGCCAAAATTACTTATCTCAGGGATAATGACTGTGGTTAGTCTTTCCACAGTTTATTGTAAAAGCTGTAGTCAGTCAGTCCACAGTCTACTGTAAATGTTGTGGTCAATCAATCCACAGTGTAGTGTAAATATTAGAATCAATCGGTCCTTAGTTCAACAAAAATACTGGGGTTAATAAGTCCACAACTAGTGTTAATGTTGGGATGAGCCGGTCTATAATCTATTGTGAATGTTGTGGTCAGTTAGACCACAGACTAGTGCAAATGATATAGACAGTCAGTCCACAGTATGGTATTATTACTGTGCTCGGTCGGTCCCCACCTAGTGTAAATACAATGGTCAGTCGGTGCACAGTCTATTGTAAATGTTGTGGTCAGTCATTCCAGAGTATTGTATAACTACTGTGCTCAGTCAATGCACACCTAGTGTAAATGCTGTGTTCTGTCAGTCCCTGGTCTAGGGTGAATGCTGTGGTGAGTGTCGCGTAATCATGGTATTGATTGTGTCACCGCTCAGATCAGGTGGGTTATGAAATTAAAGACAGAGGATAATGAGAAGAAATGATCCTTATCTCTGTACCTGAGATATGGTGGTGTTATACTAGGAGTTGTGTATAGAAGATGTACATTTGAAAAAACACATACAGTATATTGTCATGTATCAGGAAGGTGGGTGTTATTACACCTCCGCCAGTCTAGAACTTAAGCCTAGACCAACGATTATCAGTAATTAATACGAGAATTAATTACCTGTTATGTGATTCCTCTGATTCTCTTCTTGTAGTCCACAAACAAAAATTTCGCATTCTAATATCTCATTGGGATTCAGTCACCTGTAAAAACACAACCTATATGATAATATGTTCCTGCTACATGCTATACACACCAATAACACACTAGGGCCAAAATTACTTATCTCAGGGATAATGACTGTGGTTAGTCTTTCCACAGTTTATTGTAAAAGCTGTAGTCAGTCAGTCCACAGTCTACTGTAAATGTTGTGGTCAATCAATCCACAGTGTAGTGTAAATATTAGAATCAATCGGTCCTTAGTTCAACAAAAATACTGGGGTTAATAAGTCCACAACTAGTGTTAATGCTGGGATGAGCCGGTCTATAATCTATTGTGAATGTTGTGGTCAGTTAGGCCACAGACTAGTGCAAATGATATAGACAGTCAGTCCACAGTATGGTATTATTACTGTGCTCGGTCGGTCCCCACCTAGTGTAAATACAATGGTCAGTCGGTGCACAGTCTATTGTAAATGTTGTGGTCAGTCATTCCAGAGTATTGTATAACTATTGTGCTCAGTCAATGCACACCTAGTGTAAATGCTGTGTTCTGTCAGTCCCTGGTCTAGGGTGAATGCTGTGGTGAGTGTCGCGTAATCATGGTATTGATTGTGTCACCGCTCAGATCAGCTGGGTTATGAAATAAAGGACAGAGGATAATGAGAAGAAATGATCCTTATCTCTGTACCTGAGATATGGTGGTGTTATACTAGGAGTTGTGTATAGAAGATGTACATTTGAAAAAACACATACAGTATATTGTCATGTATCAGGTAGGTGGGTGTTATTACACCTCCGCCAGTCTAGAACTTAAGCCTAGACCAACGATTATCAGTAATTAATACGAGAATTAATTACCTGTTATGTGATTCCTCTGATTCTCTTCTTGGAGTCCACAAACAAAAATTTCACATTCTAATATCTCACTGGGATTCAGTCACCTGTAAAAAGACAACCTATATGATAATATGTTCATGCTACATGCTATACACACCAATAACACACTAGGGCCAAAATTACTTATCTCAGGGATAATGACTGTGGTTAGTCTTTCCACAGTTTATTGTAAAAGCTGTAGTCAGTCAGTCCACAGTCTACTGTAAATGTTGTGGTCAATCAATCCACAGTGTAGTGTAAATATTAGATTCAATCGGTCCTTAGTTCAACAAAAATACTGGGGTTAATAAGTCCACAACTAGTGTTAATGCTGGGATGAGACGGTCTATAATCTATTGTGAATGTTGTGGTCAGTTAGACCACAGACTAGTGCAAATGATATAGACAGTCAGTCCACAGTATGGTATTATTACTGTGCTTGGTCGGTCCCCACCTAGTGTAAATACAATGGTCAGTCGGTGCACAATCTATTGTAAATGTTGTGGTCAGTCATTCCAGAGTATTGTATAACTACTGTGCTCAGTCAATGCACACCTAGTGTAAATGCTGTGTTCTGTCAGTCCCTGGTCTAGGGTGAATGCTGTGGTGAGTGTCGCGTAATCATGGTATTGATTGTGTCACCGCTCAGATCAGGTGGGTTATGAAATAAAAGACAGAGGATAATGAGAAGAAATGATCCTTATCTCTGTACCTGAGATATGGTGGTGTTATACTAGGAGTTGTGTATAGAAGATGTACATTTGAAAAAACACATACAGTATATTGTCATGTATCAGGAAGGTGGGTGTTATTACACCTCCGCCAGTCTAGAACTAAAGCCCAGACCAACGATTATCAGTAATTAATACGAGAATTAATTACCTGTTATGTGATTCCTCTGATTCTCTTCTTGGAGTACACAAACAAAAATTTCACATTCTAATATCTCATTGGGATTCAGTCACCTGTAAAAAGACAAACTATATGATAATATGTTCCTGCTACATGCTATACACACCAATAACACACTAGGGCCAAAATTACTTATCTCAGGGATAATGACTGTGGTTAGTCTTTCCACAGTTTATTGTAAAAGCTGTAGTCAGTCAGTCCACAGTCTACTGTAAATGTTGTGGTTAATCAATCCACAGTGTAGTGTAAATATTAGAATCAATCGTTCCTTAGTTCAACAAAAATACTGGGATTAATAAATCCACAACTAGTGTTAATGCTGGGATGAGCCGGTCTATAATCTATTGTGAATGTTGTGGTCAGTTAGACCACAGACTAGTGCAAATGATATAGACAGTCAGTCCACAGTATGGTATTATTACTGTGCTTGGTCGGTCCCCACCTAGTGTAAATACAATGGTCAGTCGGTGCACAGTCTATTGTAAATGTTGTGGTCAGTAATTCCAGAGTATTGTATAACTACTGTGCTCAGTCAATGCACACCTAGTGTAAATGCTGTGTTCTGTCAGTCCCTGGTCTAGGGTGAATGCTGTGGTGAGTGTCGCGTAATCATGGTATTGATTGTGTCACCGCTCAGATCAGGTGGGTTATGAAATTAAAGACAGAGGATAATGAGAAGAAATGATCCTTATCTCTGTACCTGAGATATGGTGGTGTTATACTAGGAGTTGTGTATAGAAGATGTACATTTGAAAAAACACATACAGTATATTGTCATGTATCAGGAAGGTGGGTGTTATTACACCTCCGCCAGTCTAGAACTTAAGCCTAGACCAACGATTATCAGTAATTAATACGAGAATTAATTACCTGTTATATGATTCCTCTGATTCTCTTCTTGGAGTCCACAAACAAAAATTTCACATTCTAATATCTCATTGGGATTCAGTCACCTGTAAAAAGACAACCTATATGATAATATGTTCCTGCTACATGCTATACACACCAATAACACACTAGGGCCAAAATTACTTATCTCAGGGATAATGACTGTGGTTAGTCTTTCCACAGTTTATTGTAAAAGCTGTAGTCAGTCAGTCCACAGTCTACTGTAAATGTTGTGGTCAATCAATCCACAGTGTAGTGTAAATATTAGAATCAATCGGTCCTTAGTTCAACAAAAATACTGGGGTTAATAAGTCCACAACTAGTGTTAATGCTGGGATGAGCCGGTCTATAATCTATTGTGAATGTTGTGGTCAGTTAGACCTCTGACTAGTGCAAATGATAAAGACAGTCAGTCCACAGTATGGTATTATTACTGTGCTCGGTCGGTCCCCACCTATTGTAAATACAATGGTCAGTCGGTGCACAGTCTATTGTAAATGTTGTGGTCAGTCATTCCAGAGTATTGTATAACTACTGTGCTCAGTCAATGCACACCTAGTGTAAATGCTGTGTTCTGTCAGTCCCTGGTCTAGGGTGAATGCTGTGGTGAGTGTCGCGTAATCATGGTATTGATTGTGTCACCGCTCAGATCAGGTGGGTTATGAAATTAAAGACAGAGGATAATGAGAAGAAATGATCCTTATCTCTGTACCTGAGATATAGTGGTGTTATACTAGGAGTTGTGTATAGAAGATGTACATTTGAAAAAACACATACAGTATATTGTCATGTATCAGGAAGGTGGGTGTTATTACACCTCCGCCAGTCTAGAACTTAAGCCTAGACCAACGATTATCAGTAATTAATATGAGAATTAATTACCTGTTATGTGATTCCTCTGATTCTCTTCTTGTAGTCCACAAACAAAAATTTCGCATTCTAATATCTCATTGAGATTCAGTCACCTGTAAAAAGACAACCTATATGATAATATGTTCCTGCTACATGCTATACACACCAATAACACACTAGGGCCAAAATTACTTATCTCAGGGATAATGACTGTGGTTAGTCTTTCCACAGTTTATTGTAAAAGCTGTAGTCAGTCAGTCCACAGTCTACTGTAAATGTTGTGGTCAATCAATCCACAGTGTAGTGTAAATATTAGAATCAATCGGTCCTTAGTTCAACAAAAATACTGGGGTTAATAAGTCCACAACTAGTGTTAATGCTGGGATGAGCCGGTCTATAATCTATTGTGAATGTTGTGGTCAGTTAGACCACAGACTAGTGCAAATGATATAGACAGTCAGTCCACAGTATGGTATTATTACTGTGCTCGGTCGGTCCCCACCTAGTGTAAATACAATGGTCAGTCGGTGCACAGTCTATTGTAAATGTTGTGGTCAGCAATTCCAGAGTATTGTATAACTACTGTGCTCATTCAATGCACACCTAGTGTAAATGCTGTGTTCTGTCAGTCCCTGGTCTAGGGTGAATGCTGTGGTGAGTGTCGCATAATCATGGTATTGATTGTGTCACCGCTCAGATCAGGTGGGTTATGAAATAAAAGACAGAGGATAATGAGAAGAAATGATCCTTATATCTGTACCTGAGATATGGTGGTGTTATACTAGGAGTTGTGTATAGAAGATGTACATTTGAAAAAACACATACAGTATATTGTCATGTATCAGGAAGGTGGGTGTTATTACACCTCCGCCAGTCTAGAACTTAAGCCTAGACCAACGATTATCAGTAATTAATACGAGAATTAATTACCTGTTATGTGATTCCTCTGATTCTCTTCTTGGAGTCCACAAACAAAAATTTCACATTCTAATATCTCATTGGGATTCAGTCACCTGTAAAAAGACAACCTATATGATAATATGTTCCTGCTACATGCTATACACACCAATAACACACTAGGGCCAAAATTACTTATCTCAGGGATAATGACTGTGGTTAGTCTTTCCACAGTTTATTGTAAAAGCTGTAGTCAGTCAGTCCACAGTCTACTGTAAATGTTGTGGTCAATCAATCCACAGTGTAGTGTAAATATTAGAATCAATCGGTCCTTAGTTCAACAAAAATACTGGGGTTAATAAGTCCACAACTAGTGTTAATGTTGGGATGAGCCGGTCTATAATCTATTGTGAATGTTGTGGTCAGTTAGACCACAGACTAGTGCAAATGATATAGACAGTCAGTCCACAGTATGGTATTATTACTGTGCTCGGTCGGTCCCCACCTAGTGTAAATACAATGGTCAGTCGGTGCACAGTCTATTGTAAATGTTGTGGTCAGTCATTCCAGAGTATTGTATAACTACTGTGCTCAGTCAACGCACACCTAGTGTAAATGCTGTGTTCTGTCAGTCCCTGGTCTAGGGTGAATGCTGTGGTGAGTGTCGCGTAATCATGGTATTGATTGTGTCACCGCTCAGATCAGGTGGGTTATGAAATAAAAGACAGAGGATAATGAGACGAAATGATCCTTATCTCTGTACCTGAGATATGGTGGTGTTATACTAGGAGTTGTGTATAGAAGATGTACATTTGAAAAAACACATACAGTATATTGTCATGTATCAGGAAGGTGGGTGTTATTACACCTCCGCCAGTCTAGAACTTAAGCCTAGACCAACGATTATCAGTAATTAATACGAGAATTAATTACCTGTTATGTGATTCCTCTGATTCTCTTCTTGTAGTCCACAAACAAAAATTTCGCATTCTAATATCTCATTGGGATTCAGTCACCTGTAAAAAGACAACCTATATGATAATATGTTCCTGCTACATGCTATACACACCAATAACACACTAGGGCCAAAATTACTTATCTCAGGGATAATGACTGTGGTTAGTCTTTCCACAGTTTATTGTAAAAGCTGTAGTCAGTCAGTCCACAGTCTACTGTAAATGTTGTGGTCAATCAATCCACAGTGTAGTGTAAATATTAGAATCAATCGGTCCTTAGTTCAACAAAAATACTGGGGTTAATAAGTCCACAACTAGTGTTAATGCTGGGATGAGCCGGTCTATAATCTATTGTGAATGTTGTGGTCAGTTAGACCACAGACTAGTGCAAATGATATAGACAGTCAGTCCACAGTATGGTATTATTACTGTGCTCGGTCGGTCCCCACCTAGTGTAAATACAATGGTCAGTCGGTGCACAGTCTATTGTAAATGTTGTGGTCAGTAATTCCAGAGTATTGTATAACTACTGTGCTCAGTCAATGCACACCTAGTGTAAATGCTGTGTTCTGTCAGTCCCTGGTCTAGGGTGAATGCTGTGGTGAGTGTCGCGTAATCATGGTATTGATTGTGTCACCGCTCAGATCAGGTGGGTTATGAAATAAAAGACAGAGGATAATGAGAAGAAATGATCCTTATATCTGTACCTGAGATATGGTGGTGTTATACTAGTAGTTGTGTATAGAAGATGTACATTTGAAAAAACACATACAGTATATTGTCATGTATCAGGAAGGTGGGTGTTATTACACCTCCGCCAGTCTAGAAATTAAGCCTAGACCAACGATTATCAGTAATTAATACGAGAATTAATTACCTGTTATGTGATTCCTCTGATTCTCTTCTTGGAGTCCACAAACAAAAATTTCAAATTCTAATATCTCATTGGGATTCAGTCACCTGTAAAAAGACAAACTATATGATAATATGTTCCTGCTACATGCTATACACACCAATAACACACTAGGGCCAAAATTACTTATCTCAGGGATAATGACTGTGGTAGTCTTGCCACAGTTTATTGTAAAAGCTGTAGTCAGTCAGTCCACAGTCTACTGTAAATGTTGTGGTTAATCAATCCACAGTGTAGTGTAAATATTAGAATCTATCGTTCCTTAGTTCAACAAAAATACTGGGGTTAATAAGTCCACAACTAGTGTTAATGCTGGGATGAGCCGGTCTATAATCTATTGTGAATGTTGTGGTCAGTTAGACCACAGACTAGTGCAAATGATATAGACAGTCAGTCCACAGTATGGTATTATTACTGTGCTCGGTCGGTCCCCACCTAGTGTAAATACAATGGTCAGTCGGTGCACAGTCTATTGTAAATGTTGTGGTCAGTCATTCCAGAGTATTGTATAACTACTGTGCTCAGTCAACGCACACCTAGTGTAAATGCTGTGTTCTGTCAGTCCCTGGTCTAGGGTGAATGCTGTGGTGAGTGTCGCGTAATCATGGTATTGATTGTGTCACCGCTCAGATCAGGTGGGTTATGAAATAAAAGACAGAGGATAATGAGACGAAATGATCCTTATCTCTGTACCTGAGATATGGTGGTGTTATACTAGGAGTTGTGTATAGAAGATGTACATTTGAAAAAACACATACAGTATATTGTCATGTATCAGGAAGGTGGGTGTTATTACACCTCAGCCAGTCTAGAACTTAAGCCTAGACCAACGATTATCAGTAATTAATACGAGAATTAATTACCTGTTATGTGATTCCTCTGATTCTCTTCTTGTAGTCCACAAACAAAAATTTCGCATTCTAATATCTCATTGGGATTCAGTCACCTGTAAAAAGACAACCTATATGATAATATGTTCCTGCTACATGCTATACACACCAATAACACACTAGGGCCAAAATTACTTATCTCAGGGATAATGACTGTGGTTAGTCTTTCCACAGTTTATTGTAAAAGCTGTAGTCAGTCAGTCCACAGTCTACTGTAAATGTTGTGGTCAATCAATCCACAGTGTAGTGTAAATATTAGAATCAATCGGTCCTTAGTTCAACAAAAATACTGGGGTTAATAAGTCCACAACTAGTGTTAATGCTGGGATGAGCCGGTCTATAATCTATCGTGAATGTTGTGGTCAGTTAGACCACAGACTAGTGCAAATGATATAGACAGTCAGTCCACAGTATGGTATTATTACTGTGCTCGGTCGGTCCCCACCTAGTGTAAATACAATGGTCAGTCGGTGCACAGTCTATTGTAAATGTTGTGGTTAGTCATTCCAGAGTATTGTATAACTACTGTGCTCAGTCAACGCACACCTAGTGTAAATGCTGTGTTCTGTCAGTCCCTGGTCTAGGGTGAATGCTGTGGTGAGTGTCGCGTAATCATGGTATTGATTGTGTCACCGCTCAGATCAGGTGGGTTATGAAATAAAAGACAGAGGATAATGAGACGAAATGATCCTTATCTCTGTACCTGAGATATGGTGGTGTTATACTAGGAGTTGTGTATAGAAGATGTACATTTGAAAAAACACATACAGTATATTGTCATGTATCAGGAAGGTGGGTGTTATTACACCTCCGCCAGTCTAGAACTTAAGCCTAGACCAACGATTATCAGTAATTAATACGAGATTTAATTACCTGTTATGTGATTCCTCTGATTCTCTTCTTGGAGTCCACAAACAAAAATTTCACATTCTAATATCTCATTGGGATTCAGTCACCTGTAAAAAGACAACCTATATGATAATATGTTCCTGCTACATGCTATACACACCAATAACACACTAGGGCCAAAATTACTTATCTCAGGGATAATGACTGTGGTTAGTCTTGCCACAGTTTATTGTAAAAGCTGTAGTCACTCAGTCCACAGTCTACTGTAAATGTTGTGGTTAATCAATCCACAGTGTAGTGTAAATATTAGAATCAATCGGTCCTTAGTTCAACAAAAATACTGGGGTTAATAAGTCCACAACTAGTGTTAATGCTGGGATGAGCCGGTCTATAATCTATTGTGAATGTTGTGGTCAGTTAGACCACAGACTAGTGCAAATGATATAGACAATCAGTCCACAGTATGGTATTATTACTGTGCTCGGTCGGTCCCCACCTAGTGTAAATACAATGGTCAGGCGGTGCACAGTCTATTGTAAATGTTGTGGTCAGTCATTCCAGAGTATTGTATAACTACTGTGCTCAGTCAATGCACACCTAGTGTAAATTCTGTGTTCTGTCAGTCCCTGGTCTAGGGTGAATGCTGTGGTGAGTGTCGCGTAATCATGGTATTGATTGTGTCACCGCTCAGATCAGGTGGGTTATGAAATTAAAGACAGAGGATAATGAGAAGAAATGATCCTTATCTCTGTACCTGAGATATGGTGGTGTTATACTAGGAGTTGTGTATAGAAGATGTACATTTGAAAAAACACATACAGTATATTGTCATGTATCAGAAAGGTGGGTGTTATTACACCTCCGCCAGTCTAGAACTTAAGCCTAGACCAACGATTATCAGTAATTAATACGAGAATTAATTATCTGTTATGTGATTCCTCTGATTCTTTTCTTGTAGTCCAAAAACAAAAATTTCGCATTCTAATATCTCATTGGGATTCAGTCACCTGTAAAAAGACAACCTATATGATAATATGTTCCTGCTACATGCTATACACACCAATAACACACTAGGGCCAAAATTACTTATCTCAGGGATAATGACTGTGGTTAGTCTTTCCACAGTTTATTGTAAAAGCTGTAGTCAGTCAGTCCACAGTCTACTGTAAATGTTGTGGTCAATCAATCCACAGTGTAGTGTAAATATTAGAATCAATCGGTCCTTAGTTCAACAAAAATACTGGGGTTAATAAGTCCACAACTAGTGTTAATGCTGGGATGAGCCGGTCTATAATCTATTGTGAATGTTGTGGTCAGTTAGACCACAGACTAGTGCAAATGATATAGACAGTCAGTCCACAGTATGGTATTATTACTGTGCTCGGTCGGTCCCCACCTAGTATAAATACAATGGTCAGTCGGTGCACAGTCTATTGTAAATGTTGTGGTCAGTAATTCCAGAGTATTGTATAACTACTGTGCTCAGTCAATGCACACCTAGTGTAAATGCTGTGTTCTGTCAGTCCCTGGTCTAGGGTGAATGCTGTGGTGAGTGTCACGTAATCATGGTATTGATTGTGTCACCGCTCAGATCAGGTGGGTTATGAAATAAAAGACAGAGGATAATGAGAAGAAATGATCCTTATCTCTGTACCTGAGATATGGTGGTGTTATACTAGGAGTTGTGTATAGAAGATGTACATTTGAAAAAACACATACAGTATATTGTCATGTATCAGGAAGGTGGGTGTTATTACACCTCCGCCAGTCTAGAACTTAAGCCTAGACCAACGATTATCAGTAATTAATACGAGAATTAATTACCTGTTATGTGATTCCTCTGATTCTCTTCTTGGAGTACACAAACAAAAATTTCACATTCTAATATCTCATTGGGATTCAGTCACCTGTAAAAAGACAACCTATATGATAATATGTTCCTGCTACATGCTATACACACCAATAACACACTAGGGCCAAAATTACTTATCTCAGGGATAATGACTGTGGTTAGTCTTGCCACAGTTTATTATAAAAGCTGTAGTCAGTCAGTCCACAGTCTACTGTAAATGTTGTGGTTAATCAATCCACAGTGTAGTGTAAATATTAGAATCAATCGTTCCTTAGTTCAACAAAAATACTGGGGTTAATAAGTCCACAACTAGTGTTAATGCTGGGATGAGCCGGTCTATAATCTATTGTGAATGTTGTGGTCAGTTAGACCACAGACTAGTGCAAATGATATAGACAGTCAGTCCACAGTATGGTATTATTACTGTGCTTGGTCGGTCCCCACCTAGTGTAAATACAATGGTCAGTCGGTGCACAGTCTATTGTAAATGTTGTGGTCAGTAATTCCAGAGTATTGTATAACTACTGTGCTCAGTCAATGCACACCTAGTGTAAATGCTGTGTTCTGTCAGTCCCTGGTCTAGGGTGAATGCTGTGGTGAGTGTCGCGTAATCATGGTATTGATTGTGTCACCGCTCAGATCAGGTGGGTTATGAAATAAAAGACAGAGGATAATGAGAAGAAATGATCCTTATCTCTGTACCTGAGATATGGTGGTGTTATACTAGGAGTTGTGTATAGAAGATGTACATTTGAAAAAACACATACAGTATATTGTCATGTATCAGGAAGGTGGGTGTTATTACACCTCCGCCAGTCTAGAACTTAAGCCTAGACCAACGATTATCAGTAATTAATACGAGAATTAATTACCTGTTATGTGATTCCTCTGATTCTCTTCTTGGAGTCCACAAACAAAAATTTCACATTCTAATATCTCATTGGGATTCAGTCACCTGTAAAAAGACAACCTATATGATAATATGTTCCTGCTACATGCTATACACACCAATAACACACTAGGGCCAAAATTACTTATCTCAGGGATAATGACTGTGGTTAGTCTTTCCACAGTTTATTGTAAAAGCTGTAGTCAGTCAGTCCACAGTCTACTGTAAATGTTGTGGTCAATCAATCCACAGTGTAGTGTAAATATTAGAATCAATCGGTCCTTAGTTCAACAAAAATACTGGGGTTAATAAGTCCACAACTAGTGTTAATGTTGGGATGAGCCGGTCTATAATCTATTGTGAATGTTGTGGTCAGTTAGACCACAGACTAGTGCAAATGATATAGACAGTCAGTCCACAGTATGGTATTATTACTGTGCTCGGTCGGTCCCCACCTAGTGTAAATACAATGGTCAGTCGGTGCACAGTCTATTGTAAATGTTGTGGTCAGTCATTCCAGAGTATTGTATAACTACTGTGCTCAGTCAATGCACACCTAGTGTAAATTCTGTGTTCTGTCAGTCCCTGGTCTAGGGTGAATGCTGTGGTGAGTGTCGCGTAATCATGGTATTGATTGTGTCACCGCTCAGATCAGGTGGGTTATGAAATTAAAGACAGAGGATAATGAGAAGAAATGATCCTTATCTCTGTACCTGAGATATGGTGGTGTTATACTAGGAGTTGTGTATAGAAGATGTACATTTGAAAAAACACATACAGTATATTGTCATGTATCAGGAAGGTGGGTGTTATTACACCTCCGCCAGTCTAGAACTTAAGCCTAGACCAACGATTATCAGTAATTAATACGAGAATTAATTACCTGTTATGTGATTCCTCTGATTCTTTTCTTGTAGTCCACAAACAAAAATTTTGCATTCTAATATCTCATTGGGATTCAGTCACCTGTAAAAAGACAACCTATATGATAATATGTTCCTGCTACATGCTATACACACCAATAACACACTAGGGCCAAAATGACTTATCTCAGGGATAATGACTGTGGTTAGTCTTTCCACAGTTTATTGTAAAAGCTGTAGTCAGTCAGTCCACAGTCTACTGTAAATGTTGTGGTCAATCAATCCACAGTGTAGTGTAAATATCAGAATCAATCGGTCCTTAGTTCAACAAAAATACTGGGGTTAATAAGTCCACAACTAGTGTTAATGCTGGGATGAGCCGGTCTATAATCTATTGTGAATGTTGTGGTCAGTTAGACCACAGACTAGTGCAAATGATATAGACATTCAGTCCACAGTATGGTATTATTACTGTGCTCGGTCGGTCCCCACCTAGTGTAAATACAATGGTCAGTCGGTGCACAGTCTATTGTAAATGTTGTGGTCAGTCATTCCAGAGTATTGTATAACTACTGTGCTCAGTCAATGCACACCTAGTGTAAATGCTGTGTTCTGTCAGTCCCTGGTCTAGGGTGAATGCTGTGGTGAGTGTCGCGTAATCATGGTATTGATTGTGTCACCGCTCAGATCAGGTGGGTTATGAAATAAAAGACAGAGGATAATGAGAAGAAATGATCCGTATATCTGTACCTGAGATATGGTGGTGTTATACTAGGAGTTGTGTATAGAAGATGTACATTTGAAAAAACACATACAGTATATAGTCATGTATCAGGAAGGTGGGTGTTATTACACCTCCGCCAGTCTAGAACTTAAGCCTAGACCAACGATTATCAGTAATTAATACGAGAATTAATTACCTGTTATGTGATTCCTCTGATTCTCTTCTTGGAGTCCACAAACAAAAATTTCACATTCTAATATCTCACTGGGATTCAGTCACCTGTAAAAACACAACCTATATGATAATATGTTCCTGCTACATGCTATACACACCAATAACACACTAGGGCCAAAATTACTTATCTCAGGGATAATGACTGTGGTTAGTCTTTCCACAGTTTATTGTAAAAGCTGTAGTCAGTCAGTCCACAGTCTACTGTAAATGTTGTGGTCAATCAATCCACAGTGTAATGTAAATATTAGAATCAATCGGTCCTTAGTTCAACAAAAATACTGGGGTTAATAAGTCCACAACTAGTGTTAATGCTGGGATGAGCCGGTCTATAATCTATTGTGAATGTTGTGGTCAGTTAGGCCACAGACTAGTGCAAATGATATAGACAGTCAGTCCACAGTATGGTATTATTACTGTGCTCGGTCGGTCCCCACCTAGTGTAAATACAATGGTCAGTCGGTGCACAGTCTATTGTAAATGTTGTGGTCAGTCATTCCAGAGTATTGTATAACTATTGTGCTCAGTCAATGCACACCTAGTGTAAATGCTGTGTTCTGTCAGTCCCTGGTCTAGGGTGAATGCTGTGGTGAGTGTCGCGTAATCATGGTATTGATTGTGTCACCGCTCAGATCAGGTGGGTTATGAAATAAAAGACAGAGGATAATGAGACGAAATGATCCTTATCTCTGTACCTGAGATATGGTGGTGTTATACTAGGAGTTGTGTATAGAAGATGTACATTTGAAAAAACACATACAGTATATTGTCATGTATCAGGAAGGTGGGTGTTATTACACCTCAGCCAGTCTAGAACTTAAGCCTAGACCAACGATTATCAGTAATTAATACGAGAATTAATTACCTGTTATGTGATTCCTCTGATTCTCTTCTTGGAGTCCAGAAACAAAAATTTCACATTCTAATATCTCATTGGGATTCAGTCACCTGTAAAAAGACAACCTATATGATAATATGTTCCTGCTACATGCTATACACACCAATAACACACTAGGGCCAAAATTACTTATCTCAGGGATAATGACTGTGGTTAGTCTTTCCACAGTTTATTGTAAAAGCTGCAGTCACTCAGTCCACAGTCTACTGTAAATGTTGTGGTTAATCAATCCACAGTGTAGTGTAAATATTAGAATCAATCGGTCCTTAGTTCAACAAAAATACTGGGGTTAATAAGTCCACAACTAGTGTTAATGCTGGGATGAGCCGGTCTATAATCTATTCTGAATGTTGTGGTCAGTTAGACCACAGACTAATGCAAATGATATAGAAAGTCAGTCCACAGTATGGTATTATTACTGTGCTCGGTCGGTCCCCACCTAGTGTAAATACAATGGTCAGTTGGTGCACAGTCTATTGTAAATGTTGTGGTCAGTCATTCCAGAGTATTGTATAACTACTGTGCTCAGTCAATGCACACCTAGTGTAAATTCTGTGTTCTGTCAGTCCCTGGTCTAGGGTGAATGCTGTGGTGAGTGTCGCGTAATCATGGTATTGATTGTGTCACCGCTCAGATCAGGTGGGTTATGAAATTAAAGACAGAGGATAATGAGAAGAAATGATCCTTATCTCTGTACGTGAGATATGGTGGTGTTATACTAGGAGTTGTGTATAGAAGATGTACATTTGAAAAAACACATACAGTATATTGTCATGTATCAGGAAGGTGGGTGTTATTACACCTCCGCCAGTCTAGAACTTAAGCCTAGACCAACGATTATCAGTAATTAATACGAGAATTAATTACCTGTTATGTGATTCCTCTGATTCTCTTCTTGTAGTCCACAAACAAAAATTTCGCATTCTAATATCTCATTGGGATTCAGTCACCTGTAAAAAGACAACCTATATGATAATATGTTCCTGCTACATGCTATACACACCAATAACACACTAGGGCCAAAATTACTTATCTCAGGGATAATGACTGTGGTTAGTCTTTCCACAGTTTATTGTAAAAGCTGTAGTCAGTCAGTCCACAGTCTACTGTAAATGTTGTGGTCAATCAATCCACAGTGTAGTGTAAATATTAGAATCAATCGGTCCTTAGTTCAACAAAAATACTGGGGTTAATAAGTCCACAACTAGTGTTAATGCTGGGATGAGCCGGTCTATAATCTATTGTGAATGTTGTGGTCAGTTAGACCACAGACTAGTGCAAATGATATAGACAGTCAGTCCACAGTATGGTATTATTACTGTGCTCGGTCGGTCCCCACCTAGTGTAAATACAATGGTCAGTCGGTGCACAGTCTATTGTAAATGTTGTGGTCAGTAATTCCAGAGTATTGTATAACTACTGTGCTCAGTCAATGCACACCTAGTGTAAATGCTGTGTTCTGTCAGTCCCTGGTCTAGGGTGAATGCTGTGGTGAGTGTCGCGTAATCATGGTATTTATTGTGTCACCGCTCAGATCAGGTGGGTTATGAAATAAAGGACAGAGGATAATGAGAAGAAATGATCCTTATATCTGTACCTGAGATATGGTGGTGTTATACTAGGAGTTGTGTATAGAAGATGTACATTTGAAAAAACACATACAGTATATTGTCATGTATCAGGAAGGTGGGTGTTATTACACCTCCGCCAGTCTAGAACTTAAGCCTAGACCAACGATTATCAGTAATTAATACGAGAATTAATTACCTGTTATGTGATTCCTCTGATTCTCTTCTTGGAGTCCACAAACAAAAATTTCACATTCTAATATCTCATTGGGATTCAGTCACCTGTAAAAAGACAAACTATATGATAATATGTTCCTGCTACATGCTATACACACCAATAACACACTAGGGCCAAAATTACTTATCTCAGGGATAATGACTGTGGTTAGTCTTGCCACAGTTTATTGTAAAAGCTGTAGTCAGTCAGTCCACAGTCTACTGTAAATGTTGTGGTTAATCAATCCACAGTGTAGTGTAAATATTAGAATCAATCGTTCCTTAGTTCAACAAAAATACTGGGGTTAATAAGTCCACAACTAGTGTTAATGCTGGGATGAGCCGGTCTATAATCTATTGTGAATGTTGTGGTCAGTTAGACCACAGACTAGTGCAAATGATATAGACAGTCAGTCCACAGTATGGTATTATTACTGTGCTCGGTCGGTCCCCACCTAGTGTAAATACAATGGTCAGTCGGTGCACAGTCTATTGTAAATGTTGTGGTCAGTCATTCCAGAGTATTGTATAACTACTGTGCTCAGTCAACGCACACCTAGTGTAAATGCTGTGTTCTGTCAGTCCCTGGTCTAGGGTGAATGCTGTGGTGAGTGTCGCGTAATCATGGTATTGATTGTGTCACCGCTCAGATCAGGTGGGTTATGAAATAAAAGACAGAGGATAATGAGAAGAAATTATCCTTATCTCTGTACCTGAGATATGGTGGTGTTATACTAGGAGTTGTGTATAGAAGATGTACATTTGAAAAAACACATACAGTATATTGTCATGTATCAGGAAGCTGGGTGTTATTACACCTCCGCCAGTCTAGAACTTAAGCCTAGACCAACGATTATCAGTAATTAATACGAGAATTAATTACCTGTTATGTGATTCCTCTGATTCTCTTCTTGGAGTCCACAAACAAAAATTTCACATTCTAATATCTCATTGGGATTCAGTCACCTGTAAAAAGACAACCTATATGATAATATGTTCCTGCTACATGCTATACACACCAATAACACACTAGGGCCAAAATTACTTATCTCAGGGATAATGACTGTGGTTAGTCTTTCCACAGTTTATTGTAAAAGCTGTAGTCACTCAGTCCACAGTCTACTGTAAATGTTGTGGTTAATCAATCCACAGTGTAGTGTAAATATTAGAATCAATCGGTCCTTAGTTCAACAAAAATACTGGGGTTAATAAGTCCACAACTAGTGTTAATGCTGGGATGAGCCGGTCTATAATCTATTGTGAATGTTGTGGTCAGGTAGACCACAGACTAATGCAAATGATATAGACAGTCAGTCCACAGTATGGTATTATTACTGTGCTCGGTCGGTCCCCACCTAGTGTAAATACAATGGTCAGTCGGTGCACAGTCTATTGTAAATGTTGTGGTCAGTCATTCCAGAGTATTGTATAACTACTGTGCTCAGTCAATGCACACCTAGTGTAAATTCTGTGTTCTGTCAGTCCCTGGTCTAGGGTGAATGCTGTGGTGAGTGTCGCGTAATCATGGTATTGATTGTGTCACCGCTCAGATCAGGTGGGTTATGAAATAAAAGACAGAGGATAATGAGAAGAAATGATCCTTATCTCTGTACCTGAGATATGGTGGTGTTATACTAGGAGTTGTGTATAGAAGATGTACATTTGAAAAAACACATACAGTATATTGTCATGTATCAGAAAGGTGGGTGTTATTACACCTCCGCCAGTCTAGAACTTAAGCCTAGACCAACGATTATCAGTAATTAATACGAGAATTAATTACCTGTTATGTGATTTCTCTGATTCTTTTCTTGTAGTCCAAAAACAAAAATTTCGCATTCTAATATCTCATTGGGATTCAGTCACCTGTAAAAAGACAACCTATATGATAATATGTTCCTGCTACATGCTATACACACCAATAACACACTAGGGCCAAAATTACTTATCTCAGGGATAATGACTGTGGTTAGTCTTTCCACAGTTTATTGTAAAAGCTGTAGTCAGTCAGTCCACAGTCTACTGTAAATGTTGTGGTCAATCAATCCACAGTGTAGTGTAAATATTAGAATCAATCGGTCCTTAGTTCAACAAAAATACTGGGGTTAATAAGTCCACAACTAGTGTTAATGTTGGGATGAGCCGGTCTATAATCTATTGTGAATGTTGTGGTCAGTTAGACCACAGACTAGTGCAAATGATATAGACAGTCAGTCCACAGTATGGTATTATTACTGTGCTCGGTCGGTCCCCACCTAGTGTAAATACAATGGTCAGTCGGTGCACAGTCTATTGTAAATGTTGTGGTCAGTCATTCCAGAGTATTGTATAACTATTGTGCTCAGTCAATGCACACCTAGTGTAAATGCTGTGTTCTGTCAGTCCCTGGTCTAGGGTGAATGCTGTGGTGAGTGTCGCGCAATCATGGTATTGATTGTGTCACCGCTCAGATCAGGTGGGTTATGAAATTAAAGACAGAGGATAATGAGAAGAAATGATCCTTATCTCTGTACCTGAGATATGGTGGTGTTATACTAGGAGTTGTGTATAGAAGATGTACATTTGAAAAAACACATACAGTATATTGTCATGTATCAGGAAGGTGGGTGTTATTACACCTCCGCCAGTCTAGAACTTAAGCCTAGACCAACGATTATCAGTAATTAATACGAGAATTAATTACCTGTTATGTGTTTCCTCTGATTCTCTTCTTGGAGTCCACAAACAAAAATTTCACATTCTAATATCTCATTGGGATTCAGTCACCTGTAAAAAGACAACCTATATGATAATATGTTCCTGCTACATGCTATACACACCAATAACACACTAGGGCCAAAATTACTTATCTCAGGGATAATGACTGTGGTTAGTCTTTCCACAGTTTATTGTAAAAGCTGTAGTCAGTCAGTCCACAGTCTACTGTAAATGTTGTGGTCAATCAATCCACAGTGTAGTGTAAATATTAGAATCAATCGGTCCTTAGTTCAACAAAAATACTGGGGTTAATAAGTCCACAACTAGTGTTAATGTTGGGATGAGCCGGTCTATAATCTATTGTGAATGTTGTGGTCAGTTAGACCACAGACTAGTGCAAATGATATACACAGTCAGTCCACAGTATGGTATTATTACTGTGCTCGGTCGGTCCCCACCTATTGTAAATACAATGGTCAGTCGGTGCACAGTCTATTGTAAATGTTGTGGTCAGTCATTCCAGAGTATTGTATAACTACTGTGCTCAGTCAATGCACACCTAGTGTAAATTCTGTGTTCTGTCAGTCCCTGGTCTAGGGTGAATGCTGTGGTGAGTGTCGCGTAATCATGGTATTGATTGTGTCACCGCTCAGATCAGGTGGGTTATGAAATTAAAGACAGAGGATAATGAGAAGAAATGATCCTTATCTCTGTACCTGAGATATGGTGGTGTTATACTAGGAGTTGTGTATAGAAGATGTACATTTGAAAAAACACATACAGTATATTGTCATGTATCAGGAAGGTGGGTGTTATTACACCTCCGCCAGTCTAGAACTTAAGCCTAGACCAACGATTATCAGTAATTAATACGAGAATTAATTACCTGTTATGTGATTCCTCTGATTCTTTTCTTGTAGTCCACAAACAAAAATTTTGCATTCTAATATCTCATTGGGATTCAGTCACCTGTAAAAAGACAACCTATATGATAATATGTTCCTGCTACATGCTATACACACCAATAACACACTAGGGCCAAAATTACTTATCTCAGGGATAATGACTGTGGTTAGTCTTTCCACAGTTTATTGTAAAAGCTGTAGTCAGTCAGTCCACAGTCTACTGTAAATGTTGTGGTCAATCAATCCACAGTGTAGTGTAAATATTAGAATCAATCGGTCCTTAGTTCAACAAAAATACTGGGGTTAATAAGTCCACAACTAGTGTTAATGCTGGGATGAGCCGGTCTATAATCTATTGTGAATGTTGTGGTCAGTTAGACCACAGACTAGTGCAAATGATATAGACAGTCAGTCCACAGTATGGTATTATTACTGTGCTCGGTCGGTCCCCACCTAGTGTAAATACAATGGTCAGTCGGTGCACAGTCTATTGTAAATGTTGTGGTCAGTAATTCCAGAGTATTGTATAACTACTGTGCTCAGTCAATGCACACCTAGTGTAAATGCTGTGTTCTGTCAGTCCCTGGTCTAGGGTGAATGCTGTGGTGAGTGTCGCGCAATCATGGTATTGATTGTGTCACCGCTCAGATCAGGTGGGTTATGAAATAAAGGACAGAGGATAATGAGAAGAAATGATCCTTATCTCTGTACCTGAGATATGGTGGTGTTATACTAGGAGTTGTGTATAGAAGATGTACATTTGAAAAAACATATACAGTATATTGTCATGTATCAGGAAGGTGGGTGTTATTACACCTCCGCCAGTCTAGAACTTAAGCCTAGACCAACGATTATCAGTAATTAATACGAGAATTAATTACCTGTTATGTGTTTCCTCTGATTCTCTTCTTGGAGTCCACAAACAAAAATTTCACATTCTAATATCTCATTGGGATTCAGTCACCTGTAAAAAGACAACCTATATGATAATATGTTCCTGCTACATGCTATACACACCAATAACACACTAGGGCCAAAATTACTTATCTCAGGGATAATGACTGTGGTTAGTCTTTCCACAGTTTATTGTAAAAGCTGTAGTCAGTCAGTCCACAGTCTACTGTAAATGTTGTGGTCAATCAATCCACAGTGTAGTGTAAATATTAGAATCAATCGGTCCTTAGTTCAACAAAAATACTGGGGTTAATAAGTCCACAACTAGTGTTAATGTTGGGATGAGCCGGTCTATAATCTATTGTGAATGTTGTGGTCAGTTAGACCACAGACCAGTGCAAATGATATAGACAGTCAGTCCACAGTATGGTATTATTACTGTGCTCGGTCGGTCCCCACCTAGTGTAAATACAATGGTCAGTCGGTGCACAGTCTATTGTAAATGTTGTGGTCAGTCATTCCAGAGTATTGTATAACTACTGTGCTCAGTCAATGCACACCTAGTGTAAATGCTGTGTTCTGTCAGTCCCTGGTCTAGGGTGAATGCTGTGGTGAGTGTCGCGTAATCATGGTATTGATTGTGTCACCGCTCAGATCAGGTGGGTTATGAAATTAAAGACAGAGGATAATGAGAAGAAATGATCCTTATCTCTGTACCTGAGATATGGTGGTGTTATACTAGGAGTTGTGTATAGAAGATGTACATTTGAAAAAACACATACAGTATATTGTCATGTATCAGGAAGGTGGGTGTTATTACACCTCAGCCAGTCTAGAACTTAAGCCTAGACCAACGATTATCAGTAATTAATACGAGAATTAATTACCTGTTATGTGATTCCTCTGATTCTCTTCTTGAAGTACACAAACAAAAATTTCACATTCTAATATCTCATTGGGATTCAGTCACCTGTAAAAAGACAAACTATATGATAATATGTTCCTGCTACATGCTATACACACCAATAACACACTAGGGCCAAAATTACTTATCTCAGGGATAATGACTGTGGTTAGTCTTGCCACAGTTTATTGTAAAAGCTGTAGTCAGTCAGTCCACAGTCTACTGTAAATGTTGTGGTCAATCAATCCACAGTGTAGTGTAAATATTAGAATCAATCGTTCCTTAGTTCAACAAAAATACTGGGGTTAATAAGTCCACAACTAGTGTTAATGCTGGGATGAGACGGTCTATAATCTATTGTGAATGTTGTGGTCAGTTAGACCACAGACTAGTGCAAATGATATAGACAGTCAGTCCACAGTATGGTATTATTACTGTGCTCGGTCGGTCCCCACCTAGTGTAAATACAATGGTCAGTCGGTGCACAGTCTATTGTAAATGTTGTGGTCAGTCATTCCAGAGTATTGTATAACTACTGTGCTCAGTCAATGCACACCTAGTGTAAATGCTGTGTTCTGTCAGTCCCTGGTCTAGGGTGAATGCTGTGGTGAGTGTCGCGTAATCATGGTATTGATTGTGTCACCGCTCAGATCAGGTGGGTTATGAAATAAAAGACAGAGGATAATGAGAAGAAATGATCCGTATATCTGTACCTGAGATATGGTGGTGTTATACTAGGAGTTGTGTATAGAAGATGTACATTTGAAAAAACACATACAGTATATTGTCATGTATCAGGAAGGTGGGTGTTATTACACCTCCGCCAGTCTAGAACTTAAGCCTAGACCAACGATTATCAGTAATTAATACGAGAATTAATTACCTGTTATGTGATTCCTCTGATTCTCTTCTTGGAGTACACAAACAAAAATTTCACATTCTAATATCTCATTGGGATTCAGTCACCTGTAAAAAGACAACCTATATGATAATATGTTCCTGCTACATGCTATACACACCAATAACACACTAGGGCCAAAATTACTTATCTCAGGGATAATGACTGTGGTTAGTCTTTCCACAGTTTATTGTAAAAGCTGTAGTCAGTCAGTCCACAGTCTACTGTAAATGTTGTGGTCAATGAATCCACAGTGTAGTGTAAATATTAGAATCAATCGGTCCTTAGTTCAACAAAAATACTGGGGTTAATAAGTCCACAACTAGTGTTAATGTTGGGATGAGCCGGTCTATAATC
Source organism: Phyllobates terribilis (assembly GCF_046119375.1). NCBI lineage: Eukaryota > Metazoa > Chordata > Amphibia > Anura > Dendrobatidae > Phyllobates > Phyllobates terribilis. The sequence continues at coordinate 5,419,545 of NW_027362790.1, forward strand.
TATTGTGAATGTTGTGGTCAGTTAGACCACAGACTAGTGCAAATGATATAGACAGTCAGTCCACAGTATGGTATTATTACTGTGCTCGGTCGGTCCCCACCTAGTGTAAATACAATGGTCAGTCGGTGCACAGTCTATTGTAAATGTTGTGGTCAGTCATTCCAGAGTATTGTATAACTACTGTGCTCAGTCAATGCACACCTAGTGTAAATGCTGTGTTCTGTCAGTCCCTGGTCTAGGGTGAATGCTGTGGTGAGTGTCGCGCAATCATGGTATTGATTGTGTCACCGCTCAGATCAGGTGGGTTATGAAATTAAAGACAGAGGATAATGAGAAGAAATGATCCTTATCTCTGTACCTGAGATATGGTGGTGTTATACTAGGAGTTGTGTATAGAAGATGTACATTTGAAAAAACACATACAGTATATTGTCATGTATCAGGAAGGTGGGTGTTATTACACCTCCGCCAGTCTAGAACTTAAGCCTAGACCAACGATTATCAGTAATTAATACGAGAATTAATTACCTGTTATGTGTTTCCTCTGATTCTCTTCTTGGAGTCCACAAACAAAAATTTCACATTCTAATATCTCATTGGGATTCAGTCACCTGTAAAAAGACAACCTATATGATAATATGTTCATGCTACATGCTATACACACCAATAACACACTAGGGCCAAAATTACTTATCTCAAGGATAATGACTGTTGTTAGTCTTTCCACAGTTTATTGTAAAAGCTGTAGTCAGTCAGTCCACAGTCTACTGTAAATGTTGTGGTCAATCAATCCACAGTGTAGTGTAAATATTAGATTCAATCGGTCCTTAGTTCAACAAAAATACTGGGGTTAATAAGTCCACAACTAGTGTTAATGCTGGGATGAGCCGGTCTATAATCTATTGTGAATGTTGTGGTCAGTTAGACCACAGACTAGTGCAAATGATATAGACAGTCAGTCCACAGTATGGTATTATTACTGTGCTTGGTCGGTCCCCACCTAGTGTAAATACAATGGTCAGTCGGTGCACAGTCTATTGTAAATGTTGTGGTCAGTAATTCCAGAGTATTGTATAACTATTGTGCTCAGTCAATGCACACCTAGTGTAAATGCTGTGTTCTGTCAGTCCCTGGTCTAGGGTGAATGCTGTGGTGAGTGTCGCGTAATCATGGTATTGATTGTGTCACCGCTCAGATCAGGTGGGTTATGAAATAAAAGACAGAGGATAATGAGAAGAAATGATCCGTATATCTGTACCTGAGATATGGTGGTGTTATACTAGGAGTTGTGTATAGAAGATGTACATTTGAAAAAACACATACAGTATATTGTCATGTATCAGGAAGGTGGGTGTTATTACACCTCCGCCAGTCTAGAACTTAAGCCTAGACCAACGATTATCAGTAATTAATATGAGAATTAATTACCTGTTATGTGATTCCTCTGATTCTCTTCTTGGAGTCCACAAACAAAAATTTCACATTCTAATATCTCATTGGGATTCAGTCACCTGTAAAAAGACAACCTATATGATAATATGTTCCTGCTACATGCTGTACACACCAATAACACACTAGGGCCAAAATTACTTATCTCAGGGATAATGACTGTGGTTAATCTTTCCACAGTTTATTGTAAAAGCTGTAGTCAGTCAGTCCACAGTCTACTGTAAATGTTGTGGTCAATCAATCCACAGTGTAGTGTAAATATTAGAATCAATCGGTCCTTAGTTCAACAAAAATACTGGGGTTAATAAGTCCACAACTAGTGTTAATGTTGGGATGAGCCGGTCTATAATCTATTGTGAATGTTGTGGTCAGTTAGACCACAGACTAGTGCAAATGATATAGACAGTTAGTCCACAGTATGGTATTATTACTGTGCTCGGTCGGTCCCCACCTAGTGTAAATACAATGGTCAGTCGGTGCACAGTCTATTGTAAATGTTGTGGTCAGTCATTCCAGAGTATTGTATAACTACTGTGCTCAGTCAATGCACACCTAGTGTAAATGCTGTGTTCTGTCAGTCCCTGGTCTAGGGTGAATGCTGTGGTGAGTGTCGCGCAATCATGGTATTGATTGTGTCACCGCTCAGATCAGGTGGGTTATGAAATAAAAGACAGAGGATAATGAGACGAAATGATCCTTATCTCTGTACCTGAGATATGGTGGTGTTATACTAGGAGTTGTGTATAGAAGATGTACATTTGAAAAAACACATACAGTATATTGTCATGTATCAGGAAGGTGGGTGTTATTACACCTCCGCCAGTCTAGAACTTAAGCCTAGACCAACGATTATCAGTAATTAATACGAGAATTAATTACCTGTTATGTGATTCCTCTGATTCTCTTCTTGAAGTACACAAACAAAAATTTCACATTCTAATATCTCATTGGGATTCAGTCACCTGTAAAAAGACAAACTATATGATAATATGTTCCTGCTACATGCTATACACACCAATAACACACTAGGGCCAAAATTACTTATCTCAGGGATAATGACTGTGGTTAGTCTTGCCACAGTTTATTGTAAAAGCTGTAGTCAGTCAGTCCACAGTCTACTGTAAATGTTGTGGTCAATCAATCCACAGTGTAGTGTAAATATTAGAATCAATCGTTCCTTAGTTCAACAAAAATACTGGGGTTAATAAGTCCACAACTAGTGTTAATGCTGGGATGAGACGGTCTATAATCTATTGTGAATGTTGTGGTCAGTTAGACCACAGACTAGTGCAAATGATATAGACAGTCAGTCCACAGTATGGTATTATTACTGTGCTCGGTCGGTCCCCACCTAGTGTAAATACAATGGTCAGTCGGTGCACAGTCTATTGTAAATGTTGTGGTCAGTCATTCCAGAGTATTGTATAACTACTGTGCTCAGTCAATGCACACCTAGTGTAAATGCTGTGTTCTGTCAGTCCCTGGTCTAGGGTGAATGCTGTGGTGAGTGTCGCGTAATCATGGTATTGATTGTGTCACCGCTCAGATCAGGTGGGTTATGAAATAAAAGACAGAGGATAATGAGAAGAAATGATCCGTATATCTGTACCTGAGATATGGTGGTGTTATACTAGGAGTTGTGTATAGAAGATGTACATTTGAAAAAACACATACAGTATATTGTCATGTATCAGGAAGGTGGGTGTTATTACACCTCCGCCAGTCTAGAACTTAAGCCTAGACCAACGATTATCAGTAATTAATACGAGAATTAATTACCTGTTATGTGATTCCTCTGATTCTCTTCTTGGAGTACACAAACAAAAATTTCACATTCTAATATCTCATTGGGATTCAGTCACCTGTAAAAAGACAACCTATATGATAATATGTTCCTGCTACATGCTATACACACCAATAACACACTAGGGCCAAAATTACTTATCTCAGGGATAATGACTGTGGTTAGTCTTTCCACAGTTTATTGTAAAAGCTGTAGTCAGTCAGTCCACAGTCTACTGTAAATGTTGTGGTCAATGAATCCACAGTGTAGTGTAAATATTAGAATCAATCGGTCCTTAGTTCAACAAAAATACTGGGGTTAATAAGTCCACAACTAGTGTTAATGTTGGGATGAGCCGGTCTATAATCTATTGTGAATGTTGTGGTCAGTTAGACCACAGACTAGTGCAAATGATATAGACAGTCAGTCCACAGTATGGTATTATTACTGTGCTCGGTCGGTCCCCACCTAGTGTAAATACAATGGTCAGTCGGTGCACAGTCTATTGTAAATGTTGTGGTCAGTCATTCCAGAGTATTGTATAACTACTGTGCTCAGTCAATGCACACCTAGTGTAAATGCTGTGTTCTGTCAGTCCCTGGTCTAGGGTGAATGCTGTGGTGAGTGTCGCGCAATCATGGTATTGATTGTGTCACCGCTCAGATCAGGTGGGTTATGAAATTAAAGACAGAGGATAATGAGAAGAAATGATCCTTATCTCTGTACCTGAGATATGGTGGTGTTATACTAGGAGTTGTGTATAGAAGATGTACATTTGAAAAAACACATACAGTATATTGTCATGTATCAGGAAGGTGGGTGTTATTACACCTCCGCCAGTCTAGAACTTAAGCCTAGACCAACGATTATCAGTAATTAATACGAGAATTAATTACCTGTTATGTGTTTCCTCTGATTCTCTTCTTGGAGTCCACAAACAAAAATTTCACATTCTAATATCTCATTGGGATTCAGTCACCTGTAAAAAGACAACCTATATGATAATATGTTCATGCTACATGCTATACACACCAATAACACACTAGGGCCAAAATTACTTATCTCAAGGATAATGACTGTTGTTAGTCTTTCCACAGTTTATTGTAAAAGCTGTAGTCAGTCAGTCCACAGTCTACTGTAAATGTTGTGGTCAATCAATCCACAGTGTAGTGTAAATATTAGATTCAATCGGTCCTTAGTTCAACAAAAATACTGGGGTTAATAAGTCCACAACTAGTGTTAATGCTGGGATGAGCCGGTCTATAATCTATTGTGAATGTTGTGGTCAGTTAGACCACAGACTAGTGCAAATGATATAGACAGTCAGTCCACAGTATGGTATTATTACTGTGCTTGGTCGGTCCCCACCTAGTGTAAATACAATGGTCAGTCGGTGCACAGTCTATTGTAAATGTTGTGGTCAGTAATTCCAGAGTATTGTATAACTATTGTGCTCAGTCAATGCACACCTAGTGTAAATGCTGTGTTCTGTCAGTCCCTGGTCTAGGGTGAATGCTGTGGTGAGTGTCGCGTAATCATGGTATTGATTGTGTCACCGCTCAGATCAGGTGGGTTATGAAATAAAAGACAGAGGATAATGAGAAGAAATGATCCGTATATCTGTACCTGAGATATGGTGGTGTTATACTAGGAGTTGTGTATAGAAGATGTACATTTGAAAAAACACATACAGTATATTGTCATGTATCAGGAAGGTGGGTGTTATTACACCTCCGCCAGTCTAGAACTTAAGCCTAGACCAACGATTATCAGTAATTAATATGAGAATTAATTACCTGTTATGTGATTCCTCTGATTCTCTTCTTGGAGTCCACAAACAAAAATTTCACATTCTAATATCTCATTGGGATTCAGTCACCTGTAAAAAGACAACCTATATGATAATATGTTCCTGCTACATGCTGTACACACCAATAACACACTAGGGCCAAAATTACTTATCTCAGGGATAATGACTGTGGTTAATCTTTCCACAGTTTATTGTAAAAGCTGTAGTCAGTCAGTCCACAGTCTACTGTAAATGTTGTGGTCAATCAATCCACAGTGTAGCGTAAATATTAGAATCAATCGGTCCTTAGTTCAACAAAAATACTGGGGTTAATAAGTCCACAACTAGTGTTAATGTTGGGATGAGCCGGTCTATAATCTATTGTGAATGTTGTGGTCAGTTAGACCACAGACTAGTGCAAATGATATAGACAGTCAGTCCACAGTATGGTATTATTACTGTGCTCGGTCGGTCCCCACCTAGTGTAAATACAATGGTCAGTCGGTGCACAGTCTATTGTAAATGTTGTGGTCAGTCATTCCAGAGTATTGTATAACTACTGTGCTCAGTCAATGCACACCTAGTGTAAATGCTGTGTTCTGTCAGTCCCTGGTCTAGGGTGAATGCTGTGGTGAGTGTCGCGCAATCATGGTATTGATTGTGTCACCGCTCAGATCAGGTGGGTTATGAAATAAAAGACAGAGGATAATGAGACGAAATGATCCTTATCTCTGTACCTGAGATATGGTGGTGTTATACTAGGAGTTGTGTATAGAAGATGTACATTTGAAAAAACACATACAGCATATTGTCATGTATCAGGAAGGTGGGTGTTATTACACCTCCGCCAGTCTAGAACTTAAGCCTAGATCAACGATTATCAGTAATTAATACGAGAATTAATTACCTGTTATGTGATTCCTCTGATTCTCTTCTTGTAGTCCACAAACAAAAATTTCACATTCTAATATCTCATTGGGATTCAGTCACCTGTAAAAACACAACCTGTATGATAATATGTTCCTGCTACATGCTATACACACCAATAACACACTAGGGCCAAAATTACTTATCTCAGGGATAATGACTGTGGTTAGTCTTTCCACAGTTTATTGTAAAAGCTGTAGTCAGTCAGTCCACAGTCTACTGTAAATGTTGTGGTCAATCAATCCACAGTGTAGTGTAAATATTAGAATCAATCGGTCCTTAGTTCAACAAAAATACTGGGGTTAATAAGTCCACAACTAGTGTTAATGCTGGGATGAGCCGGTCTATAATCTATTGTGAATGTTGTGGTCAGTTAGACCACAGACTAGTGCAAATGATATAGACAGTCAGTCCACAGTATGGTATTATTACTGTGCTCGGTCGGTCCCCACCTAGTGTAAATACAATGGTCAGTCGGTGCACAGTCTATTGTAAATGTTGTGGTCAGTCATTCCAGAGTATTGTATAACTATTGTGCTCAGTCAATGCACACCTAGTGTAAATGCTGTGTTCTGTCAGTCCCTGGTCTAGGGTGAATGCTGTGGTGAGTGTCGCGTAATCATGGTATTGATTGTGTCACCGCTCAGATCAGGTGGGTTATGAAATAAAGGACAGAGGATAATGAGAAGAAATGATCCTTATCTCTGTACCTGAGATATGGTGGTGTTATACTAGGAGTTGTGTATAGAAGATGTACATTTGAAAAAACACATACAGTATATTGTCATGTATCAGGAAGGTGGGTGTTATTACACCTCCGCCAGTCTAGAACTTAAGCCTAGACCAACGATTATCAGTAATTAATACGAGAATTAATTACCTGTTATGTGATTCCTCTGATTCTCTTCTTGGAGTCCACAAACAAAAATTTCACGTTCTTCTATCTCTTTGGGATTCAGTCACCTGTAAAAAGACAACCTATATGATAATATGTTCCTGCTACATGCTATACACACCAATAACACACTAGGGCCAAAATTACTTATCTCAGGGATAATGACTGTGGTTAGTCTTACCACAGTTTATTGTAAAAGCTGTAGTAAGTCAGTCCACAGTCTTCTGTAAATGTTGTGGTCAATCAATCCACAGTGTAGTGTAAATATTAGAATCAATCGGTCCTTAGTTCAACAAAAATACTGGGGTTAATAAGTCCACAACTAGTGTTAATGCTGGGATGAGCCGGTCTATAATCTATTGTGAATGTTGTAGTCAGTTAGACCACAGACTAGTGCAAATGATATAGACAGTCAGTCCACAGTATGGTATTATTACTGTGCTCGGTCGGTCCCCACCTAGTGTAAATACAATGGTCAGTCGGTGCACAATCTATTGTAAATGTTGTGGTCAGTCATTCCAGAGTATTGTATAACTACTGTGCTCAGTCAATGCACACCTAGTGTAAATGCTGTGTTCTGTCAGTCCCTGGTCTAGGGTGAATGCTGTGGTGAGTGTCGCGTAATCATGGTATTGATTGTGTCACCGCTCAGATCAGGTGGGTTATGAAATAAAAGACAGAGGATAATGAGAAGAAATGATCCTTATCTCTGTACCTGAGATATGGTGGTGTTATACTAGGAGTTGTGTATAGAAGATGTACATTTGAAAAAACACATACAGTATATTGTCATGTATCAGGAACGTGGGTGTTATTACACCTCCGCCAGTCTAGAACTTAAGCCTAGACCAACGATTATCAGTAATTAATACGAGAATTAATTACCTGTTATGTGATTCCTCTGATTCTCTTCTTGGAGTCCACAAACAAAAATTTCACATTCTAATATCTCATTGGGATTCAGTCACCTGTAAAAAGACAACCTATATGATAATATGTTCCTGCTACATGCTATACACACCAATAACACACTAGGGCCAAAATTACTTATCTCAGGGATAATGACTGTGGTTAGTCTTTCCACAGTTTATTGTAAAAGCTGTAGTCAGTCAGTCCACAGTCTACTGTAAATGTTGTGGTCAATCAATTCACAGTGTAGTGTAAATATTAGAATCAATCGGTCATTAGTTCAACAAAAATACTGGGGTTAATAAGTCCACAACTAGTGTTAATGCTGGGATGAGCCGGTCTATAATCTATTGTGAATGTTGTGGTCAGTTAGACCACAGACTAGTGCAAATGATATAGACAGTCAGTCCACAGTATGGTATTATTACTGTGCTCGGTCGGTCCCCACCTAGTGTAAATACAATGGTCAGTCGGTGCATAGTCTATTGTTAATGTTGTGGTCAGTCATTCCAGAGTATTGTATAACTACTGTGCTCAGTCAATGCACACCTAGTGTAAATTCTGTGTTCTGTCAGTCCCTGGTCTAGGGTGAATGCTGTGGTGAATGTCGCGTCATCATGGTATTGATTGTGTCACCGCTCAGATCAGGTGGGTTATGAAATAAAAGACAGAGGATAATGAGAAGAAATGATCCTTATCTCTGTACCTGAGATATGGTGGTGTTATACTAGGAGTTGTGTATAGAAGATGTACATTTGAAAAAACACATACAGCATATTGTCATGTATCAGGAACGTGGGTGTTATTACACCTCCGCCAGTCTAGAACTTAAGCCTAGACCAACGATTATCAGTAATTAATACGAGAATTAATTACCTGTTATGTGATTCCTCTGATTCTCTTCTTGGAGTCCACAAACAAAAATTTCACATTCTAATTTCTCATTGGGATTCAGTCACCAGTAAAAAGACAACCTATATGATAATATGTTCCTGCTACATGCTATACACACCAATAACACACTAGGGCCAAAATTACTTATCTCAGGGATAATGACTGTGGTTAGTCTTTCCACAGTTTATTGTAAAAGCTGTAGTCAGTCAGTCCACAGTCTACTGTAAATGTTGTGGTCAATCAATCCACAGTGTAGTGTAAATATTAGAATCAATCGGTCATTAGTTCAACAAAAATACTGGGGTTAATAAGTCCACAACTAGTGTTAATGCTGGGATGAGCCGGTCTATAATCTATTGTGAATGTTGTGGTCAGTTAGACCACAGACTAGTGCAAATGCTTTTCTTCAGAGCACCCGAATAGACCAGTGAGCGACCCCTCTCTTTTTTCTATTAATCATTTTTGGGATCCCGCTCCTGGAGCATTGCAGCAGGTACGTGTTCACACTATTAGAAGTTTGACAGCCTTTTTTCTGACCATGTGTCCCTCCCATTCAGTCACAGGTGGTTTTAACTAGCTCTACCAGCCCATACATTGTAGGTTAAAAGCCCAAGCATAGACATATTGTCCATACAGGCTTACAGCCCAAGAGTGGCATATCCAGTGGTAGCGTAGCGTAGTTTCCCATCATACGAAGGTGACCTTGTCGTGGTTGATGGGCACACATAAATTGGCCAAATTATGCGCAAAAAACCTTCATTTTTCAAAGTGACATTAGTCTAGATACAATATTTCTTATATTTTCATGTATGGAGTGCCGAAGTTCGTTTTGCAATTGAGATTACTCTTTTCTTCAGAGCACCCGAATAGACCAGTGAGCGACCCCTCTCTTTTTTCTAGTGCAAATGATATAGACAGTCAGTCCACAGTATGGTATTATTACTGTGCTCGGTCGGTCCCCACCTAGTGTAAATACAATGGTCAGTCGGTGCACAGTCTATTGTAAATGTTGTGGTCAGTCATTCCAGAGTATTGTATAACTACTGTGCTCAGTCAACGCACACCTAGTGTAAATGCTGTGTTCTGTCAGTCCCTGGTCTAGGGTGAATGCTGTGGTGAGTGTCGCGTAATCATGGTATTGATTGTGTCACCGCTCAGATCAGGTGGGTTATGAAATAAAAGACAGAGGATAATGAGACGAAATGATCCTTATCTCTGTACCTGAGATATGGTGGTGTTATACTAGGAGTTGTGTATAGAAGATGTACATTTGAAAAAACACATACAGTATATTGTCATGTATCAGGAAGGTGGGTGTTATTACACCTCAGCCAGTCTAGAACTTAAGCCTAGACCAACGATTATCAGTAATTAATACGAGAATTAATTACCTGTTATGTGATTCCTCTGATTTTCTTCTTGGAGTCCACAAACAAAAATTTCACATTTTAATATCTCATTGGGATTCAGTCACCTGTAAAAAGACAACCTATATGATAATATGTTCCTGCTACATGCTATACACACCAATAACACACTAGGGCCAAAATTACTTATCTCAGGGATAATGACTGTGGTTAGTCTTTCCACAGTTTATTGTAAAAGCTGTAGTCAGTCAGTCCACAGTCTACTGTAAATGTTGTGGTTAATCAATCCACAGTGTAGTGTAAATATTAGAATCAATCGGTCCTTAGTTCAACAAAAATACTGGGGTTAATAAGTCCACAACTAGTGTTAATGCTGGGATGAGCCGGTCTATAATCTACTGTGAATGTTGTGGTCAGTTAGACCACAGACTAGTGCAAATGCTTTTCTTCAAAGCACCCGAATAGACCAGTGAGCGACCCCTCTCTTTTTTCTATTAATCATTTTTGTGATCCCGCTCCTGGAGCATTGCAGCAGGTACGTGTTCACACTATTAGAAGTTTGACAGCCTTTTTTCTGACCATGTGTCCCTCCCATTCAGTCACAGGTGGTTTTAACTAGCTCTACCAGCCCATACATTGTAGGTTAAAAGCCCAAGCATAGACATATTGTCCATACAGGCTTACAGCCCAAGAGTGGCATATCCAGAGGTAGCGTAGCGTAGTTTCCCATCATACGAAGGTGACCTTATCTTGGTTGATGGGCACACATAAATTGGCCAAATTATGCGCAAAAAACCTTCATTTTTCAAAGTGACATTAGTCTAGATACAATATTTCTTATATTTTCATGTATGGAGTGCCGAAGTTCTTTTTGCAATTGAGATTACTCTTTTCTTCAGAGCACCAGAATAGACCAGTGAGCGACCCCTCTCTTTTTTCTATTAATCATTTTTGGGATCCCGCTCCTGGAGCATTGCAGCAGGTACGTGTTCACACTATTAGAAGTTTGACAGCCTTTTTTCTGACCATGTGTCCCTCCCATTCAGTCACAGGTGGTTTTAACTAGCTCTACCAGCCCATACATTGTAGGTTAAAAGCCCAAGCATAGACATATTGTCCATACAGGCTTACAGCCCAAGAGTGGCATATCCAGTGGTAGCGTAGCGTAGTTTCCCATCATACGAAGGTGACCTTGTCGTGGTTGATGGGCACACATAAATTGGCCAAATTATGCGCAAAAAACCTTCATTTTTCAAAGTGACATTAGTCTAGATACAATATTTCTTATATTTTCATGTATGGAGTGCCGAAGTTCCTTTTTGCAATTGAGATTACTCTTTTCTTCAGAGCACCCGAATAGACCAGTGAGCGACCCCTCTCTTTTTTCTAGTGCAAATGATATAGACAGTCAGTCCACAGTATGGTATTATTACTGTGCTCAGTCGGTCCCCACCTATTGTAAATACAATGGTCAGTCGGTGCACAGTCTATTGTAAATGTTGTGGTCAGTCATTCCAGAGTATTGTATAACTATTGTGCTCAGTCAATGCACACCTAGTGTAAATGCTGTGTTCTGTCAGTCCCTGGTCTAGGGTGAATGCTGTGGTGAGGGTCGCGTAATCATGGTATTGATTGTGTCACCGCTCAGATCAGGTGGGTTATGAAATAAAAGACAGAGGATAATGAGAAGAAATGATCCTTATCTCTGTACCTGAGATATGGTGGTGTTATACTAGGAGTTGTGTATAGAAGATGTACATTTGAAAAAACACATACAGTATATTGTCATGTATCAGGAAGGTGGGTGTTATTACACCTCAGCCAGTCTAGAACTTAAGCCTAGACCAACAATTATCAGTAATTAATACGAGAATTAATTACCTGTTATGTGATTCCTCTGATTCTTTTCTTGGAGTCCACAAACAAAAATTTCACATTCTAATATCTCATTGGGATTCAGTCACCTGTAAAAAGACAAACTATATGATAATATGTCCTGCTACATGCTATACACACCAATAACACACTAGGGCCAAAATTACTTATCTCAGGGATAATGACTGTGGTTAGTCTTTCCACAGTTTATTGTAAAAGCTGTAGTCAGTCAGTCCACAGTCTACTGTAAATGTAGTGGTCAGTCAGTCCACAGTGTAGTGTAAATATTAGAATCAATCGGTCCTTAGTTCAATAAAAATACTGGGGTTAATAAGTCCACAACTAGTGTTAATGCTGGGATGAGCCGGTCTATAATCTATTGTGAATGTTGTGGTCAGTTAGACCACAGACTAGTGCAAATGCTTTTCTTCAGAGCACCCGAATAGACCAGTGAGCGACCCCTCTCTTTTTTCTATTAATCATTTTTGGGATCCCGCTCCTGGAGCATTGCAGCAGGTACGTGTTCACACTATTAGAAGTTTGACAGCCTTTTTTCTGACCATGTGTCCCTCCCATTCAGTCACAGGTGGTTTTAACTAGCTCTACCAGCCCATACATTGTAGGTTAAAAGCCCAAGCATAGACATATTGTCCATACAGGCTTACAGCCCAAGAGTGGCATATCCAGTGGTAGCGTAGCGTAGTTTCCCATCATACGAAGGTGACCTTGTCGTGGTTGATGGGCACACATAAATTGGCCAAATTATGCGCAAAAAAACTTCATTTTTCAAAGTGACATTAGTCTAGATACACTATTTCTTATATTTTCATGTATGGAGTGCCGAAGTTCTTTTTGCAATTGAGATTACTCTTTTCTTCAGAGCACCCGAATAGACCAGTGAGCGACCCCTCTCTTTTTTCTATTAATCATTTTTGGGATCCCGCTCCTGGAGCATTGCAGCAGGTACGTGTTCACACTATTAGAAGTTTGACAGCCTTTTTTCTGACCATGTGTCCCTCCCATTCAGTCACAGGTGGTTTTAACTAGCTCTACCAGCCCATACATTGTAGGTTAAAAGCCCAAGCATAGACATATTGTCCATACAGGCTTACAGCCCAAGAGTGGCATATCCAGTGGTAGCGTAGCGTAGTTTCCCATCATACGAAGGTGACCTTGTCGTGGTTGATGGGCACACATAAATTGGCCAAATTATGCGCAAAAAACCTTCATTTTTCAAAGTGACATTAGTCTAGATACAATATTTCTTATATTTTCATGTATGGAGTGCCGAAGTTCGTTTTGCAATTGAGATTACTCTTTTCTTCAGAGCACCCGAATAGACCAGTGAGCGACCCCTCTCTTTTTTCTAGTGCAAATGATATAGACAGTCAGTCCACAGTATGGTATTATTACTGTGCTCGGTCGGTCCCCACCTAGTGTAAATACAATGGTCAGTCGGTGCACAGTCTATTGTAAATGTTGTGGTCAGTCATTCCAGAGTATTGTATAACTACTGTGCTCAGTCAACGCACACCTAGTGTAAATGCTGTGTTCTGTCAGTCCCTGGTCTAGGGTGAATGCTGTGGTGAGTGTCGCGTAATCATGGTATTGATTGTGTCACCGCTCAGATCAGGTGGGTTATGAAATAAAAGACAGAGGATAATGAGAAGAAATGATCCTTATATCTGTACCTGAGATATGGTGGTGTTATACTAGGAGTTGTGTATAGAAGATGTACATTTGAAAAAACACATACAGTATATTGTCATGTATCAGGAAGGTGGGTGTTATTACACCTCAGCCAGTCTAGAACTTAAGCCTAGACCAACGATTATCTGTAATTAATACGAGAATTAATTACCTGTTATGTGATTCCTCTGATTCTCTTCTTGTAGTCCACAAACAAAAATTTTGCATTCTAATATCTCATTGGGATTCAGTCACCTGTAAAAAGACAACCTATATGATAATATGTTCCTGCTACATGCTATACACACCAATAACACACTAGGGCCAAAATTACTTATCTCAGGGATAATGACTGTGGTTAGTCTTTCCACAGTTTATTGTAAAAGCTGTAGTCAGTCAGTCCACAATCTACTGTAAATGTTGTGGTCAATCAATCCACAGTGTAGTGTAAATATTAGAATCAATCGGTCCTTAGTTCAACAAAAATACTGGGGTTAATAAGTCCACAACTAGTGTTAATGCTGGGATGAGCCGGTCTATAATCTATCGTGAATGTTGTGGTCAGTTAGACCACAGACTAGTGCAAATGATATAGACAGTCAGTCCACAGTATGGTATTATTACTGTGCTCGGTCGGTCCCCACCTAGTGTAAATACAATGGTCAGTCGGTGCACAGACTATTGTAAATGTTGTGGTCAGTCATTCCAGAGTATTGTATAACTACTGTGCTCAGTCAACGCACACCTAGTGTAAATGCTGTGTTCTGTCAGTCCCTGGTCTAGGGTGAATGCTGTGGTGAGTGTCGCGTAATCATGGTATTGATTGTGTCACCGCTCAGATCAGGTGGGTTATGAAATAAAAGACAGAGGATAATGAGACGAAATGATCCTTATCTCTGTACCTGAGATATGGTGGTGTTATACTAGGAGTTGTGTATAGAAGATGTACATTTGAAAAAACACATACAGTATATTGTCATGTATCAGGAAGGTGGGTGTTATTACACCTCCGCCAGTCTAGAACTTGAGCCTAGACCTACGATTATCAGTAATTAATACGAGAATTAATTACCTGTTATGTGATTCCTCTGATTCTCTTCTTGGAGTCCACAAACAAAAATTTCACATTCTAATATCTCATTGGGATTCAGTCACCTGTAAAAAGACAACCTATATGATAATATGTTCCTGCTACATGCTATACACACCAATAACACACTAGGGCCAAAATTACTTATCTCAGGGATAATGACTGTGGTTAGTCTTGCCACAGTTTATTGTAAAAGCTGTAGTCACTCAGTCCACAGTCTACTGTAAATGTTGTGGTTAATCAATCCACAGTGTAGTGTAAATATTAGAATCAATCGGTCCTTAGTTCAACAAAAATACTGGGGTTAATAAGTCCACAACTAGTGTTAATGCTGGGATGAGCCGGTCTATAATCTATTGTGAATGTTGTGGTCAGTTAGACCACAGACTAATGCAAATGATATAGACAGTCAGTCCACAGTATGGTATTATTACTGTGCTCGGTCGGTCCCCACCTAGTGTAAATACAATGGACAGTCGGTGCACAGTCTATTGTAAATGTTGTGGTCAGTCATTCCAGAGTATTGTATAACTACTGTGCTCAGTCAATGCACACCTAGTGTAAATTCTGTGTTCTGTCAGTCCCTGGTCTAGGGTGAATGCTGTGGTGAGTGTCGCGTAATCATGGTATTGATTGTGTCACCGCTCAGATCAGCTGGGTTATGAAATTAAAGACAGAGGATAATGAGAAGAAATGATCCTTATCTCTGTACCTGAGATATGGTGGTGTTATACTAGGAGTTGTGTATAGAAGATGTACATTTGAAAAAACACATACAGTATATTGTCATGTATCAGGAAGGTGGGTGTTATTACACCTCAGCCAGTCTAGAACTTAAGCCTAGACCAACGATTATCAGTAATTAATACGAGAATTAATTACCTGTTATGTGATTCCTCTGATTTTCTTCTTGGAGTCCACAAACAAAAATTTCACATTTTAATATCTCATTGGGATTCAGTCACCTGTAAAAAGACAACCTATATGATAATATGTTCCTGCTACATGCTATACACACCAATAACACACTAGGGCCAAAATTACTTATCTCAGGGATAATGACTGTGGTTAGTCTTTCCACAGTTTATTGTAAAAGCTGTAGTCAGTCAGTCCACAGTCTACTGTAAATGTTGTGGTCAATCAATCCACAGTGTAGTGTAAATATTAGAATCAATCGGTCCTTAGTTCAACAAAAATACTGGGGTTAATAAGTCCACAACTAGTGTTAATGCTGGGATGAGCCGGTCTATAATCTATCGTGAATGTTGTGGTCAGTTAGACCACAGACTAGTGCAAATGATATAGACAGTCAGTCCACAGTATGGTATTATTACTGTGCTCGGTCGGTCCCCACCTAGTGTAAATACAATGGTCAGTCGGTGCACAGTCTATTGTAAATGTTGTGGTCAGTCATTCCAGAGTATTGTATAACTACTGTGCTCAGTCAACGCACACCTAGTGTAAATGCTGTGTTCTGTCAGTCCCTGGTCTAGGGTGAATGCTGTGGTGAGTGTCGCGTAATCATGGTATTGATTGTGTCACCGCTCAGATCAGGTGGGTTATGAAATAAAAGACAGAGGATAATGAGACGAAATGATCCTTATCTCTGTACCTGAGATATGGTGGTGTTATACTAGGAGTTGTGTATAGAAGATGTACATTTGAAAAAACACATACAGTATATTGTCATGTATCAGGAAGGTGGGTGTTATTACACCTCCGCCAGTCTAGAACTTAAGCCTAGACCAACGATTATCAGTAATTAATACGAGATTTAATTACCTGTTATGTGATTCCTCTGATTCTCTTCTTGGAGTCCACAAACAAAAATTTCACATTCTAATATCTCATTGGGATTCAGTCATCTGTAAAAAGACAACCTATATGATAATATGTTCCTGCTACATGCTATACACACCAATAACACACTAGGGCCAAAATTACTTATCTCAGGGATAATGACTGTGGTTAGTCTTGCCACAGTTTATTGTAAAAGCTGTAGTCACTCAGTCCACAGTCTACTGTAAATGTTGTGGTCAATCAATCCACAGTGTAGTGTAAATATTAGAATCAATCGGTCCTTAGTTCAACAAAAATACTGGGGTTAATAAGTCCACAACTAGTGTTAATGCTGGGATGAGCCGGTCTATAATCTATTGTGAATGTTGTGGTCAGTTAGACCACAGACTAATGCAAATGATATAGACAGTCAGTCCACAGTATGTTATTATTACTGTGCTCGGTCGGTCCCCACCTAGTGTAAATACAATGGTCAGTCGGTGCACAGTCTATTGTAAATGTTGTGGTCAGTCATTCCAGAGTATTGTATAACTACTGTGCTCAGTCAATGCACACCTAGTGTAAATTCTGTGTTCTGTCAGTCCCTGGTCTAGGGTGAATGCTGTGGTGAGTGTCGCGTAATCATGGTATTGATTGTGTCACCGCTCAGATCAGGTGGGTTATGAAATTAAAGACAGAGGATAATGAGAATAAATGATCCTTATCTCTGTACCTGAGATATGGTGGTGTTATACTAGGAGTTGTGTATAGAAGATGTACATTTGAAAAAACACATACAGTATATTGTCATGTATCAGGAAGGTGGGTGTTATTACACCTCCGCCAGTCTAGAACTTAAGCCTAGACCAACGATTATCAGTAATTAATACGAGAATTAATTACCTGTTATGTGATTCCTCTGATTCTCTTCTTGTAGTCCACAAACAAAAATTTCGCATTCTAATATCTCATTGGGATTCAGTCACCTGTAAAAACACAACCTATATGATAATATGTTCCTGCTACATGCTATACACACCAATAACACACTAGGGCCAAAAT
The DNA here is from genome assembly GCF_046119375.1 of Phyllobates terribilis. Lineage (NCBI taxonomy): Eukaryota > Metazoa > Chordata > Amphibia > Anura > Dendrobatidae > Phyllobates > Phyllobates terribilis. The sequence continues at coordinate 5,437,053 of NW_027362790.1, forward strand.
TACTTATCTCAGGGATAATGACTGTGGTTAGTCTTGCCACAGTTTATTGTAAAAGCTGTAGTCAGTCAGTCCACAGTCTACTGTAAATGGTGTGGTTAATCAATCCACAGTGTAGTGTAAATATTAGAATCAATCGTTCCTTAGTTCAACAAAAATACTGGGGTTAATAAGTCCACAACTAGTGTTAATGCTGGGATGAGCCGGTCTATAATCTATTGTGAATGTTGTGGTCAGTTAGACCACAGACTAGTGCAAATGATATAGACAGTCAGTCCACAGTATGGTATTATTACTGTGCTCGGTCGGTCCCCACCTAGTGTAAATACAATGGTCAGTCGGTGCACAGTCTATTGTAAATGTTGTGGTCAGTTAGACCACAGACTAGTGCAAATGCTTTTCTTCAGAGCACCCGAATAGACCAGTGAGCGACCCCTCTCTTTTTTCTATTAATCATTTTTGGGATCCCGCTCCTGGAGCATTGCAGCAGGTACGTGTTCACACTATTAGAAGTTTGACAGCCTTTTTTCTGACCATGTGTCCCTCCCATTCAGTCACAGGTGGTTTTAACTAGCTCTACCAGCCCATACATTGTAGGTTAAAAGCCCAAGCATAGACATATTGTCCATACAGGCTTACAGCCCAAGAGTGGCATATCCAGTGGTAGCATAGCGTAGTTTCCCATCATACGAAGGTGACCTTGTCGTGGTTGATGGGCACACATAAATTGGCCAAATTATGCGCAAAAAACCTTCATTTTTCAAAGTGACATTAGTCTAGATACAATATTTCTTATATATTCATGCATGGAGTGCCGAAGTTCTTTTTGCAATTGAGATTATTCTTTTCTTCAGAGCACCCGAATAGACCAGTGAGCGACCCCTCTCTTTTTTCTATTAATCATTTTTGGGATCCCGCTCCTGGAGCATTGCAGCAGGTACGTGTTCACACTATTAGAAGTTTGACAGCCTTTTTTCTGACCATGTGTCCCTCCCATTCAGTCACAGGTGGTTTTAACTAGCTCTACCAGCCCATACATTGTAGGTTAAAAGCCCAAGCATAGACATATTGTCCATACAGGCTTACAGCCCAAGAGTGGCATATCCAGTGGTAGCGTAGCGTAGTTTCCCATCATACGAAGGTGACCTTGTCGTGGTTGATGGGCACACATAAATTGGATAAATTATGCGCAAAAAACCTTCATTTTTCAAAGTGACATTAGTCTAGATACAATATTTCTTATATTTTCATGTATGGAGTGCCGAAGTTCTTTTTGCAATTGAGATTACTCTTTTCTTCAGAGCACCCGAATAGACCAGTGAGCGACCCCTCTCTTTTTTCTAGTGCAAATGATATAGACAGTCAGTCCACAGTATGGTATTATTACTGTGCTCGGTCGGTCCCCACCTATTGTAAATACAATGGTCAGCCAGTCCACAGTCTACTGTGAATGTTGTGGTCAGTCAGTCCACAGTGTAGTGTAAATATTAGAATCAATCGGTCCTTAGATCAGCATAAATACTGTGGTTAATAAGTCCACAACTAGTGTTAATGCTGGGATGAGCCGGTCTATAATCTATTTTAAATGTTGTGGTCAGTTAGACCACAGACTAGTGCAAATGATATAGACAGTCAGTCCACAGTATGGTCTTATTACTGTGCTCGGTCAGGCCCCACCTAGTGTAAATACAATGGTCAGTCGGTGCACAGTCTATTGTAAATGTTGTGGTCAGTCATTCCAGAGTATTGTATAACTACTGTGCTCAGTCAATGTTCTGTCAGTCCCTGGTCTAGTGTGAATGCTGTGGTCAGTCTCGCGTAATCATGGTATTGATTGTGTCACCGCTCAGATCAGGTGGGTTATGAAATAAAAGACAGAGGATAATGAGAAGAAATTATCCTTATCTCTGTACCTGAGTTATGGTGGTGTTATACTAGGAGTTGTGTATAGAAGATGTACATTTGAAAAAACACATACAGTATATTGTCATGTATCAGGAAGGTGGGTGTTATTACACCTCCGCCAGTCTAGAACTTAAGCCTAGACCAACGATTATCAGTAATTGATACGACAATTAATTACCTGTTATGTGATTCCTCTGATTCTCTTCTTGGAGTCCACAAACAAAAATTTCACATTCTAATATCTCATTGGGATTCAGTCACCTGTAAAAAGACAACCTATATGATAATATGTTCCTGCTACATGCTATACACACCAATAACACACTAGGGCCAAAATTACTTATCTCAGGGATAATGACTGTGGTTAGTCTTTCCACAGTTTATTGTAAAAGTTGTAGTCAGTCAGTCCACAGTCTACTGTAAATGTTGTGGTCAATCAATCCACAGTGTAGTGTAAATATTAGAATCAATCGGTCCTTAGTTCAACAAAAATACTGGGGTTAATAAGTCCACAACTAGTGTTAATGCTGGGATGAGCCGGTCTATAATCTATTGTGAATGTTGTGGTCAGTTAGACCACAGACTAGTGCAAATGATATAGACAGTCAGTCCATAGTATCGTATTATTACTGTGCTCGGTCGGTCCCCACCTAGTGTAAATACAATGGTCAGTCGGTGCACAGTCTATTGTAAATGTTGTGGTCAGTCATTCCAGAGTATTGTATAACTACTGTGCTCAGTCAATGCACACCTAGTGTAAATGCTGTGTTCTGTCAGTCCCTGGTCTAGGGTGAATGCTGTGGTGAGTGTCGCGTAATCATGGTATTGATTGTGTCACCGCTCAGATCAGGTGGGTTATGAAATAAAAGACAGAGGATAATGAGAAGAAATGATCCTTATCTCTGTACCTGAGATATGGTGGTGTTATACTAGGAGTTCTGTATAGAAGATGTACATTTGAAAATAACACATACAGTATATTGTCATGTATCAGGAAGGTGGGTGTTATTACCCCTCCGCCAATCTAGAACTTAAGCCTAGACCAACGATTATCAGTAATTAATACGAGAATTAATTACCTGTTATGTGATTCCTCTGATTCTCTTCTTGGAGTCCACAAACAAAAATTTCACATTTTAATATCTCATTGGGATTCAGTCACCTGTAAAAAGACAACCTATATGATAATATGTTCCTGCTACATGCTATACACACCAATAACACACTAGGGCCAAAATTACTTATCTCAGGGATAATGACTGTGGTTAGTCTTTCCACAGTTTATTGTAAAAGCTGTAGTCAGTCAGTCCACAGTCTACTGTAAATGTTGTGGTTAATCAATCCACAGTGTAGTGTAAATATTAGAATCAATCGGTCCTTAGTTCAACAAAAATACAAGTCCACAACTAGTGTTAATGCTGGGATGAGCCGGTCTATAATCTATTGTGAATGTTGTAGTCAGTTAGTCCACAGACTAGTGCAAATGATATAGACAGTCAGTCCACAGTATGGTATTATTACTGTGCTCGGTCGGTCCCAACCATGTGTAAATACTATGGTCAGTCGGTGCACAGTCTATTGTAAATGTTGTGGTCAGTCATTCCAGAGTATTGTATAACTACTGTGCTCAGTCAATGCACACCTAGTGCAAATGCTGTGTTCTGTCAGTCCCTGGTCTAGTGTGAATGCTGTGGTCAGTCTCGCGTAATCATGGTTTTGATTGTGACACTGCTCAGGTCAGGGGTGTTATGAAATAAAAGACAGAGGATAATGAGAAGAAATGTTCCTTATCTCTGTACCTGAGATATGGTGGTGTTATACTAGGAGTTGTGTATAGAAGATGTACATTTTAAAAAACACATACAGTATATTGTCATGTATCAGGAAGATGGGTGTTATTACACCTCCGCCCATCTAGAACTTAAGCCTAGACCAACGATTATCAGTGCCAAAATTACTTATCTCAGTGATAATGACTGGTTAGTCTTTCCACAGTTTATTGTAAAAGCTGTAGTCAGTCAGTCCACAGTCTACTGTAAATGTCGTGGTCAGTCAGTCCACCGTGTAGTGTAAATATTAGAATCAATCGGTCCTCAGTTCAGCATAACTACTGTGTTTAATAAATCCACAACTAGTGTTAATGCTTCGATGAATCGGTCTATAATCTATTTTGAATGTTGTGGTCAGTCTCGCGTCATCATGGTATTGATTGATCTGCAAATAGGTGTTCTACAGTACTTACTAATTCTTTTTCTAAAGTTCAACAGCTGCAGATTGTGCCATCGTCCCTTTTATCCAATGATGAGACATTCTTCCATTGTCTTATCATGGTATTCCAGCTTTGGAGAAGTTGAAAACACCTTAAAAGACTTGTTCTTCCTGAAGAAATGGCCACTCTTTATGAGGTGTTAAATAGGTGGTTTCCACTTTCTCTAAATGTTTTTTACCACAGTCCAATTTTTGTGAATTGCATTACTATTCTTTTCATCCATTGATCGGTGCTTTCTTCCCATATTGCAGAAATGGACACTATTTAACTTCTTGCCATCAAACGGTACCATTCTATCCCACATTGTATGAAATATTTGGGGCACAACATGAATAGTAAAGGAAAGAGAGTTGCCATCTCACCAATTGACAAGCGTGTAAATATTCTGCACCATCAGGCTACTGAAAAATAATTTACCAAAATGTATGTTGTTCTTCAGGACATGCACAGATGCTGTTAAAAAATCCAGCCTCCTCCAACCCCTTCAGCTGGCCATTCCATCTCCAAAATTGGTGAATAACACCAATAATTCCAAATATATAGGTTACAAAGCACCTAATGCTGCAGAAAATCTAAAGTTTCGGTAGACAGAACAACTACATTGTTAAAACCATTAAGAAAATTAAGGCACCTTTGGAGAACTTGATCTTGCTGAGGAGATGGTCTCTCTATAAAGGCTAGATCTGCAAATAGGTGTTCTCCAGTACTTACTAATTGTTTTTCTAAAGTTCAACAGTTGCAGATTGTGCCATTGTCCTTTTTATCCAATGATGAGACATTCTTCCATTGTGATATCATGGTATTCCAGTTTTAGAGAAGTTGAAAACATCTTAAAAGACTTGTTCTTCCTGTAGAAATGGCCATTTTTTATGAGGTGTTAAATAGGTGGTTTCCACCTTCTCCAAATGTTTTTCACCACAGTCCAATTTTTGTGTATTGCAGTACTACTCTTTTCATCCATTGATCCGTGCGTTCTTCCCATATTGCATCAATGGACACTATTTATCTTCTTGCCATCAAAAGGTACCAATATGACCCACATTGTCTGAAATATTTGGGGCACAACATGAATAGTAAAGGAAAGAGAGTTGCCATCTCACCAATTGACAAGCGTGTAAATATTCTGAACCATCAGGCCACTGAAAAATAATTTACCAACATGTATGTTGTTCTTCAGGACCGAACACATGCTGATAAAAAATCCAGCCTCCTCCAACCCCTTCATCTGGCCATTCCATCTCCAAAATTGGTGAATAACACCAATATTTCCAAATATATAGGTTACAAAGCACCTAATGCTGCAGAAAATCTAACATTTCAGTAGGCAGATTAAGTACATTGTTAAAACCAAAAAGAAAATTAAGGCACCTTTGGAGAACTTGATCTTGCTGAGGAGATGGTCACTCTATAAAGGCTAGATCTGCAAATAGGTGTTCTCCAGTACTTACTAATTGTTTTTCCAAAGCTCAACAGTTGCAGATTGCGCCATCGTCCTTTTTATCCAATGATGAGACATTCTTCCATTGTCTTATCATGGTATTCCAGCTTTAGAGAAGGTGAAAACATCTTAAAAGACTTGTTCTTCCTGAAGAAATGGCCATTCTTTATGAGGTGTTAAATAGGTGGTTTCCACCTTGTCTATATGTTTTGCACCACAGTCCAATTTTTGTGTATTGCATTACTATTCTTTTCATCCATTGATTGGTGCATTCTTCCCATATCGCATCAATGGACACTATTTATCTTCTTGCCATCAAAAGGTACCTCATAATACACACCTCAGCTACTGCAGAACCTCATAATACACACCTCAGCTGCTGCAGAACCTCATAATACACACCTCATCTGCTGCAAAACCTCATAATACACACCTCAGTTGCTGCAGAACCTCATAATACACACCTCAGCTGCTGCAGAATCTCATAATACACACCTCAGCTGCTGCAGAACCTCATAATACACACCCCAGCTGCTGCAGAACCTCATAATACACAAAAGATATAAAGAACCTGCTGACAGATTCCCTTTAACTGTAAGAAATAGCAGAGCATGCTGCACTGTATTCTCTGGTAAAATGATGGACACCCTAATAGAAAAGTGACTGACCCCATTATAGAATATAATATGGTCCATGTGGCCCCGTCTGTGTCTGCCACATGCTAATTACATTTCCTGTATTCTGTGTGTCCTGTTCTTAAACGAAAGAGTTCAGCGTAATTCCAAATGCAGGTGTGAACTGTGCTTTGAATATGTATTTGGGTTGTTGGCTCTTCCACTGAGCCCAGGAAGGATATTGTATATAGATTAAGAATGATGCTACACAGAAATGTAATATTAGTACATAGCAAAATCTCACATAATACTAATATACAGCGGCAAAATATCCCCAAACTGTAACCAAACAATATCATCATTATGCAATCAAATGCAAGGAAATACACAGAAAAATCCATCTATATCCACATCACACACAATCTATAGAGATACACACAGATGCATCTATATGTACATTCATTTCTACAGATCTCCATCTATATATACACATTTACAGGAGCACATTCTATCATCCACCCCTGGGGTCGCCCCTATTTCCTCATAGATATCTGAGTTATCTTTATTCTGTCTTTATTCTCTGTACAAGTCGCCTCTAGAATAGTAAAGCGCTGCAGAGAGAAACATTATTATTATTATTATTATTATTGGATCTTTCCCTATATAACGCATATACTGTACATACACACACGTTTTCAGTAGGTGTGTGCAGTATATGTGTTATATATACTGGAGATATAGATGTGGGTCTGTAAATGTGTATATACATATGTATATTGTGTGAATGAACGCATAAAATATATGTACATACAATCACACAGAAATAATGTCTATATACATTTACTCCCATTAATAACGTCCTTATATACACATATATATCTGTCCAGGTATGCCTGCATACAAGTATACATACACAGGCATTTATATAGACATGTAGAGACACAATTACATCTATCTCTACCCATGATCCTCTACACACCGAGATCTGAGGATTTATCACACCGTCTGATTGACACTTAGTTGCAGTTGAAAGCAGCCAATCACAGCACTGCGTTCATTTTCTATAGCATTATGAGTGGAGTTTGCACTTAGTTGCTATAGGCCACAGTTTTTCCACGGTTGTTATACGTCTCCCCACTCATTTAATTCCGTCCTTCAGATATTAGATCGCTGGATACCTGGTATCAGGAAGCTGCCATAACTCACTGTGTCCACAAGGTGGAGCCTCTGTATAAATAATCGCTTCTGTACCTCTAATTGCCAGCATGTTTCCTGCTGCTCCTCCGCCGGCTGTCGGGTTGTGGCTCCTCCTCCCTCGGACAGGACCTCGCGCTTCTGCCTCCTCCGCGGTTTGGCAGCTAATGCGCGTAGATTCTGATTATATCAGCTCGGAGTCGATTGTGACGTCACAGCGCGGGCGGCCAGCTACGTTCTAAAGGGGCGGAGCTTATGAAGTACTGCTTCTACCGAGCAAATACTGCTGGTGACAAGGGGGAGGGATCTAAAGTAATAGCTGCCGAAATACTGACCATAAGCCTCTGTATATACTGCTCATCAGTCACTGTATATACTGCTCATCAGTCACTGTATATAGTGCTCATCAGTCACTGTATATAGTGCACATCAGTCACTGTATATACTGCTCATCAGTCACTGTATATAGTGCTCATCAGTCACTGTGTATAGTGCACATCAGTCTCTGTATATACTGCTCATCAGTCACTGTATATACTGCTCATCAGTCACTGTATATACTGCTCATCAGTCACTGTATATAGTGCTCATCAGTCACTGTATATAGTGCTCATCAGTCACTGTATATACTGCTCATCAGTCACTGTATATACTGGTCATCAGTCACTGTATATACTGCTCATCAGTCACTGTATATACTGCTCATCAGTCACTGTATATACTGCTCGTCACTGTATATACTGCTCATCAGTCACTGTATATAGTGCTCATCAGTCACTGTATATAGTGCTCATCAGTCACTGTATATAGTGCTCATCAGTCACTGTGTATAGTGCTCATCAGTCACTGTATATACTGCTCATCAGTCACTGTGTATAGTGCTCATCAGTCACTGTATATAGTGCTCATCAGTCACTGTGTATAGTGCTCATCAGTCACTGTATATACTGCTCATCAGTCACTGTATATACTGCTCATCAGTCACTGTATATAGTGCTCATCAGTCACTGTATATACTGCTCATCAGTCACTGTATATACTGCTCATCAGTCACTGTATATAGTACTCATCAGTCACTGTATATACTGCTCATCAGTCACTGTGTATACTGCTCATCAGTCACTGTATATAGTGCTCATCAGTCACTGTATATACTGCTCATCAGTCACTGTATATACTGCTCATCAGTCACTATATATACTGCTCATCAGTCACTGTATATACTGCTCATCAGTCACTGTATATACTGCTCATCAGTCACTGTATATAGTGCTCATCAGTCACTGTATATACTGCTCATCAGTCACTGTATATACTGCTCATCAGTCACTGTGTATAGTGCTCATCAGTCACTGTATATAGTGCTCATCAGTCACTGTGTATAGTGCTCATCAGTCACTGTATATACTGCTCATCAGTCACTGTATATACTGCTCATCAGTCACTGTATATACTGCTCATCAGTCACTGTATATACTGCTCGTCACTGTATATACTGCTCATCAGTCACTGTATATACTGCTCATCAGTCACTGTATATAGTGCTCATCAGTCACTGTATATAGTGCTCATCAGTCACTGTGTATAGTGCTCATCAGTCACTGTATATACTGCTCATCAGTCACTGTGTATAGTGCTCATCAGTCACTGTATATAGTGCTCATCAGTCACTGTGTATAGTGCTCATCAGTCACTGTGTATAGTGCTCATCAGTCACTGTATATAGTGCTCATCAGTCATTGTATATACTGCTCATCAGTCACTGTGTATACTGCTCATCAGTCACTGTGTATAGTGCTCATCAGTCACTGTGTATAGTGCTCATCAGTCACTGTATATACTGCTCAACAGTCACTGTATATACTGCTCATCAGTCACTGTATATACTGCTCATCAGTCACTGTATATAGTGCTCATCAGTCACTGTATATACTGCTCATCAGTCACTGTATATACTGCTCATCAGTCACTGTATATAGTGCTCATCAGTCACTGTATATAGTGCACATCAGTCACTGTATATACTGCTCATCAGTCACTGTATATAGTGCTCATCAGTCACTGTGTATAGTGCACATCAGTCTCTGTATATACTGCTCATCAGTCACTGTATATACTGCTCATCAGTCACTGTATATACTGCTCATCAGTCACTGTATATAGTGCTCATCAGTCACTGTATATAGTGCTCATCAGTCACTGTATATACTGCTCATCAGTCACTGTATATACTGGTCATCAGTCACTGTATATACTGCTCATCAGTCACTGTATATACTGCTCATCAGTCACTGTATATACTGCTCATCAGTCACTGTATATAGTGCTCATCAGTCACTGTATATAGTGCTCATCAGTCACTGTATATAGTGCTCATCAGTCACTGTATATAGTGCTCATCAGTCACTGTGTATAGTGCTCATCAGTCACTGTATATACTGCTCATCAGTCACTGTGTATAGTGCTCATCAGTCACTGTATATAGTGCTCATCAGTCACTGTGTATAGTGCTCATCAGTCACTGTATATACTGCTCATCAGTCACTGTATATACTGCTCATCAGTCACTGTATATAGTGCTCATCAGTCACTGTATATACTGCTCATCAGTCACTGTATATACTGCTCATCAGTCACTGTATATAGTACTCATCAGTCACTGTATATACTGCTCATCAGTCACTGTGTATACTGCTCATCAGTCACTGTATATAGTGCTCATCAGTCACTGTATATACTGCTCATCAGTCACTATATATACTGCTCATCAGTCACTGTATATACTGCTCATCAGTCACTGTATATACTGCTCATCAGTCACTGTATATAGTGCTCATCAGTCACTGTATATACTGCTCATCAGTCACTGTATATACTGCTCATCAGTCACTGTGTATAGTGCTCATCAGTCACTGTATATAGTGCTCATCAGTCACTGTGTATAGTGCTCATCAGTCACTGTATATACTGCTCATCAGTCACTGTATATACTGCTCATCAGTCACTGTATATACTGCTCGTCACTGTATATACTGCTCATCAGTCACTGTATATACTGCTCATCAGTCACTGTATATAGTGCTCATCAGTCACTGTATATAGTGCTCATCAGTCACTGTATATAGTGCTCATCAGTCACTGTGTATAGTGCTCATCAGTCACTGTATATACTGCTCATCAGTCACTGTGTATAGTGCTCATCAGTCACTGTATATAGTGCTCATCAGTCACTGTGTATAGTGCTCATCAGTCACTGTGTATAGTGCTCATCAGTCACTGTATATAGTGCTCATCAGTCATTGTATATACTGCTCATCAGTCACTGTGTATACTGCTCATCAGTCACTGTGTATAGTGCTCATCAGTCACTGTGTATAGTGCTCATCAGTCACTGTATATACTGCTCAACAGTCACTGTATATACTGCTCATCAGTCACTGTATATACTGCTCATCAGTCACTGTATATAGTGCTCATCAGTCACTGTATATACTGCTCATCAGTCACTGTATATACTGCTCATCAGTCACTGTATATAGTGCTCATCAGTCACTGTATATAGTGCTCATCAGTCACTGTATATACTGCTCATCAGTCACTGTATATACTGCTCATCAGTCACTGTATATACTGCTCATCAGTCACTGTGTATAGTGCTCATCAGTCACTGTGTATAGTGCTCATCAGTCACTGTGTATAGTGCTCATCAGTCACTGTATATACTGCTCATCAGTCACTGTATATACTGCTCATCAGTCACTGTATATACTGCTCATCAGTCACTGTATATAGTGCTCATCAGTCACTGTATATAGTGCTCATCAGTCACTGTATATACTGCTCATCAGTCACTGTGTATACTGCTCATCAGTCACTGTATATACTGCTCATCAGTCACTGTATATAGTGCTCATCAGTCACTGTATATAGTGCTCATCAGTCACTGTGTATAGTGCTCATCAGTCACTGTATATACTGCTCATCAGTCACTGTGTATAGTGCTCATCAGTCACTGTATATAGTGCTCATCAGTCACTGTGTATAGTGCTCATCAGTCACTGTGTATACTGCTCATCAGTCACTGTATATACTGCTCATCAGTCACTGTATATACTGCTCATCAGTCACTGTATATACTGCTCATCAGTCACTGTGTATAGTGCTCATCAGTCACTGTATATACTGCTCAACAGTCACTGTATATACTGCTCATCAGTCACTGTATATACTGCTCATCAGTCACTGTATATAGTGCTCATCAGTCACTGTATATACTGCTCATCAGTCACTGTATATACTGCTCATCAGTCACTGTATATAGTGCTCATCAGTCACTGTATATACTGCTCATCAGTCACTGTATATACTGCTCATCAGTCACTGTGTATAGTGCTCATCAGTCACTGTGTATAGTGCTCATCAGTCACTGTGTATAGTGCTCATCAGTCACTGTATATACTGCTCATCAGTCACTGTATATACTGCTCATCAGTCACTGTATATACTGCTCATCAGTCACTGTATATAGTGCTCATCAGTCACTGTATATAGTGCTCATCAGTCACTGTATATAGTGCTCATCAGTCACTGTATATAGTGCTCATCAGTCACTGTATATACTGCTCATCAGTCACTGTATATACTGCTCATCAGTCACTGTATATAGTACTCATCAGTCACTGTATATACTGCTCATCAGTCACTGTATATACTGCTCATCAGTCACTATATATACTGCTCATCAGTCACTGTATATACTGCTCATCAGTCACTGTATATACTGCTCATCAGTCACTGTATATACTGCTCATCAGTCACTATATATACTGCTCATCAGTCACTGTATATAGTGCTCACCAGTCACTGTGTATAGTGCTCATCAGTCACTGTATATAGTGCTCATCAGTCACTGTGTATAGTGCTCATCAGTCACTGTGTATACTGCTCATCAGTCACTGTATATACTGCTCATCAGTCACTGTATATACTGCTCATCAGTCACTGTATATACTGCTCATCAGTCACTGTGTATAGTGCTCATCAGTCACTGTATATACTGCTCATCAGTCACTGTATATACTGCTCATCAGTCACTGTGTATAGTGCTCATCAGTCACTGTATATACTGCTCATCAGTCACTGTATATAGTGCTCATCAGTCACTGTATATAGTGCTCATCAGTCACTGTATATAGTACTCATCAGTCACTGTATATAGTGCTCATCAGTCACTGTATATACTGCTCATCAGTCACTGTATATACTGCTCATCAGTCACTGTATATAGTACTCATCAGTCACTGTATATACTGCTCATCAGTCACTGTGTATACTGCTCATCAGTCACTGTATATAGTGCTCATCAGTCACTGTATATACTGCTCATCAGTCACTGTATATAGTGCTCATCAGTCACTGTATATACTGCTCATCAGTCACTGTATATACTGCTCATCAGTCACTGTATATAGTGCTCATCAGTCACTGTATATAGTGCTCATCAGTCACTGTATATAGTGCTCATCAGTCACTGTATATACTGCTCATCAGTCACTGTATATACTGCTCATCAGTCACTGTGTATAGTGCTCATCAGTCACTGTGTATAGTGCTCATCAGTCACTGTGTATAGTGCTCATCAGTCACTGTATATACTGCTCATCAGTCACTGTATATACTGCTCATCAGTCACTGTATATACTGCTCATCAGTCACTGTGTATACTGCTCATCAGTCACTGTATATACTGCTCATCAGTCACTGTATATAGTGCTCATCAGTCACTGTATATAGTGCTCATCAGTCACTGTATATACTGCTCATCAGTCACTGTGTATACTGCTCATCAGTCACTGTATATACTGCTCATCAGTCACTGTATATAGTGCTCATCAGTCACTGTATATAGTGCTCATCAGTCACTGTGTATAGTGCTCATCAGTCACTGTATATACTGCTCATCAGTCACTGTGTATAGTGCTCATCAGTCACTGTGTATAGTGCTCATCAGTCACTGTGTATAGTGCTCATCAGTCACTGTGTATACTGCTCATCAGTCACTGTATATACTGCTCATCAGTCACTGTATATACTGCTCATCAGTCACTGTATATACTGCTCATCAGTCACTGTGTATAGTGCTCATCAGTCACTGTATATACTGCTCAACAGTCACTGTATATACTGCTCATCAGTCACTGTATATAGTGCTCATCAGTCACTGTATATAGTGCTCATCAGTCACTGTATATACTGCTCATCAGTCACTGTATATACTGCTCATCAGTCACTGTATATAGTGCTCATCAGTCACTGTATATACTGCTCATCAGTCACTGTATATACTGCTCATCAGTCACTGTGTATAGTGCTCATCAGTCACTGTGTATAGTGCTCATCAGTCACTGTGTATAGTGCTCATCAGTCACTGTATATACTGCTCATCAGTCACTGTATATACTGCTCATCAGTCACTGTATATACTGCTCATCAGTCACTGTATATACTGCTCATCAGTCACTGTATATAGTGCTCATCAGTCACTGTATATAGTGCTCATCAGTCACTGTATATAGTGCTCATCAGTCACTGTATATAGTGCTCATCAGTCACTGTATATACTGCTCATCAGTCACTGTATATACTGCTCATCAGTCACTGTATATAGTACTCATCAGTCACTGTATATACTGCTCATCAGTCACTGTATATACTGCTCATCAGTCACTATATATACTGCTCATCAGTCACTGTATATACTGCTCATCAGTCACTGTATATACTGCTCATCAGTCACTGTATATACTGCTCATCAGTCACTATATATACTGCTCATCAGTCACTGTATATAGTGCTCATCAGTCACTGTGTATAGTGCTCATCAGTCACTGTATATAGTGCTCATCAGTCACTGTGTATAGTGCTCATCAGTCACTGTGTATACTGCTCATCAGTCACTGTATATACTGCTCATCAGTCACTGTATATACTGCTCATCAGTCACTGTATATACTGCTCATCAGTCACTGTGTATAGTGCTCATCAGTCACTGTATATACTGCTCATCAGTCACTGTATATACTGCTCATCAGTCACTGTGTATAGTGCTCATCAGTCACTGTATATACTGCTCATCAGTCACTGTATATAGTGCTCATCAGTCACTGTATATAGTGCTCATCAGTCACTGTATATAGTACTCATCAGTCACTGTATATAGTGCTCATCAGTCACTGTATATACTGCTCATCAGTCACTGTATATACTGCTCATCAGTCACTGTATATAGTACTCATCAGTCACTGTATATACTGCTCATCAGTCACTGTGTATACTGCTCATCAGTCACTGTATATAGTGCTCATCAGTCACTGTATATACTGCTCATCAGTCACTGTATATACTGCTCATCAGTCACTGTATATACTGCTCATCAGTCACTGTATATAGTGCTCATCAGTCACTGTATATACTGCTCATCAGTCACTGTATATAGTGCTCATCAGTCACTGTATATACTGCTCATCAGTCACTGTATATAGTGCTCATCAGTCACTGTATATAGTGCTCATCAGTCACTGTATATAGTGCTCATCAGTCACTGTATATAGTTCTCATCAGTCACTGTATATAGTGCTCATCAGTCACTGTATATACTGCTCATCAGTCACTGTATATACTGCTCATCAGTCACTGTATATAGTACTCATCAGTCACTGTATATACTGCTCATCAGTCACTGTATATAGTGCTCATCAGTCACTGTATATAGAGCTCATCAGTCACTGTATATAGTGCTCATCAGTCACTGTATATAGTGCTCATCAGTCACTGTATATAGAGCTCAACAGTCACTGTATATAGTGCTCATCAGTCACTGTGTATAGTGCTCATCAGTCACTGTATATAGTGCTCATCAGTCTCTGTATATACTACTCATCAGTCACTGTATATAGTGCTCATCAGTCACTGTATATACTGCTCATCAGTCACTGTATATACTGCTCATCAGTCACTGTATATACTGCTCATCAGTCACTGTATATAGTGCTCATCAGTCACTGTGTATAGTGCTTATCAGTCACTGTATATAGTGCTCATCAGTCTCTGTATATACTACTCATCAGTCACTGTATATAGTGCTCATCAGTCACTGTATATACTGCTCATCAGTCACTGTATATAGTGCTCATCAGTCACTGTATATACTGCTCATCAGTCACTGTATATAGTGCTCATCAGTCACTGTATATAGTGCTCATCAGTCACTGTATATAGTGCTCATCAGTCACTGTATATAGTGCTCATCAGTCACTGTATATACTGCTCATCAGTCACTGTATATACTGCTCATCAGTCACTGTATATACTGCTCATCAGTCACTGTATATAGTACTCATCAGTCACTGTATATACTGCTCATCAGTCACTGTGTATACTGCTCATCAGTCACTGTATATAGTGCTCATCAGTCACTGTATATACTGCTCATCAGTCACTGTATATACTGCTCATCAGTCACTGTATATACTGCTCATCAGTCACTGTATATACTGCTCATCAGTCACTGTATATAGTGCTCATCAGTCACTGTATATACTGCTCATCAGTCACTGTATATAGTACTCATCAGTCACTGTATATACTGCTCGTCACTGTATATACTGCTCATCAGTCACTGTATATAGTGCTCATCAGTCACTGTATATAGTGCTCATCAGTCACTGTATATACTGCTCATCAGTCACTGTATATGTAGCACCCTGAGGATTCGGCTGCTACAGGGGTATTGCACCTCAACCCAGAGGTGTGATATTCCACTCCCGGGTAAGGATGGAGTGTGGAACTGAGCTCGGTAGGCTGCATGCACTACACACATCCCATTTCCGAGGAGCAGGCCGACGGTACTCCCACTTAGAAATGTGCAGGTACGACCGAGTCTGTTCCTGGCTGGAGTGGGAGGGGGGTGGTACATCCCAAGTAGTGTAGGGGCAGATAGGGGGAGCAGCCTGGGTAAAGATAGGAGCTCATTGGGTGCTGGTCACCTGAGCTCACACATAGAGGGTGTATATAAGGTGGGCACCAACTAAGAACAGGGTCAGTTGCAGAGAGAAAGTCAGCGAGCGGAGGAGAAGAGAGACCCAGAGTGAGAGAGGAGAGAGAGAGACCCAGAGGGGGAAACAGAAGAAAAGGACTCCAAGAACCCAACTTAAATCCCCGGGTGAAGAGTCGGCACAGGGTACCGGAACCCAAGCTGGTGGGGGCAAAAACAAACCCCAGCCAGAGACCGGAGACCGTGGGCAGCGTTTGCCACGGTCACCCACCACATCCACCACGAAGGCATACCACGAGGAGGGTCAGGGAACCCAAGGCCAAGGGTCTCCCAACAGAAGGCCCGAGGGAGCTGGACCTGGGTGGATCAATAGTGGGGACGGCCAGAGAAAGGACAGAAGGAGAGCTCAGGGTCACGCTCCGGACTTATTTGGGGGTTGGCTGGATCCAGAACCTGGTGGACGCAGCACGGCTCGGGAGGTCACTCGAAGCTGGAGTGACCGGAACATCAGCAGTGAGTAAACATCCTAAACTGCATAACCCGACTCTGTCTCTGATTGCCGTCTACACTGCATCACCACAACCCCCATCCTCTGCACCTGATCCCCCTGAGGCTATACCCCACCCGTTGGGGGTTATATCATCACAAGCTGCACCTGCACCATCAGCCTCAGCGGACCCTGCTGCAGCGGCGGCCATAGTGACCGCAACACAACGGGTGGCGTAGTCGACATTAAGAACTTAGTAACATCTGTAGGACTGCCACATACAACTGAGTTTGACACCCTGGGCACGGACCGGGTCACAGCCACTCGGAAGACTACAACCCCCATCTGATCCGGCTCCGGATATTCCCCCTAAAAGAATATGGCCCAGGGGGCGCGTCAACTTTGGCGTAGTCGGCAGGATTACGTGCCCGCAACAACCGGGTACTGCGTGCCTGAAGAAAAGAACGAGTTTACCTCAAAAAGAAGTCTCCTGCCGGTTCCGGAGGGTCCCCGCCATCGGACCCCATCACCAGTCGATTCCCGCCGGTTGTCCGCCATTAACAACTTTTTCCCGCCATCTGCAGAGTTTCCCGCCACTGGGAAGCGATTCCCGCCATTTCCAAAGGTTTCCCGCCTTGGAAGAGCGGACGCCATTATGGGCGTGCCAGAGGGTGGCGAGAGGCCACCTCCCATCGTGGGCCAGGACCGAAAATGGCGCCAAAAGTGGAAACCGCCCCCACCAACAGAGACTGTGATGCTAGAGGTGTCTGTCAGCGTGAAAGAACACCCCCTGGAGCTGACAGTCACCAAGTGGCCCCGGGACCGCCCTCGAAGGGGGAGGAGACGAAAGGAAAGAGCAAAGATGGGTGTCGCTTGGAGCAGTCTGGAGCGAGCGCACCCGGAGGCAAGAAGCCTGGAGAGGAGTAGCAGAGAAGCTCACCCGGAGATGACCAGAGAGCAGAGCAGCACCGGCCCGCTGGCCAGGAGCCTGCTGGAAGAAGAGCAGAGCAGCACCGACCCGTTGGTCAGGAGCCTGCTGGAAACAACGACCCCACTAGGCCTAGTGGAGGTCCTCACACAGCTCCCCCGAGACCGGGAGTGTGCACAGACTGCCCTGGAGGGCCTCGCACGGAGGATGGCCCGGGTACAGCGAGAGACATTGGCGGAGTGGAGCCAAGAGATGGCCCAGCAAACCAAGACCCGGAGCACGCCAGCCAAGATGAGGAGACAGACCGCCTCTGAGGATGGCGCGGGAGGACCCAAGGCCGGAGACGGCGCCGAGAAGGGAGCCGAACGCATGGAGGCAGGTAAAGGGGACGTCTATACCCCAAACCGGGAAACCGCTTACCTGCCCCAGCTCCCCGTCGCAGAGCCCGAAAGTCCCCCTGCTGTGCCCGAAAACGCCATGTCACCGACGCAGACTAGGCCCCAACCGGAAGCCGCCGCCGCGACCCCTGTGACGCCATGCGCACCGACCCCGAGCGTGGCAAAACAGGAAGTAACACCAGCCTGGTCGCAGGGCCTAGAATTCCCGGGCGTCGCATCACCAACAGCGCCCCCTACCTCCGCGGAGCCTCCGGCCTGGCCGCAAGGCCAGGTAGCCCAGGGCGCCGCCGTCCTGACGGTGCCCTTCACCTTCCAGGTGCCCCAGGCCTGGCCGCAAGGCCTGGGCAACCCGGGCGCCACCACCACCGCGCCCGCACCCGTAAAACCAAGGGTGCCGCGTCTGGGAGAGGACTTGTTTGCCCAGCACACGTGGCCGGACGGGCAGCCTTTCATCTGGCCCCAGAGATATTATGAACTGGAGCACCAGAGGAGAGTTGGGGCCATGTGTGCACCCCTGATTCCGGCTCCGAAGCCCGTGATAAGGATCTCGCCCCCGCTTGAAGAGACCCAATTTGAGTGGGACCCCACCGGAGAAGACCTAATGGGGTTCACTCAAGAAACCAGGGCAGCTGCAGCGGAGCGTGCTGAGTGCTGCCGACAGCAGCTCGAGGAGTTTGCGAGGGAGCGGAGAGAGAGGCGGGTCCGGGAGCAACAGGCCCAAGTAAGGAGCGCCGAGCAGAAGAGCCGAACCAGGAGGGACCCCCGTGCAGCGCACAGTCCCCGCACCACCGGGACTGTAATTAAGTTCAACATGCAGCATGGGTGGGGCTTCATCAGAGACCACAACACCCCCGGCGACGTCTTTGTCACGCGCAGAGATGTGGAGTCCCATCTGCCGGAGGGGCACAGAGGTCGTGACCTTTATATCGGGGACGAGGTCACCTTTACCCGGCACAAGTGTGCCAAAGGACCTTACGCCCTCCATGTGCATCGCCTGACAGAGGAGGAGCTGCGATGTGAGGAGGAAGAGCAAGAGGATCCGGACGGGTCTGAAGCTGAGATCCCCAAAGAAGGAGCAGGAGGAAGACGTTGTTGAGTACAGCGGAGTAGGTGCTGTAAATAGTTACCCGATCGGGGTATAAAGAAACTGTTACTGCAAATATAGTCCCCGTTGGGACCAGCTGAGTGAACTGTTTACCCGTTTACCCTTAATCCCACAGGCTGAGGACTGTGAGCAGCCATTCCCTTTCCCTCCTTAACTGGCCGAGGACTGAGAGCGGCCATATCCTTGTATATAGTTGCGCGTCCTAAAGCGCCCCCTACCGGTTTTATAGGAAAACCATTTTTCTAGAAAGACTGTCGCACTTTGCCCGGTCAACAGTTGCACAGTGACCGGAGGAGAAACAAGAGACGACGAGAATGTTTATCTGAAAAGTTTTATATATATATATAATGTTTTATATGTTTTATATGTTTATGAAAAAAATTTTGTATGTTTTTGGTGTTATGTCTTACAGCCCGAGGACGTGCTGTGGTTTACCAGGGGGGAATGTAGCACCCTGAGGATTCGGCTGCTACAGGGGTATTGCACCTCAACCCAGAGGTGTGATATTCCACTCCCGGGTAAGGATGGAGTGTGGAACTGAGCTCGGTAGGCTGCATGCACTACACACATCCCATTTCCGAGGAGCAGGCCAACGGTACTCCCACTTAGAAATGTGCAGGTACGACCGAGTCTGTTCCTGGCTGGAGTGGGAGGGGGGTGGTACATCCCAAGTAGTGTAGGGGCAGATAGGGGGAGCAGCCTGGGTAAAGATAGGAGCTCATTGGGTGCTGGTCACCTGAGCTCACACATAGAGGGTGTATATAAGGTGGGCACCAACTAAGAACAGGGTCAGTTGCAGAGAGAAAGTCAGCGAGCGGAGGAGAAGAGAGACCCAGAGTGAGAGAGGAGAGAGAGAGACCCAGAGGGGGAAACAGAAGAAAAGGACTCCAAGAACCCAACTTAAATCCCCGGGTGAAGAGTCGGCACAGGGTACCGGAACCCAAGCTGGTGGGGGCAAAAACAAACCCCAGCCAGAGACCGGAGACCGTGGGCAGCGTTTGCCACGGTCACCCACCACATCCACCACGAAGGCATACCACGAGGAGGGTCAGGGAACCCAAGGCCAAGGGTCTCCCAACAGAAGGCCCGAGGGAGCTGGACCTGGGTGGATCAATAGTGGGGACGGCCAGAGAAAGGACAGAAGGAGAGCTCAGGGTCACGCTCCGGACTTATTTGGGGGTTGGCTGGATCCAGAACCTGGTGGACGCAGCACGGCTCGGGAGGTCACTCGAAGCTGGAGTGACCGGAACATCAGCAGTGAGTAAACATCCTAAACTGCATAACCCGACTCTGTCTCTGATTGCCGTCTACACTGCATCACCACAACCCCCATCCTCTGCACCTGATCCCCGTGAGGCTATACCCCACCCGTTGGGGGTTATATCATCACAAGCTGCACCTGCACCATCAGCCTCAGCGGACCCTGCTGCAGCGGCGGCCATAGTGACCGCAACACAACGGGTGGCGTAGTCGACATTAAGAACTTAGTAACATCTGTAGGACTGCCACATACAACTGAGTTTGACACCCTGGGCACGGACCGGGTCACAGCCACTCGGAAGACTACAACCCCCATCTGATCCGGCTCCGGATATTCCCCCTAAAAGAATATGGCCCAGGGGGCGCGTCATATATACTGCTCATCAGTCACTGTGTATAGTGCTCATCAGTCACTGTATATAGTACTCATCAGTCACTGTGTATACTGCTCATCAGTCACTGTGTATAGTGCTCATCAGTCACTGTGTATAGTGCTCATCAGTCACTGTATATACTGCTCAACAGTCACTGTATATACTGCTCATCAGTCACTGTATATAGTGCTCATCAGTCACTGTATATACTGCTCATCAGTCACTGTATATAGTGCTCATCAGTCACTGTATATAGTGCTCATCAGTCACTGTATATACTGCTCATCAGTCACTGTATATACTGCTCATCAGTCACTGTATATAGTGCTCATCAGTCACTGTATATAGTGCTCATCAGTCACTGTATATACTGCTCATCAGTCACTGTATATACTGCTCATCAGTCACTGTGTATAGTGCTCATCAGTCACTGTGTATAGTGCTCATCAGTCACTGTATATACTGCTCATCAGTCACTGTATATACTGCTCATCAGTCACTGTATATACTGCTCATCAGTCACTGTGTATACTGCTCATCAGTCACTGTATATACTGCTCATCAGTCACTGTATATAGTGCTCATCAGTCACTGTATATACTGCTCATCAGTCACTGTGTATACTGCTCATCAGTCACTGTATATACTGCTCATCAGTCACTGTATATACTGCTCATCAGTCACTGTGTATAGTGCTCATCAGTCACTGTATATACTGCTCATCAGTCACTGTATATACTGCTCATCAGTCACTGTGTATAGTGCTCATCAGTCACTGTATATAGTGCTCATCAGTCACTGTGTATACTGCTCATCAGTCACTGTGTATACTGCTCATCAGTCACTGTATATACTGCTCATCAGTCACTGTATATACTGCTCATCAGTCACTGTATATACTGCTCATCAGTCACTGTGTATAGTGCTCATCAGTCACTGTATATACTGCTCATCAGTCACTGTATATAGTGCTCATCAGTCACTGTATATAGTGCTCATCAGTCACTGTATATAGTACTCATCAGTCACTGTATATAGTGCTCATCAGTCACTGTATATACTGCTCATCAGTCACTGTATATACTGCTCATCAGTCACTGTATATAGTACTCATCAGTCACTGTATATACTGCTCATCAGTCACTGTGTATACTGCTCATCAGTCACTGTATATACTGCTCATCAGTCACTGTATATACTGCTCATCAGTCACTGTATATACTGCTCATCAGTCACTGTATATACTGCTCATCAGTCACTATATATACTGCTCATCAGTCACTGTATATACTGCTCATCAGTCACTGTATATACTGCTCATCAGTCACTGTATATACTGCTCATCAGTCACTGTATATAGTACTCATCAGTCACTGTATATACTGCTCATCAGTCACTGTATATACTGCTCATCAGTCACTGTATATAGTGCTCATCAGTCACTGTATATACTGCTCATCAGTCACTGTATATAGTGCTCATCAGTCACTGTATATACTGCTCATCAGTCACTGTATATAGTGCTCATCAGTCACTGTATATAGTGCTCATCAGTCACTGTATATAGTGCTCATCAGTCACTGTATATACTGCTCATCAGTCACTGTATATACTGCTCATCAGTCACTGTATATAGTACTCATCAGTCACTGTATATACTGCTCATCAGTCACTGTATATAGTGCTCATCAGTCACTGTATATAGAGCTCATCAGTCACTGTATATAGTGCTCATCAGTCACTGTATATACTGCTCATCAGTCACTGTGTATAGTGCTCATCAGTCACTGTATATAGTGCTCATCAGTCACTGTATATAGTGCTCATCAGTCTCTGTATATACTACTCATCAGTCACTGTATATAGTGCTCATCAGTCACTGTATATACTGCTCATCAGTCACTGTATATAGTGCTCATCAGTCACTGTATATACTGCTCATCAGTCACTGTATATAGTGCTCATCAGTCACTGTATATAGTGCTCATCAGTCACTGTATATACTGCTCATCAGTCACTGTATGTACTGCTCATCAGTCACTGTATATAGTGCTCATCAGTCACTGTATATACTGCTCATCAGTCACTGTATATAGTGCTCATCAGTCACTGTGTATAGTGCTCATCAGTCACTGTATATAGTGCTCATCAGTCTCTGTATATACTACTCATCAGTCACTGTATATAGTGCTCATCAGTTACTGTATATACTGCTCATCAGTCACTGTATATACTGCTCATCAGTCACTGTATATAGTGCTCATCAGTCACTGTATATAGTGCTCATCAGTCACTGTATATAGTGCTCATCAGTCACTGTATATACTGCTCATCAGTCACTGTATGTACTGCTCATCAGTCACTGTATATAGTGCTCATCAGTCACTGTATATAGTGCTCATCAGTCACTGTATATACTGCTCATCAGTCACTGTATATAGTGCTCATCACTCACTGTATATACTGCTCATCAGTCACTGTATATACTGCTCATCAGTCACTGTGTATAGTGCTCATCAGTCACTGTATATAGTGCTCATCAGTCAATGTATATAGTGCTCATCAGTCACTGTATATACTGCTCATCAGTCACTGTGTATAGTGCTCATCAGTCACTGTATATAGTGCTCATCAGTCACTGTATATAGTGCTCATCAGTCACTGTGTATAGTGCTCATCAGTCACTGTATATAGTGCTCATCAGTCACTGTATATAGTGCTCATCAGTCACTGTATATAGTGCTCATCAGCCACTGTGTATACTGCTCATCAGTCACTGTATATAGTGCTCATCAGTCACTGTATATAGTGCTCATCAGTCACTGTATATACTGCTCATCACTCATTGTATATACTGCCCATCAGTCAATGTATATACTGCTCATCAGTCACTGTATATAGTGCTCATCAGTCACTGTATATAGTGCTCATCAGTCACTGTATATAGTGCTCATCAGTCACTGTGTATAGTGCTTATCAGTCACTGTATATAGTACTCATCAGTCACTGTGTATAGTGCTCATCAGTCACTGTGTATAGTGCTCATCAGTCACTGTGTATAGTGCTCATCAGTCACTGTATATAGTGCTCATCAGTCACTGTATATACTGCTCATCAGTCACTGTATATACTGCTCATCAGTCACTGTATACACTGCTCATCAGTCACTGTATACACTGCTCATCAGTCACTGTATATAGTGCTCATCAGTCACTGTATATAGTGCACATCAGTCACTGTATATAGTGCTCATCAGTCACTGTATATACTGCTCATCAGTCACTGTATATACTGCTCATCAGTCACTGTGTATAGTGCTCATCAGTCACTGTATACACTGCTCATCAGTCACTGTATACACTGCTCATCAGTCACTGTATATAGTGCTCATCAGTCACTGTATATACTGCTCATCAATCACTGTATATAGTGCTCATCAGTCACTGTGTATAGTGCTCATCAGTCACTGTATATAGTGCTCATCAGTCACTGTATATAGTGCTCATCAGTCACTGTGTATAGTGCTTATCAGTCACTGTATATAGTGCTCATCAGTCTCTGTATATACTACTCATCAGTCACTGTATATAGTGCTCATCAGTCACTGTATATACTGCTCATCAGTCACTGTATATAGTGCTCATCAGTCACTGTATATAGTGCTCATCAGTCACTGTATATAGTGCTCATCAGTCACTGTATATACTGCTCATCAGTCACTGTATGTACTGCTCATCAGTCACTGTATATAGTGCTCATCAGTCACTGTATATACTGCTCATCAGTCACTGTATATACTGCTCATCAGTCACTGTATATAGTGCTCATCACTCACTGTATATACTGCTCATCAGTCACTGTATATACTGCTCATCAGTCACTGTGTATAGTGCTCATCAGTCACTGTATATAGTGCTCATCAGTCAATGTATATAGTGCTCATCAGTCACTGTATATACTGCTCATCAGTCACTGTGTATAGTGCTCATCAGTCACTGTATATAGTGCTCATCAGTCACTGTATATAGTGCTCATCAGTCACTGTGTATAGTGCTCATCAGTCACTGTATATAGTGCTCATCAGTCACTGTATATAGTGCTCATCAGCCACTGTGTATACTGCTCATCAGCCACTGTGTATACTGCTCATCAGTCACTGTATATAGTGCTCATCAGTCACTGTATATAGTGCTCATCAGTCACTGTATATACTGCTCATCACTCACTGTATATACTGCCCATCAGTCAATGTATATACTGCTCATCAGTCACTGTATATAGTGCTCATCAGTCACTGTATATAGTGCTTATCAGTCACTGTATATAGTGCTCATCAGTCACTGTGTATAGTGCTCATCAGTCACTGTATATAGTACTCATCAGTCACTGTGTATAGTGCTCATCAGTCACTGTGTATAGTGCTCATCAGTCACTGTGTATAGTGCTCATCAGTCACTGTGTATAGTGCTCATCAGTCACTGTATATAGTGCTCATCAGTCACTGTATATACTGCTCATCAGTCACTGTATACACTGCTCATCAGTCACTGTATACACTGCTCATCAGTCACTGTATATAGTGCTCATCAGTCACTGTATATAGTGCACATCAGTCACTGTATATAGTGCTCATCAGTCACTGTATATACTGCTCATCAGTCACTGTATATACTGCTCATCAGTCACTGTGTATAGTGCTCATCAGTCACTGTATACACTGCTCATCAGTCACTGTATACACTGCTCATCAGTCACTGTATATAGTGCTCATCAGTCACTGTATATACTGCTCATCAATCACTGTATATAGTGCTCATCAGTCACTGTGTATAGTGCTCATCAGTCACTGTATATAGTGCTCATCAGTCACTGTATACACTGCTCATCAGTCACTGTATATACTGCTCATCAGTCACTGTATATAGTGCTCATCAGTCACTGTATATACTGCTCATCAGTCACTGTATATACTGCTCATCAGTCACTGTATATAGTTCTCATCAGTCACTGTGTATACTGCTCATCAGTCACTGTATATAGTGCTCATCAGTCACTGTATATAGTGCTCATCAGTCACTGTATATAGTGCTCATCAGTCACTGTATACACTGCTCATCAGTCACTGTATATAGCGCTCATCAGTCACTGTATATAGTGCTCACCAGTCACTGTATATAGTGCTCATCTGTCACTGTATATAGTGCTCATCAGTCACTGTATATAGCGCTCATCAGTCACTGTGTATAGTGCTCATCAGTCACTGTGTATAGTGCTCATCAGTCACTGTATATAGCGCTCATCAGTCACTGTATATAGCGCTCATCAGTCACTGTATATAGTGCTCATCAGTCACTGTATATAGTGCTCATCAGTCACTGTATATAGTGCTCATCAGTGACTGTATATAGCGCTCATCAGTCACTGTATATACCGCTCATCAGTCACTGTATATAGTGCTCATCAGTCACTGTATATACTGCTCATCAGTCACTGTATATAGTGCTCATCAGTCACTGTATATAGTGCTCATCAGTCACTCTATATAGTGCTCATCAGTCACTGTATTTACTGCTCATCAATCACTTTATATAGTGCTCATCAGTCACTGTATATAGTGCTCATCAGTCACTGTATATAGTGCTCATCAGTCACTGTATATAGTGCTCATCAGTCACTGTATTTACTGCTCATCAATCACTGTATATAGTGCTCATCAGTCACTGTGTATAGTGCTCATCAGTCACTGTGTATAGTGCTCATCAGTCACTGTATATAGTGCCCATCAGTCACTGTGTATACTGCTCATCAGTCACTGTATATAGTGCTCATCAGTCACTGTATATAGTACTCATCAGTCACTGTATATAGTGCTCACCAGTCACTGTATATACTGCTCATCAGTCACTGTATATAGTGCTCATCAGTCACTGTATATAGTGCTCATCAGTCACTGTATATAGTACTCATCAGTCACTGTATATATTGCTCATAAGTCACTGTATATAGTGCTCATCAGTCACTGTATATAGTGCTCATCAGTGACTGTATATAGCGCTCATCAGTCACTGTATATACCGCTCATCAGTCACTGTATATAGTGCTCATCAGTCACTGTATATACTGCTCATCAGTCACTGTATATAGTGCTCATCAGTCACTGTATATAGTGCCCATCAGTCACTGTGTATACTGCTCATCAGTCACTGTATATAGTGCTCATCAGTCACTGTATATACTGCTCATCAGTCACTGTATATAGTTCTCATCAGTCACTGTATATAGTGCTCATCAGTCACTGTATATACTGCTCATCAGTCACTGTATATAGTACTCATCAGTCACTGTATATACTGCTCATCAGTCACTGTATATACTGCTCATCAGTCACTGTATATAGTGCTCATCAGTCACTGTGTATAGTGCTCATCAGTCACTGTATATAGTGCTCATCAGTCACTGTATATAGTGCTCATCAGTCACTGTATATAGTGCTCATCAGTCACTGTATATAGTGCTCATCAGTCACTGTATATAGTGCTCATCAGTCACTTTGTATAGCGCTCATCAGTCACTGTATATAGTGCTCATCAGTCACTGTATATACTGCTCATCAGTCACTGTGTATAGTGCTCATCAGTCACTGTATATAGTGCTCATCAGTCACTGTATATACTGCTCATCAGCCACTGTATATAGTGCTCATCAGTCACTGTGTATAGTGTTCTTCAGTCACTGTATACAGTGCTCATCAGTCACTGTGTATAGTGCTCATCAGTCACTGTGTATAGTGCTCATCAGTCACTGTATATAGTGCTCTTCAGTCACTGTATACAGTGCTCATCAGTCACTGTGTATAGTGCTCATCAGTCACTGTGTATACTGCTCATCAGTCACTGTATATAGTGCTCATCAGTCACTGTATATACTGCTCATCATTCACTGTATATATTGCTCATCAGTCACTATATATACTACTCATCAGTCACTGTATATATTGCTCATCAGTCACTGTGTATAGTGCTCATCAGTCACTGTATATAGTGCGCATCAGTCACTGTGTATAGTGCTCATCACTCACTGTATATAGTGCGCATCAGTCTCTGTATATAGTGCACTGTATATAGTGCTCATCAGTTGCTGTGTATAGTGCTCAGCATTCACAGTATGAAGTGCTCATCAGTCACTATATATAGTGCTCATCAGTCGCTGTGTATAGTGCTCATCACTCACTGTGTATAGTGCTCATCAGTCATTGTATATAGTGCTCATTAGTCACTGTATATAGTGCTCATCAGCCACTGTATATACTGCTCATCAGTCACTGTGTATAGTGCTCATCAGTCACTGTATATTGTGCTCATCAGTCACTGTATATTGTGCTCATCAGTCACTGTATATAGTGCTCATCAGTCACTGTATATTGTGCTCATCAGTCACTGTATATAGTGCTCATCAATCACTGTATAAAGTGCTCATCAGTCACTTTGTATAGTGCTCATCAGTCACTGTATATAGTGCTCATCAGTCACTGTATATAGTGCTCATCAGTCACTGTGTATAGTGCTCATCAGTCACTGGTATAGTGTTCATCAGTCACTGTATATACTGCTCATCAGTCACTGTGTATAGTGCTCATCAGTCACTGTATATAGTGCTCATCAGTCACTGTGTATAGTGCTCATCAGTCACTGTATATAGTGCTCATCAGCCACTGTATATACTGCTCATCAGTCACTGTGTATAGTGCTCATCAGTCACTGTATATACTGCTCAACAGTCACTGTATATAGTGCTCATCAGTCACTGTATATACTGCTCATCAGTCACTGTATATAGTGCTCATCAGTCACTGTATATACTGCTCATCAGTCACTGTATATAGTGCTCATCAGTCACTGTGTATAGTGCTCATCAGTCACTGTATATAGTGCTCATCAGTCTCTGTATATACTACTCATCAGTCACTGTATATAGTGCTCATCAGTCACTATATATACTGCTCATCAGTCACTGTATATAGTGCTCATCAGTCACTGTATATAGTGCTCATCAGTCACTGTATATACTGCTCATCAGTCACTGTATGTACTGCTCATCAGTCACTGTATATAGTGCTCATCAGTCACTGTATATAGTGCTCATCAGTCACTGTATATACTGCTCATCAGTCACTGTATGTACTGCTCATCAGTCACTGTATATAGTGCTCATCAGTCACTGTATATAGTGCTCATCAGTCACTGTATATACTGCTCATCACTCACTGTATATACTGCTCATCAGTCACTGTATATACTGCTCATCAGTCACTGTATATAGTGCTCATCACTCACTGTATATACTGCTCATCAGTCACTTTATATACTGCTCATCAGTCACTGTATACACTGCTCATCAGTCACTGTGTATAGTGCTCATCAGTCACTGTATATAGTGCTCATCAGTCAATGTATATAGTGCTCATCAGTCACTGTATATACTGCTCATCAGTCATTGTGTATAGTGCTCATCAGTCACTGTATATAGTGCTCATCAGTCACTGTATATAGTGCTCATCAGTCACTGTGTATAGTGCTCATCAGTCACTGTATATAGTGCTCATCAGTCACTGTATATAGTGCTCATCAGTCACTGTATATACTGCTCATCAGTCACTGTATATAGTGCTCATCAGTCACTGTATATAGTGCTCATCAGCCACTGTGTATACTGCTCATCAGCCACTGTGTATACTGCTCATCAGTCACTGTATATAGTGCTCATCAGTCACTGTATATACTGCTCATCACTCACTGTATATACTGCCCATCAGTCAATGTATATGACGCGCCCCCTGGGCCATATTCTTTAGGGGAATACCCGGAGCCGGATCAGATGGGGGTTGTAGTCTTCCGAGTGGCTGTGACCCGGTCCGTGCCCAGGGTGTCAAACTCAGTTGTATGTGGCAGTCCTACAGATGTTATTAGGTTCTTTATTGTCGACTACGCCACCCGTCGTATTGCGGTCACTATGGCCGCCGCTGCAGCAGGGTCCGCTGAGGCTGATGGTGTAGGTGCAGCTTGTGATGGTATAACCCCCAACGGGTGGGGTATAGCCTCAGGGGGTCAGGTGCAGAGGATGGGGGTTGTGGTGGTGCAGCATAGGTGTTAAAGGAAGACAGAGTCGGGTTATGCAGTTAAGGGTATTTACTCACTGCTGATGTTCCGGTCACTCCAGCTTCAAGTGACCTCCCGAGCCGTGCTGCATCCACCAGGTCCTGGATCCAGCCAACCCCCAAGCGAGTCCGGAGCGTGACCCTGAGCTCTCCTTCTGTCCTTTCTCTGGCCGTCCCCACTAGTGATCCACCCAGGTCCAGCTCCCTCGGGCCTTCTGTTGGGAGACCCTTGGCCTTGGGTTCCCTGACCCTCCACGTGGTATGCCTTCGTGGTGGATGTGGTGGGTGGCCGTGGCAGACGCTGCCCACGGCCTCCGGTCTCTGGCTGGGGTGTGTTTTTGCCCCCACCAGCTTGGGTTCCGGTACCCTGATGCCGACTCTTCACCCGTGGATTGGATTTGGGTTCTTAGAGTCCTTTCTTCTGTTTCCCCCTCTGGGTCTCTCTTTCTTCTCCTCTCTCACTCTGGCTCAGGCTGCTCTGCTCCTCTGCTTCTTACTTCTCTGCAAAGACTGACTGACTGACCCTGTTCTTTGATGGTGCCCACCTTATATACACCCTCTATGTGTGAGCTCAGGTGACCAGCACCCAATGAGCTCCTATCTTTACCCAGGCTGCTCCCCCTATCTGCCCCTACACTACTTGGGATGTACCACCCCCCTCCCACTCCAGCCAGGAACAGTCTCGGTCGTACCTGCACATTTCTAAGTGGGAGTACCGTCGGTCTGCTCCTCGGAAATGGGATGTGTGTAGTGCATGCAGCCTACCGAGCTCAGATCCACACTCCATCCTTACCCGGGAGTGGAATATCACACCTCTGGGTTGAGGTGCAATACCCCTGTAGCAGCCGAATCCTCAGGGTGCTACATTCCCCCCTGGTAAATCACAGCACGTCCTCGGGCTGTAAGACATAACACCAAAACATACAAATTTTTGCATAACATATAAAACATATAAAACAATATATATATATATATCAATATAAAACATTCTCGTCGCCTCTGGCTCCTCCTCCGGTCACTGTGCAACGTGTGACCGGGTAAAGTGCGACAGTCTCTCTGGAAAACTGGTTTTCCTATAAAACCGGTAGGGGGCGTTTTAGGACGCGCAACTATATACAGGGGATATGGCCGCTCTCAGTCCTCGGCCAGGTATTAGGGAGGAATGACCGCTCTCAGTCCTCGGTCAGTGGGATTAAGGGAAAAACGGGTAACAGTTCACACTTGCTGGTCCCAACGGGGACTATATTAGCAACTACAGTTTCAGTTTCAGTTTACGGTTTCAGTTTCAGTTTCAGTTTCACGGTTTCAGTTTCAGTTTCAGTTTACGGTTTCAGTTTCAGTTTACGGTGCCCCGACGGGCAACTATATACAGCTTCTGCTTCGCTGTCCTTAGCGACGGCGTCCTCCTGCTCTTGCTTTTTGGTTACCTTTGGCTCTAGTTTCAGACCCGTCCGGGTCCTCTTGTTCTTCCTCCTCACACCGCAGCTCTTCCTCCGTCAGGCGATGCACATGGAGGGCGTAGGGACCTTTGGCACACTTGTGCCGGGTGAAGGTGACCTCGTCCCCGATGTAAAGATCACGACCTCTGTGTCCCTCCGGTAGGTGGGACTCAACGTCTCTCCTGGTTACGAAGACGTCGCCTACGGTGTGGTGGTCTCGGATGAAGCCCCACCCATGCTGCAAGTTAAACTTTATCACAGTCCCGGTGGTGCGGGGACTATGCGCTGCACGGGGGTCTCTCCTGGCCCGGCTTTTCTGCTCCGCGCTCCTTATTTGAGCTTGCTGTTCCCGGACCCGCCTCTCTCTCCGCTCCCTCTCGAAGTCCTCGAGCTGTTGGCGGCAGCACTCAGCACGCTCCGCTGCAGCTGCCCGAGTCTCTTGAGTGAACCCCATAAGATCTTCTCCGGTGGGGTCCCACTCAAACTGCGCTTCCGCTAGCGGGGGCGAGATCCTCTTAACGGGCTTTGGAGCCGGGATCAGGGGTTCATCCAGGGGTCTCTCTCTCCGGAGTCGGGGATGGTGGAACTCCGGTGGCCATATAAATGGCTGCCCATCCGGGCACGTATGCTGGGCGTACAGGTCCTCTCCCAGATGCGGCACTCTTGGTCTTATGGGCGCGGTGGTGGTGGCGCCCGGGTTGCCCGGGCCTTGCGGCCAGGCCTGGGGTATCTGGAAGGTAAAGGGCACCGTAAGGACGGCGGCGCCCTGGGCTACTTGGCCCTGCGACCAGGCCGGGGGCTCCGCGGAGGTAGGGGGCGCTGTTGGTATTGCGGCGCCCGGGGGTACTAGGCCTTGCGACCAGGCTGGTGGTACTTCCTGCTTGGTCACGCTCGGGGTCGAGGCGTGTGACGTCACAGGGGTCGCGGCTCCCGTTTGAGGCCTAGTCTGCGGCGGTGACGTTGCAGCGACGGGCACGGCAGGATAGACTTCGGGCTCTGCGACGGGGAGCTGGGGCAGGTACGCGGTTTCCCGGTTTGGGGTATAGACGTCCCCTTTACCTGCCTCCACTCGTTCGGCTCCCTTCTCGGCGCCGTCTCCGGCCTTCAATCCTCCCGCGCCATCCTCAGAGGCGGTCTGTTTCCTCGTCTCGGGTGGCGTGCTCCGCTGACAGGTCTCGGTCTGCTGGGCCATCTCACGGCTCCACTCCGCCAACGTCTCTCGCTGCACCCGGGCCATCCTCCTTGCGAGGCCCTCCAGAGCGGTCTGTGCACACTCCCGGTCTCGGGGGAGCTGTGCTAGGACCTCCACTAGTCCTAGTGGGGTCGTTGTTTCCAGCAGGCTCCTGACCAACGGGTCGGTGCTGCTCTGCTCTCCCTCCTCTGTTTCTAGCAGGCTCCTGGCCAACGGGCCGGTGCTGCTCTGCTTTCTCGCCATCTCCGGGTAAGCTCCTCCGATATTCTTCTCCAGGCTTCTTGCCTCCGGGTGCGCTCGCTCTAGACTGCTCCAGGCGGCACCCATCTTTGTTCTCTCCTTTCGTCTCCTCCCACCTCGAGGGCGGTCCCGGGACCACTTGGTGACTGTCAGCTCCAGGGGCAGTTCTTTCACGCTGACAGACACCTCTAGCATCACAGTCTCTGTTGGTGGGGGCGGTTTCCACTTTTGGCGCCATTTTCGGTCCTGGCCCACGATGGGAGGTGGCCTCTTGCCATCCTCTGGCACGCCCATAATGGCGTCCGCTCCCCCAAGGCGGGAAATCTTCGGAAATGGCGGGAATCGTCTCCCAGTGGCGGGAAACTCTGCAGATGGCGGGAAAAAGCTGTTAATGGCGGACAACCGGCGGGAATCGACCTGTGATGGAGTCCGATGGCGGGACCCTCCGGAACCGGCAAGAGACTTCTTTTTGAGGTAAACTTGTTCTTTTCTTCAGGCACGCAGTACCCGGGTGTTGCGGGCACGTAATCCTGCCGACTACGCCAAAGTTGACGCGCCCCCTGGGCCATATTCTTTAGGGGAATACCCGGAGCCGGATCAGATGGGGGTTGTAGTCTTCCGAGTGGCTGTGACCCGGTCCGTGCCCAGGGTGTCAAACTCAGTTGTATGTGGCAGTCCTACAGATGTTATTAAGTTCTTTATTGTCGACTACGCCACCCGTCGTATTGCGGTCACTATGGCCGCCGCTGCAGCAGGGTCCGCTGAGGCTGATGGTGTAGGTGCAGCTTGTGATGGTATAACCCCCAACGGGTGGGGTATAGCCTCAGGGGGTCAGGTGCAGAGGATGGGGGTTGTGGTGGTGCAGCATAGGTGTTAAAGGAAGACAGAGTCGGGTTATGCAGTTAAGGGTATTTACTCACTGCTGATGTTCCGGTCACTCCAGCTTCAAGTGACCTCCCGAGCCGTGCTGCATCCACCAGGTCCTGGATCCAGCCAACCCCCAAGCGAGTCCGGAGCGTGACCCTGAGCTCTCCTTCTGTCCTTTCTCTGGCCGTCCCCACTAGTGATCCACCCAGGTCCAGCTCCCTCGGGCCTTCTGTTGGGAGACCCTTGGCCTTGGGTTCCCTGACCCTCCACGTGGTATGCCTTCGTGGTGGATGTGGTGGGTGGCCGTGGCAGACGCTGCCCACGGCCTCCGGTCTCTGGCTGGGGTGTGTTTTTGCCCCCACCAGCTTGGGTTCCGGTACCCTGATGCCGACTCTTCACCCGTGGATTGGATTTGGGTTCTTAGAGTCCTTTCTTCTGTTTCCCCCTCTGGGTCTCTCTTTCTTCTCCTCTCTCACTCTGGCTCAGGCTGCTCTGCTCCTCTGCTTCTTACTTCTCTGCAAAGACTGACTGACTGACCCTGTTCTTTGATGGTGCCCACCTTATATACACCCTCTATGTGTGAGCTCAGGTGACCAGCACCCAATGAGCTCCTATCTTTACCCAGGCTGCTCCCCCTATCTGCCCCTACACTACTTGGGATGTACCACCCCCCTCCCACTCCAGCCAGGAACAGACTCGGTCGTACCTGCACATTTCTAAGTGGGAGTACCGTCGGTCTGCTCCTCGGAAATGGGATGTGTGTAGTGCATGCAGCCTACCGAGCTCAGATCCACACTCCATCCTTACCCGGGAGTGGAATATCACACCTCTGGGTTGAGGTGCAATACCCCTGTAGCAGCCGAATCCTCAGGGTGCTACATATATACTGCTCATCAGTCACTGTATACACTGCTCATCAGTCACTGTATATAGTGCTCATCAGTCACTGTATATAGTGCTCATCAGTCACTGTATATAGTGCTCATCAGTCACTGTATATACTGCTCATCAGTCACTGTGTATAGTGCTCATCAGTCACTGTATATAGTGCTCATCAGTCACTGTGTATAGTGCTCATCAGTCACTGTATATAGTGCTCATCAGTCACTGTATATACTGCTCATCAGTCACTGTATATAGTGCTCATCAGTCACTGTATATAGTGCTCATCAGTCACTGTATATAGTGCTCATCAGTCACTGTATACACTGCTCATCAGTCACTGTATATAGTGCTCATCAGTCACTGTATATAGAGCACATCAGTCACTGTATATAGTGCTCATCAGTCACTGTATATACTGCTCATCAGTCACTGTGTATAGTGCTCATCAATCACTGTATACACTGCTCATCAGTCACTGTATATAGTGCTCATCAGTCACTGTATATACTGCTCATCAGTCACTATATATAGTGCTCATCAGTCACTGTATATAGTGCTCATCAGTCACTGTGTATAGTGCTCATCAGTCACTGTGTATAGTGCTCATCATTCACTATATACACTGCTCATCAGTCACTGTATATAGTGCTCATCAGTCACTGTATATAGTGCTCATCAGTCACTGTATATACTGCTCATGAGTCACTGTATATAGTGCTCATCAGTCACTGTATATACTGCTCATCAGTCACTGTATATAGTGCTCATCAGTCACTGTATATAGTTCTCATCAGTCACTATGTATACTGCTCATCAGTCACTGTATATAGTGCTCATCAGTCACTGTATATAGTGCTCATCAGTCACTGTATATACTGTTCATCAGTCACTGTATATAGTGCTCATCAGTCACTGTATATAGCGCTCATCAGTTACTGTATATAGTGCTCACCAGTCACTGTATATAGTGCTCATCTGTCACTGTATATAGCGCTCATCAGTCACTGTATATAGCGCTCATCAGTCACTGTGTATTGCGCTCATCAGTCACTGTGTATAGCGCTCATCAGTCACTGTATATAGTGCTCATCAGTCACTGTATATAGCGCTCATCAGTCACTGTATATACTGCTCATCAGTCACTGTATATACTGCTCATCAGTCACTGTATATAGTGCTCATCAGTCACTGTATATAGCGCTCATCAGTCACTGTATATAGCGCTCATCAGTCACTGTATATACTGCTCATCAGTCACTGTGTATAGTGCTCATCAGTCACTGTATATACCGCTCATCAGTCACTGTATATAGTGCTCATCAATCACTGTATATACTGCTCATCAGTCACTGTATATAGTGCTCATCAGTCACTGTATATACTGCTCATCAGTCACTGTATATAGTGCTCATCAGTCACTGTATATAGTGCTCATCAGTCACTCTATATAGTGCTCATCAGTCACTGTATTTACTGCTCATCAATCACTTTATATAGTGCTCATCAGTCACTGTATATAGTGCTCATCAGTCACTGTATATAGTGCTCATCAGTCACTGTATATAGTGCTCATCAGTCACTGTATTTACTGCTCATCAATCACTGTATATAGTGCTCATTAGTCACTGTGTATAGTGCTCATCAGTCACTGTGTATAGTGCTCATCAGTCACTGTGTATAGTGCTCATCAGTCACTGTATATAGTGCCCATCAGTCACTGTGTATACTGCTCATCAGTCACTGTATATAGTGCTCATCAGTCACTGTATATAGTACTCATCAGTCACTGTATATAGTGCTCACCAGTCACTGTATATAGTGCTCATCAGTCACTGTATATAGTGCTCATCAGTCACTGTATATAGTGCTCATCAGTCACTGTATATAGTACTCATCAGTCACTGTGTATAGTGCTCATCAGTCACTGTATATAGTGCTCATCAGTCACTGTATTTACTGCTCATCAATCACTGTATATAGTGCTCAT
The DNA here is from genome assembly GCF_046119375.1 of Phyllobates terribilis. Classification (NCBI taxonomy): domain Eukaryota; kingdom Metazoa; phylum Chordata; class Amphibia; order Anura; family Dendrobatidae; genus Phyllobates; species Phyllobates terribilis. Next base: position 5,473,838 of record NW_027362790.1, read on the forward strand.
CAGTCACTGTATATAGTGCCCATCAGTCACTGTGTATACTGCTCATCAGTCACTGTATATAGTGCTCATCAGTCACTGTGTATAGTGCTCATCAGTCACTGTATATAGTGCTCATCAGTCACTGTATATAGTGCTCATCAGTCACTGTATATAGTGCTCATCAGTCACTGTATATACTGCTCATCAGTCACTGTATATACTGCTCATCAGTCACTGTATATAGTGCTCATCAGTCACTGTGTATACTGCTCATCAGTCACTGTATATAGTGCTCATCAGTCACTGTGTATAGTGCTCATCAGTCACTGTATATAGTGCTCATCAGTCACCGTGTATAGTGCTCATCAGTCACTGTGTATAGTGCTCATCAGTCACTGTATATAGTGCTCAACAGTCACTGTATATACTGCTCATCAGTCACTGTATATAGTGCTCATCAGTCACTGTATATACTGCTCATCAGTCACTGTATATAGTGCTCATCAGTCACTGTGTATAGTGCTCATCAGTCACTGTATATTGTGCTCATCAGTCACTGTATATACTGCTCATCAGTCACTGTATTAACTCCTCATCAGTCACTGTATATAGTGCTCATCAGTCACTGTATATACTGCTCATCAGTCACTGTATATAGTGCTCATCAGTCACTGTCTATAGTGCTCATCAGTCACTGTATATAGTGCTCATCAGTCACTGTGTATAGTGCTCATCAGTCACTGTATATAGTGCTCATCAGTCACTGTATATAGTGCTCATCAGTCACTGTGTATAGTGCTCATCAGTCACTGTATATAGTGCTCATCAGTCACTGTATTAACTGCTCATCAGTCACTGTATATAGTGCTCATCAGTCACTGTATATACTGCTCATCAGTCACTGTATATAGTGCTCATCAGTCACTGTGTATAGTGCTCATCAGTCACTGTATATAGTGCTCATCAGTCACTGTGTATAGTGCTCATCAGTCACTGTATATAGTGCTCATCAGTCACTGTATATAGTGCTCATCAGTCACTGTATATAGTGCTCATCAGTCACTGTATATACTGCTCATCAGTCACTGTATATAGTGCTCATCAGTCACTGTGTATACTGCTCATCAGTCACTGTGTATACTGCTCATCAGTCACTGTATATAGTGCTCATCAGTCACTGTATATAGTGCTCATCAGTCACTGTATATAGTGCTCATCAGTCACTGTATATAGTACTCATCAGTCACTGTGTATATTGCTCATCAGTCACTGTATATAGTGCTCATCAGTCACTGTATTTACTGCTCATCAATCACTGTATATAGTGCTCATCAGTCACTGTATATAGTGCCCATCAGTCACTGTATATACTGCTCATCAGTCACTGTATATAGTGCTCATCAGTCACTGTGTATAGTGCTCATCAGTCACTGTATATAGTGCTCATCAGTCACTGTATATAGTGCTCATCAGTCACTGTATATAGTGCTCATCAGTCACTGTATATAGTGCTCATCAGTCACTGTGTATACTGCTCATCAGTCACTGTATATAGTGCTCATCAGTCACTGTGTATAGTGCTCATCAGTCACTGTATATAGTGCTCATCAGTCACTGTGTATAGTGCTCATCAGTCACTGTATATAGTGCTCAACAGTCACTGTATATACTGCTCAACAGTCACTGTATATACTGCTCATCAGTCACTGTATATAGTGCTCATCAGTCACTGTATATAGTGCTCATCAGTCACTGTGTATAGTGCTCATCAGTCACTGTATATTGTGCTCATCAGTCACTGTATGTACTGCTCATCAGTCAGTGTATATACTGCTCATCAGTCACTGTATTAACTGCTCATCAGTCACTGTATATAGTGCTCATCAGTCACTGTATATACTGCTCATCAGTCACTGTATATAGTGCTCATCAGTCACTGCGTATAGTGCTCATCAGTCACTGTATATAGTGCTCATCAGTCACTGTGTATAGTGCTCATCAGTCACTGTATATAGTGCTCATCAGTCACTGTGTATAGTGCTCATCAGTCACTGTATATAGTGCTCATCAGTCACTGTATTAACTGCTCATCAGTCACTGTATATAGTGCTCATCAGTCACTGTATATACTGCTCATCAGTCACTGTATATAGTGCTCATCAGTCACTGTGTATAGTGCTCATCAGTCACTGTATATAGTGCTCATCAGTCACTGTGTATAGTGCTCATCAGTCACTGTATATAGTGCTCATCAGTCACTGTGTATAGTGCTCATCAGTCACTGTATATAGTGCTCATCAGTCACTGTATATAGTGCTCATCAGTCACTGTATATACTGCTCATCAGTCACTGTATATAGTGCTCATCAGTCACTGTATTTACTGCTCATCAATCACTGTATATAGTGCTCATTAGTCACTGTGTATAGTGCTCATCAGTCACTGTGTATAGTGCTCATCAGTCACTGTGTATAGTGCTCATCAGTCACTGTATATAGTGCCCATCAGTCACTGTGTATACTGCTCATCAGTCACTGTATATAGTGCTCATCAGTCACTGTATATAGTACTCATCAGTCACTGTATATAGTGCTCACCAGTCACTGTATATAGTGCTCATCAGTCACTGTATATACTGCTCATCAGTCACTGTATATAGTGCTCATCAGTCACTGTATATAGTACTCATCAGTCACTGTGTATAGTGCTCATCAGTCACTGTATATAGTGCTCATCAGTCACTGTATTTACTGCTCATCAATCACTGTATATAGTGCCCATCAGTCACTGTGTATACTGCTCATCAGTCACTGTATATAGTGCTCATCAGTCACTGTGTATAGTGCTCATCAGTCACTGTATATAGTGCTCATCAGTCACTGTATATACTGCTCATCAGTCACTGTATATAGTGCTCATCAGTCACTGTATATACTGCTCATCAGTCACTGTATATACTGCTCATCAGTCACTGTATATAGTGCTCATCAGTCACTGTGTATACTGCTCATCAGTCACTGTATATAGTGCTCATCAGTCACTGTGTACAGTGCTCATCAGTCACTGTATATAGTGCTCATCAGTCACTGTGTATAGTGCTCATCAGTCACTGTGTATAGTGCTCATCAGTCACTGTATATAGTGCTCAACAGTCACTGTATATACTGCTCATCAGTCACTGTATATAGTGCTCATCAGTCACTGTATATACTGCTCATCAGTCACTGTATATACTGCTCATCAGTCACTGTATATAGTGCTCATCAGTCACTGTGTATACTGCTCATCAGTCACTGTATATAGTGCTCATCAGTCACTGTGTATAGTGCTCATCAGTCACTGTATATAGTGCTCATCAGTCACTGTGTATAGTGCTCATCAGTCACTGTATATAGTGCTCATCAGTCACTGTATATAGTGCTCATCAGTCACTGTGTATAGTGCTCATCAGTCACTGTATATAGTGCTCATCAGTCACTGTATTAACTGCTCATCAGTCACTGTATATAGTGCTCATCAGTCACTGTATATACTGCTCATCAGTCACTGTATATAGTGCTCATCAGTCACTGTGTATAGTGCTCATCAGTCACTGTATATAGTGCTCATCAGTCACTGTGTATAGTGCTCATCAGTCACTGTATATAGTGCTCATCAGTCACTGTGTTTACTGCTCATCAGTCACTGTATATACTGCTCATCAGTCACTGTATATAGTGCTCATCAGTCACTGTGTATAGTGCTCATCAGTCACTGTATATAGTGCTCATCAGTCACTGTATATACTGCTCATCAGTCACTGTATATACTGCTCATCAGTCACTGTATATAGTGCTCATCAGTCACTGTGTATACTGCTCATCAGTCACTGTATACAGTGCTCATCAGTCACTGTGTATAGTGCTCATCAGTCACTGTATATAGTGCTCATCAGTCACTGTGTATAGTGCTCATCAGTCACTGTGTATAGTGCTCATCAGTCACTGTATATAGTGCTCAACAGTCACTGTATATACTGCTCATCAGTCACTGTATATAGTGCTCATCAGTCACTGTATATAGTTCTCATCAGTCACTGTATATAGTGCTCATCAGTCACTGTATATAGTGCTCATCAGTCACTGTGTATAGTGCTCATCAGTCACTGTATATTGTGCTCATCAGTCACTGTATATACTGCTCATCAGTCACTGTATATACTGCTCATCAGTCACTGTATTAACTGCTCATCAGTCACTGTATATAGTGCTCATCAGTCACTGTATATACTGCTCATCAGTCACTGTATATACTGCTCATCAGTCACTGTATATACTGCTCATCAGTCACTGCGTATAGTGCTCATCAGTCACTGTGTATAGTGCTCATCAGTCACTGTGTATAGTGCTCATCAGTCACTGTATATAGTGCTCATCAGTCACTGTATATAGTGCTCATCAGTCACTGTATATACTGCTCATCAGTCACTGTATATAGTGCTCATCAGTCACTGTGTATAGTGCTAATCAGTCACTGTATATACTGCTCATCAGTCACTGTATAGTGCTCATCAGTCACTGTGTATAGTCCTCATCAGTCACTGTGTATAGTGCTCATCAGTCACTGTATATACTGCTCATCAGTCACTGTATATACTGCTCATCAGTCACTGTATATAGTGCTCATCATTCACTGTGTATAGTGCTCATCAGTCACTGTGTATACTGCTCAACAGTCACTGTATATAGTGCTCATCAGTCACTGTGTATAGTATTCATCAGTCACTGTGTATACTGCTCATCAGTCACTGTATATACTGCTCATCAGTCACTGTGTATAGTGCTCATCAGTCACTGTATATAGTGCTCATCAGTCACTGTGTATAGTGCTCATCAGTCACTGTGTATAGTGCTCATCAGTCACTGTGTATAGTGCTCATCAGTCACTGTATATAGTGCTCATTAGTCACTGTGTATAGTATTCATCAGTCACTGTGTATACTGCTCATCAGTCACTGTATATACTGCTCATCAGTCACTGTATATACTGCTCATCAGTCACTGTGTATAGTGCTCATCAGTCACTGTATATAGTGCTCATCAGTCACTGTGTATAGTGCTCATCAGTCACTGTGTATAGTGCTCATCAGTCACTGTATATAGTGCTCATCAGTCACTGTGCATAGTGCTCATCAGTCACTGTATATAGTTCTCATCAGTCACTGTGTATACTGCTCATCAGTCACTGTATATAGTGCTCATCTGTCACTGTATATAGTGCTCATCAGTCACTGTATATAGTGCTCATCAGTCACTGTATATAGTGCTCATCAGTCACTGTATATAGTGCTCATCAGTCACTGTATATAGCGCTCATCAGTCACTGTATATAGCGCTCATCAGTCTCTGTATATACTGCTCATCAGTCACTGTATATACCGCTCATCAGTCACTGTATATAGTGCTCATCAGTCACTGTATATAGTGCTCATCAGTCACTGTATATAGTGCTCATCAGTCACTGTATATAGTGCTCATCAGTCACTGTATATAGTGCTCATCAGTCACTGTATTTACTGCTCATCAATCACTGTATATAGTGCTCATTATTCACTGTGTATAGTGCTCATCAGTCACTGTGTATAGTGCTCATCAGTCACTGTGTATACTGCTCATCAGTCACTGTGTATACTGCTCATCAGTCACTGTATATAGTGCTCATCAGTCACTGTATATAGTACTCATCAGTCACTGTATATAGTGCTCACCAGTCACTGTATATAGTGCTCATCAGTCACTGTATATACTGTTCATCAGTCACTGTATATACTGCTCATCAGTCACTGTATATAGTGCTCATCAGTCACTGTATATAGTGCTCATCAGTCACTGTGTATAGTGCTCATCAGTCACTGTATATACTGCTCATCAGTCACTGTATTTACTGCTCATCAATCACTGTATATAGTGCTCATCAGTCACTGTATATAGTGCCCATCAGTCACTGTGTATACTGCTCATCAGTCACTGTATATAGTGCTCATCAGTCACTGTGTATAGTGCTCATCAGTCACTGTATATAGTGCTCATCAGTCACTGTATATACTGCTCATCAGTCACTGTATATAGTGCTCATCAGTCACTGTATATACTGCTCATCAGTCACTGTATATACTGCTCATCAGTCACTGTATATAGTGCTCATCAGTCACTGTGTATACTGCTCATCAGTCACTGTATATAGTGCTCATCAGTCACTGTGTATAGTGCTCATCAGTCACTGTATATAGTGCTCATCAGTCACTGTGTATAGTGCTCATCAGTCACTGTGTATAGTGCTCATCAGTCACTGTATATAGTGCTCAACAGTCACTGTATATACTGCTCATCAGTCACTGTATATAGTGCTCGTCAGTCACTGTATATACTGCTCATCAGTCACTGTGTATAGTGCTCATCAGTCACTGTATATTGTGCTCATCAGTCACTGTATATACTGCTCATCAGTCACTGTATTAACTGCTCATCAGTCACTGTATATAGTGCTCATCAGTCACTGTGTATAGTGCTCATCAGTCACTGTATATAGTGCTCATCAGTGACTGTGTATAGTGCTCATCAGTCACTGTATATAGTGCTCATCAGTCACTGTGTATAGTGCTCATCAGTCACTGTATATAGTGCTCATCAGTCACTGTATATACTGCTCATCAGTCACTGTATATAGTGCTCATCAGTCACTGTATATACTGCTCATCAGTCACTGTATATAGTGCTCATCAGTCACTGTGTATACTGCTCATCAGTCACTGTGTATACTGCTCATCAGTCACTGTATATAGTGCTCATCAGTCACTGTATATAGTGCTCATCAGTCACTGTGTATACTGCTCATCAGTCACTGTGTATACTGCTCATAAGTCACTGTATATTGTGCTCATCAGTCACTGTATATACTGCTCATCAGTCACTGTGTATAGTGCTCATCAGTCACTGTATGTGCTGCTCATCAGTCACTGTATATACTGCTCATCAGTCACTGTATATAGTGCTCATAACTCACTGTGTATAGTGCTAATCAGTCACTGTATATACTGCTCATCAGTCACTGTATAGTGCTCATCAGTCACTGTGTATAGTCCTCATCAGTCACTGTGTATAGTGCTCATCAGTCACTGTATATACTGCTCATCAGTCACTGTATATACTGCTCATCAGTCACTGTATATAGTGCTCATCAGTCACTGTGTATAGTGCTCATCAGTCACTGTGTATACTGCTCATCAGTCACTGTATATAGTGCTCATCAGTCACTGTGTATAGTATTCATCAGTCACTGTGTATACTGCTCATCAGTCACTGTATATACTGCTCATCAGTCACTGTATATACTGCTCATCAGTCACTGTGTATAGTGCTCATCAGTCACTGTATATAGTGCTCATCAGTCACTGTGTATAGTGCTCATCAGTCACTGTGTATAGTGCTCATCAGTCACTGTATATAGTGCTCATCAGTCACTGTGTATAGTGCTCATCAGTCACTGTATATACTGTTCATCAGTCACTGTATATACTGCTCATCAGTCACTGTATATACTGCTCATCAGTCACTGTATATACTGCTCATCAGTCACTGTATATACTGTTCATCAGTCACTGTATATACTGCTCATCAGTCACTGTGTATAGTGCTCATCAGTCACTGTATATAGTGCTCATCAGTCACCGTGAATAGTGCTCATCAGTCACCGTGAATAGTGCTCATCAGTCACCGTATATAGTGCTCATCAGTCACTGTGAATAGTGCTCATCAATCACCGTGAATAGTGCTCATCAGTCACCATATATAGTGCTCATCAGTCACCGTATATAGTGCTCATCAGTCACTGTATATAGTGCTCATCAGTCACTGTGTATAGTGCTCATCAGTCACTGTGTATACTGCTCATCAGTCACTGTGTATACTGCTCATCAGTCACTGTATATAGTGCTCATCAGTCACTGTATATAGTGCTCATCAGCCACTGTATATACGGCTCATCAGTCCCTGTGTATAGTGTTCATCAGTCACTGTGTATAGTGCTCATCAGTCACTGTATATAGTGCTCATCAGTCACTGTATATAGTGCTCATCAGTCACTATATATAGTGCTCATCAGTCACTGTATATAGTGCTCATCAGTCACTGTATATAGTGCTCATCAGTCACTGTATATACTGCTTATCAATCACTGTATATAGTGCTCATCAGTCACTGTATATACTGCTCATCAGTCACTGTGTATAGTGCTCATCAGTCACTGTGTATAGTCCTTATCAGTCACTGTATATAGTGCTCATCATTCACTGTATATACTGCTCATCAGTCACTGTATATAGTGCTCATCAGTCACTGTATATAGTGCTCATCAGTCACTGTATATAGAGCTCATCAGTCACTGTATATAGTGCTCATCAGTCACTGTATATACTGCTCATCAGTCACTGTATATACTGCTCATCCGTCACTGTATATAGTGCTCATCAGCCACTGTATATAGTGCTCATCAGTCACTGTGTATAGTGCTCATCAGTCACTGTATATAGTGCTCATCAGTCACTGTATATAGTGCTCATCAGTCACTGTGATAGTGCTCATCAGTCACTGTGTATAGTGCTCATCAGTCACTGTGTATAGTGCTCATCAGTCACTGTATATAGTGCTCATCAGTCACTGTATATACTGCTCATCACTCACTGTGTATAGTGCTCATCAGTCACTGTATATATTGCTCATCAGTCACTGTGTATAGTGCTTATCAGTCACTGTATATAGTGCGCATGAGTCACTGTGTATAGTGCTCATCACTCACTGTATATAGTGCTTATCAGTCTCTGTATATAGTGCTCATCAGTTGCTGTGTATAGTGCTCAGCATTCACAGTATGAAGTGCTCATCAGTCACTATATATAGTGCTCATCAGTCGCTGTGTATAGTGCTCATCACTCACTGTGTATAGTGCTCATCAGTCATTGTATATAGTGCTCTTTAGTCACTGTATATAGTGCTCATCAGCCACTGTATATACTGCTCATCAGTCACTTTGTATAGTGCTCATCAGTCACTGTTTATAGTGCTCATCAGTCACTGTATATAGTGCTCATCAGTCACTGTATATAGTGCTCATCAGTCACTGTGTATAGTGCTCATCAGTCACTGTGTATAGTGCTCATCAGTCACTGTATATACTGCTCATCAGTCACTGTGTATAGTGCTCATCAGTCACTGTATATAGTGCTCATCAGTCACTGTATATAGTGCTCATCAGCCACTGTATATACTGCTCATCAGTCACTGTGTATAGTGCTCATCAGTCACTGTGTATAGTGCTCATCAGTCACTGTATATTGTGCTCATCAGTCACTGTATATAGTGCTCATCAGTCACTGTGTATAGTGCTCATCAGTCACTGTATATAGTGCTCATCAGTCACTGTGTATAGTGCTCATCAGTCACTGTGTATAGTGCTCATCAGGCACTGTATATATTGCTCATCAGTCACTGTGTATATTGCTCATCAGTCACTGTATATAGTGTTCATCAGTCACTGTATATAGTGCTCATCAGTCACTGTGTGTAGTGCTCATCAGTCACTGTATATACTGCTCATTCGTCACTGTATATAGTGCTCATCAGCCACTGTATATAGTGCTCAGCAGTCACTGTATATAGTGCTCATCAGTCACTGTGTATAGTGCTCATCAGTCACTGTATATAGTGCTCATCAGTCACTGTGTATAGTGCTCATCAGTCACTGTGTATAGTGCTCATCAGTCACTGTGTATAGTGCTCATCAGTCACTGTATATAGTGCTCATCAGTCACTGTGTATAGTGCTCATCAGTCACTGTATATACTGTTCATCAGTCACTGTATATACTGCTCATCAGTCACTGTATATACTGCTCATCAGTCACTGTATATAGTGCTCATCAGTCACTGTATATACTGTTCATCAGTCACTGTATATACTGCTCATCAGTCACTGTATATACTGCTCATCAGTCACTGTATTTAGTGCTCATCAGTCACTGTGTATAGTGTTCATCAGTCACTGTATTCTGTTCATCAGTCACTGTATATACTGCTCATCAGTCACTGTATATACTGCTCATCAGTCACTGTATTTAGTGCTCATCAGTCACTGTGTATAGTGCTCATCAGTCACTGTATATACTGTTCATCAGTCACTGTATATACTGCTCATCAGTCACTGTATATACTGCTCATCAGTCACTGTATTTAGTGCTCATCAGTCACTGTGTATAGTGTTCATCAGTCACTCTGTATAGTGCTCATCAGTCACTGTATATAGTGCTCATCAGTCACTGTATATAGTGCTCATGAGTCACTGTATACAGTGCTCATCAGTCACTGTGTATAGTCCTCATCAGTCACTGTATATAGTGCTCATCAGTTACTGTATATAGTGCTCATCAGTCACTGTATACAGTGCTCATCAGTCACTGTATATAGTTCTCATCAGTCCCTGTGTACAGTGCTCATCAGTCACTGTATATACTGCTCATCAGTCACTGTATATAGTGCTCATCAGTCACTGTGTATAGTGCTCATCAGTCACTGTGTATAGTGCTCATCAGTCACTGTATATAGTGCTCATCAGTCACTGTGTATAGTGCTCATCAGTCACTGTGTATAGTGCTCATCAGCCACTGTGTATAGTGCTCATCAGTCACTGTATATACTGCTCATCAGTCACTGTTTATACTGCTCATCAGTCACTGGATATAGTTCTCATCAGTCACTGTATTTAGTGCTCATCAGTCACTGTGTATAGTGTTCATCAGTCACTGTATATAGTGCTTATCAGTCACTGTGTATAGTGCTCATCAGTCACTGTATATAGTGCTCATCAGTCACCGTGAATAGTGCTCATCAGTCACCGTGAATAGTGCTCATCAGTCACCGTATATAGTGCTCATCAGTCACTGTGAATAGTGCTCATCAATCACCGTGAATAGTGCTCATCAGTCACCATATATAGTGCTCATCAGTCACCGTATATAGTGCTCATCAGTCACTGTATATAGTGCTCATCAGTCACTGTGTATAGTGCTCATCAGTCACTGTGTATATTGCTCATTAGTCACTGTATATACTGCTCATCAGTCACTGTATATAGTGCTCATCAGTCACTGTATATAGTGCTCATCAGCCACTGTATATACGGCTCATCAGTCCCTGTGTATAGTGTTCATCAGTCACTGTGTATAGTGCTCATCAGTCACTGTATATAGTGCTCATCAGTAACTGTATATAGTGCTCATCAGTCACTATATATAGTGCTCATCAGTCACTGTATATAGTGCTCATCAGTCACTGTATATAGTGCTCATCAGTCACTGTATATACTGCTCATCAATCACTGTATATAGTGCTCATCAGTCACTGTATATACTGCTCATCAGTCACTGTGTATAGTGCTCATCAGTCACTGTGTATAGTGCTTATCAGTCACTGTATATAGTGCTCATCATTCACTGTATATAGTGCTCATCAGTCACTGTATATAGTGCTCATCAGTCACTGTATATAGTGCTCATCAGTCACTGTATATAGAGCTCATCAGTCACTGTATATAGTGCTCATCAGTCACTGTATATACTGCTCATCAGTCACTGTATATACTGCTCATCCGTCACTGTATATAGTGCTCATCAGCCACTGTATATAGTGCTCATCAGTCACTGTGTATAGTGCTCATCAGTCACTGTATATAGTGCTCATCAGTCACTGTATATAGTGCTCATCAGTCACTGTGATAGTGCTCATCAGTCACTGTGTATAGTGCTCATCAGTCACTGTGTATAGTGCTCATCAGTCACTGTATATAGTGCTCATCAGTCACTGTATATACTGCTCATCACTCACTGTGTATAGTGCTCATCAGTCACTGTATATATTGCTCATCAGTCACTGTGTATAGTGCTCATCAGTCACTGTATATAGTGCGCATCAGTCACTGTGTATAGTGCTCATCACTCACTGTATATAGTGCTTATCAGTCTCTGTATATAGTGCTCATCAGTTGCTGTGTATAGTGCTCAGCATTCACAGTATGAAGTGCTCATCAGTCACTATATATAGTGCTCATCAGTCGCTGTGTATAGTGCTCATCACTCACTGTGTATAGTGCTCATCAGTCATTGTATATAGTGCTCATTAGTCACTGTATATAGTGCTCATCAGCCACTGTATATACTGCTCATCAGTCACTTTGTATAGTGCTCATCAGTCACTGTTTATAGTGCTCATCAGTCACTGTATATAGTGCTCATCAGTCACTGTATATAGTGCTCATCAGTCACTGTGTATAGTGCTCATCAGTCACTGGTATAGTGCTCATCAGTCACTGTATATACTGCTCATCAGTCACTGTGTATAGTGCTCATCAGTCACTGTGTATAGTGCTCATCAGTCACTGTATATAGTGCTCATCAGTCACTGTGTATAGTGCTCATCAGTCACTGTATATAGTGCTCATCAGCCACTGTATATACTGCTCATCAGTCACTGTGTATAGTGCTCATCAGTCACTGTGTATAGTGCTCATCAGTCACTGTATATTGTGCTCATCAGTCACTGTATATAGTGCTCATCAGTCACTGTGTATAGTGCTCATCAGTCACTGTATATAGTGCTCATCAGTCACTGTGTATAGTGCTCATCAGTCACTGTGTGTAGTGGTCATCAGGCACTGTAAATATTGCTCATCAGTCACTGTGTATATTGCTCATCAGTCACTGTATATAGTGTTCATCAGTCACTGTATAAAGTGCTCATCAGTCACTGTGTATAGTGCTCATCTGTCACTGTATATACTGCTCATCAGTCACTGTATATAGTGCTCATCAGTCACTGTGTGCTCATCAGTCACTGTATATAGTGCTCATCAGTCACTGTGTATAGTGCTCATCAGTCACTGTATATAGTGCTCATCAGTCACTGTATATAGTGCTCATCACTCACTGTATATACTGCTCATCAGTCACTGTATATGGTGCTCATCAGTCACTGTGTATAGTTCTCATCAGTCACTGTATATAGTGCTCATCAGTCACTGTATATAGTGCTCATCAGTCACTGTGTATAGTGCTCATCAGTCACTGTGTATACTGCTCATCAGTCACTGTATATAGTGCTCATCAGTCACTGTATATAGTGCTCATCAGTCACTGTATATACTGCTCATCAGTCCCTGTGTATAGTGCTCATCAGTCCCTGTGTATAGTGCTCATTATTCACTGTATATAGTGCTCATCAGTCACTGTATATAGTGCTCTTCAGTCACTATATATAGTGCTCATCAGTCACTGTATATAGTGCTCATCAGTCACTGTATATAGTGCTCATCAGTCACTGTATATAGAGCTCATCAGTCACTGTATATAGTGCTCATCAGTCACTGTATATACTGCTCATCAGTCACTGTATATACTGCTCATTCGTCACTGTATATAGTGCTCATCAGCCACTGTATATAGTGCTCAGCAGTCACTGTATATAGTGCTCATCAGTCACTGTGTATAGTGCTCATCAGTCACTGTATATAGTGCTCATCAGTCACTGTGTATAGTGCTCATCAGTCACTGTGTATAGTGCTCATCAGTCACTGTGTATAGTGCTCATCAGTCACTGTATATAGTGCTCAGCAGTCACTGTGCATAGTGCTCATCAGTCACTGTATATATTGCTCATCAGTCACTGTGTATAGTGCTCATCAGTCACTGTATATAGTGCGCATCAGTCACTGTGTATAGTGCTCATCACTCACTGTATATAGTGCTTATCAGTCTCTGTATATAGTGCACTGTATATAGTGCTCATCAGTTGCTGTGTATAGTGCTCAGCATTCACAGAATGAAGTGCTCATCAGTCACTATATATAGTGCTCATCAGTCGCTGTGTATAGTGCTCATCACTCACTGTGTATAGTGCTCATCAGTCATTGTATATAGTGCTCATTAGTCACTGTATATAGTGCTCATCAGCCACTGTATATACTGCTCATCAGTCACTGTGTATAGTGCTCATCAGTCACTGTTTATAGTGCTCATCAGTCACTGTATATAGTGCTCATCAGTCGCTGTATATAGTGCTCATCAGTCACTGTGTATAGTGCTCATCAGTCACTGGTATAGTGCTCATCAGTCACTGTATATACTGCTCATCAGTCACTGTGTATAGTGCTCATCAGTCACTGTATATAGTGCTCATCAGTCACTGTGTATAGTGCTCATCAGTCACTGTATATAGTGCTCATCAGCCACTGTATATACTGCTCATCAGTCACTGTGTATAGTGCTCATCAGTCACTGTGTATAGTGCTCATCAGTCACTGTATATAGTGCTCATCAGTCACTGTATATAGTGCTCATCAGTCACTATATATAGTGCTCATCAGTCACTGTATATAGTGCTCATCAGTCACTGTATATAGTGCTCATCAGTCACTGTATATACTGCTCATCAATCACTGTATATAGTGCTCATCAGTCACTGTATATACTGCTCATCAGTCACTGTGTATAGTGCTCATCAGTCACTGTGTATAGTGCTTATCAGTCACTGTATATAGTGCTCATCATTCACTGTATATAGTGCTCATCAGTCACTGTATATAGTGCTCATCAGTCACTGTATATAGTGCTCATCAGTCACTGTATATAGAGCTCATCAGTCACTGTATATAGTGCTCATCAGTCACTGTATATACTGCTCATCAGTCACTGTATATACTGCTCATCCGTCACTGTATATAGTGCTCATCAGCCACTGTATATAGTGCTCATCAGTCACTGTGTATAGTGCTCATCAGTCACTGTATATAGTGCTCATCAGTCACTGTATATAGTGCTCATCAGTCACTGTGATAGTGCTCATCAGTCACTGTGTATAGTGCTCATCAGTCACTGTGTATAGTGCTCATCAGTCACTGTATATAGTGCTCATCAGTCACTGTATATACTGCTCATCACTCACTGTGTATAGTGCTCATCAGTCACTGTATATATTGCTCATCAGTCACTATGTATAGTGCTCATCAGTCACTGTATATAGTGCGCATCAGTCACTGTGTATAGTGCTCATCACTCACTGTATATAGTGCTTATCAGTCTCTGTATATAGTGCTCATCAGTTGCTGTGTATAGTGCTCAGCATTCACAGTATGAAGTGCTCATCAGTCACTATATATAGTGCTCATCAGTCGCTGTGTATAGTGCTCATCACTCACTGTGTATAGTGCTCATCAGTCATTGTATATAGTGCTCATTAGTCACTGTATATAGTGCTCATCAGCCACTGTATATACTGCTCATCAGTCACTTTGTATAGTGCTCATCAGTCACTGTTTATAGTGCTCATCAGTCACTGTATATAGTGCTCATCAGTCACTGTGTATAGTGCTCATCAGTCACTGGTATAGTGCTCATCAGTCACTGTATATACTGCTCATCAGTCACTTTGTATAGTGCTCATCAGTCACTGTATATAGTGCTCATCAGTCACTGTGTATAGTGCTCATCAGTCACTGTATATAGTGCTCATCAGCCACTGTATATACTGCTCATCAGTCACTGTGTATAGTGCTCATCAGTCACTGTGTATAGTGCTCATCAGTCACTGTATATTGTGCTCATCAGTCACTGTATATAGTGCTCATCAGTCACTGTGTATAGTGCTCATCAGTCACTGTATATAGTGCTCATCAGTCACTGTGTATAGTGCTCATCAGTCACTGTGTGTAGTGGTCATCAGGCACTGTAAATATTGCTCATCAGTCACTGTGTATATTGCTCATCAGTCACTGTATATAGTGTTCATCAGTCACTGTATATAGTGCTCATCAGTCACTGTGTATAGTGCTCATCAGTCCCTGTATATACTGCTCATCAGTCACTGTATATAGTGCTCATCAGTCACTGTGTGCTCATCAGTCACTGTATATAGTGCTCATCAGTCACTGTGTATAGTGCTCATCAGTCACTGTATATAGTGCTCATCAGTCACTGTATATAGTGCTCATCACTCACTGTATATACTGCTCATCAGTCACTGTATATGGTGCTCATCAGTCACTGTGTATAGTTCTCATCAGTCACTGTATATACTGCTCATCAGTCACTGTATATACTGCTCATTCGTCACTGTATATAGTGCTCATCAGAAACTGTATATAGTGCTCAGCAGTCACTGTATATAGTGCTCATCAGTCACTGTGTATAGTGCTCATCAGTCACTGTATATAGTGCTCATCAGTCACTGTATATAGTGCTCATCAGTCACTGTGTATAGTGCTCATCAGTCACTGTGTATAGTGCTCATCAGTCACTGTGTATAGTGCTCATCAGTCACTGTATATAGTGCTCAGCAGTCACTGTGCACAGTGCTCATCAGTCACTGTATATATTGCTCATCAGTCACTGTGTATAGTGCTCATCAGTCACTGTATATAGTGCGCATCAGTCACTGTGTATAGTGCTCATCACTCACTGTATATAGTGCTTATCAGTCTCTGTATATAGTGCACTGTATATATTGCTCATCAGTTGCTGTGTATAGTGCTCAGCATTCACAGAATGAAGTGCTCATCAGTCACTATATATAGTGCTCATCAGTCGCTGTGTATAGTGCTCATCACTCACTGTGTATAGTGCTCATCAGTCATTGTATATAGTGCTCATTAGTCACTGTATATAGTGCTCATCAGCCACTGTATATACTGCTCATCAGTCACTGTGTATAGTGCTCATCAGTCACTGTTTATAGTGCTCATCAGTCACTGTATATAGTGCTCATCAGTCGCTGTATATAGTGCTCATCAGTCACTGTGTATAGTGCTCATCAGTCACTGGTATAGTGCTCATCAGTCACTGTATATACTGCTCATCAGTCACTGTGTATAGTGCTCATCAGTCACTGTATATAGTGCTCATCAGTCACTGTGTATAGTGCTCATCAGTCACTGTATATAGTGCTCATCAGCCACTGTATATACTGCTCATCAGTCACTGTGTATAGTGCTCATCAGTCACTGTGTATAGTGCTCATCAGTCATTGTATATTGTGCTCATCAGTCACTGTATATACTGCTCATCAGTCACTGTGTATAGTGCTCATCAGTCACTGTGTATAGTGCTCATCAGTCACTGTATATAGTGCTCATCAGTCACTGTGTATAGTGCTCATCAGTCACTGTGTATAGTGCTCATCAGGCACTGTATATACTGCTCATCAGTCACTGTGTATATTGCTCATCAGTCACTGTATATACTGCTCATCAGTCACTGTATATAGTGCTCATCAGTCACTGTGTATAGTGCTCATCAGTCACTGTATATAGTGCTCATCAGTCACTGTGTATAGTGCTCATCAGTCACTGTGTATAGTGCTCATCAGGCACTGTATATACTGCTCATCAGTCACTGTGTATATTGCTCATCAGTCACTGTATATACTGCTCATCAGTCACTGTATATAGTGCTCATCAGTCACTGTGTGCTCATCAGTCACTGTATATAGTGCTCATCAGTCACTGTGTATAGTGCACATCAGTCACTGTATATAATGCTCATCAGTCACTGTATATAGTGCTCATCAGTCACTGTATATACTGCTCATCAGTCACTGTATATACTGCTCATCAGTCACTGTATATAGTGCTCATCAGTCACTGTATATACTGCTCATCAGTCACTGTATATACTGCTCATCAGTCACTGTGTATACTGCTCATCAGTCACTGTATATAGTGCTCAACAGTCACTGTATATACTGCTCATCAGTCACTGTATATAGTGCTCATCAGTCACTGTATATACTGCTCATCAGTCACTGTGTATAGTGCTCATCAGTCACTGTATATTGTGCTCATCAGTCACTGTATATACTGCTCATCAGTCACTGTATTAACTGCTCATCAGTCACTGTATATAGTGCTCATCAGTCACTGTATATACTGCTCATCAGTCACTGTATATAGTGCTCATCAGTCACTGTGTATAGTGCTCATCAGTCACTGTATATAGTGCTCATCAGTCACTGTGTATAGTGCTCATCAGTCACTGTATATAGTGCTCATCAGTCACTGTGTATAGTGCTCATCAGTCACTGTATATAGTGCTCATCAGTCACTGTATTAACTGCTCATCAGTCACTGTATATAGTGCTCATCAGTCACTGTGTATAGTGCTCATCAGTCACTGTATATAGTGCTCATCAGTCACTGTGTATAGTGCTCATCAGTCACTGTGTATAGTGCTCATCAGTCACTGTATATAGTGCTCATCAGTCACTGTGTATAGTGCTCATCAGTCACTGTATATAGTGCTCATCAGTCACTGTATATACTGCTCATCAGTCACTGTATATAGTGCTTATCAGTCACTGTATATACTGCTCATCAGTCACTGTATATAGTGCTCATCAGTCACTGTGTATACTGCTCATCAGTCACTGTGTATACTGCTCATCAGTCACTGTATATAGTGCTCATCAGTCACTGTATATAGTGCTCATCAGTCACTGTGTATACTGCTCATCAGTCACTGTGTATACTGCTCATCAGTCACTGTGTATACTGCTCATAAGTCACTGTGTATTGTGCTCATCAGTCACTGTATATACTGCTCATCAGTCACTGTGTATAGTGCTCATCAGTCCCTGTATGTGCTGCTCATCAGTCACTGTATATACTGCTCATCAGTCACTGTATATAGTGCTCATAACTCACTGTGTATAGTGCTAATCAGTCACTGTATATACTGCTCATCAGTCACTGTATAGTGCTCATCAGTCACTGTGTATAGTCCTCATCAGTCACTGTGTATAGTCCTCATCAGTCACTGTGTATAGTGCTCATCAGTCACTGTATATACTGCTCATCAGTCACTGTATATACTGCTCATCAGTCACTGTATATAGTGCTCATCAGTCACTGTGTATAGTGCTCATCAGTCACTGTGTATACTGCTCATCAGTCACTGTATATAGTGCTCATCAGTCACTGTGTATAGTATTCATCAGTCACTGTGTATACTGCTCATCAGTCACTGTATATACTGCTCATCAGTCACTGTATATACTGCTCATCAGTCACTGTGTATAGTGCTCATCAGTCACTGTATATAGTGCTCATCAGTCACTGTGTATAGTGCTCATCAGTCACTGTGTATAGTGCTCATCAGTCACTGTGTATAGTGCTCATCAGTCACTGTATATAGTGCTCATCAGTCACTGTGTATAGTGCTCATCAGTCACTGTATATACTGTTCATCATTCACTGTATATACTGCTCATCAGTCACTGTATATACTGCTCATCAGTCACTGTATATAGTGCTCATCAGTCACTGTATATACTGTTCATCAGTCACTGTATATACTGCTCATCAGTCACTGTATATACTGCTCATCAGTCACTGTATTTAGTGCTCATCAGTCACTGTGTATAGTGCTCATCAGTCACTGTATATACTGTTCATCAGTCACTGTATATACTGCTCATCAGTCACTGTATATACTGCTCAACAGTCACTGTATATACTGCTCATCAGTCACTGTATTTAGTGCTCATCAGTCACTGTGTATAGTGTTCATCAGTCACTCTGTATAGTGCTCATCAGTCACTGTATATAGTGCTCATCAGTCACTGTATATAGTGCTCATGAGTCACTGTATACAGTGCTCATCAGTCACTGTATACAGTGCTCATCAGTCACTGTGTATAGTCCTCATCAGTCACTGTATATAGTGCTCATCAGTTACTGTATATAGTGCTCATCAGTCACTGTATACAGTGCTCATCAGTCACTGTATATAGTGCTCATCAGTCACTGTGTACAGTGCTCATCAGTCACTGTATATACTGCTCATCAGTCACTGTATATAGTGCTCATCAGTCACTGTGTATAGTGCTCATTAGTCACTGTGTATAGTGCTCATCAGTCACTGTATATAGTGCTCATCAGTCACTGTGTATAGTGCTCATCAGTCACTGTGTATAGTGCTCATCAGCCACTGTGTATAGTGCTCATCAGTCACTGTATATACTGCTCATCAGTCACTGTATATACTGCTCATCAGTCACTGTATTTAGTGCTCATCAGTCACTGTATTTAGTGCTCATCAGTCACTGTGTATAGTGTTCATCAGTCACTGTATATAGTGCTTATCAGTCACTGTGTATAGTGCTCATCAGTCACTGTATATAGTGCTCATCAGTCACCGTGAATAGTGCTCATCAGTCACCGTGAATAGTGCTCATCAGTCACCGTATATAGTGCTCATCAGTCACTGTGAATAGTGCTCATCAATCACCGTGAATAGTGCTCATCAATCACCGTGAATAGTGCTCATCAGTCACCATATATAGTGCTCATCAGTCACTGTATATAGTGCTCATCAGTCACTGTGTATAGTGCTCATCAGTCACTGTGTATATTGCTCATTAGTCACTGTGTATACTGCTCATCAGTCACTGTATATAGTGCTCATCAGTCACTGTATATAGTGCTCATCAGCCACTGTATATACGGCTCATCAGTCCCTGTGTATAGTGTTCATCAGTCACTGTGTATAGTGCTCATCAGTCACTGTATATAGTGCTCATCAGTCACTGTATATATTGCTCATCAGTCACTATATATAGTGCTCATCAGTCACTGTATATAGTGCTCATCAGTCACTGTATATAGTGCTCATCAGTCACTGTATATACTGCTCATCAATCACTGTATATAGTGCTCATCAGTCACTGTATATACTGCTCATCAGTCACTGTATATACTGCTCATCAGTCACTGTATATAGTGCTCATCAGTCACCGTGAATAGTGCTCATCAGTCACCGTGAATAGTGCTCATCAGTCACCGTATATAGTGCTCATCAGTCACTGTGAATAGTGCTCATCAATCACCGTGAATAGTGCTCATCAGTCACCATATATAGTGCTCATCAGTCACCGTATATAGTGCTCATCAGTCACTGTATATAGTGCTCATCAGTCACTGTGTATAGTGCTCATCAGTCACTGTGTATATTGCTCATCAGTCACTGTGTATACTGCTCATCAGTCACTGTATATAGTGCTCATCAGTCACTGTATATAGTGCTCATCAGCCACTGTATATACGGCTCATCAGTCCCTGTGTATAGTGTTCATCAGTCACTGTGTATAGTGCTCATCAGTCACTGTATATAGTGCTCATCAGTCACTGTATATAGTGCTCATCAGTCACTATATATAGTGCTCATCAGTCACTGTATATAGTGCTCATCAGTCACTGTATATAGTGCTCATCAGTCACTGTATATACTGCTCATCAATCACTGTATATAGTGCTCATCAGTCACTGTATATACTGCTCATCAGTCACTGTGTATAGTGCTCATCAGTCACTGTGTATAGTGCTTATCAGTCACTGTATATAGTGCTCATCATTCACTGTATATACTGCTCATCAGTCACTGTATATAGTGCTCATCAGTCACTGTATATAGTGCTCATCAGTCACTGTATATAGAGCTCATCACTCACTGTATATAGTGCTCATCAGTCACTGTATATACTGCTCATCAGTCACTGTATATACTGCTCATCCGTCACTGTATATAGTGCTCATCAGCCACTGTATATAGTGCTCATCAGTCACTGTGTATAGTGCTCATCAGTCACTGTATATAGTGCTCATCAGTCACTGTATATAGTGCTCATCAGTCACTGTGATAGTGCTCATCAGTCACTGTGTATAGTGCTCATCAGTCACTGTGTATAGTGCTCATCAGTCACTGTGTATAGTGCTCATCAGTCACTGTATATAGTGCTCATCAGTCACTGTATATACTGCTCATCACTCACTGTGTATAGTGCTCATCAGTCACTGTATATATTGCTCATCAGTCACTGTGTATAGTGCTCATCAGTCACTGTATATAGTGCGCATCAGTCACTGTGTATAGTGCTCATCACTCACTGTATATAGTGCTTATCAGTCTCTGTATATAGTGCTCATCAGTTGCTGTGTATAGTGCTCAGCATTCACAGTATGATGTGCTCATCAGTCACTATATATAGTGCTCATCAGTCGCTGTGTATAGTGCTCATCACTCACTGTGTATAGTGCTCATCAGTCATTGTATATAGTGCTCATTAGTCACTGTATATAGTGCTCATCAGCCACTGTATATACTGCTCATCAGTCACTTTGTATAGTGCTCATCAGTCACTGTTTATAGTGCTCATCAGTCACTGTATATAGTGCTCATCAGTCACTGTGTATAGTGCTCATCAGTCACTGGTATAGTGCTCATCAGTCACTGTATATACTGCTCATCAGTCACTGTGTATAGTGCTCATCAGTCACTGTATATAGTGCTCATCAGTCACTGTGTATAGTGCTCATCAGTCACTGTATATAGTGCTCATCAGCCACTGTATATACTGCTCATCAGTCACTGTGTATAGTGCTCATCAGTCACTGTGTATAGTGCTCACCAGTCACTGTATATAGTGCTCATCAGTCACTGTATATAGTGCTCATCAGTCACTGTGTATAGTGCTCATCAGTCACTGTATATAGTGCTCATCAGTCACTGTGTATAGTGCTCATCAGTCACTGTGTATAGTGCTCATCAGGCACTGTATATATTGCTCATCAGTCACTGTGTATATTGCTCATCAGTCACTGTATATAGTGTTCATCAGTCACTGTATATAGTGCTCATCAGTCACTGTGTATAGTGCTCATCAGTCACTGTGTGCTCATCAGTCACTGTATATAGTGCTCATCAGTCACTGTGTATAGTGCTCATCAGTCACTGTATATAGTGCTCATCAGTCACTGTATATAGTGCTCATCACTCACTGTATATACTGCTCATCACTCACTGTATATGGTGCTCATCAGTCACTGTGTATAGTTCTCATCAGTCACTGTATATAGTGCTCATCAGTCACTGTATATAGTGCTCATCAGTCACTGTGTATACTGCTCATCAGTCACTGTGTATACTGCTCATCAGTCACTGTATATAGTGCTCATCAGTCACTGTATATAGTGCTCATCAGTCACTGTATATAGTGCTCATCAGCCACTGTATATACTGCTCATCAGTCCCTGTGTATAGTGCTCATCAGTCACTGTGTATAGTGCTCATCAGTCACTGTATATAGTGCTCATCAGTCACTGTATATAGTGCTCATCAGTCACTGTGTATAGTGCTCATCAGTCACTGTATATAGTGCTCATCAGTCACTGTGTATAGTGCTCATCAGTCACTGTGTATAGTGCTCATCAGGCACTGTATATATTGCTCATCAGTCACTGTGTATATTGCTCATCAGTCACTGTATATAGTGTTCATCAGTCACTGTATATAGTGCTCATCAGTCACTGTGTATAGTGCTCATCAGTCACTGTGTGCTCATCAGTCACTGTATATAGTGCTCATCAGTCACTGTGTATAGTGCTCATCAGTCACTGTATATAGTGCTCATCAGTCACTGTATATAGTGCTCATCACTCACTGTATATACTGCTCATCACTCACTGTATATGGTGCTCATCAGTCACTGTGTATAGTTCTCATCAGTCACTGTATATAGTGCTCATCAGTCACTGTATATAGTGCTCATCAGTCACTGTGTATACTGCTCATCAGTCACTGTGTATACTGCTCATCAGTCACTGTATATAGTGCTCATCAGTCACTGTATATAGTGCTCATCAGTCACTGTATATAGTGCTCATCAGCCACTGTATATACTGCTCATCAGTCCCTGTGTATAGTGCTCATCAGTCACTGTGTATAGTGCTCATCAGTCACTGTATATAGTGCTCATCAGTCACTGTATATAGTGCTCATCAGTCACTATATATAGTGCTCATCAGTCACTGTATATAGTGCTCATCAGTCACTGTATATAGTGCTCATCAGTCAATGTATATAGAGCTCATCAGTCACTGTATATAGTGCTCATCAGTCACTGTATATACTGCTCATCAGTCACTGTATATACTGCTCATTCGTCACTGTATATAGTGCTCATCAGCCACTGTATATAGTGCTCAGCAGTCACTGTATATAGTGCTCATCAGTCACTGTGTATAGTGCTCATCAGTCACTGTATATAGTGCTCATCAGTCACTGTGTATAGTGCTCATCAGTCACTGTGTATAGTGCTCATCATTCACTGTGTATAGTGCTCATCAGTCACTGTATATAGTGCTCATCAGTCACTGTATATAGTGCTCAGCAGTCACTGTGCATAGTGCTCAGCAGTCACTGTATATATTGCTCATCAGTCACTGTGTATAGTGCTCATCAGTCACTGTATATAGTGCGCATCAGTCACTGTGTATAGTGCTCATCACTCACTGTATATAGTGCTTATCAGTCTCTGTATATAGTGCACTGTATATAGTGCTCATCAGTTGCTGTGTATAGTGCTCAACATTCACAGAATGAAGTGCTCATCAGTCACTATATATAGTGCTCATCACTCACTGTGTATATTGCTCATCAGTCATTGTATATAGTGCTCATTAGTCACTGTATATAGTGCTCATCAGCCACTGTATATACTGCTCATCAGTCACTGTGTATAGTGCTCATCAGTCACTGTTTATAGTGCTCATCAGTCACTGTATATAGTGCTCATCAGTCGCTGTATATAGTGCTCATCAGTCACTGTGTATAGTGCTCATCAGTCACTGGTATAGTGCTCATCAGTCACTGTATATACTGCTCATCAGTCACTGTGTATAGTGCTCATCAGTCACTGTATATAGTGCTCATCAGTCACTGTGTATAGTGCTCATCAGTCACTGTATATAGTGCTCATCAGCCACTGTATATACTGCTCATCAGTCACTGTGTATAGTGCTCATCAGTCACTGTGTATAGTGCTCATCAGTCATTGTATATTGTGCTCATCAGTCACTGTATATACTGCTCATCAGTCACTGTGTATAGTGCTCATCAGTCACTGTGTATAGTGCTCATCAGTCACTGTATATAGTGCTCATCAGTCACTGTGTATAGTGCTCATCAGTCACTGTGTATAGTGCTCATCAGGCACTGTATATACTGCTCATCAGTCACTGTGTATATTGCTCATCAGTCACTGTATATACTGCTCATCAGTCACTGTATATAGTGCTCATCAGTCACTGTGTATAGTGCTCATCAGTCACTGTATATAGTGCTCATCAGTCACTGTGTATAGTGCTCATCAGTCACTGTGTATAGTGCTCATCAGTCACTGTGTATAGTGCTCATCAGTCACTGTGTATATTGCTCATCAGTCACTATATATAGTGCTCATCAGTCACTGTGTGCTCATCAGTCACTGTGTGCTCATCAGTCACTGTATATAGTGCTCATCAGTCACTGTGTATAGTGCACATCAGTCACTGTATATAATGCTCTTCAGTCAGTGTATATAGTGCTCATCAGTCACTGTATATAGTGCTCATCAGTCACTGTATATACTGCTCATCAGTCACTGTATATACTGCCCATCAGTCACTGTATATAGTGCTCATTACTCACTGTATATACTGCTCATCAGTCACTGTATATGGTGCTCAGCAGTCACTGTATATAGTGCTCAGCAGTCACTGTGTATAGTGCTCATCAGTCACTGTGTATAGTGCTCATCAGTCACTGTATATAGTGCTCATCAGTCACTGTATATACTGCTCATCAGTCACTGTGTATAGTGCTCATCAGTCACTGTATATAGTGCTCATCAGTCACTGTGTATAGTGCTCATCAGTCACTGTATATGGTGCTCATCAGTCACTGTGTATAGTGCTCATCAGTCACTGTATATACTGCTCATCAGTCACTGTGTATAGTGCTCATCAGTCACTGTATATAGTGCTCATCAGTCACTGTATATAGTGCTCATCAGTCACCGTGTATAGTGCTCATCAGTCATTGTGTATAGTGCACATCAGTCACTGTGTATAGTGCTCATCAGTCACTGTATATAGTGCTCATCAGTCACTGTGTATAGTGCTCATCAGTCACTGTATATAGTGCTCATCAGTCACTGTATATAGTGCTCATCAGTCACTGTATATAGTGCTCATCAGTCACTGTGTATAGTGCACATCAGTCACCGTGTATAGTGCTCATCAGTCACTGTGTATAGTGCACATCAGTCACTGTGTATAGTGCTCATCAGTCACTGTATATAGTGCTCATCAGTCACTGTATATAGTGCTCATCAGTCACCGTGTATAGTGCTCATCAGTCACTGTGTATAGTGCTCATCAGTCACTGTGTATAGTGCTCATCAGTCACTGTGTATAGTGCACATCAGTCACTGTGTATAGTGCTCATCAGTCACTGTATATAGTGCTCATCAGTCACTGTGTATAGTGCTCATCAGTCACTGTGTATAGTGCTCATCAGTCACTGTATATAGTGCTCATCAGTCACTGTATATAGTGCTCATCAGTCACTGTGTATAGTGCTCATCAGTCACTGTATATGGTGCTCATCAGTCACTGTGTATAGTGCTCATCAGTCACTGTATATAGTGCTCATCAGTCACTGTATATAGTGCTCATCAGTCACTGTGTATAGTGCTCATCAGTCACTGTATATAGTGCTCATCAGTCACTGTGTATAGTGCTCATCAGTCACTGTGTATAGTGCTCATCAGTCACTGTATATAGTGCTCATCAGTCACTGTATATACTGCTCATCGGTCACTGTATATAGTGCTCATCAGTCACTGTATATAGTGCTCATCAGTCACTGTGTATAGTGCTCATCAGTCACTGTATATAGTGCTCATCAGTCACTGTATATAGTGCTCATCATTCACTGTATATACTGCTCATCAGTCACTGTGTATAGTGCTCATCAGTCTCTGTGTATAGTGCTCATCAGTCACTGTATATAGAGCTCATCAGTCACTGTGTATACTGCTCATCAGTCACTGTATATAGTGCTCATCACTCACTGTATATAGTGCTCATCAGTCACTGTGTATAGTGCTTAGCAGTCACTGTATATAGTGCTCATCAGTCACTGTATATAGTGCTCATCAGTCACTGTGTATAGTGCTCATCAGTCTCTGTGTATAGTGCTCATCAGTCACTGTATATAGAGCTCATCAGTCACTGTGTATACTGCTCATCAGTCACTGTATATAGAGCTCATCAGTCACTGTGTATAGTGCTCATCAGTCACTGTATATAGTGCTCATCAGTCTCTGTATATAGTGCTCATCAGTCACTGTATATAGTGCTCATCAGTCACTGTATATAGTGCTCATCAGTCACTGTGTATACTGCTCATCAGTCACTGTATATAGTGCTCATCAGTCACTGTGTATAGTGCTCATCAGTCACTGTGTATAGTGCTCATCAGTCACTGTGTATAGTGCTCATCAGTCACTGTATATAGTGCTCATCAGTCACTGTATATAATGCTCATCAGTCACTGTGTATACTGCTCATCAGTCATTGTGTATACTGCTCTTTAGTCACTGTTTATAGTGCTCATTAGTCACTGTGTATAGTGCTCATCAGTCACTGTATATAGTGCTCATCAGTCTCTGTGTATAGTACTCTTCAGTTACTGTGTATACTGCTCATCAGTCACTGTATATAGTGCTCATCAGTCACTGTATATAGTGCTCATCAGTCACTGTATATAATGCTCATCAGTCACTGTGTATACTGCTCATCAGTCACTGTATATAGTGCTCATCAGTCACTGTGTATAGTGCTCATCAGTCACTGTATATAGTGCTCATCAGTCACTGTATATACTGCTCATCAGTCACTGTGTATACTGCTCATCAGTCACTGTGTATACTGCTCATTAGTCACTGTGTATACTGCTCATCAGTCACTGTGAATAGTGCTCATCAGTCACTGTATATAGTGCTCATCAGTCACTGTGTATAGTGTCTCATCAGTCACTGTGTATAGTGCTCATCAGTCACTGTGTATAGTGCTCATCAGTCACTGTGTATAGTGCTCATCAGTCACTGTATATAGTGCTCATCAGTCACTGTATATAGTGCTCATCAGTCACTGTGTATAGTGCTCATCAGTCACTGTGTATAGTGCTCATCAGTCACTGTATATAGTGCTCATCAGTCACTTTATATACTGCTCATCACTCACTGTATATAGTGCTCATCACTCACTGTATATACTGCTCATCAGTCACTGTATATACTGCTCATCAGTCACTGTGTATAGTGCTCATCAGTCACTGTATATAGTGCTCATCAGTCACTGTATATAGTGCTCATCATTCACTGTATGTAGTTCTCATCAGTCACTGTATACTGCTCATCAGTCACTGTGTATACTGCTCATCGGTCACTGTATATAGTGTGCTCATCAGTTACTGTGTATAGTGCTCATCAGTCACTGTGTATAGTGCTCATCAGTCGCTGTATATAGTGCTCATCAGTCGCTGTATATAGTGCTCATCAGTCGCTGTATATAGTGCTCATCAGTCGCTGTATATAGTGCTCATTAGTCGCTGTATATAGTGCTCATCAGTCTCTGTGTATAGTGCTCATCAGTCACTGTATATAGTGCTCATCAGTCATTGTGTATAGTGTTCATCAGTCACTGTGTATAGTGCTCATCAGTCACTGTGTATAGTGCTCATCAGTCACTGTATATAGTGCTCATCAGTCACTGTATATAGTGCTCATCAGTCACTGTGTATAGTGCTCACCAGTCACTGTATATAGTGCTCACCAGTCACTGTATATAGTGCTCATCAGTCACTGTGTATAGTGCTCATCAGTCACTGTATATAGTGCTCATCAATCACTGTATATAGTGCTCATCAGTCACTGTGTATAGTGCTCATCAGTCACTGTATATAGTGCTCATCAATCACTGTATATAGTGCTCATCAGTCACTGTATATAGTGCTCATCAATCACTGTATATAGTGCTCATCAGTCACTGTATAGTGCTCATCAGTCACTGTATATAGTGCTCATCAGTCACTGTATATAGTGCTCATCAGTCACTGTATATAGTGCTCATCAGTCACTGTATATAGAGCTCATCAGTCACTGTATATACTGCTCATCAGCCACTGTATATAGTGCTCCTCAGTCACTGTATATACTTCTCATCAGTCACTGTATATAGTGCTCATCAGTCACTGTGTATAGTGCTCAGCGGTCACTGTATATAGTGCTCATCAGTCACTGTATATACTGCTCATCAGTCACTGTATATAGTGCTCATCAGTCACTGTATATAGTGCTTATCAGCCACTGTATATAGTGCTCATCAGTCACTGTATATACTTCTCATCAGTCACTGAATATAGTGCTCATCAGTCACTGTGTATAGTGCTCATCAGTCACTGTATATAGTGCTCATCAGTCACTGTTTATAGTGCTCATCAGTCACTGTGTATAGTGCTCATCAGTCACTGTATATACTGCTCATCAGCCACTGTATACAGTGCTCATCAGCCACTGTGTATAGTGCTCATCAGTCACTGTATATAGTGCTTATCAGTCACTGTGTATAGTGCTCATCAGTCACTGTGTATAGTGCTCATCAATCACTGTATATAGAGCTCATCAGTCAGTGTGTATAGTGCTCATCACTCACTGTATGTTGTGCTCATCAGTCACTGTGTATAGTGCTCATCAGTCACTGTGTATAGTGCTCATCAGTCACTGTATATAGTACTCATCAGTCACTTTGTATACTGCTCATCAGTCACTGTGTATACTGCTCATTAGTCACTTTATATAGTGCTCATCAGTCACTGTGTATAGTGCTCATCAGTCACTGTATATAGTGCTCATCAGTCTCTGTGTATAGTACTCTTCAGTCACTGTGTATACTGCTCATCCGTCACTGTATATAGTGCTCATCAGTCACTGTGTATAGTGCTCATCAGTAACTGTGTATAGTGCTCATCAGTCACTGTATATAGTGCTCATCAGTCACTGTATATAGTGCTCATCAGTCACTGTATATAGTGCTCATCAGTCACTGTATATAGTGCTCATCAGTCACTGTATATACTGCTCATCAGTCACTGTAAATAGTGCTCATCAGTCACTGTATATAGTGCTTATCAGTCACTGTAGTGTTCATCAGTCACTGTATATAGTGCTCATCACTCACTGTATATAGTGCTGATCAGTCACTGTATATAGTGCATATCAGTCTCTGTATATACTGCTCATCAGTCGCTGTATATAGTGCTCATCAGTCACTGTTTATAGTGCTCATCACTCACTGTGTATAGTGCTCATCAGTCACTGTATATACTGCTCATCAGTCACTGTATATAGTGCTCATCAGCCACTGTGTATAGTGCTCATCAGTCACTGTGTATAGTGCTCATCAGTCACTGTGTATAGTGCTCATCAATCACTGTGTATAGTGCTCATCAGTCACTGTATATAGTGCTCATCAGTCTCTGTGTATAGTACTCTTCAGTCACTGTGTATACTGCTCATCAGT
Source organism: Phyllobates terribilis (assembly GCF_046119375.1). Taxonomy (NCBI): domain Eukaryota; kingdom Metazoa; phylum Chordata; class Amphibia; order Anura; family Dendrobatidae; genus Phyllobates; species Phyllobates terribilis. The sequence continues at coordinate 5,504,347 of NW_027362790.1, forward strand.
CACTGTATATAGTGCTCATCAGTCACTGTGTATAGTGCTCATCAGTCACTGTGTATAGTGCTCATCAGTCACTGTGTATAGTGCTCATCAGTCACTGTATATAGTGCTCATCAGTCACTGTGTATAGTGCTCATCAGTCACTGTGTATAGTGCTCATCAGTCACTGTATATAGTGCTCATCAGTCACTGTGTATAGTCCTCATCAGTCACTGTGTATAGTGCTCATCAGTCACTGTATATACTGCTCATCAGTCACTGTGTATAGTGCTCATCAGTCACTGTATATAGTGCTCATCAGTCACTGTATATAGTGCTCATCAGTCACTGTGTATAGTGCTCATCAGTCACTGTATATAGTGCTCATCAGTCACTGTATATAGTGCTCATCAGTCAGTGTATATAGTGCTCATCAGTCACTGTATATAGTGCTCATCAGTTACTGTGTATAGTGCTCATCAGTCACTCATCAGGCACTGTATATAGTGCTCATCAGTCACTGTATATAGTGCTCATCAGTTACTGTGTATAGTGCTCATCAGTCACTCATCAGGCACTGTATATAGTGCTCATCAGTCACTGTATATAGTGCTCATCAGTTACTGTGTATAGTGCTCATCAGTCACTCATCAGGCACTGTATATAGTGCTCATCAGGCACTGTATATAGTGCTAATTAGTTAATGTATATAGTGCTCATCAGTCACTGTATATAGTGCTCATCAGTCACTGTATATGGTGCTCATCAGTCACTGTGTATAGTGCTCATCAGTCACTGTATATAGTGCTCATCAGTCACTGCATATAGTGCTCATCAGTCAGTGTATATAGTGCTCATCAGTCACTGTATATAGTGCTCATCAATTACTGTGTATAGTCCTCATCAGTCACTGTATATAGTGCTCATCAGTCACTGTGTATAGTGCTCATCAATCACTGTGTATAGTGCTCATCAGTCACTGTATATAGTGCTCATCAGTCTCTGTGTATAGTACTCTTCAGTCACTGTGTATACTGCTCATCAGTCACTGTATATAGTGCTCATCAGTCACTGTGTATAGTGCTCATCAGTCTCTGTGTACAGTGCTCATCAGTCACTGTGTATAGTGCTCATCAGTCACTGTATATAGTGCTCATCAGTCACTGTGTATAGTGCTCATCAGTCACTGTGTATAGTGCTCATCAGTCACTGTATATAGTGCTCATCAGTCACTGTGTATAGTCCTCATCAGTCACTGTGTATAGTGCTCATCAGTCACTGTATATACTGCTCATCAGTCACTGTGTATAGTGCTCATCAGTCACTGTATATAGTGCTCATCAGTCAAGGTATATAGTGCTCATCAGTCACTGTATATGGTGCTCATCAGTCACTGTGTATGGTGCTCATCAGTCACTGTGTATAGTGCTCATCAGTCACTGTATATAGTGCTCATCAGTCACTGTATATAGTGCTCATCAGTCAGTGTATATAGTGCTCATCAGTCACTGTATATAGTGCTCATCAGTTACTGTATATAGTGCTCATCAGTCACTCATCAGGCACTGTATATAGTGCTCATCAGTCACTGTATATAGTGCTCATCAGTCACTGTATGTAGTGCTCATCAGTTACTATGTATAGTGCTCATCAGTCACTCATCAGGCACTGTATATAGTGCTCATCAGTCACTGTATATAGTGCTCATCAGTCAATGTATATAGTGCTCATCAGTCACTGTATATAGTGCTCATCAGTCACTGTATATGGTGCTCATCAGTCACTGTGTATGGTGCTCATCAGTCACTGTATATAGTGCTCATCAGTCAGTGTATATAGTGCTCATCAGTCACTGTATATAGTGCTCATCAATTACTGTGTATAGTCCTCATCAGTCACTCATCAGGCACTGTATATAGTGCTCATCAATCACTGTATATAGTGCTCATCAGTCACTGTATATAGTGCTCATCAGTCACTGTATACAGTGCTCATCAGTCACTGTATATAGTGCTCATCAGTCACAGTGTATAGTGCTCATCAGTCACTGAGTATAGTGCTCATCATTTAATGTATATAGTGCTCATCAGTCACTATATATAGTGTTCATCAGTCACTGTGTATAGTGCTCATCAATCACTGTATATAGTGCTCATCAATCACTGTATATAGTGCTCATCAGTCACTGTGTATAGTGCTCATCAGTCACTGTATATAGTGCTCATCAGTCACTGTATGTTGTGCTCATCAGTCACTGTATATAGTGCTCACCAGTCACTGTATATAGTGCTCATCAGTCACTGTATGTAGTGCTCACCAGTCACTGTATATAGTGCTCACCAGTCACTGTATATAGTGCTCATCAGTCACTGTGTATAGTGCTCATCAGTCACTGTATATAGTGCTCATCAGTCACTGTGTATAGTGCTCATCAGTCACTGTATATAGTGCTCATCAGTCACTGTGTATAGTGCTCATCAGTCACTGTGTATAGTGCTCATCAGTCACTGTATATAGTGCTCAACAGTCTCTATATGGTGCTCAGCAGTCACTGTATATACTGCTCATCATTCACTGTGTATAGTGCTCATCAGTCACTGTATATAGTGCTCATCAGTCACTGTGTATAGTGCTCATCAGTCACTGTGTATAGTGCTCATCAGTCACTGTGTATAGTGCTCATCAGTCACTGTATATAGTGCTCATCAGTCACTGTATATAGTGCTCATCAGTCACTGTGTATAGTGCTCACCAGTCACTGTATATAGTGCTCACCAGTCACTGTATATAGTGCTCATCAGTCACTGTGTATAGTGCTCATCAGTCACTGTATATAGTGCTCATCAATCACTGTATATAGTGCTCATCAGTCACTGTATATAGTGCTCATCAGTCACTGTATATAGTGCTCATCAATCACTGCATATAGTGCTCATCAGTCACTGTATATAGTGCTCATCAATCACTGTATATAGTGCTCATCAGTCACTGTATAGTGCTCATCAGTCACTGTATATACTGCTCATCAGTTACTGTATATAGTGCTCATCAGTCACTGTATATAGTGCTTATCAGCCACTGTATATAGTGCTCATCAGTCACTGTATATACTTCTCATCAGTCACTGAATATAGTGCTCATCAGTCACTGTGTATAGTGCTCATCAGTCACTGTATATAGTGCTCATCAGTCACTGTTTATAGTGCTCATCAGTCACTGTGTATAGTGCTCATCAGTCACTGTATATACTGCTCATCAGCCACTGTATACAGTGCTCATCAGCCACTGTGTATAGTGCTCATCAGTCACTGTATATAGTGCTCATCAGTCACTGTATATAGTGCTCATCAGTCACTGTATATACTGCTCATCAGTCACTGTAAATAGTGCTCATCAGTCACTGTATATAGTGCTCATCAGTCACTGTAGTGTTCATCACTCACTGTATATAGTGCTCATCACTCACTGTATATAGTGCTGATCAGTCACTGTATATAGTGCATATCAGTCTCTGTATATACTGCTCATCAGTCGCTGTATATAGTGCTCATCAGTCACTGTTTATAGTGCTCATCACTCACTGTGTATAGTGCTCATCAGTCACTGTATATACTGCTCATCAGTCACTGTATATAGTGCTCATCAGCCACTGTGTATAGTGCTCATCAGTCACTGTGTATAGTGCTCATCAGTCACTGTGTATAGTGCTCATCAATCACTGTGTATAGTGCTCATCAGTCATTGTATATAGTGCTCATCAGTCTCTGTGTATAGTACTCTTCAGTCACTGTGTATACTGCTCATCAGTCACTGTATATAGTGCTCATCAGTCACTGTGTATAGTGCTCATCAGTCACTGTGTATAGTGCTCATCAGTCACTGTGTATAGTGCTCATCAGTCACTGTATATAGTGCTCATCAGTCACTGTGTATAGTGCTCATCAGTCACTGTGTATAGTGCTCATCAGTCACTGTATATAGTGCTCATCAGTCACTGTGTATAGTCCTCATCAGTCACTGTGTATAGTGCTCATCAGTCACTGTATATACTGCTCATCAGTCACTGTGTATAGTGCTCATCAGTCACTGTATATAGTGCTCATCAGTCACTGTATATAGTGCTCATCAGTCACTGTATATAGTGCTCATCAGTCAGTGTATATAGTGCTCATCAGTCACTGTATATAGTGCTCATCAGTTACTGTGTATAGTGCTCATCAGTCACTCATCAGGCACTGTATATAGTGCTCATCAGTCACTGTATATAGTGCTCATCAGTTACTGTGTATAGTGCTCATCAGTCACTCATCAGGCACTGTATATAGTGCTCATCAGTCACTGTATATAGTGCTCATCAGTTACTGTGTATAGTGCTCATCAGTCACTCATCAGGCACTGTATATAGTGCTCATCAGGCACTGTATATAGTGCTAATTAGTTAATGTATATAGTGCTCATCAGTCACTGTATATAGTGCTCATCAGTCACTGTATATGGTGCTCATCAGTCACTGTGTATAGTGCTCATCAGTCACTGTATATAGTGCTCATCAGTCACTGCATATAGTGCTCATCAGTCAGTGTATATAGTGCTCATCAGTCACTGTATATAGTGCTCATCAATTACTGTGTATAGTCCTCATCAGTCACTGTATATAGTGCTCATCAGTCACTGTGTATAGTGCTCATCAATCACTGTGTATAGTGCTCATCAGTCACTGTATATAGTGCTCATCAGTCTCTGTGTATAGTACTCTTCAGTCACTGTGTATACTGCTCATCAGTCACTGTATATAGTGCTCATCAGTCACTGTGTATAGTGCTCATCAGTCACTGTGTACAGTGCTCATCAGTCACTGTGTATAGTGCTCATCAGTCACTGTATATAGTGCTCATCAGTCACTGTGTATAGTGCTCATCAGTCACTGTGTATAGTGCTCATCTGTCACTGTATATAGTGCTCATCAGTCACTGTGTATAGTCCTCATCAGTCACTGTGTATAGTGCTCATCAGTCACTGTATATACTGCTCATCAGTCACTGTGTATAGTGCTCATCAGTCACTGTATATAGTGCTCATCAGTCAATGTATATAGTGCTCATCAGTCACTGTATATGGTGCTCATCAGTCACTGTGTATGGTGCTCATCAGTCACTGTGTATAGTGCTCATCAGTCACTGTATATAGTGCTCATCAGTCACTGTATATAGTGCTCATCAGTCAGTGTATATAGTGCTCATCAGTCACTGTATATAGTGCTCATCAGTTACTGTATATAGTGCTCATCAGTCACTCATCAGGCACTGTATATAGTGCTCATCAGTCACTGTATATAGTGCTCATCAGTCACTGTATGTAGTGCTCATCAGTTACTATGTATAGTGCTCATCAGTCACTCATCAGGCACTGTATATAGTGCTCATCAGTCACTGTATATAGTGCTCATCAGTCAATGTATATAGTGCTCATCAGTCACTGTATATAGTGCTCATCAGTCACTGTATATGGTGCTCATCAGTCACTGTGTATGGTGCTCATCAGTCACTGTATATAGTGCTCATCAGTCAGTGTATATAGTGCTCATCAGTCACTGTATATAGTGCTCATCAATTACTGTGTATAGTCCTCATCAGTCACTCATCAGGCACTGTATATAGTGCTCATCAATCACTGTATATAGTGCTCACCAGTCACTGTATATAGTGCTCATCAGTCACTGTGTATAGTGCTCATCAGTCACTGTATATAGTGCTCATCAGTCACTGTGTATAGTGCTCATCAGTCACTGTATATAGTGCTCATCAGTCACTGTGTATAGTGCTCATCAGTCACTGTGTATAGTGCTCATCAGTCACTGTATATAGTGCTCAACAGTCTCTATATGGTGCTCAGCAGTCACTGTATATACTGCTCATCATTCACTGTGTATAGTGCTCATCAGTCACTGTATATAGTGCTCATCAGTCACTGTGTATAGTGCTCATCAGTCACTGTGTATAGTGCTCATCAGTCACTGTGTATAGTGCTCATCAGTCACTGTATATAGTGCTCATCAGTCACTGTATATAGTGCTCATCAGTCACTGTGTATAGTGCTCACCAGTCACTGTATATAGTGCTCACCAGTCACTGTATATAGTGCTCATCAGTCACTGTGTATAGTGCTCATCAGTCACTGTATATAGTGCTCATCAATCACTGTATATAGTGCTCATCAGTCACTGTGTATAGTGCTCATCAGTCACTGTATATAGTGCTCATCAATCACTGCATATAGTGCTCATCAGTCACTGTATATAGTGCTCATCAATCACTGTATATAGTGCTCATCAGTCACTGTATAGTGCTCATCAGTCACTGTATATAGTGCTCATCAGTCACTGTATATAGTGCTCATCAGTCACTGTATATAGAGCTCATCAGTCACTGTATATACTGCTCATCAGCCACTGTATATAGTGCTCCTCAGTCACTGTATATACTTCTCATCAGTCACTGTATATAGTGCTCATCAGTCAATGTGTACAGTGATCAGCGGTCACTGTATATAGTGCTCATCAGTCACTGTATATACTGCTCATCAGTCACTGTATATAGTGCTCATCAGTCACTGTATATAGTGTTTATCAGCCACTGTATATAGTGCTCATCAGTCACTGTATATACTTCTCATCAGTCACTGTATATAGTGCTCATCAGTCATTGTGTATAGTGCTCATCAGTCACTGTGTATAGTGCTCATCAGTCACTGTATATAGTGCTCATCAGTCACTGTATATACTGCTTATCAGTCACTGTGTATACTGCTCATCAGTCACTGTATATGCTGCTCATCAGTCACTGTATTTAGTGCTCATCAGTCACTGTATATAGTGCTCATCAGTCACTGTATATAGTGCTCATCAGTCACTGTATATAGTGCTCATCAGTCACTGTATATAGTGCTCATCAGTCACTGTGTATAGTGCTCATCAGTCACTGTATATAGTGCTCATCAGTCACTGTATATACTGCTCATCAGTCACTGTATATAGTGCTCATCAGTCACTGTAGTGTTCATCAGTCACTGTATATAGTGCTCATCAGTCACTGTATATAGTGCTGATCAGTCACTGTATATAGTGCTCATCAGTCTCTGTATATACTGCTCATCAGTCACTGTATATAGTGCTCATCAGTCACTGTTTATAGTGCTCATCAGTCACTGTGTATAGTGCTCATCAGTCACTGTATATACTGCTCATCAGCCACTGTATACAGTGCTCATCAGCCACTGTGTATAGTGCTCATCAGTCACTGTATATAGTGCTCATCAGTCACTGTGTATAGTGCTCATCAGTCACTGTGTATAGTGCTCATCAATCACTGTATATAGAGCTCATCAGTCAGTGTGTATAGTGCTCATCACTCACTGTATGTAGTGCTCATCAGTCACTGTGTATAGTGCTCATCAGTCACTGTGTATAGTGCTCATCAGTCACTGTGTATAGTGCTCATCAGTCACTGTGTATAGTGCTCATCAGTCACTGTATATAGTACTCATCAGTCACTTTGTATACTGCTCATCAGTCACTGTGTATACTGCTCATTAGTCACTGTATATAGTGCTCATCAGTCACTGTGTATAGTGCTCATCAGTCACTGTATATAGTGCTCATCAGTCTCTGTGTATAGTACTCTACAGTCACTGTGTATACTGCTCATCCGTCACTGTATATAGTGCTCATCAGTCACTGTGTATAGTGCTCATCAGTAACTGTGTATAGTGCTCATCAGTCACTGTATATAGTGCTCATCAGTCACTGTATATACTGCTCATCAGTCACTGTATATAGTGCTCATCAGTCACTGTATATAGTGCTCATCAGTCACTGTATATAGTGCTCATCAGTCACTGTATATAGTGCTCATCAGTCACTGTATATACTGCTCATCAGTCACTGTATATAGTGCTTATCAGTCACTGTAGTGTTCATCAGTCACTGTATATAATGCTCATCAGTCACTGTATATAGTGCTGATCAGTCACTGTATATAGTGCATATCAGTCTCTGTATATACTGCTCATCAGTCGCTGTATATAGTGCTCATCAGTCACTGTTTATAGTGCTCATCACTCACTGTGTATAGTGCTCATCAGTCACTGTATATACTGCTCATCAGTCACTGTATATAGTGCTCATCAGCCACTGTGTATAGTGCTCATCAGTCACTGTGTATAGTGCTCATCAGTCACTGTGTATAGTGCTCATCAATCACTGTGTATAGTGCTCATCAGTCACTGTATATAGTGCTCATCAGTCTCTGTGTATAGTACTCTTCAGTCACTGTGTATACTGCTCATCAGTCACTGTATATAGTGCTCATCAGTCACTGTGTATAGTGCTCATCAGTCACTGTGTATAGTGCTCATCAGTCACTGTGTATAGTTCTCATCAGTCACTGTATATAGTGCTCATCAGTCACTGTGTATAGTGCTCATCAGTCACTGTATATAGTGCTCATCAGTCTCTGTGTATAGTACTCTTCAGTCACTGTGTATACTGCTCATCAGTCACTGTATATAGTGCTCATCAGTCACTGTGTATAGTGCTCATCAGTCACTGTGTATAGTGCTCATCAGTCACTGTGTATAGTTCTCATCAGTCACTGTATATAGTGCTCATCAGTCACTGTGTATAGTGCTCATCAGTCACTGTATATAGTGCTCATCAGTTACTGTGTATAGTGCTCATCAGTCACTCATCAGGCACTGTATATAGTGCTCATCAGTCACTGTATATAGTGCTCATCAGTTACTGTGTATAGTGCTCATCAGTCACTGTATATAGTGCTCATCAGTCTCTGTGTATAGTACTCTTCAGTCACTGTGTATACTGCTCATCAGTCACTGTATATAGTGCTCATCAGTCACTGTGTATAGTGCTCATCAGTCACTGTGTATAGTGCTCATCAGTCACTGTGTATAGTTCTCATCAGTCACTGTGTATAGTCCTCATCAGTCACTGTGTATAGTGCTCATCAGTCACTGTATATAGTGCTCATCAGTCACTGTGTATAGTGCTCATCAGTCACTGTATATAGTGCTCATCAGTCACTGTATATAGTGCTCATCAGTCACTGTATATGGTGCTTATCAGTCACTGTGTATAGTGCTCATCAGTCACTGTATATAGTGCTCATCAGTCACTGTATATAGTGCTCATCAGTCAGTGTATATAGTGCTCATCAGTCACTGTATATAGTGCTCATCAGTTACTGTGTATAGTGCTCATCAGTCACTCATCAGGCACTGTATATAGTGCTCATCAGTCACTGTATATAGTGCTCATCAGTTACTGTGTATAGTGCTCATCAGTCACTCATCAGGCACTGTATATAGTGCTCATCAGTCACTGTATATAGTGCTCATCAGTTACTGTGTATAGTGCTCATCAGTCACTCATCAGGCACTGTATATAGTGCTCATCAGGCACTGTATATAGTGCTAATTAGTTAATGTATATAGTGCTCATCAGTCACTGTATATAGTGCTCATCAGTCACTGTATATGGTGCTCATCAGTCACTGTGTATAGTGCTCATCAGTCACTGTATATAGTGCTCATCAGTCACTGTATATAGTGCTCATCAGTCAGTGTATATAGTGCTCATCAGTCACTGTATATAGTGCTCATCAATTACTGTGTATAGTCCTCATCAGTCACTGTATATAGTGCTCATCAGTCACTGTGTATAGTGCTCATCAATCACTGTGTATAGTGCTCATCAGTCACTGTATATAGTGCTCATCAGTCTCTGTGTATAGTACTCTTCAGTCACTGTGTATACTGCTCATCAGTCACTGTATATAGTGCTCATCAGTCACTGTGTATAGTGCTCATCAGCCACTGTGTACAGTGCTCATCAGTCACTGTGTATAGTGCTCATCAGTCACTGTATATAGTGCTCATCAGTCACTGTGTATAGTGCTCATCAGTCACTGTGTATAGTGCTCATCAGTCACTGTATATAGTGCTCATCAGTCACTGTGTATAGTCCTCATCAGTCACTGTGTATACTGCTCATCAGTCACTGTATATACTGCTCATCAGTCACTGTATATACTGCTCATCAGTCACTGTGTATAGTGCTCATCAGTCACTGTATATAGTGCTCATCAGTCAATGTATATAGTGCTCATCAGTCACTGTATATGGTGCTCATCATTCACTGTGTATGGTGCTCATCAGTCACTGTGTATAGTGCTCATCAGTCACTGTATATAGTGCTCATCAGTCACTGTATATAGTGCTCATCAGTCAGTGTATATAGTGCTCATCAGTCACTGTATATAGTGCTCATCAGTTACTGTATATAGTGCTCATCAGTCACTCATCAGGCACTGTATATAGTGCTCATCAGTCACTGTATATAGTGCTCATCAGTCACTGTATGTAGTGCTCATCAGTTACTATGTATAGTGCTCATCAGTCACTCATCAGGCACTGTATATAGTGCTCATCAGTCACTGTATATAGTGCTCATCAGTCAATGTATATAGTGCTCATCAGTCACTGTATATAGTGCTCATCGGTCACTGTATATGGTGCTCATCAGTCACTGTGTATGGTGCTCATCAGTCACTGTATATAGTGCTCATCAGTCAGTGTATATAGTGCTCATCAGTCACTGCATATAGTGCTCATCAATTACTGTGTATAGTCCTCATCAGTCACTCATCAGGCACTGTATATAGTGCTCATCAATCACTGTATATAGTGCTCATCAGTCACTGTATATAGTGCTCATCAGTCACTGTATATAGTGCTCATCAGTCACTGTATATAGTGCTCATCAGTCACAGTGTATAGTGCTCATCAGTCACTGAGTATAGTGCTCATCATTTAATGTATATAGTGCTCATCAGTCACTATATATAGTGTTCATCAGTCACTGTGTATAGTGCTCATCAATCACTGTATATAGTGCTCATCAATCACTGTATATAGTGCTCATCAGTCACTGTATATAGTGCTCATCAGTCACTGTATGTTGTGCTCATCAGTCACTGTATATAGTGCTCACCAGTCACTGTATATAGTGCTCACCAGTCACTGTATATAGTGCTCACCAGTCACTGTATATAGTGCTCATCAGTCACTGTATATAGTGCTCATCAGTCACTGTGTATAGTGCTCATCAGTCACTGTATATAGTGCTCATCAGTCACTGTGTATAGTGTTCATCAGTCACTGTATATAGTGCTCATCAGTCACTGTGTATAGTGCTCATCAGTCACTGTGTATAGTGCTCATCAGTCACTGTATATAGTGCTCAACAGTCTCTATATGGTGCTCAGCAGTCACTGTATATACTGCTCATCATTCACTGTGTATAGTGCTCATCAGTCACTGTATATAGTGCTCATCAGTCACTGTGTATAGTGCTCATCAGTCACTGTGTATACTGCTCATCAGTCACTGTATATAGTGCTCAGCACTCACTGTATATAGTGCTCATCAGTCACTGTATATAGTGCTCATCAGTCACTGTATATAGTGCTCATCAGTCACTGCATATACTGCTCATTAGTCACTGTGTATAGTGCTCATCAGTCACTGTATATAGTGCTCATCAGTCACTGTATATAGTGCTCACCAGTCACTGTATATACTGCTCACCAGTCACTGTGTATAGTGCTCATCAGTCACTGTATATAGTGCTCATCAGTCACTGTATATAGTGCTCATCAGTCACTGTGTATTGTCCTCATCAGTCACTGTATATAGTGCTCATCAGTCACAGTGTATAGTGCTCATCAGTCACTGTATATAGTACTCAGTCACTGTATATACTGTTCATCAATCACTGTGTATAGTGCTCATCAGTCACTGTATATAGTGCTCATCAGTCTCTGTATATAGTGCTCATCAGTCACTGTGTATAGTGCTCATCAGTCACTGTATATAGTGCTCACCAGTCACTGTATATACTGCTCATCAGTCACTGTGTATAGTGCTCATCAGTCACTGTATATAGTGCTCATCAGTCACTGTATATACTACTCATCAGTCACTGTATATAGTGCTCATCAGTCACTGTATATACTGCTCATCAGTCACTGTATATAGTGCTCATCAGTCACTGTGTATAGTGCTCATCAGTCACTGTATATTGTGCTCATCAGTCACTGTATATAGTACTCATCAGTCACTGTATATAGTGCTCAGATGTTACTGTGTATAGTGCTCATCAGTCACTGTATATAGTGCTCATCAGTCACTGTATATGCTGGTCATCAGTCACTGTATATAGTTCTCATCAGTCACTGTATATAGTGCTCATCAGTCACTGTATATAGTGCTCATCAGTCACTGTGTATAGTGCTCTTCAGTCACTGTGTATAGTGCTCATCAGTTACTGTATATAGTGCTCATCAGTCACTGTATATACTGCTCATCACTCACTGTATATACTGCTCATCAGTCACTGTATATAGTGCTCATCAGTCACTGTGTATAGTTCTCATCAGTCACTGTATATATTGCTCATCAGTCACTGTGTATAGTGCTCATCAGTCACTGTATATATTGCTCATCAGTCACTGTATATAGTGCTCATCAGTCACTGTGTATAGTTCTCATCAGTCACTGTATATATTGCTCATCAGTCACTGTATGTAGTGCTCATCAGTCACTGTGTATAGTTCTCATCAGTCACTGTATATAGTGCTCATCAGTCACTGTGTATAGTGCTCATCAGTCACTGTATATATTGCTCATCAGTCACTGTATATAGTGCTCATCAGTCACTGTGTATAGTTCTCATCAGTCACTGTATATATTGCTCACCAGTCACTGTATATAGTGCTCACCAGTCACTGTATATAGTGCTCATCAGTCACTGTGTATAGTGCTCATCAGTCACTGTGTATAGTGCTCATCAGTCACCTTGTATAGTGCTCATCAGTCACTGTATATAGTGCTCATCAGTCACTGTGTATAGTGCTCATCATTCACTGTATATAGTGCTCATCAGTCACTGTATATACTTCTCATCAGTCACTGTATATAGTGCTCATCAGTCACTGTGTATAGTGCTCATCAGTCACTGTATGTTGTGCTCATCAGTCACTGTGTATAGTGCTCATCAGTCACTGTGTATAGTTCTCATCAGTCACTGTATATACTGCTCATCAGTCACTGTATATACTGCTCATCAGTCACTGTATATAGTTCTCATCAGTCACTGTATATTGTGCTCATCAGTCACTGTATATAGTGCTCATCAGTCACTGTGTATAGTGCTCATCAGTCACTGTGTATAGTGCTCATCAGTCACTTTATATAGTGCCCATCAGTCACTGTATATAGTGTTCTTCAGTCACTGTATATAGTGCTCATTAGTCACTGTGTATAGTGCTCATCAGTCACTGTATATAGTGCTCATCAGTCACTGTATATAGTGCTCATCAGTCACTGTGTATAGTGCTCATCAGTCACTTTATATAGTGCCCATCAGTCACTGTATATAGTGTTCTTCAGTCACTGTATATAGTGCTCATTAGTCACTGTGTATAGTGCTCATCAGTCACTGTATATAGTGCTCATCAGTCACTGTATATAGTGCTCATCAGTCACTGTGTATAGTGCTCTTCAGTTACTGTGTATAGTGCTCATCAGTTACTGTATATAGTGCTCATCAGTCACTGTATATAGTGCTCATCAGTCACTGTGTATAGTGCTCATCAGTCAGTGTATATAGTGCTCATCAGTCACTGTGTATAGTTCTCATCAGTCACTGTATATATTGCTCACCAGTCACTGTATATAATGCTCACCAGTCACTGTATATAGTGCTCATCAGTCACTGTGTATAGTGCTCATCAGTCACTGTGTATAGTGCTCATCAGTCACTTTGTATAGTGCTCATCAGTCACTGTATATAGTGCTCATCAGTCACTGTGTATAGTGCTCATCAGTCACTGTATATAGTGCTCATCAGTCACTGTATATACTTCTCATCAGTCACTGTATATAGTGCTCATCAGTCACTGTGTATAGTGCTCATCAGTCACTGTATGTTGTGCTCATCAGTCACTGTGTATAGTGCTCATCAGTCACTGTGTATAGTTCTCATCAGTCACTGTATATACTGCTCATCAGTCACTGTATATACTGCTCATCAGTCACTGTATATAGTTCTCATCAGTCACTGTATATTGTGCTCATCAGTCACTGTATATAGTGCTCATCAGTCACTGTGTATAGTGCTCATCAGTCACTTTATATAGTGCCCATCAGTCACTGTATATAGTGTTCTTCAGTCACTGTATATAGTGCTCATTAGTCACTGTGTATAGTGCTCATCAGTCACTGTATATAGTGCTCATCAGTCACTGTATATAGTGCTCATCAGTCACTGTGTATAGTGCTCTTCAGTCACTGTGTATAGTGCTCATCAGTTACTGTATATAGTGCTCATCAGTCACTGTATATAGTGCTCATCAGTCACTGTGTATAGTGCTCATCAGTCACTGTATATAGTGCTCATCAGTCACTGTGTATAGTTCTCATCAGTCACTGTATATATTGCTCACCAGTCACTATATATAATGCTCACCAGTCACTGTATATAGTGCTCATCAGTCACTGTGTATAGTGCTCATCAGTCACTGTGTATAGTGCTCATCAGTCACTGTATATAGTGCTCATCAGTCACTGTATATAGTGCTCATCAGTCACTGTGTATAGTGCTCATCAGTCACTGTATATAGTGCTCATCAGTCTCTGTGTATAGTGCTCATCAGTCACTGTATATACTGCTCATCAGTCACTGTATATAGTGCTCATCAGTCACTGTGTATAGTGCTCATCAGTCACTGTATGTTGTGCTCATCAGTCACTGTGTATAGTGCTCATCAGTCACTGTGTATAGTGCTCTTCAGTCACTTTATATACTGCTCATCAGTCACTGTATATAGTGCTCATCAGTCACTGTGTATAGTGCTCATCAGTCACTGTATATAGTGCTCATCAGTCACTGTGTATAGTGCTCATCAGTCACTGTATATACTGCTCATCAGTCACTGTATTTACTGCTCATCAGTCACTGTATATAGTTCTCATCAGTCACTGTATATACTGCTCATCAGTCACTGTATATAGTGCTCATCAGTCACTGTGTATAGTGCTCATCAGTCACTGTGTATAGTGCTCATCAGTCACTGTATATAGTGCTCATCAGTCACGGTGTATAGTTCTCATCAGTCACTGTATATATTGCTCATCAGTCAGTGTATATACTGCTCATCAGTCACTGTATATAGTTCTCATCAGTCACTGTATATTGTGCTCATCAGTCACTGTATATAGTGCTCATCAGTCACTGTGTATAGTGCTCATCAGTCACTGTGTATAGTGCTCATCAGTCACTGTATATAGTGCCCATCAGTCACTGTATATAGTGCTCATTAGTCACTGTGTATAGTGCTCATCAGTCACTGTATATAGTGCTCATCAGTCACTGTATATAGTGCTCATCAGTCACTGTGTATAGTTCTCATCAGTCACTGTATATATGTTAGAACTCTCCTGTTAGGTTTTTTCTATCTTGCTGGTCACATGACCTTGTTTGCCTATTTAATCCTGCTCCGCCCTCCTGGCCTTGCTGGACTTCATTGTAATTGCTACTCTTAAGTTAGCCTTGTGCTTTGTTACCTTTCTCAGTCTGTTTAGCTTGGTCTTCGGACCTTTATGTTCTATGTTGTGTGTTTGTCTTTTACTGCTACAATTTCTGCTAGGAGGTGCCCAACTTTATCCCAGTCCCTAGTACTTGTAGGGATCCCTCCCTTGCATCTATAGGTCTTCGTACAGACTAGCCGAGGACTTTAGAGGGTCTGATCGCAGGATCAGGTTCCCCGTTACATGCTAGGGATCTAGCTTAGTTCTATTGTAGGGACAGATCTCCTTTCTTTCCTTAGTGCTTGTAGCAGATCATAACAGTAAGCCCAGCCCAAAAATATCTCTAAGGATAGACTTCCAGTTTCCATCATGGTGTCGGTTCAGGATTTGGCTCAACGCCTGCAGGGACTCTCTCTGGAGGTGGCCGAGCTCCAACAACACGTGAGTTGCTGTTCTGGAGCACATTTTGTGGAGCCAAAGGTACGTTTGCCTGATTTATTCTTTGGTGATCAACAGGAATTTTTTTCCTTTAAAAATGCTTGTTTATTGTATTTTCGTTTGAGACCCAGATCCTCTGGTGATGAATCACAGCGCATAGGGTTCATAATGTCACTTTTGCACAAAGAACCTCAGGGATGGGCCTTTTCTCTCCAACCTAGTGATCCATGCTTTAGATCAGTGGATAGTTTTTTTTCTGCTTTTGGTTTGTTGTATGATGATCCTGATCGTGTCTCATCAGCTGAGACTGAATTAAGACATTTGAGGCTGGGATCAGGTAATGTGGAAAAATATTGTTCTCACTTCCGTCGGTGGTCTGCCCAGGTGGGGTGGAACGATTCAGCTTTGAAAAGTTTGTTTCTTGCGGGGCTAGGTGAAAGGGTTAAGGATTTGCTGATTGCTTATCCCACACCTGGAAACTTGCAGGAGGCTATGCAATTAGCTATACGGGTGGACAGGAGACTGCGTGCAAGGGTTAATGAAAGTAAATCCTCTGCCATGTCAGCTCCGAGTCTTGAGAGGGTCTGTACTGACATTGGAGAGCCAATGGAGATCGGGGCGATGGCACCCCGCTCTCAGGAAAAAGACCGCAGATCTTCTGAAGGTTTGTGCTTTTATTGCGGGAAATCTGACCATTTTATTAAGAACTGTGTACTTCGTATGAACAAAGAAAAAAAAAAAGTCAGTTACGCCCGTATTGCCTGTTTAAATTCTAAGGGGGTATTTCTTTCTGCTACTACTGCTGCTCAGGAAGAATTAATTGAATTTCGGATATTTGTGGATTGTGGTTCTACTCTGAATGTGATTGATGGGGGATTCTTGGAAAAACTTAAATTAAAACCCAAACCTTTGTCATCCCATATTGCTGTGGTTTCTGTCGATGGCTCCCCCTTGAAGAGTGTTACTCACAAGGTCTGTGAATTTCCCCTCACTATTAATGGTGTTCACCAAGAAAATTTGGATTTGGTGGTATTAAATAATTTGCCTTCTCCAGTAATTTTGGGGTTACCCTGGTTAAAACTGCACAATCCTGTACTGGATTGGTCTACCAATGAAATTAAGTCCTGGAGTCCTAAGTGTTATGACAAGTGTTGTAACGGACGTATTGCTGCGGTGGAAAAAGGGGAATTACATGTACCTATTCAGGATTTTTGGAGAGTTTTTTCTGAGGAATAGTCACAAATATTGCCTCCCCATAGAGACTATGATTGTACCATTGAATTTGTCCCTGGAGCGACTCTTCCTAAAAGTCGTTTATTTAATCTTACTATTCCTGAGAGAAAGGCTTTGGAGGAATATATACAGACAAGCTTGGCCGCCGGTCACATTAGGCCTTCCAAGTCTCCTGTGGCTGTTGGATTTTTTTTTTGTTAAAAAAAAGGACGGCGGTTTACGTCCTTGTCTGGATTTTCGTGAGATTAATAAAATTACTGTACGCAATCCTTACCCACTGCCATTGATTCCTGATTTGTTTAACCAGTTAGTGGGGGCCAAGTGGTTCTCTAAAATTGATCTCCGGGGGGCATACAATTTGTTGCGCATGAAGGAGGGTGATGAATGGAAGACTGCTTTTAACACTCCTGTGGGTCATTTTGAGAACCTGGTTATGCCTTTTGGTCTTACCAATGCTCCAGCATTTTTTCAGAATCTTATTAATGACATCCTTAGACCTTTGATCGGCAAAAATGTGGTTGTGTATTTGGATGACATTCTGATTTATTCGCCTGATCTGGAGTCTCATTGGCGGAGCGTACGTGAGGTATTACAGTTATTAATTGACAATTCGATTTTTACTAAGCTGGAGACATGTGAGTTTGCTGTACAGAGAATTAGTTTTTTGGGCTACATTATCTCCAGCGAAGGCTTTGAGATGGACCCTGTGAAGGTTCAGGCGGTTCAGGAATGGCCTAGGCCTATTGGTTTGAAATCGATACAGAGGTTTTTGGGTTTCGCCAATTATTACAGAAAATTCATTAAAAAATTTTCTATTATTGTCAAACCACTGACCGATCTCACCAGGAAAGGTGCTAATGCGGTTCAGTGGACTACTGAGGCCATTGAAGCTTTTGTGTTTCTAAAGGAGAGGTTCAGCTCTGCTCCTATCCTTATGCAGCCTGATGTGACTAAGCCGTTTTTGGTTGAGGTTGATGCTTCTTCGGTGGGGGTCAGTGCGGTGTTGTCTCAGGAAATCAAGGATGGAGTACATCCCTGTGCTTTTTTTTCAAAAAAAATTTCTGAGACTGAACTTAATTACGATATTGGTAATCGGGAATTGCTGGCTATTAAACTCGCATTTGAACACTGGCGTCATCTCTTGGAAGGTGCTGAATTTCCCATTCAGGTTTTCACTGATCATAAAAATCTGATCTATCTTGATGCTGCCAAGCGCTTGAATGCCAGTCAGGCTAGGTGGGCACTTTTTTCTCGCGGTTTAATTTTTCCGTTACTTACATCCCGGGTACCAAGAATGTTAAAGCTGATGCTTTGTCTCGCAGCTTTTCTCCCATGGTTGGTGCTGAGGAGGAGTGGAGCATTTTACAAGAAGGTGTTGTGATTGCTGCATTGGACTCCGTTTTGGAAGATGAGATTCTTAAAGCACAGGAGAATGCCCCATCTAACACTCCCCATGGGAGGTTGTTTGTGCCTAGGACCTTTAGGAGAGATTTGTTTGTTGCGTGTCATGAGACTCGGTTGGCAGGTCATCCAGGAATTTCTGAGACCAACAGACTTGTGGGTCGCAGTTTTTGGTGGCCTGGATGGCAGAAGGAAGTCATTAAGTGGGTGCGTCAATGTACGGTGTGTGCTAGATCTAAGTCTTCACATACTCCTGCAGCGGGGTTGCTTTGCCCTCTGGAGGTTCCTAGTGCACCTTGGACACATCTGGCTATGGACTTTATTACTGACTTTCCCCCCTCTGAGGGTTTCACATTCATCTGGGTGGTCGTGGACCGTTTTAGCAAGATGTGTCACTTGGTTCCTTTCATCAAACTGCCCTGCGCTAAGACACTCGCTAAGGCCTTTGTCAAGGAAATTGTCAGACTACATGGCGTTCCTACTGACATTGTTTCGGATAGGGGACCTCAGTTCGTGGCTCGTTTTTGGCGTGCTTTTTGTGACAGGTTGGGAGTTCATTTGTCATTTTCATCCGGATATCATCCTGAGTCTAATGGTCAGACAGAAAGGAAGAATCAGGATGTTGAGCAGTTCTTGCGTTGTTTTGTGGCAGACAATCAGGAGGGGTGGTCTGAGTTTCTGCCACTTTCTGAGTTTGCTCTTAACAACCATACATCCTCTTCTGCTGGTTGTTCGCCTTTTTTTTGTTGTTCTGGGAGACATCCGTCTTTTGGGTCATTCTCCAAATTGGTATCGGCTGTGCCTGAGGAGGAGAGTTTTTCCGGTGACTTGGAGAGAGTTTGGACGGATGTGCATGGTAATCTTCAGGAGGCTAACAAAAAATCTAAGAGGTACTTTGATAGGAAACGGCAAGAGGTTTTGTTTGCTATTGGTGACATGGTTTGGTTGTCCTCTAAGAATCTGCGGTTGAGGATTACTTCTAAAAAATTGGGTCCCAAGTTTGTAGGGCCCTTTAAAGTGCTTCAGGTAGTTAACCAATCTGCTGTTAGGTTGGAGGTTCCTACCTCCTGGAAGATTAATCCGGTGTTTCGTGTTTCTCTGTTGAAAAGAGCTTGTGTGTCGGATGGAGATGTCTCTGCCACTGTTCCTCCGGTGGTGGAGGACGGGGAATACAAAATTTCCCGCATCCTAAATTCTAGACGGTATAGAGGGAGTTTGCAGTATCTCGTCGCTTGGAAGGGTTTCGGACCCGAGGATAACTCATGGGTGAGGGCGGATGATGTTTCTGCTTCCAGACTTGTCAGAGCGTTTCACAAGAGGTTTCCTGATAAGCCTGTGCCTAGGGGATCCGGAGGATCCTCATAGAAGAGGGGGTACTGTTAGAACTCTCCTGTTAGGTTTTTTCTATCTTGCTGGTCACATGACCTTGTTTGCCTATTTAATCCTGCTCCGCCCTCCTGGCCTTGCTGGACTTCATTGCAATTTCTACTCTTAAGTTAGCCTGGTGCTTTGTTACCTTTCTCAGTCTGTTTAGCTTGGTCTTCGGACCTTTATGTTCTATGTTGTGTGTTTGTCTTTTACTGCTACAATTTCTGCTAGGAGGTGCCCAACTTTATCCCAGTCCCTAGTTCTTGTAGGGATCCCTCCCCTGCATCTATAGGTCTTCGTACAGACTAGCCGAGGACTTTAGCTTGTCTGATCGCAGGATCAGGTTCCCTGTTACATCGTAGGGATCTAGCTTAGTTCTATTGTAGGGACAGATCTCCTTTCTTTCCTTAGTGCTTGTAGCAGATCATAACAGTCATTTCATTGTTCACGGAGGTGGAAACTTAAATGGGGGGTTCAATCACCTCCTCCCAGTCTTCCTCGCTGATAGTAGGAATGAGCAGCTCCCACTTGTCCTTCACCTTCAGAGAGGCAGAGCTCAGGCCCAGTGATAGCAAGTATGTGTACAGGGCCGATGTGAGACCTTGCAGTCCTTGTGATTTAAGGATACCTATCAGCGTAAAGGTGGATATTATTAAGTGCATCTTGTGTATGCAATTGTGCATGTAGCGCAGATCTCAATTGAAGATACCTACAAAATTGAGATCTTGGCAACTCATGCTTATTGCACAATTGATCAAAATGATAACAATATATTCTGATCATACATGTCACCAAGTAAGAGGATTTTATGGGAGATCCAAAACTGAGAGGATGGTTAAGATACCAGAGGTGGAAAATAGGCATGTCGGCCAGAATATGGGTGAAGTTTGACATTCATCTCGCCTGTCTCTACACCAGGCGGGCTGTCTTTGAACATAGATAAACCCGATACCCCGAAAATGTTTCCTATCACCAGGTGACTCTGAGTTTGGCGGTTGAGAGCCTGGCATCCAGCTACTTATTACTTTTAGCTGACCTGCTATGTAGTAGAGGACAAAATCTGGTAGAGCTGTACCCCCTAACTTTTTGGGTCTTTGAAGAGTGGATAATATCAGTTTAGGATGAGAGTTTCCCCACAGAAACAAGGACATTAACCAGTTCAATGTTGTAAAAAAGGATTTGGGACCTGGCACCGCACTATGCTGTAGCATATAACTGAATTTTGGCAGCAGTATCATCTTGATTAGATTTATGCAGCCTGGCACCAATAGAGGTAGCTTCCCCCATAGATTAAATTTTTGTTTAGCACAATATAATAGAGGCAGAATATTAGTGGGAAGACCCCTTTTACTATGTCAATGAATATTGATCCCTAAGTATTTAAAATGTGTAACCACTGACAAATTTGACAAGGAATCTAGTTGGGCATTAAACTCCCTGGAGAAGGGCAACAGCGCCAACTTGTTACAGTTTATGGTGAGTCCAGAAAATCTCCCAAATTTTTATATAGTAGCTATAACCTGGGGCAAAAGTATCCTGATAAGTGATGAGCGAACATGCTCGCTACTGCTCGGTACTCGACGGAGCATCGCTGTGCTCAACGAGCTTGGCACTCAGCGAGTATTTCTGGGTTGCTTGGGCGGGAACTCGGGTCCCCTCCCTGCATGTTTGGCGCTCTTTAGAGAGCCAATGAACATGCAGGGATTGCCTGCAATGCACTGTAATGCCATAGCCATGTTGGTTGTGGGCATTACAGTGATTGGCTGGCTGCACAGCATCATCAGGTGTACATAAGACCGGGCACCGCCATGCTCGTCACAGTCACTCCGGAACCAGACAGAGTAGGGAGAGATGCTGCGTCAGGGAGAGATTTATTTCTTCATAGTTAGTATAGGTATTCCACCACATACATATATATATACAGTACAGACCAAAAGTTTGGACACACCTTCTCATTTAAAGATTTTTCTGTATTTTCATGACTATGAAAATTGTACATTCACACTGAAGACATCAAAACTATGAATTAACACATGTGGAATTATATACTTAACAAAAAAGTGTGAAACAACTGAAAATATGTCTTATATTCTGGGTTCTTCAAAGTAGCCACCTTTTGCTTTGATGACTGCTTTGCACACTCTTGGCATTCTCTTGATGAGCTTCAAGAGGTAGTCACCGGAAATGGTTTTCACTTCACAGGTGTGCCCTGTCAGGTTTAATAAGTGGGATTTCTTGTCTTATAAATGGGGTTGGGACCATCAGTTGTGTTGTGCAGAAGTCTGGTGGATACACAGCTGATAGTCCTACTGAACAGACTGTTAGAATTTGTATTATGGCAAGAAAAAAGCAGCTAAGTAAAGAAAAACGAGTGGCCATCATTACTTTAAGAAATGAAGGTCAGTCAGTGCGAAAAATTGGGCAAACTTTGAAAGTGTCCCCAAGTGCAGTTGCAAAAACCATCAAGCGCTACAAAGAAACTGGCTCACATGAGGACCGCCCCAGGAAAGGAAGACCAAGAGTAACCTCTTCTGAGGATAAGTTTATCCGAGTCACCAGCCTCATAAATCGCAGGTTAACAGCAGCTCAGATTAGAGACCAGGTCAATGCCACACAGAGTTCTAGCAGCAGACACATCTCTACAACAACTGTTAAGAGGAGACTTTGTGCAGCAGGCCTTCATGGTAAAATAGCTGCTAGGAAACCACTGCTAAGGACAGGCAACAAGCAGAAGAGACTTGTTTGGGCTAAAGAACACAAGGAATAGACATTAGACCAGTGGAAATCTGTGCTTTGGTCTCATGAGTCCAAATTTGAGATCTTTGGTTCCAACCACCGCGTCTTTGTGCGACGCAGAAATGGTGAACGGATGGACTCTACATGCCTGGTTCCCACCGTGAAGCATGGAGGAGGAGGTGTGATGGTGTGGGGGTGCTTTGCTGGTGACACTGTTGGGGATTTATTCAAAATTGAAGGCATACTGAACCAGCATGGCAACCACACATCTTGCAGCGGCATGCTATTCCATCCGGTTGGCGTTTAGTTGGACCATCATTTATTTTTCAACAGGACAATGACCCCAAACACACCTCCAGGCTGTGTAAGGGCTATTTGACCAAGAAGGAGAGTGATGGGGTGCTACGCCAGATGACCTGGCCTCCACAGTCACCAGACCTGAACCCCGTCGAGATGGTTTGGGGTGAGCTGGACCGCAGAGTGAAGGCAAAAGGGCCAACAAGTGCTAAGCATCTCTGGGAACTCCTTCAAGATTGTTGGAAGACCATTTCCAGTGACTACCTCTTGAAGCTCATCAAGAGAATGCCAAGAGTGTGCAAAGCAGTCATCAAAGCAAAAGCTGGCTACTTTGAAGAACCTAGAATATAAGACATATTTTCAGTTGTTTCACACTTTTTTGTCAAGTATATAATTCCACATGTGTTAATTCATAGTTTTGATGCCTTCAGTGTGAATGTACAATTTTCACAGTCATGAAAATACAGAAAAATCTTTAAATGAGAAGATGTGTCCAAACTTTTGGTCTGTACTGTATATAGATATATATATATATACATACATACATACATACATACATACTGCTCAAAAAAATAAAGGGAACACTTAAACAGCAGAATATAACTCCAAGTAAATCAAACTTCTGTGAAATCAAACTGTCCACTTAGGAAGCAACACTGATTGACAATCAATTTCACATGCTGTTGTACAAATGGAATAGACAATAGATGGAAATTATTGGCAATTATCAAGACACACTCAATAAAGGAGTGGTTCTGCAGGTGGGGACCACAGACCACTTCTCAGTAGCAATGCTTTCTAGCTGATGTCTGGGTCACTTTTGATTGTTGGTTGTGCTTTCACACTCGTGGTAGCATGAGACGGACTCTACAAATCACAGAAGTTGCTCAAGTAGTGCAGCTCATCCAGGATGGCACATCAATGCGAGCTGTGGCAAGAAGGTTTGCTATGTCTATCAGCGTAGTGTCTAGAGGCTGGAGGCGCTACCAGAAGACAGGCCAGTACAACAGGAGACGTGGAGGGG
The DNA here is from genome assembly GCF_046119375.1 of Phyllobates terribilis. Classification (NCBI taxonomy): domain Eukaryota; kingdom Metazoa; phylum Chordata; class Amphibia; order Anura; family Dendrobatidae; genus Phyllobates; species Phyllobates terribilis. The sequence goes on from NW_027362790.1 coordinate 5,528,483, forward strand.
GCCGTAGGAGGGCAACAACTCAGCAGCAGGACCGCTACCTCCGCCTTTGTGCAAGGAGGAACAGGAGGAGCACTGCCAGAGCCCTGCAAAATGACCTCCAGCAGGCCACAAATGTGCATGTGTCTGCACAAACGGTAAGAAATCTACTCCATGAGGGTGGTATGAGGGCCCAATGTCCACAGATGGGGGTTGTGCTCACAGCCCAACACCGTGCAGGATGATGGCATTTGCCACAGAACACCAGGATTGGCAAAGTCGCCACTGGCGCCCTGTGCTCTTCACAGATGAAAGCAGGTTCACACTGAACACATGTGACAGACGTGACAGTCTGGAAACGCCATGGAGAGCGATATGCTGCCTGCAACATCCTTCAGCATGACCGGTTTGGCAGTGGGTCAGTAATGGTGTGGGGTGGCATTTTTTTGGAGGGCCGCACAGCCCTCCATGTGCTCGCCAGAGGTAGCCTGACTGCCATTAGGTACCGAGATAAGATCCTCAGACCCCTTCTGAGACCATATGCTGATGCGGTTGGCCCTGGGTTCCTCCTAATGCAGGACAATGCCAGACCTCCATGTGGCTGGAGTGTGTCAGCAGTTCCTGCAAGATGAAGGCATTGAAGCTATGGACTGGCCCGCCCGTTCCCCAGACCCGAGTCCGATTGAGCACATCTGGGACATCATGTCTCACTCCATCCACCAACCTCATCAGGAGCATGCCCGGGCGTTGTAGGGAGGTCATACAGGCACGTGGAGGCCACACACAATATTGAGCCTCATTTTGACTTGTTTTAAGGACATTACATCAAAGTTGGATCAGCCTGTAGTGTGTTTTTCCTCTTTAATTTTGGGGGTGACTCCAAATCCAGGCCTCCATTGGTTAATAAATTAGATTTCCATTGATGATTTGTGTGTGATTTTGTTTTCTGCACATTCAACTTTGTACAGAACAAAGTATTCAATAAGAATATTTCATTCATTCAGATCTAGGCTGTGTTATTTGAGTGTTCCCTCTATTTTTTTGAGCAGTGCATATATTTATCCATCTGAACTAACAGTATTTCTGAGGACTAATCCAGCTGCATATATTCAGTGGTGATAGCAGGAATTAGGCAGGCAGGCAGTGTATGTGGCAGACTGCAGTGCATATAGTGCAAGAGGATAAATTGAACGTTCCTGCTGCTGCTGTTCTTACAGATATTTGTAGACATAGCCCCAGATATCAGGGGCCAAGGAAATTTTTTTTTTTATCTTAATCCTGGTTATTTGCTTAAAAGCAATCCAGAGTATGCCATTTTTCTGCTCCCTTTGCTTGTTCTTACTGCAGAATAAAGCCAGATATGTTCCATATTTCAGTGATAAAAATCCAGAAATTTAAACTGAACGTGGAAAATATTGGCCTCCTTTTCCATTCTGTTGCAGTGTGTCGGTCAAGCTATTCACACTAGGTGTCTGTGAAGAATATTATTAGCAAAATTACAGGCCTACTATTTAAAACCGTGGTTCTCTGTCAGACATAACACCTATAACTGCGTTCCAAAATCAGCCATTTCTCGTGAACGTGAAAAATATTGTCCTCCATTAAAAATGGCCAAGGTGCGAGGTCAAGGGACAGGGAAGTGGACGTGATGGTGATGGTGCATGCAGAGGACGTGGCTGTGGGCAAGCTGAAATTGTGCCACAACAAACATCCACATCTTGTCACTCGACCTTCCTGTCCCAATTCCAAGGGGGCCGCAGAACACCACTATTGAACACAAAGCAGTCTCAAAAGGTTATTGGTTGGATAGCCTATAATGCTTCCAGTCACTTAGCCACCACCACCACCCTGTCTTCCACACGGTCAAGTCTCAGTAGCCGTGGGTCGGCACCGCATATTCCTCACCCTGATCCTCCTTCCTCCGACCATGCCGAGTGCCCGGAGACAACTGATCCCACACTTGGACACTCAGAAGAGCTGTCCACTTTTCCATTTGTAGATTCGGATTCTTGCCCGACCAGCTTCAAGCGAGTCAAAAGGAGAACGCGTGTAGCGATGCCCAAATATTGGAGCAGCCATGGTCACACGAAGGCGACGGTGGAAAAGTGCAATTACTGTCGCAAGAGGTGGATGATGATGAGACACAATTGCCAGAAAGTCAGGAGGATCAGGGTGCAGAAGTGGAAGACGAGGTTGTGGATGATATAGTAGCCGAACCAACCTGGCAGGGGGACATACAGAGCGAGGACCGCAGCACACAAGCGGAGGGAGGAATAGTACCACACCAGGCAGGAAGAAGCAATGTGGTAGCCGCAGACACAAGGCGAGAAAGCGTTCCTCGTAACGCCAACACGACGGAAGTTGCCAAGACGGAAGTTGCCAGTACAACTGTTAAGTGTTCCCGAGTCTAGTTATTTTTTAAAGACTCAGCAGATAACCGGGGAAAGGCCATTTGCACCACAGGCCAGGCCAGCATCATCAAGGGTAGCAAAACTAGCATCCTGACCACCACCAGCATGATCAGGCACATAATAGCAAAGCACCCGAATAAGTGAGCTAAACCCCAGGGTCCAGCAACAGTGTCTGCGGGTGACACCACTGCTTGTTCCGCTGTTGCGCGTGCATGCCAATCCATGGCGCATGCGAAGATGCCTCCCGCCCTGCACCTGTCTTTCAACACTCAACTAGCACCATCAGCAAGCACGTCCACGTCCTTGTCCCAGCGCAGCGTTCAGCTGTCCCTACCCCAGTCCTTGGAACGCAAGCGCAAATATGCACCCAACGCCCCACAGGCCACACTACTAAATATTCACACATTTTGCGAATGCTTGCGCTCGAAATGTTGCCTTTTAGGCTTGTGGAGACGGAAGCTTTCCGCAACCTGATGGTGGCGGCCGTCCCTCGATACTCAGTCCCGAGCCGCTACTATTTCTCCCGGTGTGCCGTCCCCGCATTACACGAGCACGTGTCCCACAACATTAAACGTGCCCTCAACAACATAGTTACTGGGAAAGTCAACTTAACCACCGACACGTGGACAAGTGCTTGTGGGCAGGGATGGTACATCTCACTGATGGCACACTGGGTAAATATAGTGGAATCTGGGACCCAGTTGGACCTTGGGAAGGAACACCTCCTCCCAACACCGTGGATTGCGGGCCCTGGGTCAATCAGAGTTGCTCCCACATTCTACAGCTCCTGCACCTCCTCCTCCTCCTCTTCAGCCTCCATCTCCAAAATGACCACATTAGTTGCAAGCTGGAAGCACTGCCTCAGCCAAGCGGCAACAGGCTGTGCTGAAGCTAATATGCTTAGGTGACAAACCACACAATGCTGAAGAGTTGTGGATAGCTCTGAAAGAGCAGGCAGATCTGTGGCTGACATCACTGACCCTACAGCCAGGCATGGTCCTGTGTGACAATGGCCGGAACCTAGTGGTGGCTCTGAGGCGAGGCGGGCTCACACACATACCATGCTGGCCCATGTGATTAGCATTGTGGTTCAGCTGCTTCTCAAAACCTACCAGATCTGTCGGATCTGCTTGTCAAAGTAGGCCGCCTGTGTGCCCATTTTAGAAAGTCAGCTACAGCTTCCCCCACTCTTGCCGTGCTTCAGCAGCGTTTGCAGCTTCCAGCTCACCGACTGATCTGCGATGTCTCCACGCATTGAAACTCTACATTGCAGACGTTGGGAAGGATTTGTAAGCAGAAAAGGGCAGATGCTGACTACCAGCATCAACAAGGCCATCAGTATTCAGGTCATATTTCGCACATAAAACCTCAGGAGTGGACATGGATGTCAGACATTTGTACCATCCTCCAAAACTTTGAAGACTCCACCAAGATGGTGAGCGGTGATGACGCCATAATTAGCGTCACCATACCACTTCTCTGTCTTCTGAAATGCTCTCTGCTCACAATTAAAGAGGATGTATTGTAGGCGGAGCACAATGAGATGGAGCAATGAACCATACAGGGTGGTTCCACATAGCCCAGCCTCATCCCAATGTGGATTGGGTGACAATGATGAAGAGGAGGAGGAGGAAGAACATGAGCTAGTTTCCTGTGCTATAGACGGTACTACCTGCACAACTGTCATACCGTCTGTTCAGCGTGGGTGGCCTGAGGAAAGGGAAGAGAAGGAAGAGGGAGGAGAGCATGGTTAATCATCCTCTTTGTGAAGTCTTGCCTCTTTGCAATCTGGCACACATGGCTGAGTTTATGTTATGCTGCCTTTCCCATGACCCTTGCATAGTCCAAATTTTGGGTGACAGTCATTACTGGTTGGTGACACTTCTAGACCCACGCTACAAGGAGAACTTTCTGTCTCTTATTCCCTTGCAGGACAGGCCTAATAAAATGGGATAGTACAAGAAGGCCCTTGTTGCGGAATTAATAAAAAAAATTCCCATCTGAAAACGCTGGCGGCAGAGGTCACAGTTCGTTGGACAACCAAGGAGTACAGGCGAGAGAGACACAAATGCAATCCAGCAGAGGCAGGGGAACACTGTCAAACTTCTGGGACAGTTTTCTGAGACCCTCCCATCGCACAGGCCCTGAGGCGCGGGGTATTCTCCCAAAGAAGGAAAAGTTTCGGAAGATGGTGAGGGAGTACCTTGCCGACCGTACCAACGTGATTCCTCTGTGCCTTATAATTATTGGGTATCCAAGCTGGACACATGGCATGAACTGGCTCTTTACGCCTTGGAAGTCCTGGCCTACCCTGCCGTTAGCGTTTTGTCAGAGCGGGTTTTTAGCGCCGCTGGTGGAATCATAACTGATAGGCGCATCCGCCTGTCAACTGAAAATGCTGACGAGCTGACTCTTATAAAAATGAACAAGGGCTGGATTGGGCCAGACTTCTCAACACCACCGAATGATAGCAGTGTAACAAACTCAAATACAGTGTCTTTTTTTTGGGAGGTCTAATTCTATTCCCATGCACCTCCGTCTTCACACCCAGACATGGGTATAAGCTTCCTGGTTTTGTCTATTTGCTCTTGTCCTCCTCCTTCTCCGCATCCTCATCCTCTACCACCATATCACCACCATATGTACCATATCAACATATCTACGTCTCTTGCAAGGGGCATTGGAGTTCCTCCAAATTTTTGGTAGCCGTGGCTTCACTGCATAGGCAAACCGTATGGGGAACAACACTTCCTAATAATGGGAGCATTTTTTGCAGGAGGCCCTCTGACCTCTATGTCTCTTGCAAGGGGCATTGGAGTTCCTCCAAATTTTTGGCAGCCGTTGCTTCACTGCATAGGCAAACAATATGGGAGACACACTTCCTAATAATGGGAACATTGTTTTCAGGAGGCCCTCCGACTTCTACGTCTCTTGCAAGGGGCATTGGAGTTCCTCCAAATTTTTGGCAGCCGTTGCAGTCACTGCAATAACAGTATAGGAGACCCACTCGTTAATAATGGGAACAATAAAGCATAGCTGACTGCTGGCCCTTTAAATATAGTAAGGGCAGCCTGATGGCCCTATAAAAATAGTCTTTGTGACTTTCAGAGTCCCTCCTTCATAAAGGATGTGTCTGATGATGTGTCACACACCACATGGCCAGATAAGGTAGTAAAATGTTAAAATGACATTTACTGGTAAATGTTTTTTCATCGTTGAAAACAATGCAAAAGTGCAAAAATGCATCAAAAAGCCATGTGTGAACATAGCCCAAGGTGTGGAGGAGCATTTTTGTTTTTGGTTATTTATTTTGCCTTATATACAAGTCATTACCCTGGAAAGGATGTTCCTTAACATATTTCCTAGGAAAATCCATTTTGGCTTCATTTTTGTATGTTTTATTGTGAGTCTGTAAAAGTGGCGCAATACCTCTGACAACATTGTTGACAGCAGTGACCTGGGAGTCAGAAATGCTTCCAGGGGTCTTCCCATGCTGTTCCCATGTAATTTGAGCACTGTTCCTATCGATTTGGGCAATTTTTAGTCCCTCTGCATACCGCCGGGGGGAGTCGCCGGAAAAACGCTCGAGTTTCCCATAGACTTACATTGGGCTCGTTACTCGGGCAGAGCACTCGAGCATTCGAATTTGCTCGACTCGAATAACGAGTACCCGAGCATTTTAGTGCTCGCTCATCACTAATCCTGATCCATAAAAATAACTATGTCTTGTATAGCCCAATGATATCTGTCTGGTTAGCTATCAATATGCCTTTAATTGGTGGTGCCGAGCGTATTCCGATAGCCAGTGGCTCAATGAACCAGGAAAGAGAGGACAGCCCTGGTGAGTCCCCGTTTCTAGTGAGATGGATGAAGATGGAAGGTCATTTACTACTAGTTTGGTGTCACGCCAGGTGTGGGAAAGACTTAGTGCAACACAGAGAAAAGAGGGAAAGTGAGCCCAGACACTAGGGAAAAGGGGGGGGTGGGAACCTCATAGTCTAGTGTCACCCTGTCTCAACTACCATCCCTATATTGCCTCCTCAGCAATCGCCGCACGCGTGCCTCATCCTGTCTTTCCCTGGCGTATGGCTAACGCTAGGGATCGAAGTAGATGAGCACTAGTTGATTTCCTCTAAACTCTATAGGCAACAAGGGTAGACAAAAAGGGGAAGAAAGCTTAGCTTTAGACGACTCCAGACAAATGCGAACTCGGCCTCAAACTCCAGAGAGGATGAAGCACTGCTCTTGCTAAGCCTTCACAAGTAGAAATGAACATAGCCGGCACCTCCCTCTCAGACACACCAGGAATATATACACTCAGGCCAGGGAGCTGATTACCAGAGGGAGGTAGCCGCTAGGTCCTAGAGACAGCCTCTCATCTTAGGAAATGTCTGTACTGCGAAACGTAGAGATCGCCTGCAACCAACTGCAGGGCGACAACTGTCACCTCTGATACACCCGTGACATTTGGCTTTGGGGGTTACATATAGGATATGTATACAGTTACGGAACTTTGGGCCAAATCCAAACTTTTGAAGCCGTGTTGCCAGGAATGACCACTCTACTGAATCAAATGCCTTGATGGCGTCTAATGAAGCTAGTGCCCAGTTATCAGCTTGTGTGGTACTATATTGAACTACAGGCTGTACCCTTCTAATATTAATAGAAGTTTTTCGCCAGGCATGAATCCAGTCTGGTCTGGATGTATTAAATCTAGAATCACTGTATTGAGTTTCATAGCTAAAATCTTGGTAAAAATGTTATAAATCAACATTAACTAAAGAAATAGATCTGTAAGATCCACAGTCTAAAGGATCTTTCCCTTCTTTTAACAAAACAATATTAGCTTCGTAAAAGGACGTGAGTAATGAATGACTCACAGAGGGACATCTGTGAAAAAACCTCTATGAAAGTGGAGAGTTAAAAGCTTTAGGTATCTGATATATAATTTTCAATGGCAGCCGATCCGGGCCGGGTGCTTTACCGGAGGCCATATCGCTCATGGCTGTGCTGATTTCTTCTTAGGTGATATCAGCATCTGCTGATTCTCACTTAGGCTGTGTGCCCACGTAGCGTTTTTCAAGTGTATATGCTGCGGAATTTCCGCAGCGTAAACGCTTGAAAAACGCATGTATATCCGCACCCCATGGTCCCCAATGGCATTCCGCAATGTCAATGCCCATGCTGCGGATTTTTCCGCAGCGTATATGCTGCGGTCAAAAATCCGCAGCATGTTCATTAATTTTGCGGAAGCGCAGCGGAATCAATGTGCGGATGGTACCCAAGTCTGGATGAGAGGAGACTCTCATCCAGACCTGGGTACCAAAGAACCTGTAAAAAAAAGAATAAAATAAAGTTTATACTTATCTTCTGATGTTTTCCCTCCGTCGCGCTGTTGTCTGAAGGACCTGCCACGTCATTGAGTCATGTGACCCACCACATGACTCAATGACGTCACCGCAGGTCCTGCACACAACAGCGTGAGCCGCTCAAGACTCCGGACGGGGCAGAGAATGCATCGGAAGGTGAGTATAAAGTTTATTTTTTTATTTTTTACCATTCTGAACAAGTTGTCAAGCACTTTTCCAAGTGATGCTTGGAGAAGTGCTTGATAACCCGCATGCGGAAATGCATGCAAAGACGCCTCACAAACGCTTCTACCTGGCGGGAAAACCGCATGTAATATCCGCATGCGATTTTCCCGCCAGGGAGAAGCGTAAAAAATATGCTTCAGGTCCGCAACGTGGGCACATAGCCTTAAATTGGGGAAGTCTAGATCTGCTAGTTATGAAAGGCAGTTGACTGTGTTTACGGGGCATTTGGACTTGTATAGAGATTCGTAGTAATCTTGAAAACAATGAGTGATTCCCTCTGCTGATGTAATTACCGAGCCATCCGTGACACGAACCTTAAGGATAGCATTAGATTGATTTCCCAATTCAAAGTAAGATTGCCGAGTAAAAAATAACTTACACTTAGACTTAGTGTCCATATGCTGTGTATATAAACGTTGGAGTTGTAACCATTTCCCTTTATTTGCCTCTGAGGGGTTTGGATATATTGGCACGTTCTGCCTCCCTCAAGTTGGATTCTATTTCCATGTCCTCTCTGGATGTCACTTTTTTATATAAGAAATGGTAGAGGACAAGTAACCACTAAGATATGGCTTCAATGTGTCCCAAAATAGATTAATATCGTGAGTAGGTTCATGTGCCGCCACAAAGCATTCTAGTTGGTCAGGAATTTTATCATTAGGGCCTATGAGGGACAGCCAAAAGGAGTTAAGTTTCCAAGGAGGCCTATGTTCTACTTGAACTGCTGCAAGTGTAAGTGTTACTGGGCTGTGATCTTATATCCCTCCCTGTCCGAGCTCCACCTTCTCCACCCGAGTATCTACTCTGACAGTGCCAAAGATATTATCTATTCGAGGCAGAATATGCCTCACCAAAGAATGGCATGTAAATTTCAGAGTATCTGGGTGAGAAGCACATCGTAAATCAACCCAGCCATTGCCTTCCATATATGACGATGAAGTGGTGGTATGGTGTCTAACCACTGGGGTTGTTCCTCCCATTCTGAATCACTCATACATATAACATGAGCATCTAGGTAGCTTAAGGAGAAACTCATCGCCTGCTTAATCATCTTTTTATTAGCTGGGAGAGGGGTATATAAACACATTATGACAAGTTCCTTGGAGTCTATTTAAGTAGCAGGATAGGAAGTGTTTCAGCACTCTCCGGAATACGACACAAATATTGAGAAATAAAATTGGAGGCTTATTGTCAATGCGTTTCAGAGTCCACTGACTCCTTCTTTAGGACAACCATAAGTACAGGTTTTATGTATGGTTGTCCTAAAGAAGGAGGCAGTGGACTCTGAAACGCGTTGACAATAAACCTATTTTATTTCCCAATATTTGTGTTGTATTCCAGAGAGCACAGAAATACTTCCTATCCAGTTACTTAAATCTACTGTCTCATGGAAGCTGCTGCCTCTGGTTCTCAGGCTCCAGAAGTGTTGTGTCTCACACAACCACATAAGGTGAGCTGTTCTACTTATAATTATCAACCTCTTTAACGTGGATAAGACCCTATGGTGCTCTTGCATTTCTTTGGAGTCTATTGATGCATATATAAAAACAAAATGGCCTTCCGGATCCCTACATGTTACCTTCGCTTCCCACCTGACCGATTTGTGTACCAGTAATGTAACCCCCCTAGAATAGCTGTGTCCATAATGGTAGTTCCCTTTGCACCACTCCACAGGCTCTGTGCTTCCTTGGAGCAATTTTCCACCAAGTTACCAGCAAATTCAGAGCCAAATCGTTTCCAAGTACTAGAGAGATTATTGTATTCCTTTATTCATCCAAATGCATCACTAAAGCAATATTTCGACCAGCAAGTGTCCTTTTTCAAGCATAAACAAAATGGCAGATGAAGCTTCATGAAAGCGGTCTGAAACATTGCTTTTATGATGCATTTGGATGAATAAAGGAAAACAATCATCTCTCTAGTGCCTTGGAAACGATTTGCCCCTAGAATAGCTGGTATGGAAGGAGTGGACCGCCCATTGAACCCAGGGTTTTTTCAATCACCTTGCCGAATCCAGGGTGATGTGTGTCTCTACCAGACTTATTATATGGGGTTAGTGTTTCTTAATTTGTGAAAAAACTTTCATCCTCTTACCAGGGTAACCGAGACCCCTTACGCTCCAAGACAGAAATCTTAGATGGGAAGCCATAGGACTGTGAAAAAAATCAAATAAAGCAAAAGCATAGGGCTGCATCACAATACATAACAACAGTGTCATAAAAGACATGAAATAGCCAGCTTGGTCGCTGTCGGAAACCGTAGGACAATATTTTCCGTAAAGAGCTATTCGTTCATTCTGAATTAGTAGCGTAGCTACCAGGGGGCGGTGACCCCGGGCCCCACGTTCTCAGGGGCCCACCAGGAGCTACGCTATTGTAACTGTATAGGCAGAGCAGGGAGACTCCACTGCCCGGTGGCTGCTATGGGGCCCTTGAGCAGGAAGAGGGCCCCCGGTGCCAGCATCAGGCCGTTCCCGCCCATCACCGCAAGTTCAGTGATGAGAGAGGGAGTGCGACAACGCTCCCGCTCCCATCAGTCCCCTCTGCGTCTGACGTCACTGACGTCATCACTTGGCTCCCGGCCCATTGTTCTGAAGATGTGCGGGCGCTCGTAGTAGCGGGGGAACGAGGAGGAGAGGTGAATATTGTGTTTATTTGTTTCCTATGGGGGGATGCTACAGACTCTGCCTATGGGGGGATTATACTACAGACACGGCCAACGGGGGGATTATGCTACAGACTCTGCCTATGGAGGGATTATACTATAGACTCTGCCAATGGGGGGATTATACTATAGACTCTGCCTATGGGGGGAAATATCCTACAGACTCTGCCTATGGGGGGAATATCCTACAGAATCTGCCTATGGGGGGGATTATGCTACAGACTCTGCCTATGGGGGGATCATTATACTATATTGAGGACTATCTGGTGCATTATACTATATGTAAGCTATATATACAGTGTGGGGATTACAGTTAGGGTCATACAGTGTGGAAGATAATGTGGGGTCTTTGTATAGTGTAGGGGCCATCATACAGTGTGGGAGATAATGTGGGGTCTTTGCACAGTGTGGGGGCCATCATACAGTGTGGGAGATATTGTGGGGTGTTTGTATAGTGTGGGGGCCATCATACAGTGTGGGAGATAATGTGGGGTCTTTGTATAGTGTAGGGCCATCGTACAGTGTGGGAGATGATGTGGGGTCTTTGCACAGTGTGGGGGCCATCATACAGTGTGGGAGATATTGTGGGGTGTTTGTATAGTGTGGGGACCATCATACAGTGTGGGAGATAATGGGGCGTTTGTATGGTGTGGGGGCCATCATACAGTGAGAGAGATAATGTGGGGTCTTTGCACAGTGTTTAGATACAAATGAGAAGATTGTGCACAGGGGAGACACTTGATCCGTATATCCTTCATACTGAAATATGGAACATAATACTTATACTAGTATACATACCTTTGGTGTCCTAATGTGGTCATGAAAGCGGAGCGCTTCTCAGAGCATTCCTGTTATGCAAGATGCAAGACACGTTGGTCTCTGCCTTATGTGGACTAAGGCTGTTAGATAGCCCCACTTCTCTCCATTTGAGAGAAATGTCAAGATTGTTAAGTTGGTTGTTTATGGTTGTTTTTAACTTCTTCCACCATGTTTTTCTTTTCCACCCCTCCCCTTTGTTTTTTTTCTTATCTCTTTATTTGCCAATTTATTTATCTTACATCACATTCAAAAGTGCTTATAGACATATTGTTAAGGTACAACATCTTATTACACACACAAGAATATCACTATGACATTAATATTAGATGTGATAGCGTGGAATGTCCGGCTGATGGGGGAAGCCACTAAGAGATGTGCGGTTTTTTACATATTTAAAACAGTTCCATCCAGCTATACTATGTATTTCTGAAACACATATGGTAAAAGATAGGGTGCACTTAATGCATAAGCGAGAAATTGCCTATGAATATCACTTTTATGTCTTTTCAGTGTCATGTTCCTCGTAAATACCTGAAGATTTAAAAACAGATCAAAGTCTTTGGGTTTGTTTGTGGCACAAAAGCAAAGTCCTTTTGATAATATTAATTTCTCATCATTTTATAAAAGGCAGTCTGACAGATTAAAAATATTTGTGAGTATTATTGTTTGAGGCTTGGGGTAGGTTTATTTTCCATTTTTTCTTCCTCCTTGCGTTCCTCTAGTAGGTTTTTTCTTTTCCCTGGTTTGGGGAAGAAGTATTGGTTAATTGCCCTTTCTTAGGAGACACAGCCCAAGGAAAAAAAAGGTACCAGACCTTTAGTACCAGTTGTGGTATTGTCCACTGTCAGGGAAATATTAATATCAGGAAAATGTTCTCCCACATCTGCCTGACATAGATGTTCGCCCCCCTCCCTTATTCCCCTTCTGCTCAGCACAAAAGTCCCAATTAGAGCACGCCTGAGAAATAGCTTATGCAAACAAGCCAGCCAAGGAGTGTTATAACTTCGTTAGGAAGCAAGCATCTTGTCTCTGAAAGACGCAGGAGGTAATTAAAATGCTGACTTGCACTAATTTGCTTGTAACCATGAGGCTGCTTCCCGAGCTTCAAAGGGAAATTTGCAGACGAGCTGACTCCGATATGAACTATGAAATATTGTGAGTTCCATACGTCCGACAGTAATGGGACCCATATGTGTACTGATCAAATCAGCCCAGGAATGTATATGTAGTTTTCCAGGGCTGTAAGCAAAATCAGGGAGCTGTAGCGCAAAAACACCAGAATAGCAGACTGCAGCTATGTGATGTGTGGTCTCTAAATGAAGATAAAATCATAAGGGAAAAAATGGCGTAGTTTGCAAGCTTCTGCGATCAACGAGCGATGAGCTATTGCAGAAGTTAGCGTTTTTAATAAAAATGTACAGGCTGGAGATCGGCCCACATGATGTCACCACCAGGGGCATGTAGCCAGATCTCCCCTTAGGTATAAGAGAATCCATGGAGAAGACAGGAGCACTCATTGCCAGGGGGGAATAAGAATTATAAGCAAAGGGTCCTGTTCAATTACAGCACAATCCAGCTGGGGAATCCCTCCTCCACCTATATTGAATCATCTCCGCGATCGTATAGTGTAAGTTAACTTCTTTCATCCTATTTATTTTATGGAACTGCGTATGTATTTTAATGTCTCCTTTGTAACATCCTTATGTATATATTTTTCCTAAACACTGCCTCCCTTTTGGATTAAACATAAAATTTAATAGTTCTGTTTCTTTTGTTCTGTAATCGTTCCCTTCCACCGAAGCCATATACGCTACCAAAACGCAGGCGTCAGGCCAGGCCTGTATTATATTTCAAACTCGGCCGGTGGTGGCAGAGAATAATAATTGGGCTATCGTGAAGCTGACAGTGACTGTACGGAGGGCGTTAAACACGGATTCCAGGCTTTGAAATCCCCGAGGTGTGACGCCATACGCTCATTGGTCGCTTACAGATACCTACGTAGAGTAGTCTGGATCGTGTGCTCGCAACTACAGACGAAATACGGACAGCGTGACGGCACAGTGAGATATTGCGTGATCTCCTCGGTGTCGTCCCTCTGTGTGTGTTGAAATTCCTGACATCCACTATTATAATATTGCTTGTTTTTTTAGTAGAGGAAACAAGGTCTGATGTAGTGTCATATATTGAGAGGTCCAGTAGTGGAGTAGAAATGGGATCTGAGAATTCGAGTAGAACAAGAGATTCAATTTCATTAGGTGAAATTAGACTTATATTTCATTTATTGACACTAGTTGTCTTTATTTTATTTTTACTTAGACAAGCTCTTTCCCTTTCTTCATTGAGTCTATTTATTTGTAGTCTAATGTTGTCAAGATGTTTTTTTGCATTAAGAACCAAAATGAAGGTAGAGGTTTTCCACTCAGAGGATGGAAGTAGTATATTTGAATTTTGTATAAGAGGAGTGTTTGTCAAATCTGTGCTCCTGCCCACAGTACTTTTTGTAGATTCAACTGTTGCAATTGATAAAGGTTCAATTCTATTTGGTAGGACTTTCTCAATTATTTTGTTATTTGTTATCTTCGGTTCGATCTTATTATTTGCAATATGTTTTTATTTGTATCAGTACATTCATTAGCCTTGTCCTTTAATTGTATAGGTAGAGAATTTTTAGATTTTTGTTATGTCACTCGGGGCACACTTTGTGTTTCTTTCTTTTTTATAGTACGATAATCCCTGCCTCAATGCAGTTTTTTCGATTTTTTTCATTATTGCTCCATTTTTTAATTGTAATATGGATGTGATAGTGTTGTAATTAATTTTTTTATACTATGGATGAGATTCAAACCTTAATAGGTCCTTGTGACAAAACAGCTTTTTATCTTAATCAGCCAGAAGTCTAGATTTGTTCAGCCAAGAGAAATACACTATTGAGTGTGTGTTGACTTGTGAGTGTATTTCTGTGGCTGGTCAAGAAGGAGATAAGATTATGTGAATGTGACTTCTCTTGGTTTTTAAACAATGATGTTTGTTGCTATGCTAATTGCATATTGTACTAAAGCCATCTAGATGTAGATTTACAAGAACCCACTGTTATACCAACTATATAAATTGATTAAATGCTCAAACAATGAGACATGAGCCCTGTGGAATAATACCCTCCCTAATCCTTGACCTGTGGATGCATACTTGAAAGGACAACTAACTATTTAAGGCACATATGCCTCTGTAGCAGTGAGAATTGAAAGAGAATCAAAAATCAGTCAGAGTCTTCAGGGCAAAAGCTTGGTAGCATGGCTTGATCCAGAGCGACACAGATTTGGATTCTACATTATTCCTGCCTAAGAGTATACGGCCCTGACTGGAAGGATACGGATCTGCTCCATTTACCATCAGAGAACCCATGGATACATTTTGGGAGACCAGGTTGGAATCATGAAGTTATCTGGCTCCATGTATATGTTGTTTGGGGCTGCCAGGTGGAACCCTCTAGTCGCCTGGAACCCATGGAAACTCCCAGACAGGCCAGGGTGGGACCCTTGGGTCTCCTGGTCTTGTACCTTGATGGACTGTCAGCTTCTTAAGCTTGCTGCTATCTCCGCTCTGTGGGGGCCCGCCAAAAGCGGGGTCCACTGGTTGAGGTAGTTGGCCCTGGAAGTCCCAAAGTCGCAGTTGTTCTATCCCTGGTGGGTCAGCGGAAGGGTGAAACTGTGTAATGTTGTACCATCTTGGGTATTTGCTGGGATTGTTCTGTTTAATGTCAGTTTAGTTGTTCAATAAAATGTTGGCACACTGCTTTACCCTCGCCCTGTGTTATCTGAGTAGTATTATGCCCACGGAAGACCCCAGGTCTTCACAGTCCTTAGCTAATGATAGGACTTTTTCAGTTGCAGTTTCAAACAATTATGTTCTCTTTTTATGTAAACATGTTAACACATAATGTGCATACAATTATTTAAATTAGAGTCTCATTCAAGTGTAAATGTATTGTCCTTAGAAAATGGAGAAGTATGTACCAACCTGAGGCCCCTCAGACATATTTTTTCATCCATATAAATAGTTAAAAACCGGACATCCAGACCAAAATGAAGTTCCTCTTTTAATGCATCTTTGAAGTGATAAAAGTTTTTTTTTCCTTTAAAACGTTTGTGTCCTCCTCACTGAATGAGTTTGTAGAACTGTCCATGTCCATAATGGATCCTCCTGCTTGCCCAATAGTTTGTAACATGAGCCATTCCCTTGATGATAGTCGATTGTAAAAGTATTCCATGATGTAGATATATAGATAATTCAATCTGCAGTCGGGCTCTCCTTTGACAATTGCCAGACCCGGTGACGGTTCCAAGGTATTGCTTCTGTATCCAAGATAAAACACGAGGGAGAAAGTAGCGCAAATAGGGTCTTATCCAACAAACATTTATGAGTATTTGTATCAGATTGTGCTAACCTGATCCGTATTCTTTTCTTTGGCATTTTAAGTCTGATGTTCAGCTGCTGCGGATCCATGGATTTGTCAAAATCGATGAATATCAGGATCTGGAGAAATTTGTGGATACTTCCCGCGCTGCTGGTTTATTGAAGACGTCAATTCAGAAAGGTTTATTAAATATAAAATAATTGAATATGAAACGTGCAGATCTGAGATTTTTTTTTACATCAATGAATCTGGCTCTTTGTCTCTGCACTTCTATAGAATAATCTGGAAAGATGGAGATTTTGGACCCATTGATTGTTACATCTGGGTGATCCCTTGCCTGTCGCAGGATAATATCTCTGTCCCGGTAGTGTAAAACTTTAGCCAGCACAGGTCTTTGTGGAAGCCCAGGAGGAAGAGGATGGGTAGGCATCCTATGAGCTCGTTCTACAGCCTATAGGGGGTTAAGGTTTCAAGCCTGATTATTAATTTCAGCCAGTTTTGAAAGAATTCAGTAGGAAAGGAGCCTTCCATTTTTTCAGGCACGTCAATAAGTGGTATATCATTGAGCCTTGACCTATTTTCAAGATCATCTGTTTCTGCAACCAGTGCTGATATTTTCTGTGCGGCAAGCCTGTTCTCATTGCTTGTATCGGCTATCTGATCCTCAATGGCGCTGACTGACTTCCACTGCCCCTGCTCTATTTTCTGCAGTTTGTGTCATATACCTGCTATCTCATCTTTAAGAACACCAAAATGTACATTCAAAGCAGATAGAGCAAATGTACAATGTACCACTGCAATGAAAACGTATTTTAAAGTAGGTTCCTCAGTCCTATTGGTGCAGATTAGGCCGTGGGGCAGGGAGTATTGTGCTAGATGCTCGGCCGGAGCTCCTACACCTGCTTTTTCACATATTTCATCAAGGTTGTTGTCCTCTTATTTGGTCTCCAGTGAGGATACACAAAAGTACTGCTACTTTCTGTGTGCGTGGGATAGTCGTGCAAGAGAATATTGCTACAAAAAAAGTGACTGGCCTCTCCGACATTCACTTCAGCCAGGGAGTAAACTGTCCTGCATCCAGAAGATGACGACCCACCTAGGCAATGGTGGTAACAAAATCTTATCAAGTTGGGCATACAGTGGTGGCCAAAAGTATTGGCACCCCTGCAATTCTGTCAGATAATACTCAGTTTCTTCCTGAAAATGATTGCAATCACAAATTCTTTGGTATTATTATCTTCATTTAATTTGTCTTTAATGAAAAAACACAAAAAGAATTGTCCTAAAGCCAAATTGGATATAATTCCACACCAAACCTAAAAAAGGGGGTGGACAAAAGTATTGGCACCCTTTGAAAAATCATGTGATGCTTCTCTAATTCGTGTAATTAACAGCACCTGTAACTTACCTGTGGTACCTAACAGGTGTTGGCAATAACTAAATCACACTTGCAGCCAGTTAACATGGATTAAAGTTGACTCAACCTCTGTCCTGTGTCCTTGTGTGTACCACATTGAGCATGGAGAAAAGAAAGAAGACCAAAGAACTGTCTGAGGACTTGAGAAACCAAATTGTGAGGAAGCATGAGCAATCTCAAGGCTACAAGTCCATCTCCAAAGACCTGAATGTTCCTGTGTCTTCCGTGCGTAGCGTCATCAAGAAGTTTAAAGCACATGGCACTGTGGCTAACCTCCCTAGCTGTGGACGGAAAAGAAAAATTGACAAGAGATTTCAATGCAAGATAGTGCGGATGGTGGATAAAGAACCTCGACTAACATCCAAACAAGTTCAAGCTGCCCTGCAGTCCGAGGGTACAACAGTGTCAACCCGTACTATCCGTCAGCGTCTGAATGAAAAGGGACTGTATGGTAGGATACCCAGGAAGACCCCACTTCTTACCCCGAGACATAAAAAAGCCAGGCTGGAGTTTGCCAAAACTTACCTGAGAAAGCCTAAAACGTTTTGGAAGAATGTTCTCTGGTCAGATGAAACAAAAGTAGAGCTTTTTGGCAAAAAGCATCAACATAGAGTGTACAGGAAAAAAAAAAAAGAGGCATTCAAAGAAAAGAACACGGTCCCTACAGTCAAACATGGTGGAGGTTCCCTGATGTTTTGGGGTTGCTTTGCTGCCTCTGGCACTGGACTGCTTGACCGTATGCATGGCATTATGAAGTCTGAAGACTACCAACAAATTTTGCAGCATAATGTAGGGCACAGTGTGAGAAAGCTGGGTCTCCCTCAGAGGTCATGGGTCTTCCAGCAGGACAATGACGCAAAACACACTTCCAAAAGCACTATAAAATGGTTTGAGAGAAAGCACTGGAGACTTCTAAGGTGGCCAGCAATGAGTCCAGACCTGAATCCCATAGAACACCTGTGGAGAGATCTCAAAATGGCAGTTTGGAGAAGGCACCCTTCAAATATCAGGGACCTGGAGCAGTTTGCCAAAGAAGAATGGTCTACAATTCCAGCAGAGCATTGTAAGAAACTCATTGATGGTTACCGGAAGCGGTTGTTCGCAGTTATTTTGGCTAAAGGTTGTGCAACCAAGTATTAGGCTGAGGGTGCCAATACTTTTGTCAGGCCCATTTTTGGAGTTTGATCATTTCACACAAATGATTTGATTTTCGCTTCATTCTCTTTTGTGTTTTTTCCTTGCAAGCAAATTAAATGAAGATAATAAAACCAAACAATTTGTAATTGCAATCATTTTCAGGAAGAAACTGAGTATTATCTGACAGAATTGCAGGGGTGCCAATACTTTTGGCCACCACTGTAATGAAGAACTTTGTAAAGGCAATGGATAAAAATGTAAAAGCATTCATGCATCTGATTGATAACTTTACAAGGTTAAGTGAAGCAAATATAGAACAAGGAGTCTCTATTGGACCTCAGATTCGTAAGCTTCTTCAAGATGATGAGTTTCTTTGTTTGTCGCAGGGCAAGGAAAAGGCAGTATGGTCTACATTTGCATTTGTGGTAACTAACTTTTTGGGAAACTCATGAGCAGATACAATAACTTTGAAGAGTTGGTTTTATTTCTCCTCAAAACATATACAGTAAGGATCTTCGCTGTAACATGTCCTTAACGATTAATTTCTTACATTTTAGACTTTTCTTCCAACAAGCTGCGGAGTAGTGAGATACGAAGATGGTGAGAGATGTAACAAAGATATTATACCTATGGAGAAAAGATATCAAGGAAAATGGAATCCCTCAATGCTTGCAGATTACTGTTGCATAATTTTAAGAGATGATCTGATGCAGGAGTACAAGAAACAAGCAAAAATCAGTTGTTACTGAATGAGGACCAAGTTTTGTAGTGCAATTTCTGTAATTGATTATAATTTGCAATAGTGTTAAGACAGGTTTTAGTTATTTGAATTGTTGCTAAGTTTTCTCTAAATAAATATCAGAAAATTGGAATAACAAGATATTCTGCATCTGTATATTTACAAAAATAATAATGTTTCAAGGTACTGAAACTTTTATCATTAATTATATGTAGCAGTAAAAGGAAAACTCATTGTCCAATTTAAATTCAGGAGGTCAAACTCGTTAAGAAATGGCTCAGTTCATAGCGGAATCTGATAACTTTTAAAAGTAAAAACAGTGTTACATTATCTGAAAGATCCTTGAGCTAGTCGGGTGGAAGGTTCTTCAGCTGCTCAGTCAGGAAGTGCAGCCTCTGCACAGGTCCCGGTACCTTCCTGCTCTGCACCAATCAGTTAGATAAGTGTGGAACTGGAGAAGAGAGCAGTTCTCTCACTGATCAGGAAGGACACGGCCTCATTGTTCTCGGTCACAGAAAGCTACCTCCAGTCTATAGGACGCACTCGCTTATAAGCAAGATTTTTTCTTGATAAAAGTGTGTTTTTTCAAGTAAAATTTTCCACATTAAGGACATAAAAAAGGCTTCTCCCCTATGTGACTTCTCTGATGTCTATCAAGATGCGATTTCTGATTAAAACATTTCCCACATTCTGAACATGAAAAAGGCTTCTCCCCTGTGTGAATTCTCTGGTGCTTAACAAGATTTGTTTTCCATGTAAAATATTTCCCACATTCTGAACATGAAAAAGGCCTCTCTCCTGTGTGAGTTCTCTGGTGCCTAATAAGATTTGATTTCCCTGTAAAAGATTTCCCACATTCTGAACATGAAAAAGGCTTTTCCCCTGTGTGAGTTCTCTGATGTGTAACAAGATCTAATTTCCGGTTAAAACATTTCCCACATTCTGAACAGGAAAAAGCCTTCTCCCCTGTGTGAGTGCTCTGGTGTGTAACAAGAACTAATTTGTGGTTAAAACATTTCCCACATTCTGAACACGAAAAATGCTTCTCCCCCGTGTGAGTTCTCTGGTGACTAAGAAGATTTGATTTCTTGTTAAAATATTTCCCACATTCTGAACAAGAAAAAGGCTTCTCCCCTGTGTGAGTTATCTTATGTCCAACAAGAGCTGATTTCTTGTTAAAACATTTCCCACATTCTGAACAGGAAAAAGGCTTCTCTCCTGTGTGAGTTCTCTGATGTGTAACAAGATCTGTTTTCTGGTTAAAACATTTCCCACATTCTGAACAGGAAAAAGGCATCTTCCCTGTGTGAGTTCTTTGGTGTATAACAAGATTCCATTTCCGGTTAAAACATTTCCCACATTCTGAACAGGAAAAAGCCTTCTCCCCTGTGTGAGTTCTCTGGTGACTTAGATGATCTAATTTCTTGTTAAAACATTTCCCACATTCTGAACAGGAAAAAGGCTTCTCCCCTGTGTGAGTTCTCTGGTGTGTAACAAGAGCTGATTTCTTGTTAAAACATTTCTCACATTCTGAACATGAAAAAGGCTTCTCCCCTGTGTGAGTTCGAAGATGTGTAACAAGAGATGATCTCACTGTAAAACATTTCCCACATTCTGAACAGGAAAAAGGCTTCTCCCCTGTGTGAATTCTCTGGTGACTAAGAAGATTTGATTTATCATTAAAACATTTCCCACATTCTGAACATGAAAAAGGGTTCTCCCCTGTGTGAGTTCTCTGGTGCTTAACAAGATCTGAATTCTTTGTAAAACATTTCATACACTTGGAACAAGAAAATCTATTCTTTGCCGTGTGAATTTTTTGATGCTTAAGAAAAAACTTTTTGAGTGTAAAACTATTTCCATATTCCGTCTGTGAAAATGGCTTCTTAGCTTTGAGAGCCATTAGTTTTTTAATGCTTATTTTGTGACTTTGATTTTCCTTAGTAGTCGGTAATGAATTACAAGATAGGACCTGTTTCAAAAGATCAGATGGCACATCTTTGTTGTGAAGGGATGATGGTATATCTGGAGAAATGGCATTCCCATTAATTGTATCCTGTGTGATTTCAAACTCATCTGATTTGAAAATTGAAGAGGTCAGCTGTCCCTCTGATCTCCTGGTAGAGTCATCTGATAAGTAAAAAAAAATACTATATTTGAATAAAATATACTTGAAATTTATATTTTTGAACATTTCTACTAAAAATGCTGGTACAAATGGCAAGTTCTATAAAAAATATTGAATTATTCACCAAGACAATGACAGTTCACAGTCTAATAGAAAACCTTATAGCATGAACCAGTAGAGCGTGGTGCTCAACTGTTTGTTCATTCTGACTCCCAAATATTACATATGCAAAAATGCTACCAATAAAAATTTCTACTCATCTCACAAAAACAAGCCCTCACTCAGGTCCATAATTTGTCAATGGAAAAACAAAAGGTTTCCACATCATTAGTGGCTCAAAGGCTCTTGGAAATATTGAAAATTCTCTCTTCTCTCCTGTCATAAAAATTAAGAAAACATTTTCTCCGCTCCCCCAAGCCGTTCTTTCCTCTTCCCTTATCGACCAATAATCCACTAATTAGCACGCACAGGCGGAGTAGCTTGTAGGCAGATGCCAGTACCCAGAGAGATGGCAAACCCAATTAACAGAGACCTGCAATAAATGTACATCTAGCTAAGGAAGATTTAGCGATGCCGACATGAAATATGGAATATATAAAGTTCCATAAGTCCGATAATAATGGGACCCATATTTTTAGGGTCAGCCAAGGAACAATATGCATAATTTTCCATAGAGGTACGCCCCCCCGGGGAGCGGTGACGCAAAAGTACAAAATAACAGACCGGAGCTAGGTCAATTGTGGTCTCTAAAGAGAGGTAAATTCATAATGGAAAATATGTTATCACTTTCAGGCTTCTGCGATCAACAAGCGTTAAGTGATCATCAGAGCCAGCTATTTTAGTAAAAATGTGAAGGCTGGAGCCCAGCCCACGTGATGTCATCCCAGGGGGTGTGTGGGCAGGTCTCCACCTTCGACATAAAAGACCCCACTGAGGATGGGTCAGTGTTAATTGCCGGGGGGTATAGAGACCATAAGCTAAGGATCACGTTCGATAATGGTCAAATCAAAGTGAGGCGCCCCCCCCTCCAGCTATACTTAATCATCTCTGAGACCTTATAATAAGTTCTTTAATCCTTATTTTGTGTAACTGCATATGTATTGTATTGTCTCCTTTTGTAAAACCTTTTGTATATTTTTCCTAAACAATGCCTCTCTTTTGGATTAAATATAAAATTTAATAATCCTGTTTCTTTTGTTCTGTGATTGTTCCCTCCTCCGAAGCCATACGCTATCAGAACGCAGGCGTCCGACCAGGCTTGTATTATATTTCAATTGGGTTGGTAGTGGCAGCAAATAATAATAAGCTATCTAGAGCAAGAATGTGAACGGACACTGAAAATGGTGAGATTGTTCCATTATTATGTGTAAAGTGTGAACTCTCATGTTAAACCACTGATTGTCTTATACGGTTCATGTTTGGTGATGCTCTTAGTAACCGCTCCATTATTATCTGCCATGATCTCGTTTGGTGTGCAGGTGGGATGTACTTAGTTACTATCCCATATAATCCTTGGTATGAATGAGGTTAGATTCGTCTTGGGTAGTGACACTTTTCTACCATTCGCAGGCACCATTTTGACTTATGGTCCATGTGACTTTTTAGTACCCATTTAGATTTTGTTATGCATTTACTTATTAAAGGTTACGTTTTAACCTCTTTAACACTATTTTGCTTCGCCTTGTCAAATGTAAAGCATCCCACCCTACTAAAGCTCATGCATAATGCCGGATGCTGCCAGATACAGCCTTGCTCTCTGCTGGTTAAGTTCTCTGTGTTCAGCTCCCGTGTTCTGTTTTTCTTCTTAGTTTCTTCTTGTGACCTCGGCCCGTTTACTGTCTACTCTTGTGTCTTCTGATTTTGTATTTTCTCTGCCCTCCTGGTTCTGACCCGGCTACCTGACTATTCTTCTTCCCATCTCACTCAACAAAACAGCTGGCAACACTGTTGTTATTGTACAGAAATTCACACTTGGCCCTCACTGCACATTTAATGTTGTCGATCTTAAAAGCGATGTTTGGTCATAAAGACTGGACCTGGTCTTGTAGGGTTCAAATGAGCACATTCAGCAGCACAGCAGGGAGAGAAGGTAGATTCATCCAATAAGATATCAGGGATCTAGGAAGTCAACAGCATCATCACCCTCCGCTTTCTCTCAGACCCATCATAATATTTTTCTTCAAGCGATTTTCTAACTTGTCAGCACTTTCTACGTACGCTGTCATTTGGATTGGTAGTTTGCAGATCTGGTCAGGTAAGAGTCAGGATCTTCTAATTTCAGTTGGTAAGTGGATTCTCCAGGTTGTAAGTTCTAAGGGGTTTCAACGCCCAAAGTCATTTGTACAGTTTTGGATGGAGGAGAATGTTTTGGTCTAGATGCAAAATGGTGATCAGACGATTGTGATAAAGCCGGACTACACCACCGATAAAGCAGCCACAGCTGATGACTGAGAAGAATCTGTGACTTCTCTGTATTTAGTGGTTACTACTCACCTGGGCGGTCATATGTAGGAATCTCCTCTTTACACTGCTCATCACCCCTCACACATGTCTCTGTAGTATTAATATGGGTCAGATCTTCACCCTGAAACAAATATTGTACAAGTCAAAGACAGATGGAGAAGTCCCATCTATGATCAGCTCTAATCCTGTCATCTCCACCGTTCTCATTATACAAGTATAAAACATATAATACTGGTGGATAAAACAAGACTGAACACAAGACCTTCACAGCCGTCTACACATCATAGGGGAGATCTCATGACACCTTCTCTCTATCTACCTGATGACCCTGAGGAACATTGGGATCTTCTTGTTTACAGTCCTGTGGAAGAAGAGGACGGGGACATATTTCTGGTGCTGTCTTCTTACTGGATAGATCTGGAGGAAACACATACAGGGACTGAATTCATTCTTTACATACAGATAATTATAGGCCGTGTGTATTTAATCCTATTACCTGGTGATGTGAGATGCTGGGGAACCTCCATCATGACGTCCTTATACAGATCTTTGTGTCCTTCTAAATACTCCCACTCCTCCATGGAGAAATAGACAGCGACATCCTGACACCTTATAGGAACCTGACACATACAATGATATAGTCATCCCCCAGATCCCTTCACAGCGATACTGTATAATGTCCCAGCATTCCCAGCAGTGTCACCTCTCCAGTCAGCAGCTCAATCATCTTGTAGCTGAATTCTAGGATCTTCTGGTCATTGATGTCCTCATGTATCAGGTGGTGAGGTGGAAGCTCCGTGATTGGGCTTAGGGGTCTTCCCCATCCCTCAGACACAGGGTCCTGACAGCGCTCACTAGAGGTCTTCTTCACTACTATGTAATCCTAGTTATGGAGAGACACATTAATAAATCTCACTACAGACATTTCCAGAGTCCTCACCTCTCCAGTTCGGACCATCTGTTATTCCCATAGATAAGAATTATGTAATGTGACGTTATCAAAATCTCTCACCTCTCCAGTAAGCCGGAAGAGGATCTCTAGGGTGAGGTGTAATATTTTCTCAGCCATCTTGTCTCTGTCCATATTCATCTTTGATAGGTAAATCAGGAAAATTCTCTTATATAGAAGATATTCACCGAGAGGATCCGATATTGTAGAGACCTGAATGAGAAGAAGATGAGCCGATGTAACATCATAAAGAATCCTGTGTAATAATACAATTACTGGAGATAATATGGGAAACATATGAGGAGATTTATTCATTTACAGTATCTAGTTTTCTTCTTTACATCTACTAATAAAACCTATATATTTTAGGCCACAGACAACAAGCAATTTCTTCCTCGGAATCTGCAGGAGAATACCTTTCTCATAGACTCATCTTCCTTATTGCTAATTCTCATCTCATTTACCAACACTGGAATTAGCAATACTGCAGGAGATATTCATTACTCGTGACATGAGAAATAACTACTTCATGATGAGGACCAAATCTTCATCTTCTACTATGGCTGTATAAACATATATGGCCAGAGCCCGTCTATATGTTTCTCGTCTTCACCAGACTGTCATCTTCTATCACGTTAGATCTCAGGTCTGATTCACACACAGAAGTTTGAGGCATTTATAAAAGTTTGTTTGTAAGAACACCAAGACAGGGGTTACTTGATACCAATGTCTCTATGTACAGTGTTTTATGGGGTTTATTTCTGGCCATAGGCTTTCCTATATATTACAAGAAAAATCCATAAAAATAGAATTAGACTTACCGGTAATTTGGTTTATAATAACCCACCATGACAGCACACCGGAGGATGTAACCCCACCCTAATAGGGACAGGAAACATGAAGAGGTGAAATAGCCCCTCACACATCCTCCCTCCAGTGTTATTATAAAGGACCACAAGAGAATGAATGCTTCAAATTATATTTTATTCTCACTGATATGATCATGTAAGAAATAATAAGCAAAAGGGAGGGAATTACTCGTGCTGTCGTGGTGGGTTATTAGAAACCAAATTACAGGTAAGTCTAATTCTATTTTCTCTAATAACCCCCCACGACAGCACACTGGAGGTATACCCAAGATATATTTAGGGAGGGACAATAGCCTGGAGGACCTTCCTTTCAAAGGCTAAATCTCTTCTAATGGACACTAGGTCCAATCTGTAGTGTCTGGAGAAGGTATGGAGTGAGGACCAGGTAGCAGCTCTGCAAATCTGCTCGATGGAGGCGTTGGCTTTCTCAGCCCAGGAGACAGATACCACTTTTCTAGAGTGAGCTTTGAGCTTCTCTGGAGGTGAAAGGTTTTGGATCTGATAAGTTTCAATAACTGCTTTCTTAACCCAGTTGGCGATTGTAGATTTAGACGCTTTCTTCCCCTTATTTTGGCCTTAAGAATGGACAAATAGATTTTTGTCTCTTCTCCCTTCTTGTGTTTCCTGAAGATAATGCAGGACTATCCTTTGAACATCCAGAGTCTGGAACTCTTCTCTCTCGGATTGTCACAGAAGGATGGGAGAATTATATCCTGAGATCTGTGGAAGTATGAGACTACTTTAGATAGAAATGATCAGTCCAGACGAAAAATGAGACGATCTTCTAGGACCTTTAGAAGATCGCGAATCTTAGAAACTCCCGATAAGTTGGATGAATCGGGGCGTGGTAATATGCATCTTGGAGATCGATCGTAGCCATGACATAATCTTGTCCTATCAGAGGAACTGTTGATTTGATCGATTCTATCTTGAACCTTATGTAAAGTATGTGTTGATTCAGAGGTTTCAGATTGATTGTGATCCGATGGGATCCCCCCATTTTTTTTTATCAAGAAGAGTTTGGAGTAGTGTCCTCTGCATCTCTCCTTTGTTGGAACTAGAGAGATTACCTCTGAAGATAGTAGTTCTCCCATACAAGATATTAAGGTGGCTTGTAGCTCCGGAGAGGAGAGCCGTGTTGTTTTCACTCTCCGTGGAGGATAGGAGGAGAGCTCTATTTTTACCCCAGAATCGACCGATCTTAGGATCCACAGGTCATAGTAACATAGTTTGTAAAGCCGAATAAAGACTTGCGTCCATCAAGTTCGACCTGTTAGTTCTGTAATTGCTAAAGTTGATCCAGAGGAGGGCAAAAACCCCAAATGATTTGGCCAATCTTCACCTGAGGAAAAATTCCCTCCCGACTCTGAAACCAGCAGTCAGAATAAATCCCTGTATCAACCTACTATTTTATTCTATTTTTAAGTATATGCTGAAATCTGCCTGGTATCTAGAAATGCATCCAGTCCCCGCTTGAACTGGTGTAGTGAATCTGACATTACCGTCTCTTCACTCAGTGAATTCCATATTCTCACTGCTCTTACCGTAAAGAACCCCTTCCTATGCTGGTGCTGAAACCTTTTCTCTTCCAGTCTTAGTGAATGCCCTCTTGTTACCGTAATATTCCTCCTTTTGAACAAATCCCTGGCAAGGTCTCTATACTGTCCCCTAACATATTTGTACACATTTATTATGTCCCCCCTCAACCTTCTCTTTTCCAGGCTGAATAGTCCTAGTTTTGCCAACCTCTCTGGGTATTGCAGTCCCTCCATTCCCTTTATTAATTTTGTTGCCCTCCTTTGTACCTTTTCAAGCTCGTTTATATCCTTTCTATATATTGGGGCCCATAACTGAGCACAGTATTCCAAGTGTGGTCTGACCAGTGCTTTGTACAGTGGAAGAACAATGTTCTCATCCTTTGCAGCTATACCTCTTCTGATACATCCCATTACCCTGTTTGCCCTTACAGCAGCGGCCTGACTTTGGGCACTCCAATTTAGTTTGCTATCAATCAAGATGCCCAAGTCCTTCTCCATCTCTGAATTCCCCAATGATTTCCCATTCAGTGAGTACTGGTGACTTCCATTTTTCCTTCCCATATGTATGACCTTACATTTCTCCTCGTTAAACCTCATTTGCCATTTAATGCTCCACCTACCCAGCTTATCCAAATCCCTCTGTAGGTCTGCACTGTCCTCTTTTGTATTAATTGTTTTACATAACTTTGTGTCATCTGCAAATATTGATATTTTACTATTTATCCCGTTGACTATGTCGTTAATACAGATATTAAATAACATTGGGCCTAGTACAGACCCCTGTGGTACCCCACTAGTGACGCTTACCCAATCTGAGTATATTCCATTTATAACCACCCTCTGCCTTCTATCCTTTAGCCAGTTAGCTACCCACTTGCAGACATTTTCCCCCAGCCCCATCATTCTCATTTTGTATACCAACCTATTATGTGGCACGCTATCGAACGCTTTTGAGAAGTCGAGATACACGACATCCACTGGTTCCCCCTGATCTACTCGAGAGCTAACCTCCTCGTAGAAGTCAATCAGGTTTGTTTGGCAGGAGCGATTCCTCATGAATCCATGTTGGTTCAGGATTAAAAGATTATTAGCATCAAGATGCTCCGTAATTGCCTCTTTAATGAAGCTTTCAAAAATTTTGCCCACAACGGACGTCAGACTCACCGGCCGATAGTTTCCGGCGTCACTTTTCGCTCCCTTTTTGAATATTGGCACTACATTCGCCTGTCGCCAATCAAGTGGCACAGACCCAGTCTCAACAGAGTCCTTAAATATAAGATATAACGGTCTGTCTATCACATTACTTAGTTCCCTTAGTACCCGTGGGTGTATGCCATCAGGTCCTGGTGATTTGTTTATTTTAATGTTACTGAGGCGTTTCTGTACCCCAGCTTGGGTTAGATTAGTCATACTTAGTGGAGGATTAAGTTTGTCACTTCTCATTTCTCCTGTAAGTTCTATTTCCTTTGTGAAAGTTGTCGAAAAAAAATTATTTAATAGATTAGCTTTATCCTCATCTTTCTCTATGATTTTGCCTTCCTCACTTTTTATCGGTCCAATATTATCCGATTTAATCCTTTTACTATTTATATACGTAAAGAACAGTTTGGGATTTGATCTACTTTCCCTAGCAATACGTCTCTCTGTTTCCTCCTTCGCTATTTTTATTTGTTTTTTACAGGTTATCGTTTTTTCCTTACTGTTTTCCTGTTTTAATCTCTTGAATGCCTCTTTTTTGCTATTTAACGCCCCTTTTACGTTCTTGTTCAACCATATTGGTTTCCTCTTATTTCTGGCCCTTTTATTCCCATACGGTATATACCTTTCGCACTGAGTATTCAGAATTCTTTTGAAGGTTTCCCATTTACAATTCGTATTCCTTTGATTAAGAACTTTGTCCCAGTCAATAAGTTGAAGGCTTTCTTTCAGCTGCTCAAACTTCGCCCTCCTAAAGTTTAATGTTTTTGTTGTTCCCTTATTGATAACCCTACTGAAGGGCATTTTGAAGTCGATAATATTATGGTCGCTATTACCTAGGTGCCCCCCTATCTGTACCACAGTTATTCTATCAGGCCTATTAGTCAATATTAAGTCCAACACGGCCTTCCCTCTCGTTGGTTCCTGCACTAGTTGGGAGAGATAATTATCCTTAATATTTGTCAAGAACCTTTTTCCTTTCTGAGATCTACAGGTTTCTGTTTCCCAGTCAATATCCGGGTAGTTGAAGTCCCCCATAACAATCACTTCATTATGTTTTGCTACTTTGTCTATTTGTCCTAATAGCAGATTCTCATTCTCCTCTGTTATATTTGGTGGCTTATAGCAGACCTCCAGTAATATTTTATTATTATTTTTTGCCCCCTCTATCTCTACCTACATGGACTCGACCCCCTCTTCTCCCTCTCCTATATCTTCCCTTAGTCTGGGGTTTAGACATGACTTTACATATAAGCAGACTCCTCCGCCTTTCCCCTGTTTCCGGTCCCTTCTAAATAAACTATAATCTAATAAATTTACCGCCCAGTCGTAGCTATCGTCTAGCCAAGTCTCTGTTATACCTACGATGTCATACTTCTCCGATATAAGAGCCCGCAGCTCATCCGCCTTATTGGTCAGGCTTCTTGCGTTGGTCAGCATGCAAGATAAAACTTTGGGGTTATTTAGCATCCTATTCTTCTCTAACGATCTAACTGTACTATCCTCACCCCCCTCTCCACCCTCATTATATTCACTTCTCCCCTTCCCCCTTGCTTGCCTCACATGCCACCTATTTCCTTGGTTCCCCCCCCCCGTCTCTAGTTTAAAAACTCCTCCAACCTATTAGCCATCTTCTTCCCCAGCACCGCTGCACCCTCCCCATTGAGGTGCAGCCCGTCCCTACGGTAGAGCCTGTAGCCGACCGCGAAGTCGGCCCAGTTCCCCATGAACCCAAACCCTTCTGCCTTGCACCAACTCTTTAGCCACTTATTCACCTCCCTAACCTCCCGTTGGCGCTCCTGTGTGGCTCGCGGGATTGGTAGTATTTCTGAGAAAACTACCTTGGAGGTCCTTGCCCTAAGCTTCCTACCTAGGTCCCTGAAATCATTTTTAAGGACCCTCCATCTACCACTCACTTTGTCATTGGTGCCGATGTGGACCATGACCGCTGGGTCTTCGCCAGCCCCACCCAGTAACCTGTCAACCCAATCCGCGATGTGCCGGACTCGAGCGCCAGGGAGGCAGCACACCATTCGGCGATCACGGTCTTTGTGACAGATTGCCCTGTCTGTCCCCCTAATAATAGAGTCACCCACTACCAGAACCTGTCTTGCCTGCCCTACACTTCCCCCCTCCCCCTCATTACTGGAGCATACACTCCCCCGGCGGTCAGAGGATCTGTCGTGCTCCAATAATGCCGGTTCTAAACCAGCCTTCCTATACTTCTTCCCTCTATCCCTCCTAACTGTTATCCAGCTCCCTGCCTGTTCAGCCTGCACTTCCCCTCTATGCTCCACCCCCAGTATTGACCCATTGAGTGTCTGCTCGGTGAGCAGCAAACTCCGTTCCATGTTGTTGATGCTCCTCAGTACCGCTATCTGAGCACTTAGATCCAGAATTTGGGCTTCCAAGTGCACGATATGCTCACATCTCTCGCAGCAGTATGGATCCTCGAGTGGTTGCTCACGGAATGCATACATTGCGCAAGATGTACACTGCACGGCTCCGGCCAACATGGACATCATTCTAAATATGGGGATACAGTCAGTATATATATACACAAGTACAAAACACAATTATTTATATATAGGTGTATGGACGGGGATCAATTAGGGATGTGCAAGTGTATCAATTAGATATCAGCGGGGGATCAGTTAAGTATGGACGGGGGATCAATTAAGTATCAAGTATGGACGGGGGAATCAGATAAGTAGGTCAGGTGGATTAATCAAGTAAAAAGTAAAGTAAAGAAAGAATGAAACACAGTCAGCAATTCAGTCCCAAGTCGTCCCCCCCCAAACTCCCCGAATCCAAAGCCACCGAAAAACAAGTCACACACCCACCCCCGCCCGCACCCACGCCCCGGACACACGCAGCTCGCCCACACCCGCAAACCAAGAGACCCAAAGAGCCTTCCCTTTTCTCTCCCTTTCCAGCAACGCACCCTTCACCTCAATGCACCTCCAAAGGACTTGATGCCCAACCAGCTGCCCCTTATAAACCCTTAATTATGACCCCTTCCCCTTAATTAACCCCTTGTGAGTAAATCTACACCTCAGGATTTTAGTGCAATGTAGTTAACCCTTAAATACACAGGTAGTAAACTAAGAAACTAAAACTGTAGTGAGAAAATAGATTTTAAAAAGCCCAATAAATCTAAACAGGTAGAAAAGCACTCAGCAGGTCACAATGCAGCACTCACCGCAATTCACACAGGTATTTTCTGCAGGATTCCCAATACCTCTTCACTGAAAAACAAGTCACACACTCACTCTCGTTCGCACCCACGCTCCGGACACACGCAGCTCGCCCACACTCGCAAACCAAGAGACCCAAAGAGTTCCCTTTTCCCTTTCCAGCAATGCACCCTTCACCTCAATGCACCTCCAAAAAAAAAAAGGTCTCTAGAGATCTTCCGCCCCGCCACTGGGGAAGAAAGCTCGAAATGCAGCCCCCGATTATCTTGGCGTCATCGTTTGTTCTGATGCTGGTTCTGGGAAAGAAAAATATTCCTCCCTTTGGGTAGCTCAACCGACCTGACTTCCCTTTCCTACTATATTGAGGAGTTTTTTCCTGGGGAGGTCAAAAGGGTCCTCTTTTTGAGCTAAGTTAAGGGAGGGATTTCTTTTTATCCAAAGCTTTTTCAAGTAAATCATCTAGGGCTGGCCCAAACATGTATTTTCTTTTAAAGGGAATGGAGCATAATTTCATTTTTGATGTGACATCCCCACTCCAGGATTTCAACCACAGGGAGCTCTCACAGAATTGGGATAGCCCAGATGCCCTTGCTGCTACTCTTTCTGACTCTGCGGAGGCATCCGCCAGGAGTCCTGTAGCTTTGTGGAGGAGTGGCAAAGATGCCAGAATGTCTTCTCTGGGAGTGCCTGAGGCCAGGTGTTCCTCCAGCTGACTTGACAAACAAGACATCGATCGGGCAACACATGGAGATGGCATTTGTGTTCAATAGTGTTGCAGAGGTTTCCCATGACTTCCTCAATAGCCCCTCCATTTTGTGTTCCAACAGGTATTTTAGCTGGGAGGAATCCTCAAATGGCAAGGTTGTTTTCTTTGCCACCCACGCAATCTGGATGTCAACCTTTGGAATTTCTGACCAGCATTCTGCTGTTTCGTCATCAACCAGAAACCTATCCCCTAGGTCTGCAGGGGAATTCAACCTTTTTTCAGGGGAATCCCATTCTTCTAGAAACCAGATCCCGAATACTTTGGTGAATAGTAAAAACAAATTTTTTCCTAGAGCGTACACCTCCAAACATTTCCTCCTGCACTGTTTGGGAAACCTTTTCTTCCTCCACCTCCATAGTATTCCTTACTGCCATAAGGAGTTCTTCCATGCTATCCACTGAGAAATAATATTTTTTCCATTGGGATTCCTCAGGGCCTGGACTCCGCTCGCCCTCTTCTGGAGGTTCTTCTGAGATATCTCATCCAGAGGATCCTCGTCCCCTTCTTCTAGCAGGCTGATCTTTCTTTTCTTTGCAGCCGAGAGTGGACGCAGTGTCTTGGCTGGGTGAGTGTGTACGGTGGGAAAATGAGGCAAAGGAGGATTTGATTTCCTGGCGCACTATACCCTTTATCTCTTTCATTAAGGAAGGCTGTTCCTTCCTGATGATTTTCTATGTACATTCCTGACATAACGGCTTCTTATGGGAGGAAGACAATCTGTTTGAACAAATTGGACATCTGCAGATGTCTTAGTTCTGTCTCCAGTAGCAGATTCCTTGTCCCCCTATAAGAGACAGAAGGAATAGGGGCTATAATATCCATTACCTGCATTCTGGAGATGGACTGCCAGTGCCATACTTACAGGGACTGGAATGGTGCTGGGCTCCACAGATGCTGAGTGGGAAGACTCTAACCCATCCAGAACAGACACAGTTTGTCCTACCTCAGGCGTCTTAATATCCAGGGCTCCTTTATGGGCGATCAGATGCAGCGCCCTCCCTCTCATCTGGGGGGGCTCCTCCCCATGTAGTCCAGGTGAAGGTACAGGCGTTCACCGGCGGTCATCTGCCACCATTCTCTATATGCTGATGCGTTCCAAAGTGGAAAGCAAATCCGCCGGAAGTGACTTCATCATCCCACCACCCGGCATTCGACGTCACTTCCGGTGCAGAGATCGTGCGCACCCCACATGGACCGTGGGACTCCCTGGAGCGGAGTCTCCAGTGTCTCACTCTGCTTGCTCTAGAGAGGAAGGGAGGAGGAGATGGACACAGCACAACGAGGAGGAACCCCTTCATTCCTGATAGGGACAGGAAAAAACACTGGAGGGAGGATGTGGTAAGGGCTATTTAACCTTTTCATGTTTCCTGTCCCTATTAGGGTGGGGTTACATCCTCCGGTGTGCTGTCGTGGGGAGTTATTAGAGAAAAAGCAAATATTAAAATGTTTCAAAAGAAAATTGGCAACAACAAATTCTTGTAATAAGAAAAAAACATGCAAAAAGCACAAGACACATTTTGTTACTTAACATATTAAACATTTGTTTTAAAAGAAATTAACTCTTTTGGGCACCAGAACAGGTGTACAACGCAGGGATGGGACAGGTACGGCTGCTACACCAACCCTGGCAGTCTAACCAGTTGTTGCTGTCAAAAGCAAACATGGCATCTAAGAAAATTTGACAGAGTTCGGCTCAATGCCCCTCATCCCCTAAGTACTCGATAGTATGAGGCTTCCTAGTTACTGCAAACAGACTTGGTGGTGGGGTCGGCTTACTCCTGTCCCCACATTGCACCTTCCAGGTCATCCCCCCAGTACCATCACTCTCATTCCCTTCTTTTGAGGTCCACACCATCAGGGTCTTCCATCCCCTCTCCCTCAGAGTAGAGGTCGTATACCATCCCCCAGGCTCACCCATGCATTTTCTTGACCATTTTTCTGCCTGGCTGCCGCACTTCATGTCCTCAGATTTACCAACCCTTATCTTGGGAGACTTCAACATCCCCATAAACAGCCCCACCTCCTCATTCGCATCCCAGCTTCTATCTTTAACCACTTCTCTTGGCCTCTCACAGCTTTCAACCTCTGAGACACACAAATATGGAAACACCCTTGATCTGGTCTTTGTCCGGCTTAGTTCAATCCCCCACCTAAATAACTCCCCTCTTCCCCTCTCTGATTATAACATTCTCTCCTTCATGCTCACAAATCCTCGTCCGCCCCAGCACACTCCTACCTATCACAGATTCAGAAATCTACAAGCAATCAACCCTCATACACTTACAGACGCCCTTCATTCATCACTGTCCCCAATCTCCTCTTTTTCCTGTCCTGATCTGGCTGTAAACCACTACAATGACACACTCAGAAGCACACTGGACCAAGTAGCGCCCCTCACCCTCAGAACCTCTAAACACAGAGTAAAACAGCCCTGGTTCACACCGCAAACCCGATTTCTCCAGCGTTGTTCTAGAATTGCCGAACGCCTTTGGAGGAAAACTCGCACACTAGAAAACTTTATCCACTACAAATTTATGTTAAAAACCTATAACTCTGCCCTTCACCTCGACAAACAGACCTACTTCACCACCCTGATCTCCTCACTATCCAACAACCCCAAAAAACTCCGATATCTTTTACTCCCTCCTCAATCCTACAGCGCAGGCCCCCATCACGGACATTGGTGCCGAGGACTTGGCCTCCTACTTCACAGAGAAAATAGACACCATCCATCAGGAAATCAGCTCCCAGCCCCCAAGTGCCGCGACTCCCATCCCTCCCCACATCCCCTCTGGATCACTCTCCACATTGGACCCAGTCACAGAAGACGAAGTCTCCAGGCTCCGCTTTTCTTCTCATCCCACTACATGCACCACTGACCCCATCCCCTCACATCTACTCCAGTCTCTTTCTTCAGTCGTCACTACTCACCTAACCAAAATCTTCAACCTCTCCCTCTCTTCTGGTATCTTCCCCTCCTCCTTCAAACACTCCATCATTACTCCATTATTAAAAAAGCCCTCTCTTGACCCTTCCTGCACAAACAACTACAGACCAGTCTCCAATCTTCCCTTCATCTCTAAACTCTTGGAGCGCCTGGTCTACTCCCGCCTTACCAGTTACCTCTCCACACTCTCTCCTCTAGACCCATCACAGTCCGGCTTCCGCCCCCTACATTCTACAGAAACTGCACTCATCAAAGTAACCAATGACCTTCTGACAGCAAAACGTAATGGTGACCACTCTCTGCTTATTCTTCTTGACCTCTCTGCAGCCTTTGACACCGTTGACCACCACCTCCTACTCTCTATGCTCCACTCAATCGGCATAAAGGACACTGCTCTCTCCTGGTTCTCCTCCTACCTATCTGACCGCTCTTTCAGTGTATCGTTCGCAGGCTCCACTTCTTCCCCCCTTTCTCTCACTATTGGGGTTCCGCAGGGTTCAGTCCTTGGCCCTCTTCTCTTCCCTCTCTTTACACAGCCCCAATTGGACAGACCATCAGCAAATTTGGTTTTCAGTACCATCTTTATGCTGATGACACACAACTATACACCTCATCCCCTGACCTTACCCCCGCTGTACTACAGAACACCAGTGACTGTCTGACCGCAGTTTCTAACATCATGTCCGCTCTCTACCTGAAACTCAACCTTTCCAAAACTGAACTTCTTCTGCTCCCACCGTCTACTCACCTCTCTAAATCTGACATCTCTCTCTCCGTGTGTGGCACCACAATAATGCCGAGCCAGCAGGCGCATTGTCTGGGCGTTGTGTTTGACACCAATCTCTCCTTCACCTTCCACATACAATCTCTTGCCCACTCTTGTCGCTTGCACCTGAAGAACATCTCTAGAATCCGCCCCTTTTTCACCTTGGAAACAAAAAAACCCTCACTGTTGCCCTGATCCACTCCCACCTTGACTACTGTAACTCTCTATTAATTGGCCTCCCCCTCACTCGACTTTCCCCCCTCCAGTCCATCCTTAATGCTGCAGCCAGGGTCATCTATTTGGCTAACCGTTACTCAGACTCCTCCGCTCTGTGCCAGTCATTGAACTGGCTGCCAATGAATTATAGGATCCAATTTAGCCCCTTTACAAGCCAAGGTGGTTTGCACGTTAATGACCAGGCCAATTTTTACAATTCTGACCACTGTCACTTTATAAGGTAATTACTCTGGAACGCTTCAACGGATCCCCCTGATTCTGAGATTGCTTTTTCGTGACATATTGTACTTCATGATTGTGGTAAAATTTCTTTGACATCACTTGCATTTATTTGTGAAAAAAACGGAAATTTGGCGAAAATTTTGCAATTTTCAAAATTTGAATTTTTATGCCCTTAAATCAGAGAGATATGTCACACAAAAGAGTTAATAAATAACATTTCCCACATGTCTACTTTACATCAGCACAATTTTGGAACCAAAATTTTTTTTTGTTAGGGAGCTATAAGGGTTAAAAGTTGACCAGCGATTTCTCATTTTTCCAACAAAATTTACAAAACCATTTTTTTAGGGACCACATCACATTTGAAGTCACTTTGAGAGGTCTTTATGACAGAAAATACCCAAAAGTGACACCATTCTAAAAACTGCACCCCTCAAGGTGCTTAAAACCACATTCAAGAACTTTATTCACCCTTCAGGTGCTTCACAGGAATTTTTGGAATGTGGAAGAAAAAAATGAACATTTAACTTTTTTCACAAAAATGTTACTTTAGACCCAATATTTTTTATTTTCGCAGGGGTAACAGGAAAAAATGGAGCCCAAAATTTGTTGTGCAATTTCCCTTGGGCACGCAGATACCCCAGATGTGGGGAAAAACGACTGTTTGGGCGCATGGCAGGGCTCGGAAGGGAAGGAGCGCCATTTGACTTTTTGATTGTAAAATTTGATTGAATAATTAGGGGACGCCATGTTGCGTTTGGAGAGCCCCTGATGTGCCTAAACAGTGGAAACCCCTCACAAGTGACCCCATTTTGGAAATTAGACCCCCAAAGGCACCTATCTAGATGCATAGTGAGAACTTGGAACCCCTAGGTGCTTCACAAATTGATTCGTAAAAATGAAAAAGTTTTTTTTTTTCCACTTTTTCATTTTTACGAATCAATTTGTGAAGCACCTGAGGGTTCCAAGTGCTCACTATGCATCTAGATAGGTGCCTTGGGGGGTCTAGTTTCCAAAATGGGGTCACTTGTGGGGGAGCTCCACTGTTTAGGCACATCAGGGGTTCTCCAAACGCAACATGGTGTCCGCTAACAATTTGAGCCGATTTTCCATTCAATTAGTTAGCAGACACCATGTCGCGTTTGGAGAGCCCCTGATGTGCCTAAACAGTGGAGCTCCCCCACAAGTGACCCCATTTTGGAAACTATACCCCTCAAGGATTTTATTAAGGGGTATAGCGAACATTTTGAACCCAGAGGTACGACACAGAATTTGATAACATTAGGTCATCATATTGAATAAGTTGTCATTACTCTTGAGCGCAAGTGCTCGCTACTTGAGTTTGCATCGGGTACTCAGGTATGCACCATGTATCACGGGTGCATACCTGAGTGAAATGCTCGAGTCCCCGCCCGCATGTTTCACGGTTATTAGACACTCCCAAAAAACATGCGGGGATCGCTCGTGCATGGCAGGCAATCCCCGCGAGGTTTTTTTGGCCGCGAAGCATATGGGGTGGAGACTCGAGCACCCGCGATACTCAGTGCATACCAGAGCACCCGTTGCAAACTCAAGTAGCGAGCACTTGCGCTCAACACTAGTCGCCATATCGTCATCTTTTTTTTTTTTTTTTTACATTGGAAAAAAAAACCAACCCCAACCCTAACATTAGCACAACCCCAACCCCAGCCTTAGCGTTTATTTTTTACGCCGTTCCTCATGCGGTATAAGTGATGAGATTACTTTATTCTTCGGGTCAGTGCGATTACAGCGATACCAGAATCATATCAGGT
Organism: Phyllobates terribilis; assembly: GCF_046119375.1. NCBI lineage: Eukaryota > Metazoa > Chordata > Amphibia > Anura > Dendrobatidae > Phyllobates > Phyllobates terribilis. Next base: position 5,566,726 of record NW_027362790.1, read on the forward strand.
TTTTATGATTGACAGCTGTCACACACTAAAAGACACATATTTTGTAAAATCTAGTTTTTGCATCACCATATTTTGGCAGACAGAGTCATGTGACAGCTTGTTTTTTGCGGGGATGAGTTGACGTTTTTATTGGTGCCATTTTCAGGCACGTGACATTTTTTGATCGCTTTCTATTCCTATTTTTGGGAGGCAGAATAAACAAAAACCAACAATTGAGGAATTGTGTTTTTTTTACATTTTTTTATTCTGATCCGGGTGTGGTAAAATTGATAAGGCAGCTTTATTTTTCAGGTCAGTACGTTTACAGCGGTACCACATTTATATAGTTTTTCTATGTTTTGGCGCTTTTACACAGTAAAAGCTGTTTTAAAGAAAAAATTATTTTTTTGCATCGCTTTATTCTGAGAGATTTAACATTTTGATTTTTCGGATGATGGAGCTGTATGGCGGCTTGTTTTTTGGGGACGAGATGACGTTTTCATCGGTACCATTTTTATTTATATTCGTCTTTTTGATCGCGTGTTATTCCATTTTTTGTTTGGCGGTATGATGATAAAGCATTGTTTTTTGCTTTGTTTTTTTTTACCGTGTTCACTGAAGGGGTTAACTAGTGGAACAGTTTTCTAGGTCAGGTCATTACGGACACGGCGATACCAAATATGTGTACTTTTATTGTTTTTTTTTTTTTCATAATAATATTTATTGATGGGTACATTATATTTTTATTTTTAGTGGATTATTTTTTTTATTTTTTTTTTATATTTTTACAATTTTTTTTTTTTTTTTTTTTTCACTTTCAGACAGTTTTTTTTACTTTTTTACTTTGTCCCACTATGGGACTTTCACTTTTTTTATTCTGATCGCCTGCATGGCACAGGAATGCAGCACCATCCCTGTGCCATGCAGGCTATCAGCGCTGGACAGGGAGAAGATTGTTTGGAGATGCACTGCGCATGTCCAAACAATCTTCCCGCTGTCTGGTGACCCGGATGTTGTCATGACGACATCGGGTCGTCATGGCAACACCCGGGAAGCCTTTGCAGACAGCGCTGGAAGCCGGAAGAGGAGGTGAGTATCGGCGATCACCTCCCCTTGCCTCCGCAATGCTGCGATCGACTTCGATCGCAGCATTGCGGGGGTTAATGTGCTGGGAGCGGTGCAGGACCGCTCCCTGCACATAGTATCGGGTGTCAGCTGTGACAATCAGCTGACACCCGGCGGCGATCGCGCCCGCACAGCCTGTGTGCGCGCGCGATCGCCATGACGTACTAATACGGGTCAGGCTCTTAAAGCCCAGGGCACTGACGCGTTTTAGTACGTCATGGGCTTTAAAGGGGTTAAATTGCTTGTTCTCACGTTCTGACCCACAAAGCTCTCCACAGTGTAGCACCCCTTTACATCTCTTCCCTCATTTCTGTTTATCGGCCTACCCGTTCTCTACACTCCACAAGCAACTTTCGACTAACATCTGCACTAATCCGTACCTCCCACTCCTGGCTCCAAGACTTCTCCCGAGCTGCACCTATTCTTTGAAATGCTCTACCCCAAGAAATTAGGATGAATCACAACTTACACAGTTTTAGGCGCTCCCTAAAAACACACCTGTTTAGGGCAGCCTAACACCTTCCCTAATCGAAGTCCTTTTATCTTCTTATAGCCCATCCCTTATTTCTCTAAGCATAACTCTCCACCGAACCAAAAAGCACTACAGATACTGGCTGGTGATGAGCTCATGCAGCCTTTATCTATCCCTCATCCCTTCAAGATGGCTGGACCATCCTTGTAAATAAGCCATTGTACTTTGTGTCACCCCCACCTCATTGTAGACTGCAAGCTCTTACGAGCAGGGTCGTCATTTTTGCTGTAATTATTGTATTATCTTTAGCTATGTTACTTATGACTGTTGTATACGAACCTGTGAATTGTTAAGCGCTGCGGAATATGTTGGCGCTATATAAATAAAGATTATAATTACAGTGCATCACCTGAGCAATCAGAGGCATGTATGCTGTATGATCGCACTGAGGAGATTTGTTTAACCCCTTAGTGACGGATCCAATTTTGACCTTAATGACCAAGCTAAATTTTACAATTCTGACCAGTGTCACTTTATGAGGCTGATCCAACTTTGATGTAATGTCCTTAAAACAAGTCAAAATGAGGCTCAGTATTGTGTGTGGCCTCCATGTGCCAGTATGACCTCCCTACAACGCCTGGGCATGCTCCTGATGAGGTTGCGAATGGTCTCCTGTGGGATCTCCTCCCAGACTGGACTAAAGCATCCGCCAACTCCTGGACAGTCTGTGGTGTAACGTGACGTTGGTGGATGGAGCGAGACATGATGTCCCAGATGTGCTCAATCGGATTCAGGTCTGCGGAACGGGCGGCCAGTCCATAGCTTCAATGCCTTCATATTGCAGGAACTGCTGACACACTCCAGCCACATGAGGTCTGACATTGTCCTGCATTAGGAGGAACACAGGGCCAACCGCACCAGCATATGGTCTCACAAGGGGTCTGAGGATCTCATCTCGGTACCTAATGGCAGTCAGGCTACGTCTGGCGAGCACATGGAGGGCTGTGCGGCCCTTCAAAGAAATGCCACCCCACACCATTACTGACCCACTGCCAAACCGGTCATGCTGAAGGATGTTGCAGGCAGCAGATCGCTCTCGACGGCGTCTCCAGACTCTGTTACGTCTGTCACATGTGCTCAGTGTGAACCTGCTTTCATCTGTGAAGAGCACAGGGCGCCAGTGGCGACTTTGCCAATCCTGGTGTTATGTGGCAAATGCCAAGCGTCCTGCACGGTGTTGGGCTGTGAGCACAACCCCTATCTGTGGACGTCGGGCCCTCATACCACCCTCATGGAGTCGGTTTCTAACCGTTTGTGCAGACACATGCACATTTGTGGCCTGCTGGAGGTCATTTTGCAGGGCTCTGGCAGTGCTCCTCCTGTTCCTCCTTGCACAAAGGCGGAGGCAGCGGTCCTGCTGCTGGGTTGTTGCCCTCCTACGGCCCCCTCCACGTCTCCTGGTGTACTGGCCTGTCTCCTGGTAGCGCCTCCAGCCTCTGGACACTACGCTGACAGACACAGCAAATCTTCTTGCCACAGCTCGCATTGATGTGCCATCCTGGATGAGCTGCACTACCTGAGTAACTTCTGTGGGTTGTAGAGTCCGTCTCATGCCACCACGAGTGTGAAAGCACAACCAACATTCAAAAGTGACGAAAACATCAGCCAGAAAGCATTGGTACTGAGATGTGGTCTGTGGTCCCCACCTGCAGAACCACTGCATACATACATACTGCATAAGGGGCATAATTGGGGCATCACACTGTGTGGGGGCAACATACATCCTGCATAAGGGGCATAATGGAGCATTACACTGTGTGGGGGAATCATACATACTGCATAAGGGGCATCACACTGTGTGGGGGCAAGATACATCCTGCATAAGGGGCATAATGGAGGCATTACACTGTGTGGGGGGTCATCATACATCCTGCATAAGGGGCATAATGGGGGCAGTACACTGTGTGGGGGGCATCATACATCCTGAATAAGGGGCATAATGGGGGCATTACACTGTGTGGGGGCATCATACATCCTGCATAAGGGGCATAATGGGGGCATTACACTGTGTGGGGGCATCATACATCCTGCATAAGGGGTATAATGGGGGTATTACACTGTGTGGGGGCACCATACATCCTGCATAAGGGGCATAATGGGGGCATTACACTGTGTGGGGGGCATCATACATACTGCATAAGGGGCATTACACTGTGTGGGGGGCATCATACATACTGCATAAGGGGCATAATGGGGGCATTACACTGTGTGGGGGGCATCATACATACTGCATAAGGGGCATTACACTGTGTGGGGGGCATCATACATACTGCATAAGGGGCATAATGGAGGCATTACACTGTGTGGGGGCATCATACATCCTGCATAAGGGGCATAATGGGGGCATTACACTGTGTGGGGGCATCATACATCCTGCATAAGGGGCATAATGGGGGCATTACACTGTGTGGGGGCATCATACATCCTGCATAAGGGGCATAATGGGGGCATTACACTGTGTGGGGGCATCATACATCCTGTATAAGGGGTATAATGGGGGCATTACACTGTGGGGGGCATCATACATCCTGTATAAGGGGTATAATGGGGGCATTACACTGTGGGGGGCATCATACATCCTGCATAAGGGGCATAATGGGGGCATTACACTGTGGGGGGCATCATACATACTGCATAAGGGGCATAATAGAGGCATTACACTGTGGGGGGCATCATACATCCTGCATAAGGGGCATAATGGGGGCATTACACTGTGGGGGTCCTGTACTCTGAGAACAAGACGTTTCCTCCCTTCCTGTCTCCATAGTTGGGTCGTATGTATCTATTACAGGAAACAGAACAGAAACCTTATGATTCTTATAAAGGGGAAACACAAGACCCCCAAAGAGCCTCCGTGCTGAAGGGGTTAATGCCCCCTGCGCCCAGTAATGGGGTCTCCTCATACATCCCCCTGCAGAGCCGCCACCACATATATGGCTGTTGTGTGCGCACAGGAGCTGTGATGAGGTCACAGGAGGGAGGAGTCAGGGGTCACATGATCAGGGGCCTCAGTGGATGCAGGACTCTGCTGTGCTGGTTGTCATGGTGCTGGATGAGGGGAAGTTTATGTGTGGGGTCAGGAGGGGTTTACAGTGTGGATGTAGCAGAGCCGCATGTGTACGAGGTGTACGGAGCAGAGCCGTGTGTGTACGAGGTGTACGGAGCAGAGCCGTGTGTGTACGAGGTGTACGGAGCAGAGCCGTGTGTGTACGAGGTGTACGGAGCAGAGCCGTGTGTGTACGAGGCGTACGGAGCAGAGCCGCGTGTGTACGAGGTGTACGGAGCAGAGCCGTGTGTACGAGGTGTACGGAGCGGAGCCGTGTGTGTACGAGCTGTACGGAGCAGAGCCGCGCGTGTACGGAGCGGAGCCGCGTGTGTACGAGGTGTACGGAGCAGAGCCGCGCGTGTACGAGGTGTACGGAGCGGAGCCGTGTGTGTACGAGGTGTACGGAGCGGAGCCGTGTGTGTACGGAGCGGAGCCGCGTGTGTACGAGGCGTACGGAGTGGAGCCACGCATGTAGGAGGTGTACGGAGCGGAGCCGCGCGTGTACGAGGTGTACGGAGCGGAGCCACGTGTGTACGAGGTGTATGGAGCGGAGCAGCGCATGTACAAGGTGTACGGAGCAGAGCCGCGCGTGTACGAGGTGTACAGAGAGGAGTCGCGTGTGTACGAGGTGTACGGAGCAGAGCCGTGTGTGTACGAGGTGTACGGAGCGGAGCCGCGCGTGTACGAGGTGTACGGAGCGGAGCCACGTGTGTACGAGGTGTACGGAGCGGAGCAGCGCAGCGCGTGTACGAGGTGTACGGAGCAGAGCCGTGTGTGTACGAGGTGTACGGAGCGGAGCCGTGTGTGTACGAGGCGTGCGGAGCGGAGCCGTGTGTGTACGAGGCGTGCGGAGCGGAGCCGTGTGTGTACGAGGCGTACGGAGCAGAGCAGCGCGTGTACGAGGTGTACGGAGCAGAGCCGTGTGTGTACGAGGCATACGGAGCGGAGCCGCGCATGTACGAGGCGTATGGAGCAGAGCCGTGTGTGTACGAGGCGTACGGAGCGGAGCAGCGCAGCGCGTGTACGAGGTGTACGGAGCAGAGCCGTGTGTGTACGAGGTGTACGGAGCAGAGCCGTGTGTGTACGAGGCGTACGGAGCGGAGCCGCGCGTGTACGAGGTGTGCGGAGCAGCGCAGCGCGTGTACGAGGTGTACGGAGCAGAGCCGTGTGTGTACGAGGCGTACGGAGCGGAGCCGCGCGGGGCCGTGCGTGTACGAGGCGTACGGAGCGGAGCCGCGCGTGTACGAGGTGTACGGAACGGAGCCGCGTGTGTAAGAGGTGAGCGGAGCTACGCGTGAGCGAGACATACGGAGCGGAACCACGTGTGTACGATGTGTACGGAGCGGAACCGCGTGTGTACGAGGTGAACGGAGCGTAGCACTGTGTACGAGGTGTACGGAGCGTAGCCGCGTGTGTACGAGGCATATGGAACAGAGCCGCTTGTGTACGAGGTGTACGGAGCGGAGCCGCGTGTGTACGAGGTGTACGGAGCAGAGCCGCGCGTGTACGAGGTGTGTGGAGCCGCGCGTGTACGAGGTGTATGGAGCGGAGCCGCGCGTGTACGAGGTGTACGGAGCAGAGCCGTGTGTGTACGAGGCGTACGGAGCGGAGCCGCGTGTGTACGAGGTGTACGGAACGGAGCCGCGTGTGTACGAGGTGAGCGGAGCCACGCGTGAGCGAGACATACGGAGCGGAGCCACGTATGTACGAGGTCTACGGAGCGGAGCCGCACGTGTACGAGGTGTACGGAGCGGAGCCGCGTGTGTGCGAGGTTTACGGAGCGGAGCCGCGCGTGTACGAGGTGTACGGAGCGGAGCCGCGCATGTACGAGGTGTGCGGAGCCGCGTGTGTACGAGGTGTACGGAGCAGAGCCGCGTGTGTACGAGGCGTACGGAGCGGAGCCACGCGTGTACGAGGCGTACGGAGCGGAGCCGCGCGTGTACGAGGTGTACGGAATGGAGCCGCGTGTGCACGAGGTGAGCTGGGAGCCACGCGTGAGCGAGACATACGGAGCGGAGCCACGTGTGTACGATGTGTACGGAGCGGAACCGCGTGTGTATGAGGTGTGCGGAGCCGCGTATGTATGGAGCGGAGCCGCGTGTGTACGAGGTGAACGGAGCGTAGCACTGTGTACGAGGTGTACGGAGCGTAGCCGCGTGTGTACGAGGCGTATGGAACAGAGCCGCTTGTGTACGAGGTGTACGGAGCGGAGCCTCGCGTGTACGAGGTGTACGGAGCGGAGCCGCGTGTGTACGAGGTGTACGGAGCGGAGCCGCACGTGTACGAGGTGTACGGAGCGGAGCCGTGTGTGTACGAGGTGTACGGAGCGGAGCCGCGCGTGGACGAGGCGTACGGAGCGGAGCCGCGCGTGTACGAGGCGTACGGAGCGGAGCCGCGCGTGTACGAGGCGTACGGAGCAGAGCCGCGCGTGTACGAGGCGTACGGAGCGGAGCCGTGCGTGTACGAGTTGTACGGAGCAGAGCCGCGCGTGTACGAGGCGTACGGAGCGGAGCCGCGCGTGTACGAGGCGTACGGAGCGGAGCCGCGCGTGTACGAGGCGTACGGAGCGGAGCCGCACGTGTACGGAACGGAGCCACGTGTGTACGAGGTGAGCGGAGCCACGCGTGAGCGAGACATACGGAGCGGAGCCACGTGTGTACGATGTGTACGGAGCGGAACCGCGTGTGTATGAGGTGTGCGGAGCCGCGTATGTATGGAGCGGAGCCGCGTGTGTACGAGGTGAACGGAGCGTAGCACTGTGTACGAGGTGTACGGAGCGTAGCCACGTGTATACGAGGCGTATGGAACAGAGCCGCTTGTGTACGAGGTGTACGGAGCGGAGCAGCGTGTGTATCAAGTGTATGGAGAGGAGCTGCGTGTGTACGAGGTGTACGGAGCTGCGTGTGTGTACGAGGTGTACAGAGCGGAGCCGTGTGTGTACGAGGTGTACGGAGCGGAGCCGTGTGTACGAGGCGTACAGAGCGGAGCCGTGTGTGTACGGAGCAGAACGTATATAACAGATGTAGTTAGTGTACGATGCCGTGTGTGCGATGCTTCGGGTATATAGTCTGCAGTGCAGACATTTGCTGAGTGTGAGGAGCGAGTGGAGTCTGGAGAATCTCAGCTGTTCCCTCCATTGATGCAGTAAGCAGCGCGCAGCAATGATAAATGAGATTGTGATCCTTGGTTGTGAATATCGGGACGTTTCAGTGTAATAACCTTTCTCAAACACTCGCTGGATGGGGGCACTGTGGGCAGGAATAGCTTATAGGGGGCTATACAATTTTTAAAGCAGTTTCTCAACAATAAGGCGACACCAGAATGTGGCAGAAGATCTCGCTTCCACGGCTGGGAAGGGAAGAATCACTACAGTGGGTACGGAAAGTATTCAGACCCTTTACATTTTTCACTCTTTGTTTCATTGCAGGCATTTGGTAAATTCTAAAAAGTTCATTTTTTTCTCATTAAAGTACACTCTGCACCCCATCTTGACTGAAAAAAAAAATGTAGAAATTTTTGCTAATTTATTAAAAAAGAAAAACTGAAATATCACATGATCATAAGTATTCAGACTCTTTGCTCAGTATTGAGTAGAAGCCCCCTTTTGAGCTAGTACAGCCATGAGTCTTCTTGGGAATGATACAAGTTTCTCACACCTGGATTTGGGGATCCTCTGCCATTCTTCCTTGCAGATCCTCTCCAGCTCCATCAGGTTGGATGGTGAACGTTGGTGGACAGCCATTTTCAGGTCTCTCCAGAGATGTTCAATTGGGTTTAGGTCAGGGCTCTGGCTGGGCCAGTCAAGAATGGTCACAGAGTTGTTCTGAAGCCACTCCTTTGTTATTTTAGCTCTGTGCTTAGGGTCATTGTCTTGTTGGAAGGTTAACCTTCGGACAAGTCTGAGGTCCACAGCACTCTGGAAGAGGTTTTCATCCAGGATATCTCTGTACTTGGCCGCATTCATGTTTCCTTCAATTGCAACAAGTCGTTCTGTCCCTGCAGCTGAAAACACCCCCATAGCATGATGCTGCCACCACCATGTTTCACTGTTGGGATTGTATTGGGCAGGTGATGAGCAGTGCCTGGTTTTCTCCACACATACCGCTTAGAATTATCACCAAAAAGTTCTATCTTCGTCTCATCAGACCAGAGAATCTTATTTCTCATAGTCTGGGAGTCCTTCATGTATTTTTGAGCAAACTCTATGCGGGCTTTCATATGTCTTGCACTGAGGAGAGACTTCCGTCGAGTCACTCTGCCATAAAGGCCCGACTGGTGGAGGGCAGCAGTGATAGTTGACTTTGTGGAACTTTCTCCCATCTCCCTACTGCATCGCTGGAGCTCAGCCACAGTGATCTTGGGGTTCTTTTTTACCTCTCTCGCCAAGGCTCTTCTCCCATGATTGCTCAGTTTGGCTGGACAGCCAGGTCTAGGAAGACTTCTGGTGGTCCCAAACTTCTTCCATTTAAGGATTATGGAGGCTACTGTGCTCTTAGGAACCTTGAGTAATGCAGAAATTCTTTTGTAACCTTGGCCAGATCTGTGCCTTGCCACAATTCTGTCTCTGAGCGCCTTGGGCAGTTCCTTTGAGCTCATGATTGTCATTTGGTCTGACATGCACTGTGAGCTGTGAGGTCTTATATAGACAGGTGTGTGCCTTTCCAAATCAAGTCCTATCAGTTTAATTAAACACAGCTGGACTCCAATGAAGGAGGAGAACCATCTCAAGGAGGATCACAAGGAAATGGACAGCATGTGACTTAAATATGAGTGTCTGAGCAAAGGGTCTGAATACTTATGACCATGTGATATTTCAGTTTTTCTTTTTTAATAAATTTGCAAACATTTCTACATTTCTGTTTTTTTCCAGTCAAGATGGGGTGTAGAGTGTACTTTAATAAGAAAAAAAATGAACTTTTTAGGATTTACCAAATGGCTGCAATGAAACAAAGAGTGAAAAATTTAAAGGGGTCTGAATACTTTCCGTACCCACTGTATGATGCCCCCACTGTGCCTCCCGGGTAATATGTATGATGCCCCCACTGTGCCTCCCGTGTAATGTGTATGATGCCCCCACTGTGCCTCTCGTGTAATATGTATGATGCCCCCACTGTGCCTCCCGTGTAATATGTATGATGCCCCCCCACTGTGCCTCCTGTGTAATATGTATGATGCCCCCACTGTGCCTCCCATGTAATATGTATGATGCCCCCACTGTGCCTCCCGTGTAATATGTATGATGCCCCCACTGTGCCTCCCATGTAATATCTATGATGCTCCCCCACTGTGCCTCCCGTGAAATATGTATGATGCCCCCACTGTGCCTCCCATGTAATATGTATGATGCCCCCACTGTGCCTCCTGTGTAATATGTATGATGCCCCCACTGTGCCTCCCGTGTAATATGTATGATGCCCCCACTGTGCCTCCCATGTAATATGTATGATGTCCCCACTGTGCCTCCCATGTAATATGTATGATGCCCTCACTGTGCCTCCCATGATATCACCGCGTTGGTCCTCCCATGCCTTGTCCTTTCTGTCGGCGGACTTCTCAGGATCCATATTTAGGTGAGTATAACATGTTTCTTTTTATTTTAATAGCGCTCATGGGGGACTACTGGGGACCATCCACACAGTGTGAGGGGACTACTGGGGCCATCATACAGTGTGTGGGGGAAGACTGGGGGCTATCCACACAGTGTAGGGGCAACTGGACTGCTGGGGGCCATCCATGCAATGTGGGGGAAGACTGGGGGCCATCCATAGTGAAGGGAGGCTACCGGACTACTGGGTACTATCCATACAGTGTAGGGGAAACACTGGGGGCCATTTACAGTGTGGGGGAACTACTGGGGGCCAATATACGGTGTGGGAGGACTATAGGAGACCTTCATACAGTGTGGGGGATTACTGGGGGCCATTTACAGTGTGTTGGTACTACTGGGGGCCATCATACAGTGTGGGAGGGGCTACTGTGGGGCCCATCATACTGTGTATAAGGAGTTGCGGGTATGTGAGAGGTGTGGGGTATCATGCTGTATACAGGAGAACTATATATGGGGGGACTCGGGACATTATTACATTTTAAGGAGGACCTTAAGATGCATAACTGTTATAAGGGCACTCAGGGTATTGTGATTGTCAGATGGGTTTAGTGGAGGAATTATTACTTTCTAGGGGAAAAGTGTGGGCAGTGATTTCTAGGGCACAATTTTACCATCTAAGGGCGGAAAGGAGGTGTCTTACTTTGTAAGTGGCACAGTGGTGTCATTATTATGTGGGGTATTAAGAGAATCAGAAATAGGGACACAGTGGCTCGGTATTGGGGTGACAGCAGGATGAGGAGTTTGTGCAGGTTGGGAACAGATGGGGACGGGACAGGAAATGTAAGAAGTCATATGTGTCTTTGTTGTAACCTCTGCAGACGAGTCTTGGCTGGAGAAGGCGTGATATTGGCCCAGACAAGATGGAAAAGACAGGAAAAATGAACAACTTCATCACAAAAATAGTTTGGACCCCCGACGGGTCACCATATACCTGAAACAGATTATTTCTGAAAAACTATAACCTAAAAAAAATCCATTAAACTACAATTTACCTTCAGTTAAAAAGACTTTAAGCTACAGTATTGAGCAGATCAATTTTAATATGTAAACAAGTCACTTTCCAATTTTCACAAGGTTTTCCTATCAATAGTGCAGCACAAACACAGAATACTGTAGAAAACATTTAGAGTATCACATTTCCATTGCAATAGAAACATCAGTCATTATATCAATAACAAAGTGTCAAAATGTAGAACTTAAAATAAACATATATATATTTCAAAAGCTGCCAGAACCATAAACTGTAGAAGCAAAGTGTCCTCTCTCTAAACCTAAACTCAAGCACACCAGATAGTTTTGGGCTTGTTACTTGTTACATTTTATTGGTTAATTTGACCTTCAAATTGTGGAATAATGTCCTGGGACCTGGAGTAAATGCTGATCGGACACTGCAGCTCTCATCCCAGTGCTGCCCTGCTGCTGTGAGACTAGAGCTGCAGTGTGCGATCAGCATTTATCCCAGGTACCGGGAAGTTATTCCCCAAAGCCTGGGACGGATGCAGAGCAGTATATGGAATCACACATCTCTGCATAGTAATCCCTGGAAGTGAGACATAAGTATTATATCAGATACAAAGAAAGCCAGTTCTGATATTCTCTGGGGGTGTGCTCTTTATCCTCTGCCTGACACCTCCTGCATATTATTGGACAACGTCATACAGGGGAAAAGTAAATGCCCCCTTAGTTGAAGGGGAAATTGGCGTAAAAGTTTACAAGTTAATATCTCTGCAATGGAGATGAGAAATAAAAGAAACCGTGTTTTATTCATATCTTCAGGCACCTGAATGTAAAGTAACCAGTTCCTCTTTAAAGGGAATCGTTTAATAATATGAACCTGGCCCAAACCACATATATAGACATGCAGATCCTTGAAAACTAAATCCAATGACACTTTTATATCTTTTATCTGCTGCTGCATACCCAAGAAATCAGTTTTGTAACTGGGCTTGAAATATGATAACTAATGGGTGACTGGTCTGGTGGGGTTTGTTTTCCTTAGACTAATTGTTCCACAGTCCCACTAATCATGTTATCATGCCCTGTGGGTTTGAGTGACATTATTTGCAAGAGCGGTGCCACTAACAGCTCTTTGTAAATTTCAGCATCTCTGATAATGCACAGTAAGCCAGGTACACTGTGCATGGCCGGGTATACAGCATGGACGCAGGACACAGCCAGCTGCGGAATTTGCAGAGAACCATCTGTGAAGGCGGACTGTGTCCTGTCATCACTGCCTCTAGTTAATACACAGTGCGGCGATAAACTTGGGGTGCGTACGCCGGACTTACTGCGCAATGTCAAAGAGCCAGTGGTAACAACGCTCTTGTAAATAACGTGACTCATGCTCACAGGGGTATAACGTCATTAGTGGGGCAATTAGTCGGGGGAAAACAACGCCCCCCACAACTAGTCCCCCACTACTTAGCAAATTGCAAGCCCTGTTATAAAACTGATTTTATGCATAGGCAGCAATTAATAAGTAAAAAAAAAAGCCTTGTAAGAAAGGTATAAAGGGATCAATAAATAAGTGGTTACAAATAGGAGATCCTGACCGGTCCCTTTAACCCCTTTACAACCCAAGGTGGTTTGCACGTTAATGACCAGGCCAATTTTTACAATTCTGACCACTTTCACTTTATGAGGTAATTACTCTGGAACGCTTCAACGGATTCCCCTGATTCTGAGAATGTTTTTTCATGACATATTGTACTTCATGATTGTGGTAAAATTTCTTCGATATCACTTGCGTTTATTTGTGAAAAAAATGGAAATTTGGCAAAAATTTTGAAAATTTTGCAATTTTCAAAATTTGAATTTTTATGCCCTTAAATCAGAGAGATATGTCACACAAAAGAGTTAATAAATAACATTTCCCACATGTCTACTTTACATCAGCACAATTTTGGAACCAAAATTTTATTTTGTTAGGGAGCTATAAGGGTTAAAAGTTGACCAGTGATTTCTCATTTTTCCAACAAAATTTACAAAACCATTTTTTTAGGGACCACATCACATTTGAAGTCACTTTGAGAGGTCTTTATGACAGAAAATACCCAAAAGTGACACCATTCTAAAAACTGCACCCCTCAAGGTGCTCAAAACCATATTCAAGAACTTTATTAACCCTTCAGGTGCTTCACAGGAATTTTTGGAATGTGGAAGAAAAAAATGAACATTTAACTTTTTTCACAAAAATGTTACTTTAGACCCAATTTTTTTTATTTTCACAGGGGTAACAAGAAAAAATGGACCCCAAAATTTGTTGTGCAATTTCCCCTGAGCATGCAAATACCCAATATGTGGGGAAAAAACACTGTTTGGGCGCACGGCAGGGCTCGGAAGGGAAGGAGCGCCATTTGACTTTTTGATTGTAAAATTTGCTTGAATAATTAGCGGAAGCCATGTTGCGTTTGGAGAGCCCCTGTGTGCCCAAACATTGGAGCTCCCCCACAAGTGACCCCATTTTGGAAACTAGACCCCCCAAGGCACCTATCTAGATGCATAGTGAGCACTTGGAACCCCCAGGTGCTTCACAAATTGATTCGAAAAAATGAAAAAGTGAAAAAAAAAACACTTTTTCATTTTTATGAATCAATTTGTGAAGCACCTGGGGATTCCAAGTGCTCACTATGCATCTAGATAGGTGCCTTGGGGGGTCTAGTTTCCAAAATGGGGTCACTTGTGGGGGAGCTCCAATGTTTGGGCACACAGGGACTCTTCAAATGCAACATGGTGTCCGCTAACAAATTGTCGGCTCAACACCGGGGAAGCCGCGTCAGACAGAGCTGGAAGCCGGAAGAGGAGGTGAGTATCTGCGATCACCTCCCCTTGCCCCCGCAATGCTGCGATCGACTTCGATCGCAGCATCGCGGGGGTTAATGTGCTGGGAGCGGTGCAGGATCGCTCCCTGCACATAGTATCGGGTGTCAGCTGTGACAATCAGCTGACACCCGGCAGTTATCGCGCCTGCACAGCCTGTGTGCACGCGCGATGGTCATGACGTACTAATACGGGTCTGGCTCTTAAGTCCCAGGGCACAGACGCGTATTAGTACGTCAAATGTTGTTAAGGGGTTAAAGTTAAAATGTGGAATTAATAGACATGAATATTAGTGATGGGTGAGCACTAAAATGCTCTGGTGCTCGATGCTCAGGTCGAGCACATTGGAATTGCCCAAATCGATGGGAACAATGCTCAAATGACATGGGAACAGCATGGGGAAGACCCCTGGAAGCATTTCTGACTGCCAGGTCACTGCTGTCAACAACTTTGTCAGAGTATTACACCACTTTTACGGACTCACAATAAAACATACAAAAAACGAAACCAAAATGGATTTTCCTGGGAAATATGATAAGGAACATCCTTTCTAGGGTAATGACTTGTATATAAGGCAAAATAATGATGCGTTTTTGCACTTTTGTATTGCTTTCAACCGTGACAAATGCATTCACTGGGAAATGTAATTTTAACATTTTACAACATTATCTGGCCATGTGCTGTGTGAGACATGATCAGACACATCCTGTTTCATTTAAGAAGGAGGGACTCTGAAAGTCACAAAGCCTATTTTTATAGGGCCATCAGGCGGCCTTTACTATTCTTAAAGGGCCAGCAGTCGGCCCTCACTATTCTTAGAGAGCCATCAGCCTGCTATGCTTTGCTGTTCCCATTACTAAAGAGTGGGTTTCCTATACTGTTATTGCGTATGCAGTGAGTGGCAAGGCTGCGCAAAAGATGGACGCACCCCAATACCCCTTTGAAATTTTGGATGCACCCCAGTACCTCTTTGAAGAGACTTAGAGGAGGGTCTCATGAAAAAATGTTCCCATTATTAGCAACTGGATCTCCCATAGTGTTGGCATATGCAGTGAATGTAAGGGCTGCCAAAAATTGGGAGGCACTCCAATGCAGCTTGGAAGATGCGTGGAGGAGGGTATCATAAAAAAATGTTCCCATTAGAAAGGAGCTGGTCTCCTATACTTGTAATGACCATGCACTAAGTGTATGGGCTGACAAACATTTACCCCTGGGGGGTATACATGAACATACTGTACAGTCATGGCCAAAAGTATTGAGAATGAGACAAATAGTAATTTTTCCAAAGTTTACTGCTTCATTTTTTGTAATGGCAATTTCCATATACTCCTGAATGTCAAAGCGTGATCAGCTTAACAGCAATTACTGTACTTGCAAAGTCAATATTTGCCCAGAAAATGAACTTTAACCCCCAAAACACATTTCAACATCATTGCAGTCCTGCCTTAAAAGGAGCAGCTAACATCGTTTTAGTGATTGATCCATTAACACAGGTGTGGGTGTTGATGAGGACAGGGCTGGCGATCAATCAGTCATGATTAAGTAAGAATGACATCACTCGACACTTTAAAAGGAGGCTGGTTCTTGGTATCATTGTTTCTCTTCAGTTAACCATGGTTATCTCTAAAGAAACACGTGCAGCCATCATTGCACTGCACAAAAATGGCCTAACAGGGAAGAGTATCGCAGCTAGAAAGATTGCACCTCAGTCAACAATCTATCGCATCATCAAGAACTTCAAGGAGAGAGCTTCCATTGTTGTCAAAAAGGCTCCAGGGCGCCCAAGAAAGACCAGCAAGCGCCAGGACCGTATCTTAAAACTGTTTCAGCTGCGGGATCGGACTACCAGCAGTGCCGAGCTTGCTCAGGAATGGCAGCAGGCTGGTGTGAGTGCTTCTGCACGCACTGTGAGGCGGAGACTCTTTGAGCAAGGGCTGGTTTCAAGGAGGGCAGCAAAGAAGCCACTTATCTCCAGAAAAAACATCAGGGACCGACTGATATTCTGCAAAAGGTACAGGGAGTGGACTGCTGAGGACTGGGGCAAAGTCATTTTCTCTGATGAATCCCCTTTTCGATTGTTTGGGACATCTGGAAAACAGCTTATTCGGAGAAGAAGAGGTGAGCGCTACCACCAGTCTTGTCTCATGCCAACTGTAAAGCATCCTGAAACCATTCATGTGTGGGGTTGCTTCTCAGCCAAGGGAATCGGCTTACTCACAGTCTTGCCTAAAAACACAGCCATGAATAAAGAATGTTACCAGAATGTCCTCCAAGAGCAACTTCTCCCAACCATCCAAGAGCAGTTTGGCGCCCAACAATGCCTTTTCCAGCATGATGGAGCACCTTGCCATAAAGCAAAGGTGATAACTAAATGGCTCATGGAACAAAACATAGAGATTTTGGGTCCATGGCCTGGAAACTCCCCAGATCTTAATCCCATTGAGAACTTGTGGTCAATCATCAAGAGACGGGTGGACAAACAAAAACCAACAAATTCTGGCAAAATGCAAGCATTGATTATGCAAGAATGGACTGCTATCAGTCAGGATTTGGTCCAAAAGTTGATTGAGAGCATGCCAGGGAGAATTACAGAGGTCTTGAAGAAGAAGGGGCAACACTGCAAATATTGACTTGCTGCATTAACTCATTCTAACTGTCAATATAACCTATTGGTACTCATAATATGATTGCAATTATATTTCTGTATGTGATATAAACATCAGACAAACACTACTAAAAACCAGAGGCCAGCAGATCATGTGAAAATATAATTTTGGTGTCATTCTCAAAACTTTTGGCCATGACTGTACAAAAATTTTTTTTTACGGGCATCATAAACACCCTTTAAAAAAATTATGTGGGTGTTGCACCGGTCACCCTGGTGATATGGTGGTGGAGGATGAGAAGGAGGACAACAAGAGCAATTAGCCCAAATCAGGAAGCGTATACCCAACAACTGCACTCTTCTGGTCACAAATCCTTCCCAACATCTGCAATGTAGAGTTCCAATGCGTTGGGACATCACACACCAGTCAGTGAGCCGTAAGCTGCAAACGCTGCTGAAGCACGGCAAGGGCGGTGGAAGCTGTAGCTGACTTTCTAAAATGGGCACACAGGTGGTGTACTTTGACAAGCAGATCCGGCACCTCCGGGTAGCTTTTGAGAAACCGCTGAACCGAGGTTAAACACATGGGCCAGGCATGGTACATGTGTGAGCTCGCCTCGCCTCAGTGCTGCCACCAGGTTTCGGCCATTGTCACACATTACCATGTCTGGCTGTAGGTTCAGCGGTGTCAGCCACAGATCTGCCTGCTCTTCCAGAGCTGCCCACAACTCTTCAGCATTGTGCGGTTTGTCACTTAAGCATATTAGCTTCAGCACAACCTGTTGCCGCTTGGCCGAGGCAGTGCTTCCAGCTTGTGACTGATGTGGTCATTTTGGAGATGGAGGCTGAAGAGTAGAAGGAGGCTGAGGAGGATGAGGTGCAGGAGCTGTACACTGTGGGGGCAACCCTGATTGACCTTTGGCCCCCAATCCTCGGCATCGGGAGGATGTGTTCAATCCCAAGGTCCGACTGGGTCCCGGCTTCCACTATGTTAACCCAGTGTGCCGTCAGCAAGATGTACCGTCTTTGCCCACAAGCACTTGTCCACGTGTCCATGGTTAGGTGGACTTTCCCTGTAACTGCATTGTTGAGGGCACGGCTAATGTTGTGGGACACGTGCTGGTGTAATGCGGATGGCACACCGGGAGAAATAGTGGTGGCTGGGGACAGAGTACTGAGGGACGGCCACCACCATCAGGTTGTGGAAAGCTTCCATCTCCACGAGCCTAAAAGGCAACATTTCGAGCGAAACCAGTCGCGAAATGTGGAAACATAGTAGTGTGGCCTGTGGGGCGTTGGCTACGTATTTGCGCTTGCGTTCCAAGGATTGGGGTATGGACAACTGAACACTGCGCTGGGACAAGGACATGTTTGCTGATGGTGCTAGCTGAGTGTGCAACGACAGGTGTAGGGCAGGAGGCATCTTCACATTCACTATGGACAGGGGATTGGCTTGCACGCACAACAGCAGAAAAAGCAATGGTGCCACCCGCAGACAGTGTTCCTGGACCCTGGGGTTCGGCCCACAAAGTCGGGTGCTTTGCTGCCATGTGCCTGATCATGTTGGTGGTGGTCAGGCTGGTAGTTTTGCTACCCTTGCCGATGCTGGCCTGGCAGGTGGTGCAAATGGCCTTTTTGGGGTTATCGGCAGAATCTTTAAAAAACAACCAGACTCGGGAAGACCTAACAGTTGTACTGGCAACTTCCGTCGTGTTGGTGTTACGAGGAACAGTTGCCCGCCTTCTGTCTGTGGCCACCACACTGCTTCTTCCTGCCTGTTGGGGTGCTCTGCCTCCCTCCCCCTGTGTGTCCTCCTGCCAAGTTGGGTCAGTTACTATATCATGCACCGCCTTGTCTTCCACTTCCGCACCCTGGTCCACCTCCTGACTTTCTGGCAATTGTGTCTCATCATTGTCCACCTCTTGTGACACTTTCCCACCGTCGCCTTCATGTGACCTTGGCTGCTCAAATATTTGGGCATCACTACATGCGATCTCCTCTTGCCCTGTGTAACGGGTCTGGGAGGCGGAACCTCTGAGCTACTATACAAGGGGGCGGTCCTTGTAAGGGAGCGGGTGGCGACCAGGGAAGACGGGCAGGAAGTCACAGCAGGTGACCGGGACAGTCTCTGAGTGAACGGGCTGGAGGTCACGGCAAGTGACCGGGGCAGTCTCTGGATGAACGGGCTGATGGTCACGGCAAGTGACCGGGGCAGTCTCTAAATGAACGGGCAGATGGTCACGGCAAGTGGCCGGGGCAGTCTCTGAATGAACGGGCAGATGGTCACGGCAAGTAACCGGGGCAGTCTCTAGGTAAGGGGTTGGTACGACCTGTGGCGGCTGATGATAGACGTGAGCTCCCAGGTGAGCAGGCGAGAGTCTCAGGATGAACGGGTGGTCACAGCATGTGACGGTGGAGCCTCCAGGAAGACCAACAGACAGGCGGCAGATGAGCGCTCCCAGGTGAGCGGGCAGAAGTCTCTGGACAGGCGGGTGGTCACAGCACGTGACGGCAGAGCCTCCAGGTAGGCTAGCAGACAGGCAGCAGATGAGCGCTCCCAGGTGAGCGGGCAGGAGTCACTGGACAGGCAGGTGGTCACAGCACGTGACGGCGGGGCCTCCAGGTAGGCTAGCAGACTGGTAGCAGATGTGTGCTCCCAGGTGAGCGGGCAAGCTGGTCCATAGACAGACTGACAGGAGTTGGAAGGCAGACCGTCGGACCTCAGGCAAGCAGGCAGGTAGCTGATGTGCGCTCCCAGGTGAGCGGACAGGCTGGTCCTTAGACAGACTGACAGGAGTAGTAAGGCAGACCGTCGGACCACAGACTAACAGGCAGGTAGCAGATAATCAGGCAGGAATCTGGCAGGTAACTGGCAGGTAACTGGCAACGGGACCTGAGGGCTGAAGCAGAGTAGTGAACAGTGCAACAACATTGCTCGGGCACCTCCATTTTGGAGGAGGTGCCTTATATATGGTGAAGTCCTCCAGCCATTGGCCGGGGACTCCTTAGGACGGCGCGCGCGGCCCCTTTAAGAGGGAGGGAGAGCGCGCGCGCCCTAAGCACAGTGGCCGGGAAGGAGCGCGCGCTGCCAGCAGAGCGGGAGGAGGACGCCGGGCACGGAGTAGAGAGGTGAGGGGAACAGCGTCCCTGCCTAGCAGAGGGCAGGGACGCCGGCGCTACAGTACCCCCCCCTTTAGGCCCCCCCTTTTTTAGGCCAGACAGAAATTTAGCAAGGATAAGAGGGGCATGGATGTTCTCCCGGGGCTCCCACGTTCTCTCCTCAGGACCAAACCCCTTCCAATCTACTAGAAAAAAGGTCTTTCCTCTTACCCTTTTGGTGGCAAGAATGTTCTCTACCTCAAACTCGTCCTCAGCAGAAACCGGAGCAGGAGGCGTACCTGTAGACTTGGAAAAAGAGTTAAGAACCACAGGTTTGAGGAGAGATACATGGAAGGAGTTAGGGATCCGTAAGTTGGCCGGGAGTTTCAATTTATAGGCCACCGGGTTGATCTGACTGATGACCTCCAGAGGACCGATGAACCGAGGCCCTAACTTGTAAGAAGGTATCTTGAGTCGGACATATTTAGATGAGAGCCAGACTTTATCTCCAGGACGAAATTGTGGAGGATCCAGGCGGTTTTTGTCAGCGTGTCTTTTCATCCGTTCGGACGACTGAAGGAGTGCGGATCGGGTACTCTCCCAAATGGAGGAAAATTTGCTAACGAGAGATTCCGCAGCCGGGTTGTCCACAGAGGTGGAGACAGGAAAAGGAATCCGAGGATGCTGACCGAAGACTACAAAAAACGGGGATTTGGAGGAGGATTCGCTCTGGTGATTATTATAAGAGAACTCGGCCCATGGTAGGAGGTCCACCCAGTCTGAATGATGGGCATTAACGAAGTGCCGGAGGTAACTGGTCAGGTTCTGATTGATCCGCTCCACTTGACCATTGGACTGTGGGTGGTAAGCGGAAGAGAAGTCCAGGGTGACGTCTAGCAGTTTACAAGTGGCTCTCCAGAAACGTGAGGTGAACTGTACCCCACGATCCGACACGATGTGGAGGGGCAGGCCATGAAGACGGAAGATGTGGCGGATAAAGTCTTTAGCCAGCTCGGGTGCAGACGGGAGGCCTGGCAGGGGAATAAAGTGAGCCATCTTGGAAAAGCGGTCAGCGACCACCCAAATGACCGTACAACCGGCAGAGACGGGGAGATCAGTTATGAAGTCCATAGCAATATGCTGCCAGGGGGCAGCAGGCACAGGAAGCGGAAGGAGGCGACCGGCTGGCAGGTGTCTCGGGACTTTGTTGCGGGCGCAGGACACACAGGTAGAAACAAAGTCTATTACGTCCTTGTGCAGGGTAGGCCACCAGTAGTGCCGGGCAATAAGCTGGAAGGTCTTTTTCTGACCGGCGTGGCCAGCTAGTTTAGACGAATGGCCCCAGTGTAGGATCTTCTCCCGATCAGGTACTGAAACAAACGTCTTACCGGGAGGGAGACGATTTAGACTCATGGGAGCCACCTGCATTACTCTGGCGGGATCGATGATATGTTTAGGTTCTTCCTCGAGATCGGACACCAGAAAGGATCGGGACAAGGCGTCTGCTTTGACGTTTTTGTCAGCCGGGCGAAAATGAAGAACAAAATCAAAGCGAGCAAAAAACAAGGACCACCGGGCTTGGCGCGGGTTAAGTCTCTGGGCATGCTGGAGGTAAGCCAAGTTCTTGTGGTCAGTGTAAATTATTACCGGGTGAAGAGCCCCCTCGAGCAGGTAACGCCACTCCTCCAATGCCAGTTTGATGGCCAATAACTCTCGGTCTCCTATGGAATAATTGCGCTCTGAGGAGGAGAAGAGTTTAGAGAAGAAGCCACAAGTTACCATTCTCCCGGAAGATGATTTTTGAGTAAGTACCGCTCCGACTCCAGAGGAGGAGGCGTCAACTTCCAGGAAGAACTGCTTGTTGCCATCTGGGCAATGCAGCACCGGGGCGGAAGAGAAGGCCTGTTTTAGGGAAAGAAAGGCCTCCTCTGCTTCGGGCGGCCACTCTTTGGGATTAGTTCCTTTACGGGTGAGCGCGGAAATTGGGGCAGTCCGGGAAGAGAAGTGTGGTATGAAGAGGCGGTAGTAGTTGGCGAAGCCCAGGAATCGCTGAATGGCCTTCAACCCCTCCGGTCGAGGCCATTTCTCGATGGCAGACAGTTTCTCTGGATCCATTCGTAGGCCGGTCTGAGAAATAATGTAGCCCAAAAACGGAAGCGAGGTCTGCTCAAAGAGGCACTTCTCGTATTTAGCGAAGAGGTGATTCTGCCTGAGCCTGAGCAGGACCTGACGAACGTCCCTCCGGTGAGTCTGGAGATCCGGAGAGAAGACCAAGATGTCGTCCAGGTACACCACTACGCAGGAGTAGAGAAGGTCCCGGAAGATGTCATTGACCAACTCTTGAAAGACGGCAGGAGCGTTACAGAGACCAAAGGGCATTACCAGATATTCATAGTGGCCGTCCCGGGTGATGAATGCCGTCTTCCATTCATCCCCCTGACGGATACGAACCAGGTTGTACGCCCCACGGAGGTCCAGTTTGGTGAAGATTCTAGCCCCCCTCAGACGATCAAATAACTCCGGAATGAGCGGAAGGGGGTACTTATTCTTCACTGTGATCTGGTTAAGGCCTCTATAGTCTATACAGGGACGGAGAGAGCCATCCTTCTTTTTGACGAAAAAGAAGCCTGCTCCCGCCGGGGAGCTAGATTTCCGGATGAATCCCCTGGCCAGATTCTCCTCAATATATTCGGACATCGACCGGGTCTCAGCAGCGGATAATGGATAAATACGCCCACGGGGAGGAGAAGTACCAGGTAACAGGTCGATAGGGCAGTCGTATGGTCTATGAGGGGGTAGTGTCTCTGCCTCCTTTTTATTAAAGACATCAGCATAAGACCAATAAGGAATCGGAAGTCCAGGTAGATTAGCTGGGGTAGGAGAAGGACGGACGGGATGGACGGGAACCAGACAGGTCTTATGGCAGTCCTGTCCCCAGCGAAGGACTTCTCCGGTCTGCCAGTCAAGCACGGGTGCATGTCTCTGGAGCCAAGGTAGGCCTAGCAAGAGGGCGTGAGAGAGTCCAGGCAGAACATGAAAGGAGATGCTCTCAGAATGCAGCATTCCCACCTGCAGAGTAATGGATTCGGTGATGAGTTGGATGGGGCGTGGTAAGAGACCCCCATCCACGGCAGCAACAGACAAGGGTACAGCCAGAGGTTTGGTGGGGATGCGGTATTTCTCTACCAGGGACTGTGAAATAAGATTCCCGGCTGCTCCAGAGTCAAGTTGGGCTAGTTCGAAATAACGGTTCTCCCCGCAGACGATTGAGACTGACAACAGCAGAGATGGAGAGGATTTATTCTTGTCTAGGTCGACCTCTCTGAGCGAACCTAGACACAGGCGTTTCCCGACCTCTCCGGGCATGCACGGATCCGGTGCTCCTTACTGCCACAGTAGAAGCAGCTCCCCTCGGCACGGCGTAAGTCCTGACGGGTTTTGAGCATCTTGGTCTGGTCGACCTGCATAGGCTCAGGAGAGTGTACCTGGGTAGAGACGGAAGGAGTGACGGGTTTCTGAAAAGTAGGAGCTAGACATGGTAACCTCCTCTCACGGGTGACCTCTTTGGCACGCTCCTGGAACCGTAGGTCAATCCGGGTGGCAAGAGTTATTAGGTCATCGAGAGTGGTAGGAATGTCCCGACCGGCAAGTTCATCTTTAATACGGCCGGACAGACCCTCCCAGAAGACGGATACCAGAGCGTCGTTATCCCAGGCCAGCTCCGAGGCAAGGGTACGGAACCGTATGGCATATTGGCCCACGGTGAGACTTCCCTGACAGAGGCGTAGGAGTGATGATGCGGATGAGGTCTTCCGTCCGGGTTCGTCGAAGACTTTCCGGAAAGCCGTGAGAAAAGCAGGCAAGTTGGATACCAGGGGGTCTCCTCTCTCCCATAGAGGATTTAGCCAGGCCAGGGCCTCCCCGGTGAGATGGGACATGATGAATGCAATTTTGGCCCGGTCGGAGTTAAACTGGTGAGACAATAGTTCAAAGTGCAGGGTGCACTGATTTATGAAGCCCCGAGCCTGGGCGGAGTCGCCTCCGAAGCGAGGAGGTGCGGAAAGCCGGGGTCCGGGGTAAGATACCATGGTATTAGTGGCCAGCGGAGCTGCCGGATTGCGAGACATGGCACTGGCGGAGGTTGCTGGTGGAGCAGTCAGAGTGTCCAGGCGAGTATTGACATTCCGCAGGTGACCCAGGATGGACTCCTGTTGGGACCTTTGACGGGACAGTTCATGACACAGGTCCGAGAGCGAGGGAGCTTGGGTGCCACCGGGTTCCATGGCCCGAGCAAACTGTAACGGGTCTGGGAGGCGGAACCTCTGAGCTACTATACAAGGGGGCGGTCCTTGTAAGGGAGCGGGTGGCGACCAGGGAAGACGGGCAGGAAGTCACAGCAGGTGACCGGGACAGTCTCTGAGTGAACGGGCTGGAGGTCACGGCAAGTGACCGGGGCAGTCTCTGGATGAACGGGCTGATGGTCACGGCAAGTGACCGGGGCAGTCTCTAAATGAACGGGCAGATGGTCACGGCAAGTGGCCGGGGCAGTCTCTGAATGAACGGGCAGATGGTCACGGCAAGTAACCGGGGCAGTCTCTAGGTAAGGGGTTGGTACGACCTGTGGCGGCTGATGATAGACGTGAGCTCCCAGGTGAGCAGGCGAGAGTCTCAGGATGAACGGGTGGTCACAGCATGTGACGGTGGAGCCTCCAGGAAGACCAACAGACAGGCGGCAGATGAGCGCTCCCAGGTGAGCGGGCAGAAGTCTCTGGACAGGCGGGTGGTCACAGCACGTGACGGCAGAGCCTCCAGGTAGGCTAGCAGACAGGCAGCAGATGAGCGCTCCCAGGTGAGCGGGCAGGAGTCACTGGACAGGCAGGTGGTCACAGCACGTGACGGCGGGGCCTCCAGGTAGGCTAGCAGACTGGTAGCAGATGTGTGCTCCCAGGTGAGCGGGCAAGCTGGTCCATAGACAGACTGACAGGAGTTGGAAGGCAGACCGTCGGACCTCAGGCAAGCAGGCAGGTAACTGATGTGCGCTCCCAGGTGAGCGGACAGGCTGGTCCTTAGACAGACTGACAGGAGTAGTAAGGCAGACCGTCGGACCACAGACTAGCAGGCAGGTAGCAGATAATCAGGCAGGAATCTGGCAGGTAACTGGCAGGTAACTGGCAACGGGACCTGAGGGCTGAAGCAGAGTAGTGAACAGTGCAACAACATTGCTCGGGCACCTCCATTTTGGAGGAGGTGCCCTATATATGGTGAAGTCCTCCAGCCATTGGCCGGGGACTCCTTAGGACGGCGCGCGCGGCCCCTTTAAGAGGGAGGGAGAGCGCGCGCGCGCGCCCTAAGCACAGTGGCCGGGAAGGAGCGCGCGCTGCCAGCAGAGCGGGAGGAGGACGCCGGGCACGGAGTAGAGAGGTGAGGGGAACAGCGTCCCTGCCTAGCAGAGGGCAGGGACGCCGGCGCTACACCCTGCTTCAAGTGGACCAGGCAAAAGGCCCGAATTTATAAATGAAAAAGTGAACAGCTCTTCGGAGTGTCCAAGTGTGGGATCAGTTGTCTCTGGGCAATCGGCATGGTGGGATGAAGGAGGATCAGGGTGAGGAATATGCGGTCCAGACTAATGGCTACTGAGACTTGACCGTGTGGAAGACAGGGTGGTGGTGGTGGCTAAGTGACTGGAAGCATTATCTGCTATCCAACCAATAACCTTTTCACACTGCTCTGTGTTCAATAGTGGTGTCCTCTATTAATTGGGACAGGAAGGTTGAGCGAGAAGATGTGGGTGTTTTTGCGGCACAATTTCAGCTTGCCCACGGTCTCAGCCTCTGTGTAACATACCTGGCAGCGTCCTTGCATAGTGGTCCATCTCCCACTGTGCAAGAGCGCGCATTGATTTCCAGTCCAGACTGCCACTCTGGCTTCTTTCCATGCTGTCTGCTTTGCTCTGCTCTGGCTGCTTAGGGCGACGCCCGCTGAATTTCCTGTTTCTTGTAGCTGCTGCAGACACACCCCTAATGCGTCCTCAGCCTATTGCTGTCTGTCACCTGGTATTTAAACCAGCTCCTCCTTGGAATCCATGCCGGAGCATCTCGTTCCTTCAGAGGGCTTCTTGCCCCCTGTTGTGCCAGGTCCTGTCTGAATTATCTCCTAGCCGGTTGTCTGTCCGCCTTCCGGGAGGCTGTATTTCCAGGCCAGTCTGAACAAGCTATCTTGTGTGTATCTGGTTCTGCCTTTCCCTTCCTGTCTGTTCTGTGTGAACAGAGCCCTGTCCCCTTTGCTTTGTCTTTGTTTACAGCTTCGGCGATTTATCTTTGTCCTGTCTTATTTACCGCTCCGGCGGTTCCTGCCCGCTCAGCCTTGTCCACCGCGTTTGCGGTTTTGCTCTGCTCAGCTCTGTCCACCGCGTCTGCGGTTTTGCTCTGCTCAGCCTTGTCTACCGCATCTGCGGTTTCGCTCTGTTCAGCCCTGTCCACCGCGTCTGCGGATTTGCTCTGCTCAGCTTTGTCTACCGCATCTGCGGTTTCGCTCTGTTCAGCCCTGTCCACCGCGTCTGCGGTTTTGCTCTGCTCAGCTTTGTCTACCGCGTCTGCGGTTTCGCTCTGCTCAGCCCTGTCCACCGCGTCTGCGGTTTTGCTCTGCTCAGCCCTGTCCACCGCGTCTGCGGTTTCGCTCTGCTCAGCCCTGTCCACCGCGTCTGCGGTTTTGCTCTGCTCAGCCCTGTCCACCGCGTCTGCGGTTTTGCTCTGCTCAGCCCTGTCCACCGCGTCTGCGGTTTTGCTTTGCTCAGCCTTGTCCACCGCGTCTGCGGTTTCGCTCTGCTCAGCTTTGTCCACCACGTCTGCGGTTTTGCTCTGCTTAGCCTTGTCTACCGCGTCTGCAGTTTCGCTCTGCTCAGCCTTGTCTACCGCGTCTGCGGTTTCCTTCTGCTCAGCCTTGTCTACCGCGTCTGCGGTTTCGCTCTGCTCAGCCTTGTCTACAGCGTCAGCAGTTTCGCTCTGCTCAGCCTTGTCTACCACGTCTGCGGTTTTGCTCTGCTCAGCCTTGTCTACTGCGTCTGCGGTTTTGCTCTGCTCAGCCTTGTCTACCGCGTCTGGGGTTTTGCTCTGCTCAGCCTTGTCTACCGCGTCTGCGGTTTCGCACTGCTCAGCCTTGTCTACAGCGTCTGCGGTTTCGCTCTGCTCAGCCTTGTCTGCGGTTTTGCTTTACTCTGCTTGATTACCGCATCTGCGGCTGTGAACCCATCTCCCAGTCTGTACTGGACCCTACCCAGCCTGCGCTCTAGCCTGCCTGTTCCTGTATTCCCCGGTGTGGGTCAACAGCCGTGTCCGGAGTCTGACCTGGAGTAGACCCTGGTCCCTCTGCTCGGTTCCTCCCTGGTGCACTGGCATCGTATGCCGTCGTGCGACCTTGGTCGGATCGGGCAGATACTTAGTTACGCCCCTCCAGGCACTCTCCGGTTTATGGCACAGTGGAATCACTAAACAAGCACACGCCAGTCAGTCCGAACGTGTGCATTACACTCTGCATGCACCATCATGTCCAGTTCCCCGTCCGTTGCCACATGCCTTGCCCATTTTAAATGGAGGACAATATCTTCCACGCTCACTACAAATGGCTGAATTTGGAGCGAACTTATATGTGATCCGTGTGACGGACAAACCACAGTTTTAAATAGCTGGCCTGTAGGTAACTATTTTTAACAGCACCGACCTTGTGTCAGTAAGTTCACTGACTCACTGAAACAAAATTTCAATGGAGGCCAATGGAGCGCAATTATATGTGATCCATGTGATGGACAAACCACCGTTTAAATAGCAGGATTTTTAGCACTGTAATATGGCTGTATTCTGCAGTGCCAACAAGCAAATGGCGCAGAAAAACGGTGTTCTCTGGATTGACTTTTAAGCAAATAGTCAGGATAAAGATAAAAAAATGATTCCTGGCCCCTAATACCTGGGGAGATTTCTACAAATATCTGTAAAAGCACCAGCAGACAGAACTGCAAAGGAGCCTTTTGCTATGTGCACTGCAGTCTGATATATACCCTGCCTGCCTAGCATGGGGGCGCTAGGTCTGATATAGACCTGATAACCCTGTGTGGCCAGCCAATCACTGTAATGCCACAACCAACATGGCTGTGGCTTTACAGTGTGTGGCAGACAATCTCTGCATGTTGACTGGCACTCTAAAGAGCGCCAAACATGCAGGGAGGGGACCCGAGCTCCCACCGAGCAACCCCGGAAATACTCGGCGAGCGCCGAGCAGTTGCGAGCAGTGAGATGCTCGGGCGAGCGCCGAGCAGTTGAGAGCAGTGAGATGCTCGGGCAAGCAGTTGCGAGCAGTGAGAAGCTCGGGGGAGCAGTTGCGAGCAGTGAGATGCTCGGGCGAGCGCCGAGCAGTTGCGAGCATGCTGGCTCATTACTAGTTGCGGTTCATTACAACATTCCACTCTAAAGCTACAGAACTACGTGACTGTCTTAACAAATCATGGCCCATCTTAATGGCTGACCCCATATTGGCAAAATATCTACCAGAGAGATAGCAAATCACCTTCAGAAAGGCAAAAAATCTCTGTGATCATCTTATGAGAAGCCACTATTATCCTACCACTCCCCCTAATTTTTTTAAAAGACCACCTCCAGTAAATAGATGTGTACCATGTGGTAGATCTGTGGTGTGTCCTAATGTCGAACATGCTAACTCTTTCACAGATTCCCAGGGCTCTAGGACCTATTACATCACCAAACTGATAACTTGTACCTCTAAAGCGGTGGTCTATTATGCGACATGCCGCTGTCCTAAAATCTATGGAAGGCTCACAACTAGATAACTTAAGACAAGAACACGTGAACACGTCCTAGGTATTGAAGCGGCGGTAAATGAAACGGATATTTCTACGTTAAAACTATTCCCAAGCATTTTAGAATACACCATAAGTGTGACGCATCTAAACTTAAAGTTCGGGGTATTGACATGATCACCACTAATATTAGGGAAGGTCGAGTGAGCCAACTATTAGCCCAGAAAGAGAGCCGATGGATTTGGACTTTGATCACCTATATCCACATTGTTTTAGCTATTTTATTTGTCTTACCTTTTTATCTAGTATGGTTGGGTAGTAGTTAATAATTTCTATCTGTCAATGACGTTGAGGACTTCCATTCTGCTATTGGATAATATGGACATAATTGCTGGCACTGTATTGTCTCTCAAGATCTGTAACTTTTTTCCTGTGTGCGCATTTTGTCCAGTTATTATTGTATATATTTCGCATTTATAGATCGATATTTTGAGAGATATTTTCTTATATCTTATTATGCATTTATACTATGATCTCATATAATCATGTTATACTTCATGCTTTTCTTAAATATATACTTTGTTTTGTCATGGCCAATTAACTTCTCTGACTTATACAGAACTGGCTATCGCCTATACCCCTTAGATACATATATACATTTGGGCTATGCTATTATTGACAGTTTACCCCATTATGCTTGTTTCTTTTTCTCTCCGGTTGTATTTGACTATATGTCTGTGGACTGGGCGGTATGCATGGCTTCACTGTTCTCTGTGGTGTCCTCGCTGGTCGTATCAATCTGTGCTCCATGACGCGTGATCATGTGGTTCCCCACGTGCTTGCGGCGTGATGGATCATATGACGCGGTTGCCATGGATGCAGCGGTGTAGCGGTGATTGCCATGTGTCATGCCACGCCCTCCCCACACCCATTGGCAGAGAGACTACACCCCCCCTTTTCTATTAGCTCAAGGGCCCTTTTTAAACCTTACCCACCTTTATTGACGCCACCTCCTGACGAAGACAGCCGTGCCGAAACACGCATCAGGGTGAGCGCAATTGAGGGGCGCGTTCACATCCACTGTGGCTGTAAGTATTCTATAGGATTCATGCTACACTCTTTTTGCTGCCGTTCTTTAATCTTTTTTCCTACTTAGGTGCATTTTCTAGGCTTTAATATGTATTTGGATAAACTTTTACCCTGTAGCCTAAGAGTCAGGGCACTGATACCACTTATAAAGATCTGCTGTCCCCGGTATGAGCTATCTATATTAGTACCTATATATAGACAGCGGTGTGACTAACCTCTTATATAGCAACTACTTCTGACCTACCTCACAAGCACCTGCACTTTTATTGAATGCTTCACTGCATTTTAACAATATATTTTTATTTTTGGCAGCCCAATTATGTACTTACATCAGAAAAGAATCATGTTAATTTGTCTCATGCTCCTCATTAGTGCTCCTCCATTGTTTTACTATTAACTGTCTCTGTTTCTGCGATTCATATTTTTTCCTGTATAAATTATAATTAATAACATTTTGTAATTTTTTCACTATTATATGGGACTCTGACTTGAAGTTTTTTCCTCTTGTTTCTTATGTATGGAGGAGGATGTGGGGCCCATTATACTGTATACTGGTTGGCCCACGACTTTGTCAAAGTTTTCATGTTTTGAGTTTTACATTCCTGATGTAGAATCAGTCTGGGTAAATGTACATGGACATGGCAATAATGGAAAGCTGCTAATTGGAGTTTGCTACAAGCCTCCTAATATAGCTGAACACGTAGAGGATGAAATGCTGCAACAAATTAAAAAGGCAACAAAAACAAGTCATGGTGAAAAGTGTTGGATCCCTTGAAATTGTTCCAGAAAATGAAGTAATTCTCCCAGAAAATTATTGCAATTACATGTTTTGTTATACACGTTTATTTCCTTTGCGTGTACTGGAACAACACAAGAAAACAGAGAAAATAAGGCAAATTGAACATAATTTCACACAAAATAGGCCGGAAAAAATTGTAGGTAAACAACTTTGTTTCAAGCATGTGAAGCTTGTTCACACGCAATTGTGGCAAGTAACAGGTGTGGGCAATATGAAAATCACAACTAAAACTAGATAAAAAAGGGAGAAGTTGATTCAATCTTTGCATTGTGTGCATATGTGTGCCACACTAAGCATGGAGAAAACAGAAAAAGGAGAACTGTCTGAGGATTTGAGAACCAAAATTGTTGAAAAATATCAACAATTTCAAGGTTATAAGTCCATCTTTAGGGATCCGCATGTTCCTTTGTCCAAGGTACGCAGCATAATCAATAAATTTACAACCCATACAGTCAAATATGGTGGAGGTTCAAAGGTGTTTTGGGGTTGGTTCGCTGCCTCTGGCACTAGGTGCCTTGACTGTGTGCAAGACATCATGAAATCTGAAGATTAGCAAAGGATTTTGGGTCACAATGTAGTGCCTAGTGTCAGAAAGCTGGGTTTGCGTCCTAGGTCATGGGTCTTCCAGCATGACAATGACCCCAAACATACTTCAAGAAGCCCCCAGAAAATGGATGGAAACAAAGTGCTGGAGAGTTCTGACCAGCAAGGAGTCTGAATCTAAATCCCATTGAACACCTGTGGAGAGATCTTACAATTGCTGTACGGAGACAAATATTACAGTTTGAGAGTCCTCAGTTTTTGATGCCATCTTTTCAGTTAGCCATTAGTCAGTAAGCTTTCGAGACTACTCAGGTCTCTTCATCAGACATAGTATAACACAAAATCTGAAGAGTCACATATTTATACACAACATGGCACAGGAATAATGCAATAGATAACACAAGTGATGTGAAGCAGAAATATCAGTTTTGGAAAGGGAGAAGCAGTTGTGGCCGTAAAAATGTGTGGCCACAAGTAGATCTATTCTTTTTGTCTTTTTTTGTGTGGCGATGAGAATTCATCCTTGTTCTAAGTTTTTGCCCTGTCTCCCCTACATACAGACCCCCAGTTGGACATTTGGTACATATAATTAAGTACATTAGATGTGATGAAGCTGAAAGTACCTGGGATATTGTGGTCCTGGCGTAAGTTGGGATCTTTATCTTGTCCGTGGTCATTATAAATGGACAGGTTTTACATATACAGCGGATGAGGATGAATTTTGTAAGTTTCACCACAAAGGTGAAACTATCCTCCCGGTCAGTTTGCTTTCTCTCCCAGTACCTTTTCATTCTAATAATGTTAGGTTTTTGAGAGATTATACTTGTTCCTTCTATTTTTTGTTCTCCTTAGCTTGCCTTCTTTGCCCTATATGAATGTGTTTTTGTTTCTCATTCAAGGTTTTCGTAATGTACTTCATACTTTTCTTTCCCCTTGTTGACAGTGTGTTGCAGCCTCCCCTCTGGTTCCTCAGGAGGTACGAGAAACTCCTCAACGGCTTATTAAGGAGTTAGGTCTGTGGTGGTGTTTTTAGTTGGGCAGCTAGGGCCTTTCTTGTCTGTACAGAGACTAGTTGGGTGTAGTTGTGGCATTCTCCCCTGTGTGGGTTCTCCGGTGGTTATCAAGATGTGCTTTTGGATAAAACATTTCCCACATTTTGAACATGAAAAAGGCTTCTACCCTGTGCGAATTCTCTGATGTTTATTAAGATGTGATTTCTGTACAAAACATTTCCCACAATCTGAACATGAACAAGGCTTCTCCCCTGTGTTGCTTCTCTGGTGCTTATCAAAATCAGATTTCTGGTTAAAATATTTTCCATATTCTGAACATGGAAAAGGCTTCTCCCCTGTGTGAGTTTTGTGATGTTTGATAAGAGTTGATTTCTCTGTAAAACATTTCCCACATTCTGAACATGTAAAAGGCTTCTACACTGTGTGAGTTTTGTGATGTTTGATAAGAGTTGATATCGCTGTAAAACATTTCCCACATTCTGAACATGAAAATGGCTTCTCTCCTGTGTGAGTTCTCTGATGGTTGATAAGAGTTGATTTCTCTGTAAAACATTTTCCACATTCTGAACATGGAAAAGGCTTCTCCCCTGTGTGAGTTCTCTGATGTGCAATAAGAGTTGATTTCTCTGTAAAATATTTCACACATTCTGAACATGAAAATGGCTTCTCCCCTGTGTGAGTTCTCTGATGTATATTAAGATACGATTTCTGTACAAAACATTTCCCACAATCTGAACAGGAAAAAGGCTTCGCCCCTGTGTGAGTTCTCTGATGAGTGATAAGAGTTGATTTCTTTGCAAAACACTTCCCACATTCTGAACAAGAAAATGTCTTCTCCCCTGTGTGAGTTCTCTGATGAGCAATAAGAGTTGATTTCTCTGTAAAATATTTCACACATTCTGAACATGAAAATGGCTTCTCCCCTGTGTGAGTTCTCTGATGTATATTAAGATATGATTTCTGTACAAAACATTTCCCACAATCTGAACATGAAAATGGCTTCTCCCCTGTGTGAGTTCTCTGATGTGCAATAAGAGTTGATTTCTCTGTAAAACATTTCCCACATTCTGAACATGAAAATGGCTTCTCTGCTGTGTGGGTTCTCTGATGTGCAATAAGAGTTGATTTCTCTGTATAACATTTCCCACATTCTGAACAGGAAAATGGTTTCTCTCATGTGTGAGTTCTCTGGTGCCTAATCAGAAATCAAATGTTGTTAAAACATCTCCCACACTTGGAGCAAGAAAATCTATTCTTCGCTGTGTGAATTTTTTGATGTTTAAGAACAGACTTTTTGAGAGGAAAACTATTTCTATATTCTGAATGTGAAAATGGCTTCTTTGCATTAGGAGCAGTTTGTTTTTTAATGCTTATTTTGTGACTTTGATTTTCCTTAGTAGTCGGTAATGAATCAGAAGACAGGACCTGTTTCATAGGGTCAGATGACAGATCTTTGCTGTGAAGGGATGATGGTATATCTGGGGAAATGTCATTCACTTCAATTATATCCTGTGGGATCTGAAAACCGTCTGATTTGAAAATTGAAGATGTCAGCTGTCCCTCTGATCTCCTGGTACAGTTATCTGCCAAGAATAAAACCAATTATTATTTTTTAATAAAAAACACTTGAATTTTATATTTTTGAACATTTCTACTTAAACTGTCTGTAAATAAAGGCAAGTTATATAAAAAAAAATCACTTATTCACCAGGACAATGACCATCTAATAGAAAACCTCATAGGATGAACCAGTAGAGCGTCGTGTTCAGCTGTTTGTTCATTCTGCCTCCCAAATATGGAGTAAAAGGCGCAGGCTCTGTCCAGCCACCAAGATTAGGGAGCCTGGGACCGGTAGTACCATCCAGTCTGGCAGTCTGGGTGTGTGTGCTGTCCAGCTGGAGTAATCTGCTCCCTGTTTCAGCCATATGGAAAGCACCGAAGCCTATTAAAGCTGGAAGCATATTGCCGGAAGCTGCCAGATCCAGCCTTGTTCTCCTCTGGTCCAGTCCTCTGTGCTCAGCTCAAGGCTTGTGTATTTGTTTCCGGTTGTGACCTCGGCCAGTTTACTGACTACTCTCGTGTCTTCTGATTTTGTATTTTCTCTGCCCTCTTGGTTCTGATCCGGCTACCTGATTATTCTTCTTCCCATCTCACTCCACAGAATAGCAGGTAACAGCAGGTAATATTCAGCAGCACAGAAGGGAGAGAAGGTAGATTTATCCAATAAGATATCAGGGATCTAGGAAGCCAACAGCATCATTACCCTCCGCTTTCTCTTACAGACCCATCAGAACATTTCTTCAAGTGATTTTCTCACTTGTCAGCACTTTCTACGTACGCTGTCATTTGGCTTTGTAGTTTACAGATTGGGGCAGCGTCTTCTAATCCCAGGGGGCAGGTGGATCCTCCAGGTTGTAAGTTCTATAGAAAAGGGCTTTCACAATTACACAAAGTAAATTGAATATTTTTGGATGGAGGAGAATGTTGAGGTCTAGCGGCAAAATGGTGATCACACGACTGTGATACGGCCGGACTACACGACTGATAAAGCAGCCACAGCCGGTGACAGAAGAATCTGTGACATCTCTGCATTTAGTGGTTACTACTCACCTGGGTAGTCATATGTAGGAATCTCCTCTTTACACCGCTCATCACCCCTCATATATGTTTCTGTAGAATTAATATGGGTCAGATCTTCACCCTGAAACAAATATTGTAAAACTCACAGACAGATGGAGAAGTCCCATCTATGATCAGCTCTAATCCTGCCATCTCCACCGGTCTCATTACACAAGTATAGAACATATAATCCTGGTGGATAAAACAAGACTGAGCACAAGACCTTCACAGCCGTCTACACATCATAGGGGAGATCTCATGACACCTTCTCTCCACCTACCTGATGATCCTGAGGAGCATTGGGATCTTCTTGTTTACAGTCCTGTGGAAGAAGAGGACGGGGACATCTCTCTGGTGTTGTCCTCTTACTGGATAGATCTGGAGGAAACACATACAGGGACTGAATTCATTCTTTCCATACAGATAATTATAGGCCATGTGTATTTAGTCCTGTCTATTACCTGGTGATGTGAGGGGCTGGGGAACCTCCATCATGACGTCCTTGTACACATCTTTGTGTCCTTCTAAATACTCCCACTCCTCCATGGAGAAATAGACAGCGACATCCTGACACCTTATAGGAACCTGACACATACAATGATACCGTCATCTCCCCGATCCCTTCATAGTGTTACTGTATAATGTCCCAGCATTCCCAGCAGTGTCACCTCTCCAGTCAGCAGCTCAATCATCTTGTAGGTGAGTTCTAGGATCTGGTCATTGATGTCCTCATGTATCAGGGGGTGAGGTGGAGGCCCCGTGATTAATCTCTGGTTATGGAGAGACACATTAATAAATCTCACTACAGACATTTCCAGAGTCCTCACCTCTCCAGTTCTGTTCATCTGTAATTCCCATAGATAAGAATGATGTAATGTGACGTCATCAGAATCTCTCACGTCTCCAGTAAGCCGGAAGAGGATCTCTAGGGTGAGGTGTAATATCCTCTCCACCATCTTGTCCCTGTCTATATCCATCTTTGATAGGTAAATCAGGAAAATTTTCTTATATAGACGATCTTCACTGAGAGGATCCGGTATTGTAGACACCTGAACGAGAAGAAGATGAGCCGATGTAACATCATAAAAATCCTGTATAATAATACAATTACTGGAGATAATAAGGGAAACATATGAGGAGATTTATTATTTTTTATTTAGTTTTTTCTTTACATCTAGTAATAAAACCTATATATTTTAGGCCACAGACAACAAGAGATTTCTTCCTCGAAGTCTGCAGCTGAATATGTTTCTCATAGACTCACCTTCCATAATTCTCGTCTCATTTTCCGTCACTGGAATTGGCATTAGCAATAATGCAGGAGATATTTATTTCACGTGACATGAGAAATAACTAATTCATGATGAGGCAACATCTTCTACTACGGATCTAAAACCATATTTGGAGACAGTCCGTCACTGACTACATCTCCACTGGCCGTCTGTATGAATATTTCCCGTCTTCCCCAGACTGTAATCTTCTATCAAGTTAGATCTCATGTCTGATTCACACACAGAAGTTTGAGGCTTTTATAAGAGCTGTTTTGTTTGCACAAATGCCGCGGACAGAAATTATTTGATACTAAAGTCTACATGTACAGTGTATTATGGGTTCTATTTCTAGCCTTAGGCTTTCTTATAATACAAGAAAAAAAACAGAAAAAAAGCAGATATTAAAAGGTTTCAAAAGAAAATTTGCACCAACAATTCTTGTAAAAAGAAAAAACATGCAAAAAGTAGAAGACACATTTTGTAATTTTTTAACATGTTATGAACTCTTTTGGGCACCAGAACATAGATGTACACCTCAGGGATGGCACAGGTGCGGCTGCAATAAAATCCCTGGCAGTTTAACCACTTGCTCCTGCAAAAAGCAAACAAGGCATCTAAGAAGGTGTGACAGAGTTCAGCTGAATGCCCTCCTCCCCCAAGTACTGGGCCTGTAATGTACAAAAGTCTATTAGGCCGGGCCAGAGGCAGAGTTCCATAACTTACTTTTTAACGCCTCCATAAACATTAGACTAAAGTTACATGGAAGCACTGATTTTGGTCGACTATATAATGTATTTGGGGACCTCCCTACAGATGCAGTCAGTCATACAAACCACAGGAAAGCTGGAATATTTGTGTATGGGGGAGTCTGGAGAGATAGCCATCTGCCAAATGATCCTTCAGCCAACACTTATCTCATGTGTATGGGGCAGTTAGTATTACACTGACAGGCAGTGATAATACACGGCACTACAGTAGTATAGTGCATCACCTGAGCAATCAAAGGCTTCGGTGTTGTATCATCGCACTAATGAGAATTATTTTAAAAAGTTTATAAAAAAGGTTTAAAAAAAGTTTTAAAGTGAAAATATCAGTTTTAGCAAAAATAAATATTTGTCACTATAAGGAAAACATGCATATAATGAGAAAATGGAGAGGGAGGTCAGCTCACTGTTTATTTAATGCACCTTGTCTGAAGAACACAGCATGGAGCCGCCCTGCCTAAGGGGCATAATGGGGGCATTACACTGTGTGGGGGGGCATGATGCATACTGCATAAGGGGCATAATGGGGGCATTACACTGTGTGGGGGGGCATCATACATACTGCATAAGGGGCATAATGGGGGCATTACACTGTGTGGGGGCATCATACATCTTGCATAAGGGGCATAATGGGGGCATTACACTGTGTGGGGGGCATCATACATACTGCATAAGGGGCATAATGGGGGCATTACACTGTGTGGGGGGCATCATACATACTGCATAAAGGGCATAATGGGGGCATTACACTGTGTGGGGACATCATACATACTGCATAAGGGGCATAATGGGGGCATTACACTGTGTGGGGGCATCATACATCCTCCATAAGGGGCATAATGGGGGCAATACACTGTGTGGGGGGCATCTTATATCCTGCATTAGGAGCATAATGGGGGCATTACACTGTGTGGGGGCATCATACATACTGCATAAGGGGCATAATGGGGGCATTACACTGTGTGGGGACATCATACATTCTGCATAAAGGGCATAATGGGGTCATTACACTATGTGGGGGCATCATACATACTGCATAAGGGGCATAATGGGGGCATTACAATGTGTGGGGGGCATCTTATATCCTGCATTAGGAGCATAATGGGGGAATTACACTGTGTGGGGGAATCATACATACTGCATAAGGGGCATAATGGGGGCATTACACTGTGGGGACATCATACATTCTGCATAAGGGGCATAATGGGGGCATTGCACTGTATGGGGGCATCATACATCCTGCATAAAGGGCATAATGGGGGCATTACACTGTGTGGGGGCATCATACATCCTGCATAAGGGGCATAATGGGGGCATTACACTGTGTGGGGGCATCATATATACTGCATAAGGGGCATAATAGAGGCATTACACTGTGTGGGGGCATCATACATACTGCATAAGGGGTATGATGGGGGCATTACACTGTGGGGATATCATACATCCTGCATAAAGGGCATAATGGGGGCATTACAATGTGTGGGGGGCATCTTATATCCTGCATTAGGAGCATTACACTGTGTGGGGGCATCATACATACTGTATAAGGGGCATAATGGGAACATTACACTGTGTGGGGCATCATACATCCTGCATAAGGAGCATAATGGGGGCATTGCACTTTGTGGGAGCATCATACATCCTGCATAAGGGGCATAATAGAGGCATTACACTGTGTGGGGGCATCATACATACTGCATAAGGGGCATAATAGAGGCATTACACTGTGTGGGGGCATCATACATACTGCATAAAGGGCATAATGGGGGCATTACAATGTGTGGGGGGCATCTTATATCCTGCATTAGGAGCATAATGGGGGCATTACACTGTGTGGGGGAATCATACATACTGCATAAGGGGCATTACACTGTGTGGGGGCATCATACATACTGTATAAGGGGCACAATGGGAACATTACACTGTGTGGGGCATCATACATCCTGCATAAGGAGCATAATGGGGGCATTACACTGTGTGGGGCATCATACATCCTGCATAAGGGGTATAATGGGGGCATTACACTGTGGGGACATCATACATTCTGCATAAGGGGCATAATGGGGGCATTGCACTGTGTGGGGGCATCATACATCCTGCATAAGGGGCATAATGGGGGCATTACACTGTGTGGGGGCATCATACATCCTGCACAAGGGGCATAATGGGGGAATCGTACATCCAGCATAATGGGCGTAATGGGGGCATTACACTGTGTGGGGGAATCATACATACTGCATAAGGGGGATAATGGGGGCATTACAATGTGTGAGGGCATCATACATCCTGCATAAGGGGCATAATGGTGGAATCGTACATCCAGCATAATGGGCGTAATGGGGGCATTACACTGTGTGGGGGAATCATACATACTGCATAAGGGGCATAATGGGGGCATTACACTGTGTGGAGGCATCATACATAATGTATTAGGGGCATAATGGGGGCATTACACTGTGTGGGGGGCATCATACATACTGCATAAGGGGCATAATGGGGGCATTACACTGTGTGGGGGCATCATACATCCTGTATAAGGGGCATAATGGGGGCATTACACTGTGTGGGGGCATAATACATCCTGTATAAGGGGCATAATGGGGGTATTACACTGTGTGGGGGCATCATACATACTGCATAAGGGGCATAATGGGGGCATTACACATCCTGTATAAGGGGCATAATGGGGGCATTACACATCCTGTATAAGGGGCAAAATGGGGGTATTACACTGTGTGGGGGCATCATACATACAGCATAAGGGGCATAATGGGGGCATTACACTGTGTGGGGGCATCATACATCCTGCATAAGGGGCATAATGGGGGCATCACACTGTGTGGGGGGCATCATACATCCTGCATAAGGGGCATAATGGGGGCATTACACTGTGTGGGGGCATCATACATAATGTATTAGGGTCATAATGGGGGAATCGTACATCGTGCATAATGGGCGTAATGGGGGCATTACACTGTGTGGGGGAATCATACATACTGCATAAGGGGCATAATGGGGGCATTACACTGTGTGGGGGCATCATACATAATGTATTAGGGGCATAATGGGGGCATTACACTGTGTGGGGGGCATCATACATACTGCATAAGGGGCATAATGGGGGCATTACACTGTGTGGGGGCATCATACATACTGCATAAGGAGCATAATGGGGGCATTACACTGTGTGGTGGCATCATACATCCTGCATAAGGGGCATAATGGGGGCATTACACTGTGTGGGGGCATCATACATCCTGTATAAGGGGCATAATGGGGGCATTACACTGTGTGGGGGCAACATACATCCTGCATAAGGGGCATAATGGGGGCATTACACTGTGTGGGGGCATCATACATCCTGCATAAGGGGCATAATGGGGGCATTACACTGTGTGGGGGCATCATACATACTGCATAAGGGGATAAAAGAGGCATTACACTGTGTGGGGGCATCATACATACTGCATAAGGGGCATAATAGAGGCATTACACTGTGTGGGGGCATCATACATACTGCATAAGGGGTATAATGGGGGCATTACACTGTGGGGATATCATACATTCTGCATAAAGGGCATAATGGGGGCATTACAATGTGTGGGGGGCATCTTATATCCTGCATTAGGAGCATAATGGGGGCATCATACATACTGTATAAGGGGCATAATGGGAACATTACACTGTGTGGGGCATCATACATCCTGCATAAGGAGCATAATGGGGGCATTATACTGTGTGGGGCATCATACATCCGGCATAAGGGGTATAATGGGGGCATTACACTGTGGGGACATCATACATTCTGCATAAGGGGCATAATGGGGGCATTGCACTGTGAGGGGGCATCATACATCCTGCATAAGGGGCATAATGGGGGCATTGCACTGTGTGGGGGCATCATACATCCTGCATAAGGGGCATAATGGGGGCATTACACTGTGTGGGGGCATCATACATCCTGCATAAGGGGTATAATAGAGGCATTACACTGTGTGGGGGCATCATACATACTGCATAAGGGGCATAATAGAGGCATTACACTGTGTGGGGGCATCATACATACTGCATAAGGGGTATAATGGGGGCATTACACTGTGCGGACATCATACATTCTGCATAAAGGGCATAATGGGGGCATTACAATGTGTGGGGGCATCATACATCCTGTATAAGGGGCATAATGGGGGCATTACACTGTGTGGGGGCAACATACATCCTGCATAAGGGGCATAATGGGGGCATTACACTGTGTGGGGGCAACATACATCCTGCATAAGGGGCATAATGGGGGCATTACACTGTGTGGGGGCATCATACATCCTGCATAAGGGGCATAATGGGGGCATTACACTGTGTGGGGGCATCATACATCCTGAATAAGGGGCATAATGGGGGCATTACACTGTGTGGGGGCATCATACATACTGTATAAGGGGCATAATGGGGGCATTACACTGTGTGGGGGCATCATACATCCTGCATAAGGGGCATAATGGGGGCATTACACTGTGTGGGGGCATCATACATCCTGCATAAGGGGCATAATGGGGGCATTACACTGTAGGGGGCATCATACATCCTGTATAAGGGGCATAATGGGGGCATTACACTGTGTGGGGGCATCATACATCCTGCATAAGGGGCATAATGGGGGCATTACACTGTGTGGGGGCATCATACATCCTGCATAAGGGGCATAATGGGGGCATTACACTGTGTGGGGGCATCATACATACTGCATAAGGGGATAATAGAGGCATTACACTGTGTGGGGGCATCATACATACTGCATAAGGGGCATAATAGAGGCATTACACTGTGTGGGGGCATCATACATACTGCATAAGGGGTATAATGGGGGCATTACACTGTGGGGATATCATACATTCTGCATAAAGGGCATAATGGGGGCATTACAATGTGTGGGGGGCATCTTATATCCTGCATTAGGAGCATAATGGGGGCATTACACTGTGTGGGGGCATCATACATACTGTATAAGGGGCATAATGGGAACATTACACTGTGTGGGGCATCATACATCCTGCGTAAGGAGCATAATGGGGGCATTACACTGTGTGGGGCATCATACATCCGGCATAAGGGGTATAATGGGGGCATTACACTGTGGGGACATCATACATTCTGCATAAGTGGCGTAATGGGGGCATTGCACTGTGTGGGGGCATCATACATCCTGCATAAGGGGCATAATGGGGGCATTACACTGTGTGGGGGCATCATACATCCTGCATAAGGGGTATAATAGAGGCATTACACTGTGTGGGGGCATCATACATACTGCATAAGGGGCATAATAGAGGCATTACACTGTGTGGGGGCATCATACATACTGCATAAGGGGTATAATGGGGGCATTACACTGCGGACATCATATATTCTGCATAAAGGGCATAATGGGGGCATTACAATGTGTGGGGGCATCATACATCCTGTATAAGGGGCATAATGGGGGCATTACACTGTGTGGGGGCAACATACATACTGCATAAGGGGGATAATGGGGACATTACACTGTGTGAGGGCATCATACATCCTGCATAAGGGGCATAATGGGGGAATCGTACATCCAGCATAATGGGCGTAATGGGGGCATTACACTGTGTGGGGGAATCATACATACTGCTTAAGGGGCATAATGGGGGCATTACACTGTGTGGAGGCATCATACATAATGTATTAGGGGCATAATGGGGGCATTACACTGTGTGGGGGGCATCATACATACTGCATAAGGGGCATAATGGGGGCATTACACTGTGTGGGGGCATCATACATACAGCATAAGGGGCATAATGGGGGCATTACACTGTGTGGGGGCATCATACATCCTGTATAAGGGGCATAATGGGGGCATTACACTGTGTGGGGGCATAAAACATCCTGTATAAGGGGCATAATGGGGGTATTACACTGTGTGGGGGCATCATACATACTGCATAAGGGGCATAATGGGGGCATTACACATCCTGTATAAGGGGCATAATGGGGGCATTACACATCCTGTATAAGGGGCAAAATGGGGGTATTACACTGTGTGGGGGCATCATACATACAGCATAAGGGGCATAATGGGGGCATTACACTGTGTGGGGGCATCATACATCCTGCATAAGGGGCATAATGGGGGCATCACACTGTGTGGGGGGCATCATACATCCTGCATAAGGGGCATAATGGGGGCATTACACTGTGTGGGGCATCATACATCCGGCATAAGGGGTATAATGGGGACATTACACTGTGGGGACATCATACATTCTGCATAAGGGGCATAATGCTGGGGTAACAGTGTGCGTGTTGCTGACGCCAACAAGCTCAACAAACTTATAAAGAAGGCTAGCGCGACGGTGGGCCTACAGCTTGGGACTTTTGAAGAGGTGGTAGAGGATAGGATTAAGAAGAAGTGCAGAGCTATAATGGGCAACAACACACACCCGCTTTATGAACTGTTTGCGAAACAGAAGAGCAAATTCAGCAATCGCCTAATACAACTAAGGTGTAAAAAGGAAAAATACAGGAGATCGTTTGTTCCAACAGCTATGGGGGTGTTTAACAAATGTCTGAAAAGCAATGTCTAAAGCATTCCAAATGTTATGTTATCATATGTGTCATGTTCGAGATCTGTGTTCTGCTGCTGTGATACCGCAATTTCCTCCGGGATAAATAAAGTATATCTTATCTTAATGGGGGCATTGCACTGTGTGGGGGCATCATACATCCTGCATAAGGGGCATAATGGGGGCATTGCACTGTGTGGGGGCATCATACATCCTGCATAAGGGGCATAATGGTGGCATTACACTGTGTGGGGGCATCATACATCCTGCATAAGGGGTATAATAGAGGCATTACACTGTGTGGGGGCATCATACATACTGCATAAGGGGCATAATAGAGGCATTACACTGTGTGGGGGCATCATACATACTGCATAAGGGGTATAATGGGGGCATTACACTGTGCGGACATCATACATTCTGCATAAAGGGCATAATGGGGGCATTACAATGTGTGGGGGCATCATACATCCTGTATAAGGGGCATAATGGGGGCATTACACTGTGTGGGGGCAACATACATCCTGCATAAGGGGCATAATGGGGGCATTACACTGTGTGGGGGCATCATACATCCTGCATAAGGGGCATAATGGGGGCATTACACTGTGTGGGGGCATCATACATCCTGAATAAGGGGCATAATGGGGGCATTACACTGTGTGGGGGCATCATACATACTGTATAAGGGGCATAATGGGGGCATTACACTGTGTGGGGGCATCATACATCCTGCATAAGGGGCATAATGGGGGCATTACACTGTAGGGGGCATCATACATCCTGTATAAGGGGCATAATGGGGGCATTACACTGTGTGGGGGCATCATACATCCTGCATAAGGGGCATAATGGGGGCATTACACTGTGTGGGGGCATCATACATCCTGCATAAGGGGCATAATGGGGCATTACACTGTGTGGGGGCATCATACATACTGCATAAGGGGATAATAGAGGCA
Source organism: Phyllobates terribilis (assembly GCF_046119375.1). Taxonomy (NCBI): domain Eukaryota; kingdom Metazoa; phylum Chordata; class Amphibia; order Anura; family Dendrobatidae; genus Phyllobates; species Phyllobates terribilis. Next base: position 5,610,989 of record NW_027362790.1, read on the forward strand.
TTACACTGTGTGGGGGCATCATACATACTGCATAAGGGGCATAATAGAGGCATTACACTGTGTGGGGGCATCATACATACTGCATAAGGAGTATAATGGGGGCATTACACTGTGGGGATATCATACATTCTGCATAAAGGGCATAATGGGGGCATTACAATGTGTGGGGGGCATCTTATATCCTGCATTAGGAGCATAATGGGGGCATTACACTGTGTGGGGGCATCATACATACTGTATAAGGGGCATAATGGGAACATTACACTGTGTGGGGCATCATACATCCTGCGTAAGGAGCATAATGGGGGCATTACACTGTGTGGGGCATCATACATCCGGCATAAGGGGTATAATGGGGGCATTACACTGTGGGGACATCATACATTCTGCATAAGGGGCGTAATGGGGGCATTGCACTGTGTGGGGGCATCATACATCCTGCATAAGGGGCATAATGGGGGCATTACACTGTGTGGGGGCATCATACATCCTGCATAAGGGATATAATAGAGGCATTACACTGTGTGGGGGCATCATACATACTGCATAAGGGGCATAATAGAGGCATTACACTGTGTGGGGGCATCATACATACTGCATAAGGGGTATAATGGGGGCATTACACTGTGCGGACATCATACATTCTGCATAAAGGGCATAATGGGGGCATTACAATGTGTGGGGGCATCATACATCCTGTATAAGGGGCATAATGGGGGCATTACACTGTGTGGGGACAACATACATCCTGCATAAGGGGCATAATGGGGGCATTACACTGTGTGGGGGCATCATACATCCTGCATAAGGGGCATAATGGGGGCATTACACTGTGTGGGGGCATCATACATACTGTATAAGGGGCATAATGGGGGCATTACACTGTGTGGGGGCATCATACATCCTGCATAAAGGGCATAATGGGGGCATTACACTGTAGGGGGCATCATACATCCTGTATAAGGGGCATAATGGGGGCATTACACTGTGTGGGGGCATCATACATCCTGCATAAGGTGCATAATGGGGGCATTACACTGTGTGGGGGCATCATACATCCTGCATAAGGGGCATAATGGGGGCATTACACTGTGTGGGGGCATCATACATACTGCATAAGGGGATAATAGAGGCATTACACTGTGTGGGGGCATCATACATACTGCATAAGGGGCATAATAGAGGCATTACACTGTGTGGGGGCATCATACATACTGCATAAGGGGTATAATGGGGGCATTACACTGTGGGGATATCATACATTCTGCATAAAGGGCATAATGGGGGCATTACAATGTGTGGGGGCATCATACATACTGTATAAGGGGCATAATGGGAACATTACACTGTGTGGGGCATCATACATCCTGCATAAGGAGCATAATGGGGGCATTATACTGTGTGGGGCATCATACATCCGGCATAAGGGGTATAATGGGGGCATTACACTGTGTGGGGGCATCATACATACTGCATAAGGGGCATAATAGAGGCATTACACTGTGTGGGGGCATCATACATACTGCATAAGGGGCATAATAGAGGCATTACACTGTGTGGGGGCATCATACATACTGCATAAGGGGTATAATGGGGGCATTACACTGTGGGGACATCATACATTCTGCATAAAGGGCATAATGGGGGCATTACAATGTGTGGGGGCATCATACATCCTGTATAAGGGGCATAATGGGGGCATTACACTGTGTGGGGGCATCATACATCCTGCATAAGGGGCATAATGGGGGCATTGCACTGTGTGGGGGCATCATACATCCTGCATAAGGGGTATAATAGAGGCATTACACTGTGTGGGGGCATCATACATACTGCATAAGGGGCATAATAGAGGCATTACACTGTGTGGGGGCATCATACATACTGCATAAGGGGTATAATGGGGGCATTACACTGTGGGGACATCATACATTCTGCATAAAGGGCATAATGGGGGCATTACAATGTGTGGGGGCATCATACATCCTGTATAAGGGGCATAATGGGGGCATTACACTGTGTGGGGGCATCATACATCCTGCATAAGGGGCATAATGGGGGCATTACACTGTGTGGGGGCATCATACATCCTGCATAAGGGGCATAATGGGGGCATTACACTGTGTGGGGGCATCATACATCCTGCATAAGGGGCATAATGGGGGCATTACACTGTGTGGGGGCATCATACATACTGTATAAGGGGCATAATGGGGGCATTACACTGTGTGGGGGCATCATACATCCTGCATAAGGGGCATAATGGGGGCATTACACTGTGGGGGGCATCAGACATCCTGCATAAGGAGCATAATGGGGGCATTACACTGTAGGGGGCATCATACATCCTGTATAAGGGGCATAATGGGGGCATTACACTGTGTGGACATCATACATTCTGCATAAGGGGCATAATGGGGGCATTACACTGTGTGGGGGCATCATACATCCTGCATAAGGGGCATAATGGGGGCATTACACTGTGGGGGTCCTGTACTCTGAGAACAATACGTTTCCTCCCTTCCTGTCTCCATAGTTGGGTCGTATGTATCTATTACAGGAAACATAATTATTCAAGCAAATTTTACAATCAAAAAGTCAAATGGCGCTCCTTCCCTTCCGAGCCCTGCCGTGCGCCCAAACAGTGTTTTTTCCCCACATATGGGGTATCTGCGTGCCCAGGGGAAATTGCACAACAAATTTTGGGGTCCATTTTTTCCTGTTACCCCTGCGAAAATAAAAAAAATTGGGTCTAAAGTAACATTTTTGTGAAAAAAGTTCAATGTTCATTTTTTTCTTCCACATTCCAAAAATTTCTGTGAAGCACCTGAAGGGTTAATAAAGTTCTTGAATGTGGTTTTGAGCACCTTGAGGGGTGCAGTTTTTAGAATGGTGTCACTTTTGGGTATTTTCTGTCATAAAGACCTCTCAAAGTGACTTCAAATGTGATGTGGTCCCTAAAAAAATGGTTTTGTAAATTTTGTTGGAAAAATGAGAAATCGCTGGTCAACTTTTAACCCTTATAGCTCCCTAAGAAAAAAAAATTTTGGTTCCAAAATTGTGCTGATGTAAAGTAGACATGTGGGAAATGTTATTTATTAACTCTTTTGTGTGACATATCTCTCTGATTTAAGGGCATAAAAATTCAAATTTTGAAAATTGCTAAATTTTCACCAAATTTCCATTTTTTTCACAAATAAACGCAAGTGATATCGAAGAAATTTTACCACAATCATGAAGTACAATATGTCATGAAAAAACAATCTCAGAATCAGGGGGATCCGTTGAAGCGTTCCAGAGTAATTACCTCATAAAGTGACAGTGGTCAGAATTGTAAAAATTGGCCTGGTCATTAACGTGCAAACGACCCTCGGGGGTAAAGGGGTTAAAGTACACTCTGCACCCCATCTTGACCAAAAAAAACCCAGAAATATAGAAATTTTTGCACATTTATTAAAAAAGAAAAACTGAAATATTACATGGTCATAAGTATTCAGACTCTTTGCTCAGACACTTATATTTAAGACACATGCTGTCTATTTCCTTGTGATCCTCCTTGAGATGGTTCTACTCCTTTATTGGAGTCCAGCTGTGTTTAATTAAACTGATAGGACTTTATTTGGAAAGGCACACACCTGTCTATATAAAACCTCACAGGTCACAGTGCATGTCAGACCAAATGAGAATCATGAGCTCAAAGGAAATGCCCAAGGAGCTCAGAGACAGAATTGTAGCAAGGCACACATCTGGCCAAGGTTACAAAAGAATTTCTGCATTACTCAAGGTTTCTAAGAGCACAGTGGCCTCCATAATCCTTAAATGGAAGAAGTTTGGGACCACCAGAAGTCTTCCTAGACTTGGCCATCCAGCCAAACTGAGCAATCGTGGGAGAAGAGCCTTGGTGAGAGAGGTAAAGAAGAACCCCAAGATCACTGAGGCTGAGCTCCAGAGATGCAGTAGGGAGATGGTAGAAAGTTCCACAAAGTTAACTATCACTGCAGCCCTCCACCAGTTGGGCCTTAATGGCAGAGTGGCCCGGTGGAAGCCTCTCCTCAGTGCAAGACATATGAAAGCCCTCATAGAGTTTACTCAAAAACACATGAAGGACTCCCAGACTATGAGAAATAAGATTCTCTGATCTGATGAGATGAAGATAGAACTTTTTGGTGATAATTATAAGCGGTATGTGTGGAGAAAACCAGGCACTGCTCATCACTTGCCCAATACAATCCCAACAGTGAAACGTGGTGGCAGTATCATTCTATGGGGGTGTTTTTCAGCTGCAGGGACAGGACGACTGGTTGCAATTGAAGGAAACATGAATGTGGCCAAGTACAGAGATATCCTGGATGAAAACTTCTTCCAGAGTGCTCTGGACCTCAGACTTGGCCAAAGGTTCACCTTCCAACAAGACAATGACCCTAAGCACACAGCTAAAATAACAAAGGAGTGGCTTCAGAACAACTCTTGACCATTCTTGACTGGCCCAGCCAGAGCCTTGACCTAAACGCAATTGAGCATCTCTGGGGAGATCTGAAAATGGCTGTCCACTGTAATGCAGCAGCATTACTGTAATGGTCCAGGGTGTGTTTTGGCTGACCATGTACCTCCCTCTCAGGTGACTGGTCACATGACTGTGACATCACACAGGTCGTGTGCACACAGAAGGTCTGATCACATGACTGTGACATCACACAGGTCCTGTGTGTGCACTGGATGGATATATATACCCTGGTAGATTTGAGACAGGTGTGAAAGGCATGAGGCCTGTTCCCGTGTGGGACACCGTTAGTGTGAGGCCTAGTGAAGAGTCCTGAAAGGCAGAGGCTGGATGTCAAGTGTGAAGACATACCAGTAGCCTTTGAGGGTACAAGGGCTGGAGACCCCCATCTGGGAAAGCCGGCTTGGAAGGCAAGAGTCCTGGAAGGCGAAGGCTGGATATTGTAGGTGAGAAAACATACCAATAGCCTTGGAAGGGACGACGGCTGGAGACCCCCATCTAGGAAGCCGTAAAGCCACAGTGGTGGCAGAACCAAACTGACTGAAGCAGCTAAAACCCGGCAAAGGTAAAAACACTGCTTGATGTGGACATTTATATTATTACCTTGCTGAAGGTTGTACCTGGAGCCAAGTGGGCGTAGCTGCCACTGGAAAGGCTCGTGGACATTATATGTGTGATATGCGGTTTATGATAAAATAATAAACTGCGGCATTGTGAAATACCGGAAAGACATGGCATGTGTGCTTTAATTGACCCGGTGAGGAGAGTGTCCCCCAGTATGATGACTAGCGCTGATTTACACCACCAACATTCACCATCCAACCTGACGGAACTGGAGAGGATCTGCAAGGAAGAATGGCAGAGAATCCCCAAATCCAGGGGTGAAAAACTTGTTGCATCATTCCCAAGAAGACTCACGGCTGTACTAGCTCAAAAGGGGGCTTCTACTCAATACTGAGCAAAGGGTCTGAATACTTATGACCATGTGATATTTCAGGTTTTCTTTTTTAATAAATTTGAAAAAATTTCTACATTTCTGTTTTTTTTCAGTGAAGATGGGGTGCAGAGTGTATGTTAATGAGGAAAAAAATGAACTTTCTAGAATTTACTAAATGGCTGCAATGAAACAAAGAGTGAAAAATTAAAAGGGGTCTGAATACTTTCCGTACCCACTGTACCTTCTCTCCCTTCTGTGCGGCTGAATGTGCTCATATGGTCCCTACAAGACCAGGTCCAGTCTTTCTGACCAAACTTCACTTTTATGATCGACAACATTAAATGTGCAGTGAGGGCCAAGTGTGAATTTCTGTACAATAACAACAGAGTTTTCCTTTATCCTGACTCTTCATTTTCTTTCTAAACCGGCTAACTTCAAACAGCGATAAACTGTACAAAACACATTACACCTGTGCCATGATATATCTCTAAGCTGTGCGTGGCTGATGGCTGTAATATACATTTATTCCCGCCGGCAGGAGATGTGGTGGCATGGCTCGAGCCCTGGTTTCATGGATTCACTCCACGTCATAAATTCCATTATGTTTTTGATCCTAATGAATTCAGATTCCTGTACAATCTCCTGAAATGGGGGCACTAATACTTTCTCTACTCTTCTGGTCAGGATTCATCATACCTCCAATGGTCCACCATAAATGAGTGTAAATCAGATTTAGTGTTGCCCTCCACCCAAACATACCTTATTGTTGGCAATGTAACATGTTTTATCATTGCATGTCTTTTTTTTGTATAGGTTAATTCTGTATGATAGTTTGATTGTGGTGTGGTCGGCCTGCCTCACTTATGTGAGTTTGTAACTCCCTGGTAGTTTAAAAAATGGTCTCCATTGCCTCTTCCAAATGCCTGAGACCAAAATTTAAGACACCTCAGCTTTGTACTAGTATAAAAAGTTCTCTTTAAATGTCTTACGATACTTTAGATTGTCAAGAGCCACCGAGCCCCAGGCTCTATTTACCCCAGAGAGGTTTCACCACTAGCTGTTACTCATGTTTTACTGATGAAGACTGTTGCGTTTAATATTTTCAGTAGATGTTTTATTGTCTGCATATTGTCCTTTCCTACAGCTAGTTCTGTGTTCCTGATCAGGCTCCATTCTTCAAATCTGACGTCTTGTCACTTTATATGGTGATAACTTTGAAATTCTTCACAAAGGATAATAGGAAACAAATGGACCTTACAAATTATTTCCAACTACTCTTGAATCCGGCAATACCCTATATGCGGTTGTACACTACTGTATGGGCACATGGCAGGATAAGAAGGAAAGGAGCGCCATTTGAATGCAGATCTTGCTGGGATAGTTTGCAGACACAATGTATTGGGGGCACTGTTCATGGTCACCTGTGAGTTCAAAAGATGGCCACCGCAAACAGGCTTGGTGCGATCCACTCTGTATTCCAGATCCCAGGGATTGCCTTTCTCATCACCTTTTATCCCTCTACATGGATCTGGACTTAGACAGAGACCCCTAGGCTTGGGCCACGGTGTTACCTGCTGTTCTGTGGAGTGAGATGGGAAGAAGAATAGTCAGGTAGCCGGGTCAGGACCAGGAAGGCAGAGAAAATACAAAATCAGAAGACATAAGAGTAGTCCGTAAACGAGCCGAGGTCACAACAGGAAACAAATACACAACCCGGGAGCTGAGCACAGAGGACTGAACCAGAGGAGAACAAGGCTGGATCTGGCAGCTTCCGGCAATATGCTTCCAGCTTTAGTAGGGTGCGGTGCTTTCCAATTGGCTGAAGCAGGGAGCAGATTACTCCAGCTGGACAGCACACACACCCATACCGCCAGACTGGATGGTACTACAGGTCCTAGGCACCCTAATCTTAGTGGCTGGACAGAGCTTGTGCCTCTGTGCCTTCCAGGGCTTCTGGTTCCGACGTCTCCTCCATTACCAGAGCCTCTTGCAGAATTAATTAAGCTGCTCCTGGTAACAGAAGCAGACGTCGCAAGAGCGGATCCCAGAGAAGATGGGACACACCATATGCAGAAGCCTAGGAAACCTGTCATCAGGATTTTGCTAAGTACACATCAAGCAACTCAGTTTAGCGCCGTTATACTGATTAAAATGATACCTAGGTTGAAGAAATCTGTTTTGTGGTTCTTGTTTCATATGTGTGTGCAGTTTTGAGTTAATGAGATGCTTGTGCTCCAGGGTGGGCCTGTGGACGCGGCTTTTTTGGTGCTCTGGCCCTATTGTCATCATTCTGGCTTAAATGACAGGTCACTGAACCTTCAGCAAAATTACTGTTATTTTGAACAGTTAAGCAAGTTGAAGATGAAATGATCTCTAAAAGGCCTAAAGTTCAAGATGACACATTTCCTTTGTATTTTAGGCAAAAAAAAAAATATATATATATATATATATATATATATATATATAATAACAGAGGGTGTTATGTTTGCATCAAGAATTTGTTGAAATTTCATTCAATCCATTCTTCCCTCTACCCGTGAAATGTTCCCCGTGCTATTGGCTGTAACACAACCCCAAAGCATGAATGATTCACTCCCAGGTTTAATAGTTGGTGAGATGTTCTTTTCCTGAAATTCTGTGTCCTTTCTTCTCCACACATATCTTTTGATAAATGTGGCCAACGAGTTCTACTTTAACCTTATCGGTCCAGTGTAGTGGTTTCCAAAATGCATCAGACTTTTTTAAATGTTCTTTTGCGTACTCCTGATGCTGAATTTTATGGCGAGGACGCAGGAGAGTTTTTCTTCTGATGACTCTTCTATGAAGGCCAATTTGTGCAGGTGTCTCTGAACAGTAGAACAGTGTACCACAATTTCAGAGTCTGCTAAATCTTTCTGAAGATCTTCTTCAGTCAAGTGGGGGTTCTGATTTACATCTTTAGCAATCCTAAGAGCAGCTCTCACTGAAATTTTGCTTGGTCTTCCAGACCTTATCTTGACCTCCACTGTTCCTGTTAACTATCATTTCTTAATTACATTTCAAACTGAGGAAAGGGCAACTTGAAAACGCTTTTCTATCTTCTTATATCCTTCTCCTGCTTTGTGGGCTTCCACCACAATCCTTCTCAGAGTGCTAGGCTGCTGCTTAGAAGAACCCATGGTTGCTGTTTTTTGGCACAAGGTTAGACAAGGCTGGGTTTTTAGAAAGCTGGAAAATCTGCCTTACATGGCCTTTGCTAACGATGATGGTGAACAAGCCATAACCCTTACAGGCTAATTAAGGTCTGAAACTTTGGTCAAAGTTATCTGAGCACACAAATCTCCAAGAGTGCCCAAACTTTTGCATCTGCCCATTTTTCCTTTTTGTAATTTTTTAAATATAAAAAATACATTTTTTTGCCTAAAATATTAATTAAATATCTAATGTTTTAACTTTAGGTCTTTTAGAGACAGTCATTTTGACTAGGGGTGCCCAATCTTTTACATGCCACTGTAAGAGGATTCTTCTCACTATAGTAATGCCAAATACATAGAGGCTAAATGTGGTTTGGGCGCACTGCAACGTTCAGATGCGTGGGGGAGATTTGACTTTGGGAGAGCGGATATTGCTGGACTGGTTCATGGAAGCCATGATGCTTTTCATTAAGCTTTGAGCCCCTAATAATGTGGAAACCTCTATTTTTCCACTGGCAGATGATGGACCTGATTTTGTGAGATGAGTAGAGTTTTATTGGTATAATTTTCATCTACATAACATTGTTTGGTGGTTTTTTATTCCATGTTTGGGAGACAGAATGAACAAACAGTTGAACACCACGCTCTACCGGTTCATCCTATGAGGTTTTCTATTAGACTGGGAACTGTCATTGCCCTGGTGAATAATTCAATATATTTATAGAACTTACCCTTTTTACTAATAGTTTAAGTAGAAATGTTAAAAAATATAAATTTCAAGAATATTTTATTCAAAAATAATAATCATTTTATTATTCTTGGCAGATGACTGTACCAGGAGATCAGAGGGACTGCTGACATCTTGAATTTTTAAATCCGATGATCTTGAGATCCCACAGGATACAATTGAAGTGAATGACATTTCTCCAGATATCCCATCATCCCTTCACAGCAAAGATCTGTCAACTGATCCTTTGAAACGGGTCCTGTTTTCTGATTCATTACGGACTACTAAGGAAAATCAAAGTCACAAAATAAGCGTTAAAAAAGGAATTGATCCTAAAGCAAAGAAGCCATTTTCATGTTCAGAATATGGAAATACTTTTCTTCAACAACAAAAAAATTCACACATCGCAGAATAGATTTTCTTGTTACAAGTGTGGGAAATGTTTTAACCAGAAATCAGATCTTGTTAGACACCAGAGAACTCACACAGGGGAGAAGCCTTTTTCATGTTCAGAATGTGGGAGATGTTTTAACCAAAAATTTTAACTTCTTAAAGGGGTTACTTAGAAGAAGAAACAAAATAATTCAGCTCACCCACTGAGGAATCCAAAGCTCAGGAAACCAGCAGTGCAGCAGGAATATGAATCGAGAGCAGAAAAAAATCCAGCTTTAATGATCCTAAAGACTTTACCGTCTGAAACGCATCTACTAGACCATATTCCCCCTCTAGGGGTTGTGACATCCATGCTGTTATTGCAGATTTTTCATATTTATGCAATAAAGCAATGTTTTTACTGGATCATTGAAGCTGGATTTTTTCTGCTCTCAATTTTTAAAGGGGTTATCCACTACTTGGACAACCCTTTGTCATTCCTCATGTTTGACCTCATTAAATGTGACACCAGAGCTGATTGGGCGCAGGGCTCACATGGCGTAACAGCTTGACATGAGCCCCGGGAACACAAGTGCTGACACCGCTGGAACAGCACCAGCATGGGAGGTTTGAATAATTGTTGTAAAAAAAATTGTAATAAGTGTAAATTTTGTAATATGCGTATGTATATATTCAGTGTGTTCATTAATAGAGATTTGAATCCTTAGTTATAGAAATATAGGTTTACCAAAAGATCATAGCATGACTGAAAAGTAGAGAGATGTTATCTTTGCTGTCAGAAACAACTGACAATCTGATATGTGTAGAGACAGTAACAGAATCTTTTGAAACACAGTATGCTTAGAGTATTATCTATAGTCTGCAATCCTAAGTTTTAACTGCCTCTCATATCTGATTTTCTATATTTTGCATTGCCTATATTAGCTTGATCAGAATGTATCAGCGTCAGAATTTACTCAAGAGATCATCTGAATTTTGATCTCACTTGGTAAAAGGAGAATTTCTCCTTTCAATAATTGTTTTTATTTTAAAAAGATCAAACATGTGTAATATTTGTCCACTACTTGGACAATCCCTTTAAACATCAAAAATCCCACACGGGGAGAAGCCATTAGCATACCAAGAGTATGAAAAGTGAATTACTGGAAAATGTGATCATCAAAAATAACTCAGACTGGGATAAACCATATACTGTATGTCATTGACAAATTGTACAGAAACATATAACAGACATTTGTATAATTAAATGAGAAAGGGAAATTGCTTTAGAACTTGCAGTATTTTTTGGACTATAAGGCTATGTGTACACGTAGCGTTTTTGATGCGTTTTCGCTGCGGTTTTCCCACGCAGAAACACTGCGAAAACGCATCAAAAATACTCTGCCAGCTATTGCAATGGTAATCCTGAGGTGCTGTGCACATAATGCGCAAGTTTCCGCTCAGAATTACTATTTCGGAAAAAGCCACAGCATGACCATTGTGCCAGCGTTTCTGCCACGAATTTGTGCCCATTGACTTTCATTGAACCGCAGCAAATCCGCAGGTATAATATTTACACCTGCGGATTTGCGGCGTTTCAATTAAAGTCAATAGTCGCAAATTCACAGCGATGGCGACGCTGCTGAGGGGAGCAGTAGTTCTCTTCAGCAGAGCCGGCGTGACATGGTTAAAATAAAGGAAAAGTAAAAAAAAAAACTATACCCACCTGTTCGGCGCCCCCCGGTGTCCTCCTGGTCCTCGGTCCCCGGCAATGCTCTCCTCCCGGCGGTGCTCTGCGGGGAGTGCGCTTGCTCCCAGCAGTGTACTGCGCTGCCAGGAACTGCAGTCACATGAGCGATCAGCTGATCGCTCACATGACCTCCCCGTGGGAACATTCTGAAGAATGTTCCCACCAGTGCTGGTGGTGAGAGCTCACCGGGGCTGATTAGCTGATGAACCCGTGACCTCACTCCAGCAGCAATGTATACTGACAGAAGTGATTTTACACTTCCTGTCAGTGTACATTGTTGTCTTCCACAGCAGTGACATCAATGATTGCTGATGTCACTGCTGTAGAAGTGACCCAGATCGCCGTGGGACAATTGTTGGCGGTAATCGTGGACTGCATCATGACGGCGGACAGGTAAGGGATATAACTGTTAGTTATTTTAATTTTTTTTCAGAAGATCAAAGGCTTCGGGGACTGGGCATACAATAATTATTTTTTTTTTAAAACGTGTTTTTTATTACATTAAAACACTTTATTCTGGCCGTGTCTTTATTGCAAAGGAGGTGATAACTTTACTACACGGTTAGTAATGGGAGTGTCTTGTAGATGCCCTCCATTACTAACCTGGGCTTCACGTCAGCCGCCAATACAAGGCTGACGTGAACCTCAACCCCATTGCTCCACTCTCCATGACTACAGGGCAGTGGGAAGAGCGAAGGCTAAGTGCCAGATTTGGCGCATCTTATGGATGCACCATTTCTGGGACTGCTGAGGGGTGATATTAATAGCTGCAAAGGGGGCTAGTATTCATGGCCCCTTCCCTGGTTATTAATATCAGCCCGCATCTGTCTGTTTAGTATTTTCTGGTTAGAGTTTATAGGGGTACCCACGTCAATTTTTTTCTGGGGTCCCCCTATATTCTAGCCAGTAAAGGCTAAGCAAACAGCTGTGGGCTGATATTAATAGCCAGAGAACATTGTTGGATAATGGCCCCTTCCCCGGCTACTAATATCAGCCCCCAGCGGTTGGCTTTTCCTCTGCTGGTTATGAAAATGACGCTGGAGCCCACGCCATTTTTGAAAAAAAATTTAGGCTTTGTGCCATGATCTGGACGTAGCAGCATTTTAGATGCAGCATATGTTTTGTTGCGTCCAAAACGTTGCATTCTGTTGAACACAGGTGAATCCACATGTGTTCACTGAACCATGTAGATTTATCGCATTCAATGGATTCTAGTGGTCAAATTTATGTTATGGAGACTAGCGATTCCGCAAGAGAATTTGACATGCTGTGGTCCTGAAAGACGCGCCACATGTCATTGTCCACAGGTGTTTCACAGCCTCTGATGTACGCATAGTGGACATGGGATTTCTAGAGATCCCATCCACTATGCTGTAACATCTGGACGCTGCAGGTTTGACGCTGTATAAACAGGCAGCGTCAAACCGCCAGCGGCTCCTGATTATGGGCACGTACCCAAACTCACCTGAACCATGTCAATTTCTGTAGCGGACACGCTAGTCTCTGCTGCAAATTTTGACTGACTTGAAGTATCATTATATGCGGTGGATTCACATGTACCAACAACAAAAGTATGAGATTAGAACACTGCGTTTTGGATGCAGCAAAAATACGCTGCATCCAAAGCGCTGCTTCTTGCTGTTTGTGGGGACGGAGCGGCTGATGAAACAGCTGTGAGATGTTAATTATAGCCAGGGATCATGTTCGCAAATGGCACCTTCCCGGGCTCACAGCTGCCGCATAAATTGTATGAATATGGGATTAGCTGACACCTAGCTCTTTTGTTTGGTGATGACAAGGTGTCATGACCAAACCTAATTAAAGTAAAGAGTTAAATAAACACACAGACACAGAGTAAACACTTTAATTGAAATACAAAAGACACATTCTTTAATCATTTAAATTAACCAATATACTCACTCCAGTTCTGAGGGTAATCCAAGGAATTAAGCAATGTCCCACCAAATAACTTTATTTAGCTCCAAAAGGCATTCATTGATGTACAAAAACGAGTCAAAAAACGCTTCAAAAACTGCATTAAAAAAACGCGGCAAAACCACACAGTTTTTCCACAGCGTTTTTCCTGCCAAGGAGATGCAGAAACTCTCAGTAAATTTCTGCTTCAAATCCTGAACATGCGCACATAGCCTAAGAAACACTTTTAGAAAGAAAAAATCTTGCTAATAAGTAAGTGCCTCTTATAGACTGGAGACAACTTCCTGTGACAGAGGCAAACGCTGAAACAGTGTCCTTCCTGATCACTGAGAGAAGTGCGCTCTCTCCTTCAGCCCCATGCTTATGTAACTGATTGGCGCAAAGCAGAAGAGGAAGGTACCAGGACCTTCACAGAGGCTGCAAGTTTTGAGTGAGTAGCTGAAGGACCTTCCACCTGACCAACTACCCCAGCTAGCAGCCCTTCTCTTTTGGTGGGCACCTACAAAGAGGAGGTAGTGACTAGCTTAGGAAGCTGACAGAGCACAGCGAGCTATGTGGCCAGGTGACCGAATTGTCCCAACCTGGGTTATCCAAATTAATTTGAGGGCTCAGTGTTGGGCAGTGGAGCAATTCTGTAATCCACCAGCTGGAAACATGTCCCTAGGCTGAAGTCCTGTGGAATGACATCAGTGACAGGAGCAGACCCCTTTTTATAACCCTCAGCTTCCATTTCTTGGCATTGTCCCACAGGAATGGGGGGGGGGATGGTCATGGCTGTTTCTTCATTGTTCGATTGTTCATTAGACTGTATTATTATCCTCCAAATGATGCAGACTAGTACACCGCCAGGGGCTAATGTAATAAGCAGATATTCCAGAAATTAGCATACAAATGGTGGCACCGAACAGTCTCACATGAAACTATGTCTCATGTCCCTTGACTTACTGAACAAAGGAATAGTATATCTGACATAATTAAGTATAGTTCACACACCCCCACCACAAGTAGCCAAATTTTCCTTTGTTGTCTCAAACATCCCTCCACTTTACACCATCAAAGAAAATTTAATTATTATAAAAAAAGTTTTTCCTTTTTTTGTGCTGTCTAAACTTTGGATGAGTCTTATGATTAGGTATGTTTCATAGTTCAAAAAATACAGTATATCAGAATAAAAATATATGCAGCTATTAATATCTTTAATCCAAAACGCAATAATTATGAACAGTTAATATTTCACATTATTATACTGCAGGTGAAATAAGTATTGAACAAGTCACCTATTTTCTAAGTAGATATATACAGGGTGGTCCAAAAGTAGGTGGACAGAAAATAATAACATTTATTTTGATTTATATATAAAATTATATTTACTAACACAAGCATAACATTGACAATTAAATTTTATTCTGAACAATAATACAAAAGCCCTTAAATTTTATCAGCGCAGGTGCTCAAACTGTTTCCATTACAATTTGCACAGCTTTGAAGTCTGCCTCTTACGCTTCGGCAAACTTTTTTGCACAAATCTCTTTGGGTATTAATTTCTTGAAATGCATCTCTTATATAATTTTTCAAATCACTGACACTTTTTGGTTTTCGACTATAAACTTTATTCCTTGAGTACTCCCTAAAAGAAAAAATCTATTGGGGTCAAGTCTGGTGAACGTGCCGGCCAATCAAGTGGGCCTCTTCGGCCAATCCATTTATTAGGAAATGTTTCATCAAGATACTCGCGGACTACTCTTGAATAATGTGGAGGGGCCCCATCTTGTTGGAAATAAAGGTCATTTGAATTAGGCTGTTGCTGTATCTGGGGAACAACTTGATTCATTAGAATTTCGAGATACTTATCTCCTGTGACTGTTCCATCAAAAAATATTGGTCCTAAAACACGAAAACTTTAAATACTACCCGAAACATTGACACCAGGCTCATTTAGTTGTTGCTCTAATGTTAAGTGCATGTTCTCATTATACCAGTAAATACAATTATGTCTGTTAATATGGCTGGATAATTTGAAAGAAGCTTCATCACTCCACATAATGTTATCTAAAATTACTGGATTTTGTTTGATAAATCTCCCCCTTCATAACCTTATTACACTTCCTGTCCACCTACTTTTGGACCACCCTGTATATCTAAAGATGCTATTGACAAGAAATTCCCACCAGTGTGCCACACAAGAAACATCTTAATGGGTAAAACCAGTGAGCTGTCTCAGGACCTTTGCAGCCTTATTTTTGCAAAACATACTGATGGCATTGGTTACACAAGAAATTCTAAATTACTGAAGGTTCCAGTGGGTACTGTTGAAGCAATAATCTGGTTGTTGAAAGAACATAATTTCACCATAAACTCCGGCAGGAGTGAAAAGAATTATCAAAAAACTTGCCTAAGAGCCAAGTATTACCTGAGAGCTACAGAAAAACCTGGAATCAGCAGGTAATATTGTTTCAAAGAAAACTAAGTAATGCGCTCAACCTACATGGCTACATGGCCTGTATGCATACTCTCCACGCAAGACTCCATTGCTGAACAGAAACCATGTTCAAGCTCTTTTAAAGTTTGCTCAACAACATTTAGACAACAATATGAAATACTGCGAGAATGTACTCTTGTCAGATAAGACCAAAATTGAACTCTTTGGATGACATAATACAAACCATGTTTGGAGATTAAAGGGCACTACCTGTCACCCCAAAAACGCCATACTAACAGTTAAGTTTGGAGTTGGGAGCACCATGATGTGGGGCTGTTTTTCCACATACGGCACTAGTAAACTTCATATTATTGAAGGAAGGATGAATGGACAAATATACCAAGACATTCTTAATAAAAAACTCATGCCATCTACCAGGATGAAGAAGGTGAAACGAGGGTTTACATTTTCAGCAAGACAATGATTCCAAACACACAGCCAAGGAAACTTAATTGGTTTCACGTAAGAAATATAGCTGCTAGAATGACCCAGCCAATCACCTGACCTGAATCCAATAGAGCATTTATGGAGCGAACTAAAACTCACAGTTCATAGAAAGAGCCCATGGGTCCGTCAGTATTTGAATAGTGTTTGTGTGGAAGAATGGGCCAAAATTACACCTGAGCAATGCCTGTGACTAGTTTCTCCATACAGGAGGCATCTTGAAGCTGTAATCACCAACAAAGGTTTTTGTAAAAAGTATTAAATAAATTTCAGTCAGTGAGTTCAATACTTTTTCCATGTGTCATTTCTCATTATTACACATAACTTAATTTATGGCCATCTATAGTTTGACTTCTTTGCCTGTGTGCATTGGATGTGTTGTTACCGACATCTGCTGAGAATTTCATGTCAATAGCACCTTTAGATAGTTACGTCCAGAAAATATTTGAACAGTGACACAAGTTTTGTCATTTTAGCTGTTTACCTAAACATATTCAATATACTGTACATATGTACAAGAGAGGAGGACTCCATCAATGAGACATCATTCCAGGTAAGTATATAAAACTTGACTTTTATTTCACCATTAAAATCATCCAGGTGCAGTAACTGGCTGGTCAGCGAGATAAAATAGGTATCAGGATGGACCTATGCGTTTTGGCGGTAAGCTTTATTCATGGTCTGAACATTATACTCCTAGTTTCCTATATACAGTGGGGGAAATAAGTATTTGATCCCTTGCTGTTTTTGTAAGTTTGCCCACTGATAAAGACATGAACAGTCTATAATTTTAAGGGTAGGTTAATTTTAACATTGAGAGATAGAATATCCCCCCAAAAAAATCAAGAAAATCACATTGTATAAATTAGATAAATTTATTTGCATTTTTCAGTGAGAAATGAATATTTGATTCCTCTGGCAAACAACACTTAATACTTGGTGGCAAAACCCTTGTTGGTAAGCACAGCAGTCAGACGTTTCTTGTACTTGATAATGAGGGTTGCGCACATGTCAGGAAGAATTTTGGTTCACTCCTCTTTGCGGATCAACTCTAAATCAGTAAGGTCTGGAGACTGGCTAAGCCACTCCATGACCTTACTGTGCTTCTTTTTGAGCCACTCCTTTGTTGCCTTGGCTGGTATGTTTCGGGCCATTGTCATGCTGGAAGAGCCAACCATGATCCATTTTTAATGTCCTCGTGGAGGGAAGGAGGTTGTCACTCAGGATTTTAGGGTACATGGCTCCATCCATTCTCCCATTGATGCAGTGAAGTAGTCCTGTGCCCTTAGCAGAGAAACATTCCCAAAACATAATGTATCCACCTCCATGCTTGACAGTGGGTACGGTGTTCTTTGGGTCATAGGCAGAATTTCTCTTCCTCCAAACACGGCGAGTTGAGTTAATGCCAAAGAGCTCAATTTTTGTCTCATCTGACCACAACACCTTCTTCCAATAACTCACAGAATTATCCAGGTGTTCATTGGCAAACTTCAGACGGGCCTGCACATATGCCTTCTTGAGCAGGGGGACCTTGTGGGCACTGCAGGATTTTAAACCTTTAAGGCAGGTTTTCTTGGTGACTGTGGTCCCAGCTGCCTTGAGATCATTAACAAGATCCCCCCGTGTGGTTTTAAGCTGATCTCTCACCTTCCTCATGATCAAGGATACCACACGAGGTGAGATTTTGCATGGTGCCCCACATCGATGTCGATTTGACAGTCATTTTGTATTTCTTCCACTTTCTTACTAAGTGGAAGAAACAAACAGTTGTCTCCTTCTCACCCAGCGTCTTACTTATGGTTTTGTAGCCCATTCCAGCTTTGTGCAGGTCTATGATCTTGCCCCTGACATCCTTAGAAAGCTCTTTGGTCTTGCCCATGTAGTAGAGGTTAGAGTCTGACTGATTAATTGAGTCTGTGGACAGGAGTCTTTTATACAGTTGACTATGTAAGACAGCTGTCTTTAATGCAGGTAATGAGTTGATTGGTAGCGTCTAACTGGTCTGTAAGAGCCAGAACTCATAATGGTTTGTAGGGGATCAAATACTTATTTCTCACTGCAAAATGCAAATACATTTATCTAATTTATACAATGCGATTTTCTTGATTTTTTTTGGGGGGGATATTCTATCTCTTAAAATTTCCTTAAAATTATAGACTATTCATGTCTTTGTCAGTGGGCAAACTTACAAAAACAGCAAGGGATCAAATACTTATTTCCCCTACTGTATATGATATTTGGGTGTGACCCATGTCAGTGGCTAATTGAAGCTGGTACCTAAAATTAAAAACACAAAAATATATACCCAAAAATAGAATAAATAGATGACTAAGGTGACAATCACCACAATCCTCTATTCATCGACAAGGGTTATTTTTTACAGAGACAAGGAGAGAACATGGGGGCCAAATTTTCACCTTCCCTGGCTAATATAGTCATGTCCAAGTGGCAGGAATAATTTTTTTATGCAGACTGTAATATTTTTCAATCAAGCATCATGTGGTACCCCTGTTTTTTAGGCAATCCCTGCATGTGTCACAGCTGTCTAACAGCAGCGACACATGCAGCTGCGGCGGATAAAACTGAGATGCCGAAACTACTCGGCGAGTACTCGAGAGTGCTCGTTTAAATGGTTAAACGAGCACACTCGCTCAATACTAATGGTATTAACTCTGGAACGCTTCAATGCATACCAGTGGTTCTGAGACTATTTTATCGTGACACATTGTACTTTATGTTAATGGTAAATTTAGGTCCATATTTTTGTGTTTATTTGTGATATATATCGGAATTTTGACAAAAATTGTGACAATTTTCAAACTTTCAATTTCTATATCATTAAACCAGTTAGTCCTGCTGTATAAAATAATTACTAAATACTATTCCTCTTATGTCTACTTTACATCTGCATAATTTTTCAAACGTCATTTTATTTTGTTAGAATGTTAGAAAGGTTAAAAGTTTAGCAGCAGTTTCTTATTTTTTTCAAGAAATTTCCAAAACCTGTTTCTTTAAGGACCTATTCAGATTTCAAAGGACTTTGATGGACCTCTATATTGGAAATTGCGCAAAGTGATACCATTTTAAAAAATCCACCCCTCAAACACTTTAAAACTGCTCTCAGGATTTTTTTTAACCCTTAAGGTGCTATACGGGAATTAATGCAAAGTGGAATAAAAAAATATAAATTTAAATCTTTCCTCTTTTTCAGATTTGTCCACTGCACAATGTGCATAGGGTTTCTAAAAATTACCTTTCTGGGCTGAGTCATGGTTGAAGCAGGAAGCCATCATCACAAGGGCCAATATAGCCCCAATTTTTTTTTACTTTACAGGGGATAAAATGACATAATAGACCCCAAAATCTGTTACCCAGTTTCTTCTGAACGCATTGATACCCATATGTGGTGAGAAACCTCTGTTTGGACAAATGGCCAGATTCGGAAGGGAAGGAGCACTATTTGAATTTTGAAACACAAATTTGGCTGAAATAAATTGAAGGCACCATGTCGACTTGGGCCCCTAAAGCGCCGAATAACGAGTACAATGTAAGTCAATGGGAAATACGAGTAATTTTCTGCTGGACCCTACAAAGTGGTCTTGGGGCCTGAGGAAAAGGCTGAAATGGATGGGAAAGTGATGAAACAGAATGGGAAGAACCTGGAGAATGTGCCTGCATGCATTTCTGACTCACATATGGTTTCTGGGAATAAGTTTGTCGCAGTGTAAGGCTATGTGCCCACGATGCAGAAATGCTCAGGATTTTTTCCTGAGCGT
This sequence comes from Phyllobates terribilis, assembly GCF_046119375.1. Lineage (NCBI taxonomy): Eukaryota > Metazoa > Chordata > Amphibia > Anura > Dendrobatidae > Phyllobates > Phyllobates terribilis. The sequence continues at coordinate 5,631,083 of NW_027362790.1, forward strand.
TTCTGCATCTCCCTGGCAGAAAAAACACATACAGATTGTACATGCGTTTTTCCTGCCAAAGACATGCAGATGTGAAGCATTCTTCACATGCATATCCACAAGCGCTTTCCAAGCGATTTTAGCATCATTTGGAAAGTGCTTGTCAACTTGTTCACACTATATAAATCCATGCAACTGGCATGGATTTATATAGTGTGACCTTAGAATGTTTAAAAATGAATCTATACTTACCTTCCGATGGCCCCCGCAGTCTTGCTTCGCTCCATCCTGGCTGCCGGCAGATCGCGGTACACTGAAGGACCTGCCGTCACATGGCTATGACATCAGCGCAGGTCCTTCAGTCCACCGCGAGCTGTCGGCAAGTGAGGACAAGCGCAGCGGGGGCCGTCAGAAGGTAAGTATAATATTTTTTTTTTTCTTCTTTTTTACATGTTCTATGGTACCCGGGTCCGGAGGAGAGTCTCCTGTCCTCCACACCCGGGTACCATCCGCACATTGAAATGCTTGGATTCTGCATATACAGATGCTGTGATGCGGAATCCAAGCGTTCCAATGCAAGTCAATGGCGGCGAAAACGCAGCGCTTCCGCAAAATAATTGGTAGTACTGCGGTTTTTTTCCCCATGATAACGCGCAGCGGAAATTTGAGCAGCATGAGCCCAGCACATGCGGGTTATCATTGGGGAACATGGCCGGCCTTCTACTTTTGAAGCGTTTCTGCAGCGTTTTTGCTGCTGCGGAAACACTTCAAAAACGCATCATGGGCACATAGCCTTACGCCACTTTTACAGACACACAAGAACAACTACCAAGCCTAACCTAAATTGCATGTAACAGGCCCAAAATGCAATATCAAATACAGTTAGGTCCATATATATTTGGACAGAGACAACATTTTTCTTATTTTGGTTCTAGACATTACCACAATGAATTTTAAACAAAACAATTCAGATGCAGTTGAAGTTCAGACTTTCAGCTTTCATTTGAGGGTATCCACATTAAAATTGGATGAAGGGTTTAGGAGTTTCAGCTCCTTAACATGTGCCACTCTGTATTTAAAGGGACCAAAAGTAATTGGACAGATTAAATAATTGTAAATAAAATGTTCATTTCTAGTACTTGGTTGAAAACCCTTTGTTGGCAATGACTGCCTGAAGTCTTGAACTCATGGACATCACCAGACACTGTGTTTCCTCCTTTTTGATGCTCTGCCAGGCCTTCACTGTGGTGGTTTTCAGTTGCTGTTTGTTTGTGGGCCTTTCTGTCTGAAGTTTAGTCTTTAACAAGGGAAATGCATGCTCAATTGGGTTGAGATCAGGTGGCTGACTTGGCCATTCAAGAATATTCCACTTCTTTGCTTTAATAAACTCCTGGGTTGCTTTGGCTTTATGTTTTGGGTCATTGTCCATCTGTAGTATGAAATGACGACCAATCAGTTTGGCTGCATTTGGCTGGATCTGAGCACACAGTATGGCTCTGAATACATCAGAGTTCATTCGGCTGCTTCTGTCCTGTGTCACATCATCAATAAACACTAGTGACCCAGTGCCACTGGCAGCCATGCATGCCCGCGCCATCACACTGCCTCCGCCGTGTTTTACAGATGATGTGGTATGCTTTGGATCATGAGCTGTACCACACCTTCGCCATACTTTTCTCTTTCCATCATTCTGGTAGAGGTTGATCTTGGTTTCATCTGTCCAAAGAATGTTCTTCCAGAACTGTGCTGGCTTTTTTAGATGTTTTTTAGCAAAGTACAGTCTAGCCTTTTTATTCTTGATGCTTATGAGTGGCTTGCACTGTGCAGTGAACCCTCTGTAGTTATTTTCATGCAGTCTTCTCTTTATGGTAGATTTGGATGTTGATACGCCTACCTGCTGGAGAGTGTTGTTCACTTGGTTGGATGTTGTGAAGGGGTTTCTCTTCACCATGGAGATTATTCTACCATCATCCACCATTGTTGTCTTCCGTGGGCGCCCAGGTCTTTTTGCATTGATGAGTTCACCAGTGCTTTCTTTCTTTCTCAGGATGTACCAAACTGTAGATTTTGCCACTCCTAATATTGTAGCAATTTCTTGGATGGGTTTTTTCTGTTTTTGCAGCTTAAGCATGGCTTGTTTCACCGGAATGGAGAGCATGTTTACTTCACAGCAAAACCTTCCAAATGCAAGCACCACACCTCAAATCAGCTCCAGGCTTTTTATCTGCTTAATTGAGAAGGGATTGTCCACACCTGTCCATGAAATAGCCTTGGAGTCAATTGTCCAATTACTTTTGGTCCCTTTAAAAACAGGGTGGCACATGTTAAGGAGCTGAAACTCCTAAACCCTTCATCCAATTTTAATGTGGATACCCTCAAATGAAAGCTGAAAGTCTGAACTTCAACTGCATCTGAATTGTTTTGTTTAAAATTCATTGTGGTATTGTCTAGAACCAAAATTAGAAAAATGTTGTCTCTGTCCAAATATATATGGACCTAACTGTATATCACTTGGACAAGTCAAAGGACAAAGGATATATGGTGCCCCTCTCCAGGATGGGTTGGAAAAGCTTCTCCAAATGGTTCAGAGATTTTGATTGTCAATATTCCACTGATTATATAGGAAGAGAAGACTTCTTGATACTGTACTACTTGGTCCAGTGCAGAATGTACAGCATTGTATTTCCAAAAATTACTCCTGGGGCTGTGTCATAGGTGCAGGGAGATTCCATGACAAAGGCCTCCCTTGTCAAACATTATGTATGATGGAGTACAGTAGTAGTTTTGGCCCTTAATTCAAGTTTTCAGAGGGCCATCAGTCGGTCATCAACAGTCAGTGTAAATTTCTATTGAATATGTATCCCCTATCTCAGTCACAATGTGGCACAACCTGTGACAAGGGCCTCCAATGACAAATATTAGTTTGGTAGGACCACTGTACATTTCAGATTTGTCCACTGCACAATGTGTATAGGGTTTCTGAAAATTAGCCCTCTGGGCTGAGTCATGGTTGAAGCAGGAAGCCATCATCACAAGGGCCTCCAATCACAAATAGTAGTTAGGCTGGAGTAGGAATACTGTCCTGGTTTGTCCACTGCACAATGTGAATAGGGTTTCTAAAAGTTAGCCCTCTGGGCTGAGTCATGGTTGACGAAGGAAGGAAACGAGTTTTTATGGGAAGGGGGTGACGTTAACAGCATTTTTGGCGAATTTAGGTTGGCTTGCTCTCATATGTAGGGATTACAAACTGTGGAGATTTCCAGTCCTTGTTGAATTTAATCAGAGTAAGTCTGTCTGCATTTTCCATGGAGAGGCGTGTGCGCCTATCAGTGATGATTGCCCCAGCGGAACTGAAAATACGCTCAGACACCAGCAGCCGGGCAGGCCAGCACCTCCAAGGCATATAAGGAGAGGTCAGGCCAAGTGTTCAGCTTAGACACCCAATAATTAATGGGAACTGAAGAGTCAGAAAAGACGCATGTATGGTCACTTAACCCCTTAACGACCTTGGGATTTTCCATTTTTGCATTTTCATTTTTTGCTCCCCTTGTTCCCAGAGCCATAGCGTTTTTATTTTTTGGTCAATATGGCCATGTGAGGGCTTATTTTTTGCGGGACGAGTTGTACTTTTCAACGCCATTACTAGTTTTACCATATCGTGTACGGGAAAAAAATTCCAAGCGCCGTGAAATTGCAAAAAAAGTGCAATACCACAGATGTTTTTTTATCTTTTTTACCACGTTCACTGAATGCTAAAACTGACATGCCATTATTATTCTCCAGGTCATTATGAGTTCGTAGACACCAAACATGTACAGGTTCTTTTTTATTTAAGTCGTGAAAAAAAAATCCAAAGTTTGGTAAGAAAAAAAATGGTGCCATTTTCCGAGACCTGTAGCGTCTCCATTTTTTGGGATCTGGGGCCGGGTGAGGGCTTATTTTTTGCGCACCGAGCTGAAGTTTTTATTGATGCCATTGATCCGATGTTTTGATCGCCCGTTATTGCATTTTATTGAAATTTTGCGGCGACCAAAAAATGTAATTCTGGCATTTAGATTTTTTTTCTCGTTACGCTGTTTACCGATCGGATTAATTCTTTCTTGATATTGATATATCGGGCGATTCTGAACGTGGCGATACCAAATATGTGTATGTGGTTTTGTTTTATTATTATTTTATTTTAAATGGGGCGAAAGGGGGGTGATTTAAACTTTTATATTTTTTTTTAATATTTTTGAAAACATTTTTTTTCACTTTTGCTTGCTTCTATAGTCTCCATAGGAGACTAGATGCAGCACTCATTTGATCGGCTCTGCTGTATACAGAGGACGAGCAGATCCCCTGCATGCAGCAGAAATGGTCCTGTGCTATGAGCGTCGACCACTAGGTGGCGCTCATAGCGACCAGATCCTGACAACCACTGGTGTCTGCTGCAGATCCAGGGTTGTCATGACCACCCATCGGCGACCCATGATCATGTGACGGGGTCGCCGATGGGCGGGGTAAGTTACGCGCTTCCCGGAAGTGCGAGTTAAATGCCACTGTCGGAGATTGACAGCGGCATTTAACATGTTAACAGCCGCGGGTGGATCGCGATTCCACCCGCGGCTGTTGCGGGCACATGTCAGCTGTAAGAATCAGCTGACATGTGCTCGGTTCAGTGCGGGCACAGCGCCGGAGCCCTCACTGAACCGGGGGTGATGGCCCATGGCGTACTAGTACACCATGGGTCGTAAAGGGGTTAATTAACCCTTGACCATGTTCTGCAACTTATCCCTCCTTGGCACTGTTACAGGCACAGATAGCCCTCGCTGCTGTGCTGGTTTATTGAAAATTGCCCAATTTGTGCACATTTTCCCCCCTAGTTCTGTCTTTAAAGGAGCCGCTCAATTGCTCCATATCACCAAAAATAGCTCTTTTCAGAGCTGAAGACTCAGAACTAAAGCCCCCATCTCACATAGCGAGATCGCTAGCGAGATCGCTGCTGAGTCACGGTTCTGGTGACGCAACAGTGACCTCACCAACGATGTCGCTATGTGTGACACTTTGCAGCGATCAGGCCCCTGCTGTGAGGTCGCTGATCGCTGCAGAATGTCCTGGACCTTTTTTTGGTCGTTGCCCTCCCGCTGGTCAGCACACATCGCTGTGTGTGACCAGCGGGAGCAGCGATCAGGCTGGTAACCATGATAAACAGAGGGTTATTAGGGGCACACGCGCACTTAGTAACCCGCTGTTTATCATGGTTACCAGCCTACTCCTGCTTCAGCAGGCTGGTAACCAGGAGCAGGACATCGTGGAAAGATTCTTTCCACGATGTCGCTGCTCCCCTGATCGCTGGTGAGCCTTCCTATTTGACAGCTCACCAGCGACCACATAGCAACGCAGCAACGATCCCTGACAGGTCATATCATTGTCAGGATCGCTGTAGCGTCGCTAAGTGTGATGGGGCCTTAAGACAGAGTACAGGGAAGAGCTTGTGTATTAGCTACGGAGAGGATAAAGTGTTCTTCCAGTGTCCATCTTAAAACAGCTCTAGTCAGAGGCAAAGCAATATTTTTCCTGCACACAAAGAAGTAGCATTGTGTGCAGATTTTCTTCTTTTTTTTTTAGCACTGGTCTATTTTCCCCGCTGTTTTAGGGGTCAGAGCCTGCCTTCTGTCCATATTAGTGTAAGTAAAAAATCTTTGCTTGCCCTGCACAAAGCAGTAGTCCAAACATTTCCTGTTCCGCACCGTACGCCTCGTGCGCGCGCGGCTCGGCTCCGTGCGCCTCGTACGCGCGCGGCTCCGCTCCGTACGCCTCGTACACGCGCGGCTCCGCTCCGTACGCCTCGTACACGCGCGGCTCCGCTCCGTACGCCTCGTACACGCACGGCTCCGCTCCGTACGCCTCGTACACGCGCGGCTCCGCTCCGTACGCCTCGTACACGTGCAACTCCACTCCGTACACCTCGTACACGTGCGGCTCCGCTCCGTACGCCTCGTACACACGCGGCTCTGCTACATCCACACTGTAAACCCCTCCTGACCCCACACATAAACTTCAGCTCATCCAGCACCATGACAACCAGCACAGCAGAGTCCTGCATCCACTGAGGCCCCTGATCATGTGACCCCTGACTCCTCCCCTCCTGTGACCTCATCACAGGTCCTGTGCGCACACAACAGCCATATATGTGGTGGCGGCTCTGCAGGTGGAGGTATGTGGAGACCCCCATTACTGGGTGCAGGGGGCATTAACCCCTTCAGCACGGAGGCTCTTTTGGGGTCTTCTGTTGCCCCTTTATAAGAATCATAAGGTTTTGTTCTGTTTCCTGTAATAGATGCATACGACCCAACTATGGAGACAGGAAGGGAGGAAACGTATTGTTCTCATTAGTGATGAGCCAGCATGTATTGTTAACCCTTTCGGTGAGCACGCTCGGGTGCTCGCCCAGTATTTGCGGCGTGCTCGGCATCTATGTTAGTGCCGCCGCGGCTGCATGTGTCATGGTTGTTAGACACATGCACTTCGGTCTGTAATAGGGAGGTGTCGGTATAGACGGGTGAGACCACCTGCTACGGGACCTTCTTGTCGGGTTTATGTGCCTCTGCCGGGGGAGCGGTCTGGAGGTGAACCAGTACTGGGGGGGGTAGCAGAACCCATGCAGTTAGGGGGTGCCTTTACATCATCATTTCCCCGGAGATTCGCAAGAATAAAGGCGTATTTTTTTTTTCTGGGAAAAAGGGACATTTTATTAGGACCTGTTCTTCAATTCCTAAACGAAAGGAGAACTCACATCAGAGAGGATTCTCTTATAACATAACCTTCACTTATACTTATAAAACTTTATATCCTATATATCCATTACTGAATCAACATAACCCCTATTAACCTCAGGACTCAAAAAGACTCATTACAGATATTTACAGGATACTGTCTCCGAATTAATATATCCAGTCCTGACTGTTAACATTAATCATAATCTAAAGTGCTATTGTGCAATATAGAAAGAAAATATGTGGTTCTCACCTATTTTGCATGTAGACACCATCCAGGATTTTCTGTCTGTCGATCTTTTTATGAGGACTGATGCCCCCCCCTGTCATGAACCTGGGTTTAGTTCCCACCCCGACACGGGCAGTACCCTTGTGTACCTTCTAACATATCCCACAAAAACCCTTCCAACGCGTTTCTTTCTCCTTACGGAGAATTCATCAGGGGAGTATGTTTAGCATTTTGGGGAAGGCACAATTAATGCAAAGAGAGAAGGTGACTCTGTGCCAATAAAGTGTCAAAGTGAGTAAAACAAAAAATTCAATGAGGCTCACAATGGCGAGTGTTCATTACAATGGTGCAGAGTGCTGCCTCCACTATTTTTCCAAAAAATGTATGAGGAGATAATCCCACACACTCACTTCCTGTATGTAAATAGGTTTACTCTCCCTCCTTTCCAGGGAGTCCTATGTCACTTCCTGGGCGGGGCTTATATCTCTGTTATACTTTGGTTGCTATGATTCCCGGGTTTATCTCTATCAAACCCATTGCTTTTTCAAATACATTATCCCATAATAGTGCTCTCATCAGATTCATTCCATTTTGACCACCTTATATGTATTCCCACTCTTTCAAAACATGTCATTTCCTGCAGCGCGGAGTCTCACAATCACATGACACGGCTGGGTCTCACCCAATCGCACCGCGACCACGTGACATAACCGATCACATAATTTCTGGCCGCCCGGCATGCCACGATCACGCAATGCAGCCCCATTTTTACAGCCATATACACTCAGCCATATGTTACAACATGTGGCCGTGGACTCCACAACGCTTCGGTCGCGTGGCACCCTAAACGCCTCAGTCACATGGCCGACCACATATGGTCACATGTCCCCATATATTCCGTATTATTTCTGAATGATTACCACTGCCATAGTGACCATCAATCCAAATCGCACATGATGCTCCTTCCTACTTGGGGTAGGATGGCAGCTTTAAATACAAACTTCATCAGACATAATTTGAATATACATATTTCATTCTGAAGGCACTCTTTAAGCAACCTGTTGCCCACAATGTCATATATTATTTATCTATCCATAAATTTCCCTTCTTCCTAAGGGTATATAATCCTTAAGGATATAAACATCACCTTCTTTTGAAGGCACTCAAGATTTTAAAGGCTCAAAAATCTGATTTTGACAGGCTCATGTAATGGGACCCTCCATGATCAAACGGGGTGAAAGGAAGGGGAGGATTTTGTTTGGTGGAGGTGGGGATCAGGAGATACTCCTTTCAGATAAAACAGCTATAGCCAAGTTGGTCATTGAGCCCCTTAGGGGCCATGGTGTTCAACCGGAAAATCCATTTTGCTTCTTTTTGCTGTAGGATTCTGTCCATGTCCCCTCCCCTACTATTCACTTTCATGCAATCAATTCCCGTAAATGATGTAACTTTCGGATCTCCCCCGTGCACGAAATTTACATGTTTAGCAATGGGTGTCTTTATTGTTTGCAATATCATTTAGATGCTCTCCTATTCTTCTCCTCATTTCTCATATGGTCTTCCCTGTTTACAGACGCGCCCATGGGATGGGGACGTACTCGGCTCCCGGGCCTTGTTGCCTGGTCTTGGGGATGTTGCGGTACTCGGCTCCTGGGCCCGTACCCTGGGATATCTCTTAAAAAGGGTAATTTAAGTTGGGGTTATAAATGTTCATGACGCCACCAGTGGTGTCTGGTGAGGATCACCAGCGCTGCGGCAGTCCTCTGAGTCCGGTGTTCAGGCAGCTTAGATGGTATAGCTCCCCACAGGTGGAGCAGGGCCTCAGGGCAGCGTAGAGGTAGGGATGCAGGACAGAGGGGACCCAGCAGGTTCAGAGCAAGAATAGGCACGCAGTTCACTTCAGTACCTTTACTGGTAGTGTTTCAGGCACGATCCGGGTCGCTGTAGGGTGAAGGGTGCATATCAGGACTCTACCCAGTGAGCGGGTGTAGGGCCTCCTGTTTCTTGCCTTTGTTTAGTAAGTCTCTGACCTGCTTGGAGCTAGGCCTAACTTGGTTTCTGTCCTGCACCGGCTGATCTTGTGGTAGGGCTTTTGGTTGGAGATCACTCTCCCTGCTTGCAGGGCCTCCGTGACTCCTGGCTCTGGTACGTATCAGCTCTTGGGTGATCCTGGGATCTGAAGTCTTCCAGGGGTTCCGGTTGTCTCTGCTGGGTGTAAGGAATCCCTGCAGACGTGGACCCGGTGTCCGGTATATGTGCTTGGGGTGAGCAGGTAAAGCTCCTCTGCCCCCTATGTTACTCTCCTTCCACTTGCCTTCGGCCTACTTGGGGCCCTCACTACGCTACACACTAGCAGGAAGCTCACTGCTTCTTCACCGCTCTTATGGTGTCGGCACACCTTAAGCTCACTAACCTGAGCTCCACTGCAGTCTAATCACTCTTAACTGAGCTGACTCCTGCAGGAACTGAACTGAGAACTCTGTCCCTCTCTGCCTGTGAGCAGGAACTCTGTTCTCTGAGCAGACTGTGCTGTGATCTGTTCCCTGATAGACCTTGTTCTCCCTGCCTAACTCCACCCTCCATATATATCCGTCCCTATCCGGGCTCCCTCTGGTGGTCTGAGGTGGTAGGGTGGAGGTGTGTGCATGCTGTGAGGGCCTCTTGTGGAGAAATCCGTCCATGCACCCCACTGGGATCTGTGGCTCCAATGCGCAGCAGGGGCGCCACATTTACTCCTTTTTGCAAATACATGTTGCTTTATATATCAAAAATTTTGTTCTGCAATTAATAAAACTTCTAATATCAAAGGACAATCCAGTAACGTTACTCATAAAGGTTTTTGTAGTCTTAACATTCGGACAGGCCACACATCCGCTGCAATTGTAGCAGCCATTCGGTCTCCCTGATAACCAAGACTTGTCCTTTTTAGATTGCACAAAATGACTTTTGACAACCCTGTCTCCAATCGTTTTGTTTCTATGAAACGTGATTTGTGGTTTTGTACCAACAACTTTTTTCAAATCCTCGTCTATGGTAGAATTCCCAAATATTTTTCTATAATGACCCTTGCTTGTGGGGCACCATTATCGTATGTCGCAATCAACCTAATAAGTTCTTTTTCTTTTTCATTATCGTCTTTTGTTCTTGGAGAGAGCAGATTTTCTCTATTTTGTTTTAAAGCAAACTGGTGCGCCCTTCTCAAAACCCAATCAGGGTATCCCCTTCGTTTAGACCTCTCTCTCATTTCCTTAGCCTGCTGTATAAATTCACCATCAGTCGAACAATTCCTTCTCAGCCTGATGTATTGGCCTTTTGGTATTCCCTTCGTCAGAGGGAGAGGATAGTGGCTCTCCCACCGAAGAAGGGAATTTGTAGCTGTTGGTTTCCAAAAAATTTTGGTATGTATACCCCCCTCCTCTTATTTTGCAATCTGGTACTTTTCTTCAACTACCTATCCCTACCAGGTCATGGACACACTTGTCCATGGATTTTATTACTGACCTCCCGGTTTCTGCAGGTAAAACAGTGGTCTTTGTGGTTGTAGATAGGTTCAGTAAAATGGTTCACTTTGTCGCATTACCTGCACTTCCAAATGCTAAGACACTTGCTCGGGTGTTTATAAATGAGATTGTGAAGCTTCATGGGGTTCTCTCCGATGTGGTATCAGATAGGGGGACCCAGTTTGTTTCCAAGTTCTGGAAAGCATTCTGTTCTCGACTGGGGGGTGCAGCTGTTTTTTTCCTCTGCCTTCCACCCCATGACCGAGCGCGTCAATCAGAGTTTGTAGACCTGCCTCAGGTGTTTTGTCGCCAAAAATCAGGAGGATTGGGCATCCTACTTACTGATGTCAGAATTTGCAATTAATAATCATCTTCCAAGTATCCACTGGCAGGTCACTGTTCTTTGGTGCATACGGTTACCATCCACAGTTTGGCACCTTTAGTGGGGGAGGAACTTCGGGAGTTCCTGAGGAGGAACGGTTTTCTTCGTAGCTCTTATGTGACGGGGGGTGCTGAGTAGTTTAAAGATCATGGGAGACAGGTATAAACTCATGGCTGACAAAAAACGCTTGCCAGGTCTGAACCTGAATGTGATTAACTTTGTGTGGTTGTCTACCAGGAATATTAAGTTGAAAGTCCCTTCCTGGAAGCTGGGACCTAGGTTCATTGGTCCCTATAAATTAACTGCCGTCATTAGCCCAGTCTTGAGCTTCCTCAGTAAGAATATTGAAGATTGTTCGTGGCTGGGTCTTCCAGCATGACAATGATCCTAAACACACAGCCAGGACAACTAAGGAGTGACTCTGTAAGAAGCATTTCAAGGTCCTGGTGTGGCCTAGCCAGTCTCCAGACCTGAACCCAAGAGAAAATCTTTGGAGGGAGCTGAAATTCAATGTTGCCCAACAACAGCCCCGAAACCTGAATGATCTGGAGAAGATCTGTATGGAGGAGAGGGCCAAAATCCCTGCGCAGTGTATGCAAACCTGGTCAAGAACTACAGGAAACGTCTGACCTCTGTAACTGTAACAAAGGTTTCTGGACCAAATATTAAGTTCTGTTTTTCTATTGGATCAAATACTTATTTCATGCAATAAAATGCAAATCAATTATGTACAAATCATACAATGTGATTTTCTGTTTTTTTTCCAAGATACTGCCTCTCACAGTTGAACTGAACATGCGGTAAAAATTACAGACCTCTCCATTCTTTGTAGGTGGGAAAATTTTCAAAATCGGCAGTGTATCAAATACTTATTTTCCCTACTGTATGTGTGTGTCTGTGTGTATATACATATATGAGCACCATACCCTTTCCTTTATACCTTGATACATATCTGGTCCTATTTAATGTATCAGTGTATTTTTATATATATTTCTATATCTATATAAGGGCAAACTAGGGCTTCTAAGAGACACTCACTTAGCCCCATTCTTGGGGCCGATTCTAATGAACCCGGGACCAATGAGATATTTACCTCCTCAATAGTTGGATAGGCAGGGGCGAATCATCCATAGTGGCAGCCCACGTGACCGCTATGGTGCCCTTGAATTGATGGTGATGGCATTGAATAGAATAGTGAATCAGGGAGTCGAAAGCTCCCCGATCCACCATTCAGCCTTTACCTATGAGTCTGAGACTCCGTGCACTGCAGGCACAATGGCGTCACTACATCCCACCTGTAGTATGGAGTCTCAGTACTATAGGCTTCATATTACAGTTGGTTGAGTAGTTTGTGCTTTTTTTTTAAATGTCAGGAATTGTGGGGGCATCATATTAAGTGAAGGGCTGTGGGGGACATCATACAGTGTGGGTCTGTGGGGGCCATCATACTGTGTGGGAGCCCTCATACTGAGCTACATGGGCGCACAGGAGAACAATTTCCTAGTGATGAGTGAGATAGGAATAAGTAAGTGAGAAATACAGACCTTTGGTCTATGTGGTTGCAGACTTGAATTGATATGGTATATATCAATAAGGTCAACAATTATACCTCCCGAATAAATATATTTGGCACACAAACACAGGCTATATGATCTCGGTTTAAAGCAAGATAAGATGCAAATCCACTAAAATAAATTAATTTTTATTTCAATAATTTAAAAACTTAGTAAAAAACAGGTGCCTTCAAATGTCATCAATAAAACACTCCACACTGGCTCAAATGACATGCAACAGTAGTTATTTAGCAACACATGCCTATAAGATCTAAAATATCAATATTGCACTTCTTCCCTAGATATAACGTGCTGTAAATAATTTAGTACCAATCCCCCCAAATCAAAACTTAAAGTGCAAGTGCATGAAAGAGAGATTCCTCTCCCTATATATGGAGAAGATTGCAATGTGCAATTATCAAGGATATGAAAAACAGCAACAAAAATCAGCACTAAATAAAGTTATAATGGAGAACTATGTGTATAGGATTATATTATTCATATTTGAGAAGATTGACTATATTGGTAGATATAGATGCAAGTGCAATTCTCATATAAGTATATGAAAAGCAGCAACAAGAATCAGCATTCACTGAAACTATTAGTGGAAAGCTATGTGCACAGAGTTGTATTATTCATAGGCATGAAATCCAAGTGCAGTACTTACATATAGAGTGTTAGTGGCAGTGTACAGCCGATGGAGGTTTAGAGAAATCTGCCCCGACTACGCCGTTTCGCCATATGCTTCTTCTTGGTAAAATAGCCCTTACACAGCCTGGAGGTGTTTGGGGTCATTGTCCTGTTGAAAAATAAATGATGGTCCAACTAAACGCAAACCGGATGGAATAGCACGCCGCTGCAAGATGCTGTGGTAGCCATGCTGGTTCAGTATGCCTTCAATTTTGAATAAATCCCCAACAGTGTCACCAGAAAAGCACCCCCACACCATCACACTGTTACGGGTCCGGGAGGTGGAACCTCTGAGCTGCAATACAAGGGTCCTTGTAAGGAAGCAGGTGACTCCCAGGGAAGGCAGGCAGGTAGTCACAGCAAGTGACAGGGACAGTCTCTGGGTAAACGGGCAGGTGGTCACGGCAGGTGATGGGGACAGTCTCTGGGTAGACAGGCAGGTGGTTACGGCAAGTGACGGGGACAGAAAGAAATTTTTCAAGGAGAAGCGGGGCGTTGATGTTCTCCCTGGGTTCCCAAGTTCTCTCCTCAGGACCAAACCCCTTCCAATCTACCAGAAAAAAGGTCTTTCCTCTTACCCTCTTGGTAGCCAGAATGCTCTCTACCTCAAAAACGTCTTCAGCGGAAACCGGAGCAGGGGGAGTACCTGGATTGTTGGAAAAAGAGTTAAAGACAACGGGTTTGAGGAGAGATACGTGGAAGGAGTTGGGAATCCTTAAGGTGGCTGGGAGTTTTAATTTGTAGGCCACTGGATTAATTTGCCTGAGGATTTCAAATGGGCCGATGAAGCGAGGACCTAACTTGTAGGAGGGTATCTTGAGCCGTACATATTTGGAGGAGAGCCAAACCTTGTCTCCCGGACGGAATTGAGGCAGATCCAGACATCTCTTATCAGCATATCTCTTCATCCGCTCGGAGGACAGAAGAAGTGCGGAAGTAGTACTCTCCCAAATGGTAGAAAACTCGCTGACAAGAGACTGCGCGGCAGGGTTGTCCACAGAGGCGGAGACGGGAGACGGAATCCGGGGGTGCTGGCCATAGACAATAAAGAACGGGGATTTGGAAGAGGATTCGCTCTCGTGGTTATTGTAAGAGAATTCGGCCCAAGGGAGGAGGTCCACCCAATCAGAATGGTGGGCATTAACAAAGTGCCGGAGATAGCTGGTAAGGATCTGATTGATCCGCTCCACCTGACCATTGGACTGAGGGTGGTAAGCGGAGGAGAAGTCCAGGGTGACGTCCAGCAGTTTACATGTGGCTCTCCAGAAGCGTGAGGTGAACTGAACCCCTCGATCCGACACGATGTGGAGGGGTAGGCCATGGAGACGGAAGATATGGCGGATAAAGTCCTTAGCCAGCTCATGTGCAGACGGAAGACCAGGCAAGGGAATGAAGTGGGCCATTTTAGAAAAGCGGTCCGCGACCACCCAAATGACAGTACACCCGGCAGAGACAGGAAGGTCGGTAATGAAGTCCATAGCGATGTGTTGCCATGGGGCAACAGGTATGGGAAGCGGCAGGAGATGACCAGCTGGTAAGTGTCTGGGAACTTTGTTGCGGCCACAAGATGAACAGGCAGAGACGAAGTCTACCACATCCTTACGCAGTGTAGACCACCAGTAATGCCGGGAAATGAGTAGGAAGGTCTTTTTTTGGCCGGCATGGCCAGCTAGTTTAGAAGAATGACCCCAGCGAAGAATCTTCTCACGGTCAGGAGGCGCCACGAACGTCTTGCCAGGTGGAAGACGAGTCAAATCCAAGGGGGCCACATTCATCACCTTGGAGGGTTCGATAATGTGCATAGGCTCCTCCTCTTGGTCGGAGGACAGGAAGGATCGGGACAAGGCATCAGCTTTGACATTCTTGTCCGCCGGGCGGAAATGAAGGATGAAATCGAAGCGGGCAAAAAACAAAGACCACCGGGCCTGCCGTGGATTAAGTCTCTGGGCATTTTGGAGATATGCCAGGTTTTTGTGATCCGTGTAGATGATCACCGGGTATAGAGCCCGTTCAAGCAGGTAACGCCACTCCTCCAGCGCCAATTTAACGGCTAACAGTTCTCGGTCTCCTATGGAGTAATTGCGCTCAGAGGAGGAGAAGATTTTGGAGAAAAAGCCGCAGGTTACCATTCTCCCGGATGAAGACTTTTGGGTGAGCACCGCTCCGGCTCCAGAGGAGGAAGCATCAACCTCCAGGTAGAACTGTTTGCTGCAGTCCGGACGGTGCAGCACAGGGGCAGAGGAGAAGGCTTGCTTCAGGGAAAGGAAGGCCCCCTTTAGCTTCGGGTGGCCATACCTTGGGATTTGCTCCCTTACGGGTGAGCGCAGATATGGGCGCAGTCCGAGACGAGAAGTGAGGAATGAAGAGACGATAGTAATTAGCGAAGCCCAGGAATTTCTGTATCGCCTTCAAGCCCTCCGAACGGGGCCACTTTAAGACAGCAGAGAGCTTCTCGGGATCCATTCGCAAGCCTGTCTGGGAGATAACATAGCCCAGGAATGGAAGAGAGGTCTGCTCAAAAAGGCACTTCTCGTATTTAGCATAGAGGTGGTTCTGCCTGAGCCTCAGCAGGACCTGACGAACATCCCTCCGGTGTGTGGGAAGATGCGGAGAGAAGACCAAGATGTCGTCCAGGTATACCACCACGCAGGAGTAAAGAAGGTCACGGAAGATGTCGTTGACCAGTTCTTGGAAAATGGCGGGAGCATTGCAGAGACCGAAGGGCATCACACGGTACTCATAGTGTCCGTCCCGGGTATTAAATACCGTTTTCCACTTGTCTCCCTGACAGATACGGACCAGGTTATACGCTCCACGTAGATCCAGCTTGGAAAAGATCCTGGCGCCTTTAAGGCGATCAAATAACTCAGAGATGAGTGGAAGGGGGTATTTATTTTTAACCGTGATCTGATTGAGTCCTCTATAGTCAATACAGGGGCGTAGCGAGCCATCCTTTTTTTTGACAAAGAAGAATCCGGCTCCAGCCGGGGAAGTAGACTTCCGGTTGAATCTCCTGGCCAGATTCTCCTCTATGTACTCAGACATGGCCCAGGTTTCGGCAGCAGACAACGGATAAATACGCCCACAGGGTGGAGTGGCGCCAGGTACCAGGTCGATCGGGCAATCATATGGCCTATGAGGTGGCAATGTCTCTGCTTCCTTTTTACCAAAGACGTCAGCATAGGGCCAGTAAGGAGCCGGAAGACCGGGTAAATTAGCTGGGGTAGGTGGAGGACGAACCGGACGAACCGGAACCAGGCAGGTCTTATGGCAGACCAGCCCCCACCGGAGTACTTCACCAGAATGCCAGTTCAACACGGGTTCATGTGTCTGGAGCCAATGTAGACCTAGCAATAGGGATTGGGAGAGTCCGGGCAACACATGGAAGGAGATTACCTCAGAGTGCAGCATTCCCACCTGCAGGGTTATGGGTTCCGTGGCGAGCAGGATGGTCACCGGAAGGAGTCTTCCATCCACGGAGGCGACTGACAAAGGTTCAGCCAGAGACTTGGTGGGAATACGGTATTTCTCAACCAGGGACTGGGAGATGAAGTTTCCAGCGGATCCAGAATCCAGATGGGCGAGTTCAAAGTGAGGGTTCTCTCCCCAGGAGATAGATACAGACAAAGTCAGGGTTGGAGAGGATTTATTTTTGTCTAGGGCGACCTCTCCGAGCGGTCCTAGACACTGGAGTTTCCCGGCCTCTCCGGGCAGGAACGAATCAGGTGCTCCTTACTGCCACAATAGAAGCAGCTCCCCTCGGCTCGGCGTGACTCTTGGCGAGATTTGACCATCTTGGTCTGGTCGATCTGCATGGGCTCGGGTGAGTGCGCCCGGGGTGTGACAGAAGAGGAGACAGGTTTCTGGAAAGTAGGAGCTAGGCGGGGAAACCTTCTCTCACGGGTGGTCTCTTTGGTGCGTTCTTGAAACCGGATGTCAATCCGGGTAGCCAGCGACACCAGGTCATCCAGGGTGGTAGGAATATCCCGACCGGCGAGCTCATCTTTAATCCGACCGGAAAGACCCTCCCAGAAGACGGACACCAGGGCCTCATTATCCCAGGCAAGCTCAGAAGCGAGGGTGCGGAACCGTATGGCATATTGGCCCACGGTGAGACTCCCTTGACGGAGACGTAGCAACGAGGAGGCAGATGAGGTCTTTCGTCCCGGTTCATCGAAGACTCTCCGAAAAGCAGTGAGGAAAGACGACAGGTCGGACACCAGGGGATCCCCTCTCTCCCACATGGGGGTTAAGCCATGCCACAGCCTCCCCAGTGAGATGGGACATGATGAATGCCACTTTGGACCAGTCGGAGATAAACTGGTGAGCCAAGAGTTCAAAGTGCAGGGTGCACTGGTTTATGAAGCCCCGAGCTTGAGCGGGGTCGCCTCCGAAGCGAGGAGGTGCAAAAATCCGGGGTCCGGGGCAGGATGCTGTAGTGCCGGCGTCCCTGCCCTCTGCTAGGCAGGGACGCTGCTCCCCTCACCGCTCTGCTCCGTGCCCGGCATCTTCCCCCCGCTCTGCTGTCAGCGCGCGCTCCGTCCCGGCGTCCTCCTCCTGCTCTGCTCTCAGCGCGCGCTCCTTCCCGGCCCCTGTGCTTAGGGCGCGCGCGCGCTCCCCTCCTCTTAAAGGGGCCGCGCGCGCCGCCCTAAAGAGTCCCCGGCCAATGGCCGGAGGACTTCATCATATATAAGGCACCTCCTCCAAAATGGAGGTGCCCGAGCAATGTTGTTTGCACCTGTGTCTCACCTGTGCTTCAGCCCTCAGGTCCCGTTGCCAGTTACCTGCCAGTTTCCTGCTAGTTACCTGCCAGTTACCTGCCTGATTCCTGCCTGAATACTTGTTACCTGTCTGCCAGTCTGAGGTCCGACGGTCTGCCTTACTACTCCGGTCAGTCTGTCTATGGACCAGCTTGCCCGCTCACCTGGGAGCGCTTCTCCGTTATCTGCCTGCTTGCCAGCCCGGAGGCTCCGTTGTCACGTGCTGTGACCACCAGCTATCTCAGAGACTCTTGCCCGCTCACCTGGGAGCGCATCTCCGTTACCTGCCTGCTTGCCAGCCCGGAGGTCCCGTTGTCACGTGCGGTGACCACCAGCTATTCCAGAGACTCTTGCCCGCTCACCTGGGAGCGCTTCTCCGTTACCTACCTGCCTGCCAGCCCGGAGGTTCCGCCGTCACGTGCCGTGACCACCTGCTATTCCAGAGACTCTCGCTTGCTCACCTGGGAGCACACATCTACCATCTGCCTGCTAGCCTACCCGGAGGCTCTGCCATCACAGGTCGTACCTACCCCTTACCCAGAGACTGCCCTGATCACTTGCCGTAACTCCCTGTCCGTTCACCCAGAGACTGCCACCCGCTCCCTTACAAGGGCCGCCCCCTTGTATAGTAGCTCAGAGGTTCCGCCTCCCGGACCCGTTACAGTTTGCTCGGGCCATGGAACCCGGTGGCACCCAAGCTCCCTCGCTCACGGACCTGTGTCATGAACTGTCCCGTCAAAGGTCCCAACAGGAGTCCATCCTGGGTCACCTGCGGAATGTCAATACTCGCCTGGACACTCTGATTGCACCACCTGCAGCCACTGCCAGTACCATGACTCGCAACCCGGCAGCTCCGCTACCCACTAATACCATGGTAACCTATCCCGGTCCCCGGCTGTCTGCACCTCCTCGCTTCGGAGGGGACTCCGTCCAGGCTCGGGGCTTCATAAATCAGTGCACCCTGCACTTTGAACTTTTGTCCCATCAGTTTAATTCCGACCGGGCCAAAATTGCCTTTATCATGTCCCATCTCACCGGGGAGGCCCTGGCCTGGCTAAATCCTCTATGGGAGAGAGGAGACCCCCTGGTGTCCAACTTGCCTGCTTTTCTCTCGGCTTTCCGGAAAGTCTTCGACGAACCCGGACGGAAGACCTCATCCGCATCCTCTCTGCTACGCCTCCGTCAGGAGGGTCTCACCGTGGGCCAATATGCCATACGGTTCCGCACCCTTGCCTCGGAGCTGGCTTGGGATAACGACGCTCTGGTATCCGTCTTCTGGGAGGGTCTGTCCGGTCGTATTAAAGATGAACTTGCTGGTCGGGACATTCCTACCTCTCTCGATGATCTAATAACCCTTGCCACCCGGATTGACCTACGGTTCCAGGAGCGTGCCAAAGAGGTCACCCGTGAGAGAAGGATTCCACGTTTAGCTCCTACTTTCCAGAAACCCGTCATTCCCTCCATCTCTCCCCAGGTACACTCTCCTGAGCCTATGCAGGTCGACCAGACCAAGATGGTCAAAACCCGTCAGGACTCACGCCGTGCCGAGGGGAGCTGCTTCTACTGTGGCAGTAAGGAGCACCGGATCCGTGCCTGCCCGGAGAGGTCGGGAAACGCCTGTGTCTAGGTTCGCTCAGAGAGGTCCACCTAGACAAGAATAAATCCTCTCCATCCCTGCTGTTGTCAGTTTCGATCATCTACGGGGAGAACCGTTATTTCGAACTAGCCCAACTTGACTCTGGAGCAGCCGGGAACCTTATTTCACAGTCCCTGGTTGAGAAATACCGCATCCCCACCAAACCTCTGGCTGTACCCTTGTCTGTCGCTGCCGTGGATGGGGGCCTCTTACCTCGCCCCATTCAACTCATCACCGAATCCATTACCCTGCAGGTGGGAATGCTGCATTCTGAAAGTATCTCCTTTCATGTTCTGCCTGGACTCTCTCACGCCCTCTTGCTAGGTCTGCCCTGGCTCCAGAGACATGCACCCATGCTAGACTGGCAAACCGGAGAGGTCCTTCGCTGGGGACAAGACTGTCATAAAACCTGCCTGGTTCCCGTCCATCCCGTCCGTCCCTCTCCTACCCCAGCTAATCTACCTGGACTTCCGATTCCTTATTGGTCTTATGCAGATGTCTTTAATAAAAAGGAGGCAGAGACATTACCACCACATAGACCATACGACTGTCCCATCGATCTGCTACCCGGTACTACTCCTCCCCGTGGGCGTATCTATCCTTTATCCGCTGCTGAGACCCGGTCAATGTCCGAATATATTGAGGAGAATCTGGCCAGAGGATTCATCCGGAAATCTACCTCCCCGGCGGGAGCAGGCTTCTTTTTCGTCAAAAAGAAGGACGGCTCTCTCCGTCCCTGTATAGACTATAGAGGCCTAAACCTGATCACGGTGAAGAATAAGTACCCCCTTCCGCTCATTCCAGAATTATTTGATCGTCTGAGGGGGGCTAGGATCTTCACCAAACTGGACCTTCGTGGGGCGTACAACCTGGTTCGTATTCGTCAGGGGGATGAATGGAAGACGGCATTCAACACCCGGGACGGCCACTATGAATACCTGGTAATGCCCTTTGGTCTCTGTAACGCTCCTGCCGTCTTTCAAGAGTTGGTCAATGACACCTTCCGGGACCTTCTCTACTCCTGCGTAGTGGTGTACCTGGACGACATCTTGGTCTTCTCTCCGGATCTCCAGACTCACCGGAGGGACGTTCGTCAGGTCCTGCTCAGGCTAAGGCAGAACCATCTCTACGCTAAATTTGAGAAGTGCCTCTTTGAGCAGACCTCGCTTCCGTTTCTGGGCTACATTATCTCTCAGACCGGCCTACAAATGGATCCTGAGAAACTGTCTGCCATCGAGAAATGGCCCCGACCGGAGGGGTTGAAGGCCATTCAGCGATTCCTGGGCTTCGCCAACTACTACCGCCTCTTCATACCACACTTCTCTTCCCGGACGGCCCCAATTTCTGCGCTCACCCGTAAAGGTACTAATCCCAAAGAGTGGCCACCCGAAGCAGAGGAGGCCTTTCTTTCCCTTAAACAGGCCTTCTCTTCCGCCCCGGTGCTGCATCGCCCAGATGGCAACAAGCAGTTCTTCCTGGAAGTTGACGCCTCCTCCTCTGGAGCCGGAGCGGTACTTACTCAAAAATCATCTTCCGGGAGGATGGTAACTTGTGGCTTCTTCTCTAAACTCTTCTCCTCCTCTGAGCGCAACTATTCCATAGGAGACCGAGAGTTATTGGCCATCAAACTGGCATTGGAGGAGTGGCGTTACCTGCTCGAGGGGGCTCTTCACCCGGTAATAATTTACACTGACCACAAGAACTTGGCTTACCTCCAGCATGCCCAGAGACTTAACCCGCGCCAAGCCCGGTGGTCCTTGTTTTTTGCTCGTTTTGATTTTGTCCTTCATTTTCGCCCGGCTGACAAAAACGTCAAGGCGGACGCCTTGTCTCGGTCCTTTCTGGTGTCTGATCTCGAGGAGGATCCGAAACATATCATCGATCCCGCCAGAGTAATGCAGGTGGCTCCCGTGAGTCTAAATCGTCTTCCTCCTGGTAAGACGTTCGTACCAGTACCTGATCGGGAGAAGATCCTACACTGGGGTCATTCGTCTAAACTAGCTGGCCACGCCGGTCAGAAAAAGACCCTCCAGCTTATTACCCGGCACTACTGGTGGCCTAACCTGCACAAGGATGTAATAGACTTTGTTTCTGCCTGTGTGTCCTGCGCCCGCAACAAAGTTCCGAGACACCTGCCGGCCGGCCGCCTCCTACCTCTGCCAGTACCTGCTGCCCCCTGGCAGCATATAGCGATGGACTTCATTACTGATCTGCCCGTCTCTGCCGGTTGTACGGTCATTTGGGTGGTCGCTGACCGCTTCTCCAAGATGGCTCACTTCATTCCACTGCCAGGTCTTCCGTCTGCACCCGAGCTGGCTAAAGACTTTATCCGCCACATCTTCCGTCTTCATGGCCTGCCCCGTCACATCGTGTCGGATCGTGGGGTACAGTTCACTTCCCGTTTCTGGAGAGCCACTTGTAAATTGCTGGACGTCACCCTGGACTTCTCCTCCGCTTACCACCCACAGTCTAATGGTCAAGTGGAGCGGATCAATCAGAACCTGACCAGTTACCTTCGGCACTTCGTTAATGCCCACCCTTCTGACTGGGTGGATCTCCTGCCATGGGCCGAATTCTCGTACAACAATCACGAGAGCGAGTCTTCCTCCAAATCCCCGTTTTTTGTAGTCTACGGTCAGCATCCTCGGATCCCGTTTCCCGTCTCCACCTCGGCGGACAATCCGGCTGCGGAATCTCTTGTTAACAAATTTTCCTCCATATGGGAGAGTACCCGGTCCGCACTCCTTCTGTCATTCCGAGCGTATGAAAAGACACGCTGACAAAAAACGTCTGGACCCTCCTCAATTCCGCCCTGGGGATAAAGTCTGGCTCTCGTCCAAATATGTCCGGCTCAAGATCCCTTCCTATAAGTTAGGGCCTCGGTTCATCGGCCCACTGGAGGTCATCAGTCAGATCAATCCGGTGGCCTATAAATTGAAACTCCCGGCCAACTTACGGATCCCTAACTCCTTCCATGTGTCTCTCCTCAAACCTGTGGTGCTTAACTCTTTTTCCAAGTCTACAGGTACGCCTCCTGCTCCGGTTTCTGCTGAGGACGAGTTTGAGGTAGAGAACATTCTTGCCACCAAAAGGGTAAGAGGAAAGACCTTTTTTCTGGTAGATTGGAAGGGGTTTGGTCCTGAGGAGAGAACGTGGGAGCCCCGGGAGAACATCCATGCCCCTCTCATCCTTGCTAAATTTCTGTCTGGCCTAAAAAAGGGGGGGCCTAAAGGGGGGGGTACTGTAGTGCCGGCGTCCCTGCCCTCTGCTAGGCAGGGACGCTGCTCCCCTCACCGCTCTGCTCCGTGCCCGGCATCTTCCCCCCGCTCTGCTGTCAGCGCGCGCTCCGTCCCGGCGTCCTCCTCCTGCTCCGTCCCGGCCCCTGTGCTTAGGGCGCGCGCGCGCTCCCCTCCTCTTAAAGGGGCCGCGCGCGCCGCCCTAAAGAGTCCCCGGCCAATGGCCGGAGGACTTCATCATATATAAGGCACCTCCTCCAAAATGGAGGTGCCCGAGCAATGTTGTTTGCACCTGTGTCTCACCTGTGCTTCAGCCCTCAGGTCCCGTTGCCAGTTACCTGCCAGTTTCCTGCTAGTTACCTGCCAGTTACCTGCCTGATTCCTGCCTGAATACTTGTTACCTGTCTGCCAGTCTGAGGTCCGACGGTCTGCCTTACTACTCCGGTCAGTCTGTCTATGGACCAGCTTGCCCGCTCACCTGGGAGCGCTTCTCCGTTATCTGCCTGCTTGCCAGCCCGGAGGCTCCGTTGTCACGTGCTGTGACCACCAGCTATCTCAGAGACTCTTGCCCGCTCACCTGGGAGCGCATCTCCGTTACCTGCCTGCTTGCCAGCCCGGAGGTCCCGTTGTCACGTGCGGTGACCACCAGCTATTCCAGAGACTCTTGCCCGCTCACCTGGGAGCGCTTCTCCGTTACCTACCTGCCTGCCAGCCCGGAGGTTCCGCCGTCACGTGCCGTGACCACCTGCTATTCCAGAGACTCTCGCTTGCTCACCTGGGAGCACACATCTACCATCTGCCTGCTAGCCTACCCGGAGGCTCTGCCATCACAGGTCGTACCTACCCCTTACCCAGAGACTGCCCTGATCACTTGCCGTAACTCCCTGTCCGTTCACCCAGAGACTGCCACCCGCTCCCTTACAAGGGCCGCCCCCTTGTATAGTAGCTCAGAGGTTCCGCCTCCCGGACCCGTTACAGATGCCATGGTATTGGTGGGCAGTGGCGCTGCCGGGGTGCGAGTCGTGACACTAGTGGTGGTTGCTGGTGGAGCAGTCAGTGTGTCCAAACGGGAGTTGACATTCCGCAGGTGGTTCAGGATGGACTCCTGCTGGGACCTCTGACGGGAGACTTCATGGTATAGGTCAGAGAGCGAGGGAGCTTGGGTGCCACCGGGTTCCATGGCCCGAGCAAACTGTTACGGGTCCGGGAGGTGGAACCTCTGAGCTGCAATACAAGGGGGGAGTCCTTTTAAGGAAGCGGGTGACTCCCAGGGAAGGCAGGCAGGTAGTCACAGCAAGTGACAGGGACAGTCTCTGGGTAGACAGGCAGGTGGTTACGGCAAGTGACGGGGACAGTCTCTGGGTAGACAGACAGGTGGTCACGGCAAGTGACGGAGACAGTCTCTGGGTAGACAGACAGGTGGTCACGGCAAGTGACCGGAACAGTCTCTGGGTAGACAGGCAGGTGGTCACGGCAAGTGACCGGGATAGTCTCTGGGTAGACAGGCGAGGCGGATACCTGACAGGTAACTGGCGGGCGCTCCCAGGTGAGCGGGCTGACGGAGACAGCAGGTAACAGGCAGGTAACTGGTGGCCGCTCCAGGTGAGCGGGCTGACAGACGAGGCAGGAGACAGGCAGGTAACTGGTGGACGCTCCCAGGTGAGCAGTCTGGCAGACAAGGCAAGTAACAGGCTGGCAGGCAGGACGAGAAGTCAGGCTAGCAGCGGAACCTGAGGGCTGAAGCACAGGTGAGACACAGTGCAAACAACATTGCTCAGGCACCTCCATTTTGGAGGAGGTGCCTAATATATGGGAGTTCCAACGGCAATTGGCCGGGGACTACTAAGGACGGCGCGCGCGGTCCCTTTAAGAGAGGGGGAGAGCGTGCGCGCCCTAAGCACACTGCCGGGGAAGGAGCGCGTGCAGGAAGCAGCGGGGAGAGAAGCGCTGGAGGACGCCGTGCCCGAAGCGGGGAGGTGAGAGGGACGGCGTCTCTGCCTAGCAAGGGGCAGAGACGCCGATGCTGCACACACCTCCTCCTCCATGCTTCACGGTGGGAACCAGGCATGTAGAGTCCATCCGTTCACCTTTTCTGCGTCGCACAAAGACACGGTGGTTGGAACCAAAGATCTCAAATTTGGACTCATCAGACCAAAGCACAGATTTCCACTGGTCTAATGTCCATTCCTTGTGTTTTTTAGCCCAAACAAGTCTCTTCTGCTTGTTGCCTGTCCTTAGCAGAGGTTTCCTAGCAGCTATTTTACCATGAAGGCCTACTGCACAAAGTCTCCTCTTAACAGTTGTTGAAGAGATGAGTCTGCTGCTAGAACTGTGTGGCATTGACCTGGTCTCTAATCTGAGCTGCTGTTAACCTGCGATTTCTGAGGCTGGTGACTCGGATAAACTTATTCTCAGAAGCAGAGGTGACTCTTGGTCTTCCTTTCCTGGGGCGGTCCTCATGTGAGCCAGTTTCTTTGTAGCGCTTGATGGTTTTTGCAACTGCACTTGGGGACACTTTCAAAGTTTTCCCAATTTTTCGGACTGAATGACCTTCATTTCTTAAAGTAATGATGGCCTCTCGTTTTTCTTTACTTAGCTGCTTTTTTCTTGCCATAATACAAATTCTAACAGTCTATTCAGTAGGACTATCAGCTGTGTATCCACCAGACTTCTGCACAACACAACTGATGGTCCCAACCCCATTTATAAGGCAAGAAATCCCACTTATTAAACCTGACAGGGCACACCTGTGAAGTGAAAACCATTTCCGGTGACTACCTCTTGAACCTCATCAAGAGAATGCCAAGAGTGTGCAAAGCAGTCATCAAAGCAAAAGGTGTCTACTTTGAAGAACCTAGAATATAAGACATATTTTCAGTTGTTTCACACTTTTTTGTTAAGTATATAATACCACATGTGTTAATTCATAGTTTTGATGCCTTCAGTGTGAATGTACAGTTTTCATGGTCATGAAAATACAGAAAAATCTATAAATGAGAAGGTGTGTCCAAACTTTTGATCTGTACTATATATATATATGAAATATACATTGAAGGAAATAAGTATTTGATCCCTTGCTGTTTTTGAGTTTTCTCATTGACAAAGACATGAACAATCTATAATTTTAAGTGCAGATTAGTTTTAACATTGAGAGATCGAATATCCCAAAAAATAAAGAAAATCACATAGTATAAATTAGATGAATTTATTTGCATTTTGCAGTGAGAAATAAGTATTTAGTCCTTTCAGAAAAATATTAAGAATTCCCTCCCCCCCCAGACCCCTCTTCTTCTCCCCCTCCCCTATACTATATGTCAGGAGATAAGAGCTGATAATCTACCATCTGTCTGTATGCAAATTATCACCACAGCAGAAGTGGCTTGGACAGATGCTGGCACAAAGAAAGGTGCTACAACCCCAATTAGCATGTGAGTGTGTTTTCCTCTGACACAGACCTCCGACAATTTACATCTAGCTGAGGAGGACACAGCTCGTTAACTAAGACAATTCCCCACCTGCAAACTGCAGGATTTTCGGAGCCAAAGTAAAATATGGAATAACTAAAGTTCCATTTATTCCGATGATAATGGAGCCCATATTATTAGTGACAGGGTCAGCCAAGCAACAATATGCTTATTTTTCCAGCGCTGTGAGCCCTTCCGGGGAGAAAAATGGACTGCAGCTATACCGTGTGTGGTCTCCCCTCCAGCTATATTGAATCATCTCTGTGATCGTATAGTAAGTTTTTTCTTTAATCCTTATTATTTTGTGTAACTGCATATGTATTGTATTGCCCCTTGTGTAAAATCTTTGTACATTTTTCCTAAACACTGCCTCCATTTTGGATTAAATATAAAATTTAATAAAATAGGAGGTGGGGGAGATATGGCAATGATGGAGGAGTGCCGGGGAGATATGGCAATGATGAAGGAGGTGGGGGGAGATATGTCAATGAAGATGGCAATATGAAAATGATGGAGAAGGTGGGAGAGAGCAATGATGAAGGAGGTGGGGGAGAGAAATGATGGAGATGGGAGAGAGTAATGATGGAGGAGGTGGGGGGAGAGCAATGATGGGGAATTATTTGGATGCTATATGCTGTTAATATCTGGTCTGGTCACGGTGTGGTGGTATTTCTCCCTTGTATGTGGTATTAATCAGTCACTATGTGGTGGTAATATGTGGTCTGGTCACGGGTGTCACTGTATTTCTGCCTTGCATGTAGTATTATTCGGTCACTATGTGGTGGTAATATGTGGTCTGGTAATGTGTGGCAGTATTTCTCCCTTGTATGTGGTACTATTGCTGTTGGTATAGTGGGTTGTGTTGGGTATGGCAGTCATTTGTTCTTTCTGATATTAATTAGAAGATTCTTTATTTGCACTAGTGATTAAATACTTGGAGCAAGATGCACTTACAGGGGTTCTCCGGGGAAAACAAGTAATCACCTCTCCACAGGATAAGTGATAAAGTATTGATTGGTGGGGGTCTGAATACTGGGACCTGCACCAATTGGTAGAATGTGGAGTTTTTATTCCCATTAGACTGGAGCTCATGTGCGACTTGACCACTGATCCATTCATTCTCTCAGGTGCTGTTCTTGTTTTTATCTGGAAGCCCCAAAATGAATGAATGAGGCTGCGGTCAGACTTCCCTCCTGCTGCTGCATTTTAAAATGGGGATAAGTGTCCTGACAGGGATAAAACTTCCCCATTCTTCCGATAGGTGCGTTTTCCAATGTTCGGACCCAAACGATCAATAAGTTATCACCTATCTTGTGAAGCCCATGGATCGGTGATAACTTGCTGTAACCAAGGAACCCCTTTAATGCAAACTACCTTATTTGTACAACTACCTTAGTTATAGTGGTGCACAGTAGATGCAGGAGCCGCCTGCTATTTACAGTCGACGCTCCACTATAACAGGGATAACGGCTAACAGGTATGTGCATATAGCTGTAGAGTGGGCCCCGAGGATCAATTCCCCCTGTGGGCCCTAGATACCCCAGTCCGACACTGGCTGTCTTACATAGTCACCTGTATAAAAGACTCCTGTCCATAGACTCAATTAATCAGACAGACTAACCTCTCCAATATGAGCAAGACTAAAGGGCTTTCTAAGGATGTCAGGGAGAAGATCATAGACCTGCACAAAGCTGGAATGTTCTACAAAACCATAAGAAAAATGCTGGGTGAGAAGGAGACAACTGTTGGTGCAATAGTAACAAAATGGAAGAAATGCAAAATGACTGTCAATCGACATCGATCTGGGGCACCATGTAAAATCTCCCCTCGTGGGTTATCCTTGATCATGAGGAAGGTGAGAGATCAGCCTAAAACTACATGGGGGGAACTTGTTAATGATCTCAAAGCAGTAGGAACTACAGTCACCAAGAAAACCATTGGTAACACATTGCGCCTTAATGGTTTAAAATCCTGCAGTGCCCGCAAGGTCCCCCTGCTCAAGAAGGCACATGGGCAGGCCCATCTGAAGTTTGCCAATGAACACCTGGATGATTCTGTGAGATATTGGGAGAAGGTGCTGTAGTCAGATGAGACAAAAATTGAGCTCTTTGGCATTAACTCAACTCGCCGTGTTTGGAGGAAGAGAAATGCTGCCTATGACCAAAGAACACCATCCCCACTGTCAAGCATAGAGGTAGAAACATTATGTTTTGGCAGTGTTTCTCTGCTAAGGGCACAGGACTACTTCACCGCATCAATGGGGGAATGGATGGAGCCATGTATCGTAAAATCCTGAGTGACAACCTCCTTCCCTCCACCAAGACATTAAAAATGGATCGTGGCTGGTTCTTCCAGCAAGACAATGACCCAAAACATACAGCCAAGGCAAGAAAGGAGTTGCTCAAAAAGAAGCACAGTAAGGTCATGGAGTGGCCTAGCCAGTCTCCAGACCTTAATCCCTTAGAAAACTTATGGAGGGAGTTGAAGCTCTGAGTTGCCAAGCGACAGCAATCAAAATCTGAATGATTTAGAGATGATCTGCAAAGAGGAGTGGACCAAAACTCCTCCTGACATGTGCGCAACCCTCATTATCAAGTACAAGAAACGTCTGACCGCTGTGCTGCCAACAAGGGTTTTGCCACCAAGTATTAAGTGGTGTTTGCCAGAGGGATCAAATACTTATTTCTCTCTGCAAAATGCAAATATATTTATCAAATTTATACAATGTGATTTTCTTGATATTTTTTTTTTGGATATTCTATCTCTCAATGTTACACTTAACCTACCCTTAAAATTATAGACTGTCCATGTCTTTGTCAGTGGGCAAACTTACAAAAACAGCAAGGGATCAAATAATTATTTCCTTCACGTTTTTTATATATATATATATATATATATATATATATATATATATATATATATATATATATATAATTTATTTTTTCCCTTCGGGGTGGGGGGGCTCAATTTCAGCTATTGCTTTGTCACTGTGTGTAGTATCGGCGTGTCTGCTCCCTGACAGGCAGAGACGCCGTCCCTCTTACCGCCGCGCTCCCTGCCCGGCATCCTCCAGCGCTCCTACTGCTGCGGCTGCCTGCAGGCACAGCTTTCCAGGCACTGTGCTTAGGGCGCATGCTCCCTCCCTCATAAAGAGGCCGCGCACGCCGTCCTAAGGAGTCCCCGGTTAATGGCCGGAGGACCTCCCGTATATAAGGCACCTCCTCCAAAATGGAGGTGCCCGAGCAAAGTTGTAGCACTGTGTACTTACCTCTGCTTCAGCCCTCAGGTTCCGCTGCCTGCCTGACTACCAGTCCTGCCCGGCAGCCTGACTACCAGTCCTGCTCGCCAGCATGACTAAAAGTCCTGCCCACCAGCCTGACTACCAATCCTGCCCGCCAGCCTGATTACCAGTCCTGCCCGCCAGCCTGACTACCAGTCCTGCCCGCCAGCCTGACTACCAGTCCAGTTCGCCAGCCTGACTACTCTCCAGCCCGGCAGTCTGTCTTCCGTTCAGTCCGCCAGTCTGTCTATGGGCTCTGCCCGCCTGCTTACCTGGAAGCACCTGCCTGTTACCTGCCATGCCTACCAGCCAGCCTACCTAGAGGCTCCTGCCTGTTACCATCCATGCCTACCAGCCAGCCTACCCTAGAGGCTCCTGCTTGTTATCTGCCGTGCCTGCCAACCCGCTTGCTTACCTGGAAGCACCTGCCTGTTACCTGCCGTGCCTACCAGCCAGCCTACCTGGAGGCTCCTGCTTGTTACCTGCCGTGCCTACCTGGGGGCTCCTGCTTGTTACCTGCCGTGCCTACCTGGAGGCCCCTGCTTGTTACCTGCCGAGTCTGCCAGTCCGTCTACCCGGATCACCCACCAGCCTGCCTGTTGTGCCCATCTGCTATACCGGTCAGTCCCTGCCTTCTGACCCGTGGGAGTCACCTGCTCTCATACAAGGTCTGGCCCAGAGTAGCACCTGGTCCCTCTGCTCGGTCCTTCTCTGGTCACAGAGTCGATTGAGCCGCCGTACGACCTTGTTCAGTCCGAATTGATACCTAGTTACCCCCCCTCTGGTCCCTCCTTGCACCGCAGCACAGAGGTTCCAACACCCGGATCCGTAACACTGTGATTTCTATCTACGTCACTATGTAGATAATGTATAAAGGAAAACAGAGTATAAGAAGGTTATTATGGATGTGACTTAACGAACATTGTGCAGTGAGTCTGGATTCCCTAGTGACAGATATTTCTTGTTGCTAAAACTGAGATTTTTTTCAGGTTAAATATTTTTTTAAACAACTCTCCTCAGTGCGATCATACACCATACAAGCCTCTGATTGCTCAGGTGATGCACTGTACTACTGTAGTGCGGTGTATTATCACTGCCTGTCAGTGTAATACTAACGGCCCCATACACATGAGATAAGTGTTGGCTGAACGGTCATTTGGCAGACTGCTTTCTCTCCAGACTCCCCCATACACAAATATTCCAGCTTTCCTGGGGTATGTATGAGAGAGTCGCCTCCAGACTCCTCTAGTGGACGATTATCTACAGGAAAAACAAATGGATTAGCCTCTGAAATTCAGGATGACAGATCCTTCTCTGCAATGACATCATCTGTCGGGAGGCCCCCAAATACTTTATATAGTCGATCAAACTCCCTGAATCAGTGTTTTCATGCAACTTTAGTCTAATGTGTATGGGGGCGTTAAAATGTAACTTATTGGGTGCTGCCTCTGGCCCGGCCTAATAGACTTTCATACATTGCAGGCCCAGACACCATTAATAGGCATTTAGGTATCAAAGTAACTAGGCAGCCCCATACTATCGAGTACTTGGGGGAGGAGGGACATACGGCCGAACTCTGTCACACCTTCTTAGATGCCATATTTGCTTTTGACAGCAGCAAGTGGTTCAACCGCCAGGGTTTTGTTGCAGCCTGTGAGATCCCTGCGGTGTACATCTATGTTCTGGTGCCCAAATGAGTTTTTTTTTTTTTTTTTTAAACAAATTAACGTGTTAAAAAATAACAAAATGTGTCTTCTGCTTTTTGCATGTTTTTTTCTTTTTACAAGAATTGTTGGTGCCAATTTTCTTTTGAAACATTTTAATTTCTGCTTTTTTCCTTGTAATATTGGAAAGCCTAAGGCCAAAAATAAACTCCATAAAGCATTGTACATAGAGGCCTTGGTATCAAATAATTTCTGTCTGCGATGTTTGTGCAAACAAAAAAGCTTTTATAAAAGCCTCAAACTTCTGTGTGTGAATCAGACATGAGATCTAACGTGTAAGAAGATTACACTCCGGGGAAGACGGGAAACATTCATATAGACGGTCGCTGATGATGTAGTCAGTGACGGACTGTCTCCAAATATGTTTCTAGAGCCGTAGTAGAAGATGAAGATATCGTCCTCATCATGAAGTAGTTATTTGTCATGTCACGTGTAATGAATATCTCTTGCAGAATTGCTAATGCCGATTCCAGTGTCGGTAAAGGAGATGCGAATTAGCGTCATGGAAGATGAGTCTATGAGAAACGTATTCAGCTACTGACTCCTAGGAAGAAAGAGGAAAACTAAAGACTGTAAAATAATAAATCTCCTCATATGTTTCCCTTATTATCTCCAGTAATTGTATTATTACATAGGATTTATATGATGTTACATCGGCTCATCTTCTCATTCAGATCCCTACAATATCAGATCCTCTCAGTGAAGATCTTCTATATAAGAGAATTTTCCTTATTGATCCATAAAAGATGGATCTGGACAGAGACAAGATGGTGGAGAAGATATTACACCTAACCCTAGAGATCCTCTTCCGGCTTACTGGAGAGGTGAGAGATTCTGATGACGTCACATTACATCATTCTTATCTATGGGAATAACAGATGGACAGAACTGGAGAGGTGAGGACTCTGGAAATGTCTGGAGTGAGATTTATTAATGTTTCTCTCCATAACCAGGATTACACAGTAGTGAAGAAGACCTCTAGTGAGCGCTGTCAGGACCCTGTGTCTGACGGATGGGGAAGACCCCTGAGCCCAATCACGGGACCTCCACCTCACCCCCTGATACATGAGGACATCAATGACCAGAAGATCCTAGATCTTACCTACAAGATGATTGAGCTGCTGACTGGAGAGGTGACACTGCTGGGAATGCTGGGACATTATACAGTAACACTATAAAGGGATCGGGGAGATGACGGTATCATTGTATGTGTCAGGTTCCTATAAGGTGTCAGGATGTCGCTGTCTATTTCTCCATGGAGGAGTGGGAGCATTTAGAAGGACACAAAGATCTGTACATGGACGTCATGATGGAGGTTCCCCAGCCCCTCACATCACCAGGTAATAGACAGGACTAAATACACACGGCCTATAATTATCTGTATGTAAAGAATGAATTCAGTCCCTGTATGTGTTTCCTCCAGATCTATCCAGTAAGAGGACAACACCAGAGAGACTGTAAATAAGAAGATCCCAATGTTCCTCAGGATCATCAGGTAGATGGAGAGAAGGTGTCATGAGATCTCCCCTATGATGTGTAGATGGCTGTGAAGGTCTTGTGCTCAGTCTTGTTTTATCCACCAGGATTATATGTTTTATACTTGTGTAATGAGAACGGTGGAGATGGCAGGATTAGAGCTGATCATAGATGGGACTTCTCCATCTGTCTGTGACTTTTATAATATTTGTTTCAGGGTGAAGATCTGACCCATATTAATACTACAGAGACATATGTGAGGGGTGATGAGTGGTGTAAAGAGGAGATTCCTACATATGACTACCCAGGTGAGTAGTAACCACTAAATTCAGAGAAGTCACAGATTCTTCTCAATTACCGGCTGTGGCTGCTTTATCTGTGGTGTAGTCCGGCCGTATCACAATCGTGTGATCTCCATTTTACCTCTAGACCACAACATTCTTCTCCACCCAAAACTGTTCAAATGAATTTGGGCATTGAAAACCCTTTTTCTAGAGAACTTGCAACCTGGAGATCCACCTACCCCCTGGAATTAGTAGACGCTGACCGTTACCTGCCCAGATCTGTAAACTACAAAGCCAAATGACAGCGTACGTAGAAAGTGCTGACAAGTGAGAAAATCACTTGAAGAAAAACATTATGATGGGCCTGTAAGAGAAAGCGGAGGGTGATGATGCTGTTGGCTTCCTAGATCCCTGATATCTTATTGGATGAATCTACCTTCTCTCCCTTCTGTGCTGCTGAATGTTCTCATATGGTCCCTACAAGACCAAGTTCAGTCTTTCTGGCCAAACTTCACTTTTATGATCGCAAATATTAAATGCGCAGTGAGGGACAAGTGTGAATTTCTGTACAAAGTTTCCCTTTATTCTGACTTTTTAATTTCTTTTAAAACTGAATAACTTGAAGCAGGATTGGGATAAAACTGCATAAATAACATTACACCTGTGCCATGATATCTCTCTAAGCTGTGCGTGGCTGATGGCTGTAATATACATCTATTCACGCCTGCAGGAGATGTGGTGGCATGGCTCGAGCCCTGGTTTCATGGATTCACTCCACGTCATAAATTCCATTATGTTTTCAATCCTAAGGAATTCAGATTACTGCACAATCTCTCCTGAAATGGGGGCACTAATACTTTCTCTACTCTTCTGGTCAGGACTCATAGTAGCTCCAATGGTCCACCATAAATGAGTGCAACTCCGGTTTAGTGTTGGATTTCTCCCTTCATACATACGTTGGTGTTGGGGATGTAACATATTTTTATTGTTGTATATTTTTTTACATGTTCATTCTGTATGATAGTTTATTTGGGGTTGGATCGGCCTGCCTCACCTATGTGAGTCTTTAACTACCTAGTAGTTACAGTTACAGACTAAAGTTTTTTTTTACTGAAGAAGACTGTTCAGCTTGATCGTTTCAGTCGGTGTTATTATTTGTAGTCACAGTTTTGCCCATCACCCTTTAATCCTTCCTTACGGATCTTGACTTACACAGAGACCCCTAGGCTTGGGCCATAGTGTTACTTGCTGTTCTGTGGAGTGAGATGGGAAGAAGAATAGTCCGGTAGCCGGGCCAGAACCAGGAGGGCTGAGAAAGTACAAAATCAGAATACGCAAAAATAGTCAGTAAACGGGCCGAGGTCATAACAGGAACCAAATACACAAGCCGGGAGCTGAGCGCAGAGGACTGAACCCGAGGAGAACAAGGCTGGATCTGGAAGCTTCCGGCAATATGCTTCCAGCTTTAGTAGGGTGCGGTGCTTTCCATATGGCTGAAGCAGGGAGCAGATTATTGCAGCTGGACAGCACACACACCCATACTGCCAGACTGGATGGTACTACTGGTTCCATGCAAACTAATTTAAGTGGCTGGACAGAGCCTGCGCCGCCCAGAACTTTTGGTCCCAACGTCTTCTCAATCACTAGCGCCGCCTGCAGAATAAATAGGACAGCACCTGGTGACAGAAGCAGACGTCGCAGGAGCAGGTCCCAGAGGATATGGGACACACCACATCATACAAAATGTCAGAAAATCAGAGCAGTATAAATTCCCATATATTGACTCCATTTTGAAAATTATGACCCTCAATGAATTAATCTTTAGAAGTTGTCACTTCTTTGACTCCACAGTCACTTTCCGGAAATTAGCACACAGTAGATGTTTCAAAGTGAAAATTACACATTGGCCATTTTATTGCCCAACACATAGTGCCCAGATTGTGCTCCGGGAGACACACACTGTAAATGAAGAGGGTTCTTCTCACTATAGTAATGCCAAATACATGGATGATAAATGTGGTTTTGGCGCACTGCAAGGCTCAGAAGCGAGGGGGAGATCTGACTTTGGGAGAGCGAATATTGCTGGATTGGTTTATAGAAACAAAGTTGCTTTTCAAGAGCCTTTGAGCCACTAATAATGTGAAAATCTCTGTTTTTCCACTGACAAATTATGGACCTGAGTGGGGACTTGTTTTTTGTGAGATGAGTAGAAGTTTTTATTGGTGTTATTTTCATCTACATAACATTGTTTGGTGGCTTTTTATTCCATATTTGGGAGGCAGAATGAACAAACAGTTGAACACCGCTCCACTGGTTCATCCTATGAGGTTTTCTATTAGACTGTGAACTGTCATTGTCTTGGTAAATAATTCAATATATTTACAGAACTTACCCTTTTTACAGACAGTTTAAGTAGAAATGTTAAAAAATATAAATTTCAAGAATATTTTATTCAAAAATAATAATTGGTTTTATTCTTGACAGATGACTGTACCAGGAGATCAGAGGGACGGCTGACATCTTCAATTTTTAAATCAGTTGAGCTTGAGATCCCAGAGGATACAATTGAAGTGAATGCAATTACTCCAGATCTACCATCATCCCTTCACAGCAAAGATCAATCATCTGATCCTATGAAACACGTCCTGTCTTCTGATTCATTACCGACTACTAAGGAAAATCAAAGTCACAAAATAAGCATTAAAAAACAAACTGCTCCTAAAGCAAAGAAGCCATTTTCACGTTCAGAATGTGGAAAATGTTTTACAGAGAAATCAAAGTTTATCAGACATCAGAGAACTCACACAGGGGAGAAGCCTTTTTCATGCTCAGAATGTGGGAAATGTTTTAACCGGAAAGCGCATCTTGATAACCACCAGAAAACCCACACAGGAGAGAAGCCATTTTCTTGTTCAGAATGTGGAAAATGTTTTACATTGAAATCAAGTTTTATCAGACATCA
Source organism: Phyllobates terribilis (assembly GCF_046119375.1). Taxonomy (NCBI): domain Eukaryota; kingdom Metazoa; phylum Chordata; class Amphibia; order Anura; family Dendrobatidae; genus Phyllobates; species Phyllobates terribilis. Next base: position 5,666,996 of record NW_027362790.1, read on the forward strand.
GAGAACTCACACAGGGGAGAAGCCTTTTTCCTGTTCAGAATGTGGGAAATGTTTTAACCGTAAAGCGCATCTTGATAACCACCAGAGAACCCACACAGGGGAGAAGCCTTTTTCCTGTTCAGAATGTGGGAAATGTTTTAACCAGAAATTAGATTTGGTCTATCACCAAAGAACTCACACAGGGGAGAGGCCTTTTTCCTGTTCAGAATGTGGGAAATGTTTTATCCAGAAATCAGATTTTCTTAAGCACCAGAGAACTCATACAGGGGAGAAGCCTTTTTCCTGTTCAGAATGTGGAAAATGTTTTAAACAGAAATTTGATTTGGTCAATCACCAGAGAGCTCACACAGGGGATAGGCCTTTTTCCTGTTCAGAATGTGGAAAATGTTTTAACTATAAATCAGATTTTCTTAAGCACCAGAGAACTCATACAGGGGAGAAGCCTTTTTCCTGTTCAGAATGTGGAAAATGTGTAGTGCCGGCGTCCCTGCCCTCTGCTAGGCAGGGACGCTGTTCCCCTCACCGCTCTGCTCCGTGCCCGGCGTCCCTCTCCCGCTCTGCTGGCAGCGCGCGCTCCTTCCCGGCCACTGTGCTTAGGGCGCGCGCGCGCGCTCTCCCTCCCTCTTAAAGGGGCCACGCGCGCCGTCCTAAGGAGTCCCCGGCCAATGGCCGGAGGACTTTACCATATATAAGGCACCTCCTCCAAAATGGAGGTGCCCGAGCAATGTTGTTTGCACCTGTGTCTCACCTGTGCTTCAGCCCTCAGGTCCCGTTGCCAGTTACCTGCCAGTTACCTGCCAGATTCCTGCCTGATTACTTGCTACCTGCCTGCTAGTCTGAGGTCCGACGGTCTGCCTTACTAATCCTGTCAGTCTGTCTAAGGACCAGCCTGCCCGCTCACCTGGGAGTGCACATCAGCTACCTGCCTGCTTGCCTGAGGTCCGACGGTCTGCCTTCCAACTCCTGTCAGTCTGTCTATGGACCAGCTTGCCCGCTCACCTGGGAGCGCACATCTGCTACCTGCCTGCTAGCCTACCTGGTGTTAGAACCTTGCTCTTAGGTTTTTCCTTTGCTGGTCACATGACCTTGTTGGCCTATTTAATCCTGCTCCGCCCTTCTGGCTTTGCTGGACTTCATTGTATATCTACTTTCTAGCTAGCCTGTGCTCTGTGTCTTGCTCTGTTAGTTTGCTTGGTCTACGGACCTCTATGTTCTATATATTTTGTTTGTTCGTCTGTCTGCTACTATTTCTGTTAGGAGGTGTCCCATATTCCTCCCAGTCCTTAGTACTTGTAGGGATTCCTTCCCCACATCTATAGGTCTCCGTACAGACTAGCTTAGGACTTTAGCAGGTCTGATCGCAGGATCAGGTCCCCTGTTACATCGTAGGGATTAAGCTGAGTTCTATCGCAGGGACAGATCTCCTCTCTTTCCTTAGCTCTGGTAGCAGAACATAACAGTAAGTCCAGCCAGCAAATTCTCTAAGGAAAGATTTTTCTGTTCCATCATGGTGTCTGTTCAGGATTTGGCTCATCGCCTGCAGGGACTCTCTCTGGAGGTGGCCGAGCTCCGTCAGCACGTGAGTAACTGTCCTGGAGCACATTTCTTGGAGCCTAAGGTATGTTTGCCGGATTTATTTTTTGGTGAACACCGAGAATTTTTTTCATTTAAAAATGCTTGCTTATTGTATTTTCGTTTGAGACCCAAGTCCTCTGGGGATGAATCCCAGCGCGTAGGGTTCATAATGTCACTTTTGCTCAAAGAGCCTCAGGAGTGGGCCTTTTCTTTGCAACCTAGTGATACATGCTTCAGATCAGTGGATAGTTTTTTTTCTGCTTTGGGCCTATTATATGATGATCCTGACCGTGTCGCATCAGCTGAGACTGAGTTGAGACGTTTAAAACAAGGATCAGGTAATGTGGAAAAATATTGTACTCATTTCCGTCGGTGGTCTACTCAAACAGGGTGGAAAGATTCTGCTCTAAAAAGTCTATTTCTTGCTGGGCTCAGTGAAAGGGTTAAAGACCTGCTAATTGCTTATCCTACACCTGAAGATTTGCAACAGGCTATGCAATTAGCTATACGGGTGGATAGAAGACTGCGTGCAAGGGTTAATGAGAGCAAATCCTCTGCTATGTCAGTTTCTGGTTATGAGAATGTATGTACTAACAGTGGTGAACCGATGGAAATTGGATCGGTGGCACCTCGCTCTCAAGAAAAAGACCGTCGATTTTTTGAAGGCTTGTGTTTCTATTGCGGAAAATCTGGTCATTTGATAAAAGCCTGTGAGCTTCGTATGAAGAAAGAAAAAAAAATGGTCAGTCACGCCCGTATTGCCTGTTTAAATTCCAAGGGTATATTTTTAGCTGCTTCCACGATTGCTCAGGAAAAAGTAATGGAATTTCGGGTGTTTGTTGATTGCGGGTCTACTCTGAATGTAATTGATGGGGGATTCTTGGAAAGACTCAATTTAAAACCCGAACCTTTGTCATCCCCCATTGCTGTGGTTTCTGTGGATGGTTCCCCTTTGAAGAATATTACTCTCAAGGTCAGTGAATTTCCTCTCACTATTAATGGTGTTCACCATGAGAAATTGGATTTGGTAGTGTTGAATAACTTGCCTTCTCCAGTAATATTGGGATTGCCCTGGTTAAAATTTCACAATCCTGTACTGGATTGGTCTACCAGTGAAATTAAATCCTGGAGCCATAAATGTTATGACAAGTGTTGTAACGGGCGTATTGCAGCTTTGGATAGGGGAGAATTGCCTGTTCCTATTCAGGATTTTTGGAGAGTTTTTTCTGAGAAGGAATCGCAGGTTTTGCCTCCCCATAGAGACTATGATTGCTCTATTGAATTTGTCCCTGGAGCGACTCTTCCTAAAAGTCGTTTATTTAACCTTACTATTCCTGAGAGGAAGGCTTTGGAGGAATACATACAGACAAGTTTGGCCGCCGGTCACATTAGGCCCTCTAAGTCTCCTGTGGCGGTTGGATTTTTTGTTGTAAAAAAAAAAGGACGGCGGTTTACGTCCTTGTCTGGATTTTCGTGAGATTAACAAAATTACTGTACGCAATCCTTACCCACTGCCATTGATTCCTGATCTGTTTAAGCAGTTAATGGGGGCCAAGTGGTTCTCTAAAATTGACCTTAAGGGGGCATACAATCTGTTGCGCATGAAGGAGGGTGACGAATGGAAGACTGCTTTTAACACTCCTGTGGGTCATTTTGAGAATCTGGTTATGCCTTTTGGTCTTACCAATGCTCCTGCATTTTTTCAGAATCTTATTAATGACGACATCCTTGGGCCTTTGATCGGCAAAAATGTGGTTGTGTATTTGGATGACATTTTGATTTATTCGCCGGATCTGGAGTCTCATTGGCGGAGCGTACGTGAGGTATTACAGTTATTAATGGACAATTCGCTTTTTGCTAAGCTGGAGAAATGTGAATTCGCTGTACAGAGAATTAGTTTTTTGGGTTACATTATCTCCAGCGAAGGTTTTGAGATGGACCCGGTTAAAGTTCAAGCTATACAGGAATGGCCTAGGCCTATTGGTTTGAAATCGATACAGAGGTTTTTAGGTTTCGCCAATTATTACAGAAAATTCATAAAAAATTTTTCTAGTATTGTCAAACCTCTGACCGATCTCACCAGGAAAGGTGCTGATGCGGTTCAGTGGTCTGCTGAGGCCATTGAAGCTTTTGTGTATCTCAAGGAGAGGTTCACCTCTGCTCCCATCCTTATGCAGCCTGATGTGACGAAGCCGTTTTTGGTTGAGGTTGATGCTTCCTCTGTGGGGGTTGGAGCAGTATTGTCTCAGGATAACGGGGATGGATTACATCCCTGTGCCTTTTTTTCAAAAAAATTTTCGGAGACTGAACTGAATTATGATATTGGTAATCGGGAATTATTGGCTATTAAGCTCGCATTTGAACACTGGCGCCACTTCTTGGAAGGTGCGGAATTTCCCGTTCAGGTTCTTACGGATCATAAAAATCTGATATATCTTGATGCTGCCAAGCGCCTGAATGCCCGTCAGGCTAGGTGGGCACTGTTTTTCTCGCGGTTTAATTTCTCCGTTACTTACATCCCTGGTACTAAGAATGTTAAGGCGGATGCCTTGTCTCGCAGTTTTTCTCCCATAGTCGGTGCTGAGAAAGAGGAGAACATTTTACAAGAAGGTGTTGTGATAGCTGCTTTAGACTCCGTTTTGGAAGATGAGATTCTTAAAGCACAGGAGAATGCCCCTTCTAACACTCCTCATGGGAGGTTGTTTGTGCCTGGGACCTTTAGGAGAGATTTGTTTGTTGAGTGTCACGAATCTCGGTTGGCAGGTCATCCCGGAATCTCTGAGACCAAGAGACTGGTGGGTCGCAGTTTTTGGTGGCCTGGATGGCAGAAGGAAGTCATTAAGTGGGTGCGCCAATGTACTATATGTGCTAGATCTAAGTCCTCACATACTCCTGCTGCGGGGTTGCTTTGTCCTTTGGAGGTCCCCAGTGCTCCTTGGACACATTTGGCTATGGACTTTATAACTGACCTTCCCCCCTCTGAGGGTTTTACTGTCATCTGGGTGGTCGTGGACCGTTTTAGCAAGATGTGTCACTTGGTTCCCTTCGTCAAACTGCCCTGCGCTAAAACTCTCGCTAAGGCCTTTGTCAAGGAAATTGTCAGACTTCATGGCGTTCCTACTGACATTGTTTCTGATAGGGGTCCTCAGTTCGTGGCTAATTTTTGGCGTGCCTTTTGTGACAGGTTGGGAATTCATTTGTCGTTTTCGTCCGGATATCATCCTGAAACTAATAGCCAGACAGAAAGGAAAAACCAGGATGTTGAGCAGTTCTTGCGTTGTTTTGTGGCAGACAATCAAGAGGGGTGGTCTGAGTTTCTGCCACTTGCTGAATTTGCTCTGAACAATCATACATCTTCTTCTGCTGGTTGTTCGCCTTTTTTTTGTTGTTCTGGGAGACATCCGTCGTTTGGGTCGTTCTCCAAGTTGGGATCTGCCGTGCCTGAGGAGGAGAATTTTTCCGGTGATTTGGAGAGAGTTTGGACGGATGTGCGTGGTAATCTTCAGGAGGCCAACAGAAAATCTAAAGACTACTTTGATAGGAAACGACAGGAGGTTTTGTTCGCTGTTGGTGACATGGTTTGGTTGTCCTCTAGGAATCTGCGGTTGAGGATTCCTTCTAAGAAATTGGGTCCCAAGTTTGTAGGGCCCTTTAAGGTGCTTCAAGTTGTCAACCAATCTGCTGTTAGGTTGGAGGTTCCTACCTCCTGGAGAATTAATCCGGTATTTCATGTCTCTCTGTTAAAAAAAGCTGTTGTGTCGGATGGTGACGCCTCTGCCTCTGTTCCTCCGGTGGTGGAGGACGGGGAATATGAAATTTCTCGCATCCTTGACTCTAGACGGTATAGAGGTAGTTTGCAGTATCTTGTGGCCTGGAAAGGTTTTGGACCCGAGGATAACTCTTGGGTGAGGTCAGATGATGTTTCCGCGTCCAGACTTATCAGAGCGTTTCACAGGAGATTTCCTGATAAGCCTGGTCCTAGGGGATCCGGAGGATCCTCTTAGAAGGGGGGGTACTGTTAGAACCTTGCTCTTAGGTTTTTCCTTTGCTGGTCACATGACCTTGTTGGCCTATTTAATCCTGCTCCGCCCTTCTGGCTTTGCTGGACTTCATTGTATATCTACTTTCTAGCTAGCCTGTGCTCTGTGTCTTGCTCTGTTAGTTTGCTTGGTCTACGGACCTCTATGTTCTATATATTTTGTTTGTTCGTCTGTCTGCTACTATTTCTGTTAGGAGGTGTCCCATATTCCTCCCAGTCCTTAGTACTTGTAGGGATTCCTTCCCCACATCTATAGGTCTCCGTACAGACTAGCTTAGGACTTTAGCAGGTCTGATCGCAGGATCAGGTCCCCTGTTACATCGTAGGGATTAAGCTGAGTTCTATCGCAGGGACAGATCTCCTCTCTTTCCTTAGCTCTGGTAGCAGAACATAACACCTGGAGGCTCCGCCGTCACGTGCTGTGACCACCTGCCTGTCCAGTGACTCCTGCCCGCTCACCTGGGAGCGCTCATCTGCTACCTGTCTGCTTGCCTACCCGGAGGCTCTGCCGTCACGTGCTGTGACCACCCGCCTGTCCAGAGACTTCTGCCCGCTCACCTGGGAGCGCTCATCTGTCGCCTGTCTGCTGGTCTTCCTGGAGGCTCCGCCGTCACATGCTGTGACCACCCGTTCATCCAGAGACTCTCGCCTGCTCACCTGGGAGCTCACGTCTATCTTCAGCCGCCACAGGTCGTACCAACCCTATATCTAGAGACTGCCCCGGTCACTTGCCGTGACCACCAGCCCGTTCATCCAAAGACTGCCTCGGTCACTTGCCGTGACCTCCAGCCCGTTCACTCAGAGACTGTCCCGTTCACTCAGAGACTGTCCCGTTCACCTGCTGAGACTTCCAGCCCGTCTTCCCTGGTCGCCACCCGCTCCCTTACAAGGACCGCCCCCTTGTATAGTAGCTCAGAGGTTCCGCCTCCCAGACCCGTTACAGTTTGCTCGGGCCATGGAACCCGGTGGCACCCAAGCTCCCTCGCTCTCGGACCTGTGTCATGAACTGTCCCGTCAAAGGTCCCAACAGGAGTCCATCCTGGGTCACCTGCGGAATGTCAATACTCGCCTGGACACTCTGACTGCTCCACCAGCAACCTCCGCCAGTGCCATGTCTCGCAATCCGGCAGCTCCACTGCCCACTAATACCATGGTATCTTACCCCGGACCCCGGCTTTCTGCACCTCCTCGCTTCGGAGGCGACTCCGCCCAGGCTCGGGGCTTCATAAATCAGTGCACCCTGCACTTTGAACTATTATCTCACCAGTTTAACTCCGACCGGGCCAAAATTGCATTCATCATGTCCCATCTCACTGGGGAGGCCCTGGCCTGGCTAAATCCTCTATGGGAGAGAGGAGACCCCCTGGTATCCAACTTGCCTGCTTTTCTCACGGCTTTCCGGAAAGTCTTCGACGAACCCGGACGGAAGACCTCATCCGCATCATCTCTGCTACGCCTCCGTCAGGAAAGTCTCACCGTGGGCCAATATGCCATACGGTTCCGTACCCTTGCCTCGGAGCTGGCCTGGGATAACGACGCTCTGGTTTCCGTCTTCTGGGAGGGTCTGTCCGGCCGTATTAAAGATGAGCTTGCCGGTCGGGACATTCCTACCACTCTCGATGACTTAATAACTCTTGCCACCCGGATTGACCTACGGTTCCAGGAGCGTGCCAGAGAGGTCACCCGTGAGAGGAGATTACCACGTCTAGCTCCTACTTTTCAGAAACCCGTCACTCCTTCTGTCTCTTACCAGGTACACTCTCCTGAGCCTATGCAGGTCGACCAGACCAAGATGGTCAAGACCCGTCAGGACTTACGCCGTGCCGAGGGGACCTGCTTCTACTGTGGCAGTAAGGAGCACCGGATCCGTGCCTGCCCGGAGAGGTCGGGAAACGCCTGTGTCTAGGTTCGCTCAGAGAGGTCCACCTAGACAAGAATAAATCCTCTCCATCCCTGCTGTTGTCAGTTTCAATCGTCTACGGGGAGAACCGTTATTTCGAACTAGCCCAACTTGACTCTGGAGCAGCCGGGAATCTTATCTCACAGTCCCTGGTAGAGAAATACCGCATCCCCACCAAACCTCTGGCTGTACCCTTGTCTGTTGCTGCCGTGGATGGGGGGCTCTTACCACGCCCCATCCAACTCATCACCGAATCCATTACTCTGCAGGTGGGAATGCTGCATTCTGAAAGTATCTCCTTCCATGTTCTGCCTGGACTCTCTCACGCCCTCTTGCTAGGTCTACCTTGGCTCCAGAGACATGCACCCGTTCTTGACTGGCAGACCGGAGAAGTCCTTCGCTGGGGACAGGGCTGCCATAAGACCTGTCTGGTTCCCGTTCATCCCGTCCGTCCTTCTCCTACCCCAGCTAATCTACCTGGACTTCCGATCCCTTATTGGTCTTATGCTGATGTCTTTAATAAAAAGGAAGCGGAGACACTACCCCCTCATAGACCATACGACTGCCCTATCGACTTGTTACCTGGTACTTCTCCTCCCCGTGGGCGTATTTATCCATTATCCGCTGCTGAGACCCGCTCGATGTCCGAATATATTGAGGAGAATCTGGCCAGGGGATTCATCCGGAAATCTACCTCCCCGGCGGGAGCAGGCTTCTTTTTCGTCAAAAAGAAAGACGGCTCTCTCCGTCCCTGTATAGACTATAGAGGCCTTAACCAGATCACGGTGAAGAATAAGTACCCCCTTCCGCTCATTCCGGAGTTATTTGATCGTCTGAGGGGGGCTAGAATCTTCACCAAACTGGACCTCCGTGGGGCGTACAACCTGGTTCGTATCCGTCAGGGGGATGAATGGAAGACGGCATTCAACACCCGGGACGGCCACTATGAATATCTGGTAATGCCCTTTGGCCTCTGTAACGCTCCTGCCGTCTTTCAAGAGTTGGTCAATGACATCTTCCGGGACCTTCTCTACTCCTGCGTAGTGGTGTACCTGGACGACATCTTGGTCTTCTCTCCAGATCTCCAGACTCACCGGAGGGACGTTCGTCAGGTCCTGCTCAGGCTCAGGCAGAACCATCTCTACGCTAAATATGAGAAGTGCCTCTTTGAGCAGACCTCGCTTCCGTTTCTGGGCTACATTATCTCTCAGACCGGCCTACAAATGGATCCTGAGAAACTGTCTGCCATCGAGAAATGGCCCCGACCGGAGGGGTTGAAGGCCATTCAGCGATTCCTGGGCTTCGCCAACTACTACCGCCTCTTCATACCACACTTCTCTTCCCGGACTGCCCCAATTTCCGCGCTCACCCGTAAGGGTACTAATCCCAAAGAGTGGCCGCCCGAAGCAGAGGAGGCCTTTCTTTCCCTAAAACAGGCCTTCTCTTCCGCCCCGGTGCTGCATCGCCCGGACGGCAACAAGCAGTTCTTCCTGGAAGTTGACGCCTCCTCCTCTGGAGCCGGAGCGGTACTTACTCAAAAATCATCTTCCGGGAGAATGGTAACTTGTGGCTTCTTCTCCAAACTCTTCTCCTCTTCTGAGCGCAACTATTCCATAGGAGACCGAGAGTTATTGGCCATCAAGCTGGCGTTGGAGGAGTGGCGTTACCTACTCGAGGGGGCTCTTCATCCGGTAATAATTTACACTGACCACAAGAACTTGGCTTACCTCCAGCATGCCCAGAGACTTAACCCGCGCCAAGCCCGGTGGTCCTTGTTTTTTGCTCGCTTTGATTTTGTCCTTCATTTTCGCCCGGCTGACAAAAACGTCAAAGCAGACGCCTTGTCCCGATCCTTTCTGGTGTCCGATCTCGAGGAAGAACCTAAACATATCATCGATCCCGCCAGAGTAATGCAGGTGGCTCCCGTGAGTCTAAATCGTCTCCCTCCCGGTAAGACGTTTGTTTCAGTACCTGATCGGGAGAAGATCCTACACTGGGGCCATTCGTCTAAGCTTGCTGGCCACGCCGGTCAGAAAAAGACCCTCCAGCTTATTGCCCGGCAGTATTGGTGGCCTACCCTGCACAAGGACGTAATAGACTTTGTTTCTGCCTGTGTGTCCTGCGCCCGCAACAAAGTCCCGAGACATCTGCCAGCCGGACGCCTCCTTCCGCTTCCTGTGCCTGCTGCCCCCTGGCAGCATATTGCTATGGACTTCATAACTGATCTCCCCGTCTCTGTCGGTTGTACGGTCATTTGGGTGGTCGCTGACCGCTTTTCCAAGATGGCTCACTTTATTCCCCTGCCAGGCCTCCCGTCTGCTCCCGAGCTGGCTAAAGACTTTATCCGCCATATCTTCCGTCTTCATGGCCTGCCCCTCCACATCGTGTCGGATCGTGGGGTACAGTTCACCTCACGTTTCTGGAGAGCCACTTGTAAACTACTAGACGTCACCCTGGACTTCTCTTCCGCTTACCACCCACAGTCCAATGGTCAAGTGGAGCGGATCAATCAGAACCTGACCAGTTACCTCCGGCACTTCGTTAATGCCCACCATTCTGACTGGGTGGATCTCCTACCATGGGCCGAGTTCTCTTATAATAATCACGAGAGCGAATCCTCCTCCAAATCCCCGTTTTTTGTAGTTTTCGGTCAGCATCCTCGGATTCCTTTTCCTGTCTCCACCTCTGTGGACAACCCGGCTGCGGAATCTCTCGTTAGCAAATTTTCCTCCATATGGGAGAGTACCCGGTCCGCACTCCTTCTGTCATCCGAGCGTATGAAAAGACACGCTGACAAAAAACGCCTGGATCCTCCACAATTTCGTCCAGGAGATAAAGTCTGGCTCTCATCTAAATATGTTCGACTCAAGATACCTTCTTACAAGTTAGGGCCTCGGTTCATCGGTCCTCTGGAGGTCATCAGTCAGATCAACCCGGTGGCCTATAAATTGAAACTCCCGGCCAACTTACGGATCCCTAACTCCTTCCATGTATCTCTCCTCAAACCCGTGGTGCTTAACTCTTTTTCCAAGTCTACAGGTACGCCTCCTGCTCCGGTTTCCGCTGAGGACGAGTTTGAGGTAGAGAACATTCTTGCTACCAAAAGGGTAAGAGGAAAGACCTTTTTTCTGGTAGATTGGAAGGGGTTTGGTCCTGAGGAGAGAACGTGGGAGCCCCGGGAGAATATCCATGCCCCTCTCATCCTTGCTAAATTTCTGTCTGGCCTAAAAAAGGGGGGCCTAAAGGGGGGGGGTACTGTAGTGCCGGCGTCCCTGCCCTCTGCTAGGCAGGGACGCTGTTCCCCTCACCGCTCTGCTCCGTGCCCGGCGTCCCTCTCCCGCTCTGCTGGCAGCGCGCGCTCCTACCCGGCCACTGTGCTTAGGGCGCGCGCGCGCGCTCTCCCTCCCTCTTAAAGGGGCCGCGCGCGCCGTCCTAAGGAGTCCCCGGCCAATGGCCGGAGGACTTTACCATATATAAGGCACCTCCTCCAAAATGGAGGTGCCCGAGCAATGTTGTTTGCACCTGTGTCTCACCTGTGCTTCAGCCCTCAGGTCCCGTTGCCAGTTACCTGCCAGATTCCTGCCTGATTACTTGCTACCTGCCTGCTAGTCTGAGGTCCGACGGTCTGCCTTACTAATCCTGTCAGTCTGTCTAAGGACCAGCCTGCCCGCTCACCTGGGAGCGCACATCAGCTACCTGCCTGCTTGCCTGAGGTCCGACGGTCTGCCTTCCAACTCCTGTCAGTCTGTCTATGGACCAGCTTGCCCGCTCACCTGGGAGCGCACATCTGCTACCTGCCTGCTAGCCTACCTGGAGGCTCCGCCGTCACGTGCTGTGACCACCTGCCTGTCCAGTGACTCCTGCCCGCTCACCTGGGAGCGCTCATCTGCTACCTGTCTGCTTGCCTACCCGGAGGCTCTGCCGTCACGTGCTGTGACCACCCGCCTGTCCAGAGACTTCTGCCCGCTCACCTGGGAGCGCTCATCTGTCGCCTGTCTGCTGGTCTTCCTGGAGGCTCCGCCGTCACATGCTGTGACCACCTGTTCATCCAGAGACTCTCACCTGGGAGCTCACGTCTATCTTAAGCCGCCACAGGTCGTACCAACCCTATATCTAGAGACTGCCCCGGTCACTTGCCGTGACCACCAGCCCGTTCATCCAGAGACTGCCTCGGTCACTTGCCGTGACCTCCAGCCCGTTCACTCAGAGACTGTCCCGTTCACTCAGAGACTGTCCCGTTCACCTGCTGAGACTTCCAGCCCGTCTTCCCTGGTCGCCACCCGCTCCCTTACAAGGACCGCCCCCTTGTATAGTAGCTCAGAGGTTCCGCCTCCCAGACCCGTTACAAAATGTTTTAAACATAAATTTGATTTGGTCAATCACCAGAGAACTCACACAGGGGAGAAGCCTTTTTCCTGTTCAGAATGTGGAAAATGTTTTAACCAGAAATCAGGTTTGGTTACGCACCAGAGAACTCACACAGGGGAGAAACCTTTTTCCTGTTCAGAATGTGGGAAATGTTTTAACCGTAAAGCGATTCTTGATAGCCACCAGAGAACCCACACAGGGGAGAAGCCTTTTTCATGTTCAGAATGTGGGAAATGTTTTAACCAGAAATCATATTTTGTTATTCACCAGAGAACCCACACAGGGGAGAAGCCTTTTTCCTGTTCAGAATGTGGAAAATGTTTTGTGAAGAAATCCTCACTTCTTAGTCACCAAAGTACTCACACAGACGAGAAGCCATTTTCATGTTCAGAATGTGGAAAATGTTTTAAACAGAAATCAACTCTTAATAAACTTCAGAGAAGTCACACAGGGGAGAAGCCTATTTAAATTCTAACCGAAAATTGTATCTTCTTAAAGGGGTTTTCCACTTCTCTTGGCACAACGACTTCTCATTCCTCATGTTTGGCCTTGTTAAAATAAAAGCACTCATACGCACCTGCCGTTGTGGCACCGTTCCATTGGTGTCACAACTTGTTTTTCCGGGGCTCACATAAGGTTATTACATCACACAATCCTGCTCCCAATCAACGCCGCCTTCAGACGTATTGAAAATCAACAGGAAAGACATGGCCTGGACATACAAATGAGAGCACTCTCTTCAGACCGTGTTCCTGGGGGAATTATAAGCAATTTCCGGCCTTAAACATAACGTCCGATATGGGAAAGAAAGACGAGATCGGAGGTTAATCTGAGGTCCTCCACCTCCGTCAGCATGTCTGGTATGCAGTGTTTCTTATCGAAAGTCTTATCATCCTGCTCCGGAGCCATTACTGCCTCATCTCAGCTTGGAAAAAGAAGCAGTATTAACCCTCATGATGCCAGACAGCTCAAGCCTGGAAGTCCTGCACCAACTTCTCTCTTAATGTAGGCCTCACAAGAAAACATCTCCACAAATCTCCCTGTATTCTCACCAAAGCCCACATACTGAGCAGTGCTTGCTGCACAGGAAAATATACTCCCCCAGCCACAGGGACTTTAATATGGGGAAAGCCATAATTGATTTGTATTTCATATTGTGTCTATCCCTACTAAACAAGAGATAGAGCAATATATACAAAGGCTGAAGACCACGTACAAAACTGAAATATGTCCCCTCACTTCTAGCCTATCACAGCCTACTGACAAGGTACAGAGATAAGAGGATGATGTCGTACAAGTTGTGGCCATCAAAATGCTGAGAAACAAACACTGAATCTTCACAGCCAGCAAATAAACAGTCTCTTTAATATCATTGATGACCAAGAAAATCACAATAATATCCTGAAATCATCAATGCACAGGCGATTATGCCAACACTGTGGACACTGTTCAATTACATCCTTGGTGACCCTATTGAAAAGGAGCTGGAGATCGACAGGGCGCACCGTACATTAGGCAATCATGGCCCAGATCCTGAGCGTCCAAGGGACATTATCGGTCACGTACATTTTTTCAATGTAAAAGAGGCCGTTGTGAGGAAAGCAGGGGATTTGGGTCCTGGTGATTTCAATGGAAAACGCATACAATTGCTCACAGATCTATCCTGAATGGCACTTGCTCAAAGAAGGGTATTGAAACCACTACTTGATACTCTCTAGGAAAATGGTCTGATGTACTCCTGTGGTACCCTTTCCAGCTGCAAGCCCAAAAAATATGGAACATTGTATACTTTGAAAGATCAAAGCGACATGAGACCATTCTGTGATGTCCTGGACATTCCCAGGATTCATATATCTGCCTGGCCACCTTCTCCACCATTGCCACAGAATTTCGGCACCTCACAGAAGGCTTTCAATGGATCAGGAATTTAATGGTGATGCACCCAGACGGGAAAGGAACCTGCCAATCATATGAGCTCCTGAAATGAATCTTCTTTTCCCTGATGAGAGAGACAGTTTGCCAATGCTTACTTATTTCTTTCAGAATATAATAAGATATATCTAAATAGAGTTTTCGGTGCCACTCTTCCACTATGCAGAATGTCTCAGTTCATATCTTAGAACGCCATTTAATTTGAGTTCACATTATATTACTGTAATATCAGGCTGTATTACTTTGCTCGCTATATATTCTATGGTTCCCCCTAATAGGAACCCTAGGACTAAAGGTTTGACTTACGCCTGTAAAGACAACTCCCAGTTAGGGACTTGCATTGGGATCTGCTTGTTTCATAATTTCCTGGTGTTCGATATATTCATAATCTATACCTCTTGGCCACTGAGAGGTAGACGTTACTATCTACCATCTATACCTCCTCTTTACTCTTAATCTTTCTCTCCTCCCCTCCTCCTTTTTTTCATATAATATGACACGACGCAGAACTCGTTCATTGAATGTCAGAGGACTTAATGTTCGGGAGAAAGGAGCTCAAGTGTTTTATCATATGAATAAACAACACGTTCATTTTCTCCTTCTTCAGGAGACCCACTTTAGAGGCGATCATATACTGTACCTCAGATTACTAACAGATATTATTCATCTTGGCGTCACAGTACAAATGCTGTTTTGAAGTCTAAGGTGCGGAGTATAGGCCGCCACAGATCACTGCCGCATACCATTGTAGAAACACTGTCTGACACTGAGAGGATGTATGTGTTTAAGATCTCCATCTATTCCAACATTTTGACATTGGCAAACTTATATCTCCCTAATTGTGACCTAATTAAGACATGATGTCAATACTTAAACAAACTAAAACATTTTCTGTAGGACCTTATCATCATTGAAGGTGACTTTCATTTTGTCTTAGATCCTTCTTTAGAGGCGTTCCTGGGCTGGAGTCACCAATCGAAATCACCCAAAAGCTTTGCTAAACGTTCTCCGGTCTTTCCAACTGGTCGATGTATGGAAGATACAACATCCAGATGTAAAGGATTATACGTAGTATTCTCCTATACTCAATATGCATAGCCGTAGAGACTTTTCCTTCATTAGTCATCACTTGCTTACATGGCAACCTACATCTCTGATAGGGATTGCTATATGGTCAGATCATGCTCCTGTATATTGTAATCTGACTATACCTGACTCCACCAAGGCTTCAACTGTGGGAACTTAAATGATAATCTGCTGAAAGACTCACTCTGTGTCTCAGACCTTCTTGAGACTATAGACTCCTTCACAAATATGAGCATGATGAAACTGCCTTACCATTTCAATGAGAAATACTCAAATGCATCCTCAGAGGGATACTAATAAAACATAGATCCAGGCTTAAAAGAGAAAGCAGCTAAAGTCTCCCATTTGCTTGAGCGGATTGAACTCCTTGACAAACAACATAAATGATCTGCTTCCCTCCAGACATACGCAGACCTGCTTAACGCTAAGCAAAGCAGCTAAGCAGCTAAGGTAGTTTCATGGATGGGTACTCGCAAATATTGTGGAATTTCAGGGCACCTACTTATGGAAGGAACCAAGCGGAAGCTTCCATTCTCGGTACTAGATATGGGGCCTCCTCGAGAAAATGAACTAAAATGTCTTAAGCTAAAGTTAATATATAAGGTGTGGGATAGGGGTAAAAATATTCTTGGGATTGAAAAGTACACAAACTATACTCCTTTATGGCACAACTATAACTTACCAGAGCTACAGAAACTAAATAATGTTAGTGAGTGGGTGGATAGGGGTATATGTTTGGTATCACAACTCTTAAGGAATGGATTATTCAAGAGCTTTGAACAAATAAAGGCAGATTTTAGCCTTTCACATAGGGTGCTTTATCAGTATCTGCAAATACGTCATGCATATAACACACAACTAGAATAACCGCCATACTGATTGATAGACATCACCCGATAGATACCATTGCTACAGCGGTGAATACAAAATGTCTAATATCCCTTATTTATAGGCAGTTACTTGCCCTACATTTGGGTAAATATCCTTTGATCGTTAAGACAAAATGGGAGGAGGATGTGGGTCCTTTATCTGAGGAAACTTGGATTTGACACCGAATCTTTCATTGTCAGAGTCACAAAGATTGTCCCAAATTCTTCTCATTCATAGGGTATATAGATCCCCAAGTATTTTATTTAAAATTTTAATACAAACTGATGACACATGCCCTAGATGTGGTCAAAATGCTGCCAACCTGATACATATGATGTGGGAATATTGACGACTACTGGAAGGGAGTGATCGCTCTTGTACTATCTGTATTTGGGATACAACTTCAGTTGGAACCTAAAATCTGTATCCTGAGACTCCTGGGAGAGGACGTAGACCAGACTCCCATATGGCAATAGCTAGCTCCAGAATATTATTCTAGCCAGATAGTTGTTGGCTCTACATTGGATAGAAAATTCTCCCCCAACGATAACAGAACTAAAATCCAGGATAAATGACATTATGCTTGGAAAGGGAGCTTATATATGAAGAAACGCTGTCAAGAAATCCATACACATATGGGACAATGGTTAATTACCCCCGGTATTGCTTCAGAAAACCTTCTCAGAAATACTATACTGGACCGTTTGTGCATTTCCTTACATAAGTAAACCAGGAATTTATATCCTGATACCCAAGGTGTCAGCGAATAATAATTGTCTCAGTCCACATAATTGTCCCTTCTTAGATATATTCTTTTTCTTTTGATGTCCCAATAGGGAAAAAAATAATCAGTCAGGAATATTTCAGATATTTATGTACAAATGTAAAATTACTATTCCAAAACCTTGTACTATAGAGCGATATTGGGATTTGTATCATTGTACACCGGTTGTTGTATTGTTACTGGTTATTTATTTTTATTTATTTTTTTTGTCACAAAGTTTGTTTACAAAAAAAAATGTTGGTAATTATTTCTTTTGTTCAAAATGATCTGATTGAAAAAAAGAAAGATGCGAAGGTCATTAATAGATCAAACATATACAAAATATCAAGATCGCATGCAGAGGTATTCTTACAAATTCGCAGATAAATGTGGTCTCACATTGACAAGGAGGTTACATCCACACATGTAAAGGACATATGTATCCAGAATAAAAGGGGCACCCGGCTATAGATTCATAACCCCACTGACATAGAGGAAGCATTTCATTGCTATTATAGCTCACTATATAATATTCATGCACAATACCACGACGTGCCACCTAAGAGTCTTGAAACAAAAATTGACAAATATATTATGGACACTACCGTTCCTTCCTTACAGACCCCCGAGCAGGAGGTACTAGACAAAGCTTTCACTGAAGGAGAGATATGAGAGGCCATTAAATCATTCCCTATTGGGCAGGGAGTTAAGGAGATATAGGGGAAAGAGAAAATATACCTGTGTAGCTTATATAATGAGAGGAACAGATGTGTGACACAGTGTCTCACCAGAGAGATCTAGGACTGTAAAGAAAGACAGATACGATAGGTATCCACCACATCATAGACAGCCCCAGTGTCAGAGGAATACAGGCATACCATAGGATTTGTTCAGGATTTCCTAGGTCTGGCGTCCTGATGCGGTATTCACCGCTTGTCAGCGTGCGGCGCCTGTATCAGAGAGCACCCGGAAGTGTTTTATACAGGCATGCAATGAGCGTGCAGAGACCCCGGCCAATAGGAAAATTGTGACCACGGCGGAAGTGACGCTATCGGTTGCTAGGTAGATGAATATCCGGTCATGTGATGCCTATGGTGCGTTCCAGATGGGTGGAAGTATGTGTTCCAAGCTAGTGATAATACTATGGACCAGAGATATCACATTCCGAGGCTGAGTACTATGTTTTAAATGGATACAAGGTGGATATGGGAAATGCAATGGGGCGGAAGAGGGAGAATGGGATGATCCAAATTAGTAGGACCAGCGGAAATAGAATTTGATGTTCCAGAAGGGGGTTAATAGGATATTAACGTTGGATCTAAAAAACATGTCAATATCTCTCAAAACATGTAAACTGTCAAAGATCGACGGTTGGGTCGGGAGATGAGGACTACTACTCCTCTCATCCGACCGCCGCTCCCACTGATAACAGCGAGAGCGGCGCTGCTGAGGGGAGCAGTAGTTTTCCTCAACAGAGCCGGCGTGCCCGCGGTGAAAAAAAGAAAGAAAAAAAGTAAAAAGAGAAAAAAAAAACCTTATGCTCACCTGTCCGGCGACCCCTGGTGTCCTCGGTCCCAGCAATGCTCTCCTCCCGGCGGCTGGCGTTATACTGCTGGGAGTGCGCTCGCTCCTAGCAGTATACTGTGCTTCCAGGACCTGTGGTGAAGTAAGCGATCAGCTGATTGGTTACGTGACCGATCAGCTGATGATCACGTGACCTCACCCTGGGAATACTCTCAAGTTCTGAGTGGTAAGCTCACCGGGGCTGATCTTAAGCTGATCAACCCCAGTGACCTCACTCCTGCACAGCAATATATACTGACAGGAGTGATTTTACACTCCTTGTCAGTGTACATTGCTGTCTTTTACAGCAGTGACATCAGTGATTGGGTGAATGGCAGTAGCTGACACCGAGCTCTTTTCTTTGGTGATGTCAAGATGTCAATCAGACCTTTTCATGACCAAACATAAGTAAAGTAAAGAGTTAAATAAACACACAGACATAAAGCAAACACTTTATTTGAAATACAACAGGCACATTCTTTAATCATTTAAATTAACCAATATACCGAACCCAGTTCTGACGGAAATCCAAGGGTTTAAGCAATGTCCACCAAATAACTTTATTTAGCTCCAAAAAACACATAAAAAATCAAGGCAAAACCGCACATTTTATCCGCAGCATTTTTCCTGCCAAGGAGATGCAGAAACGCTCAGGAAATTTCTGCTTCAAATCCTGATCGTGCGCACATAGCCTCAATCTCAAAGGCAAAGAAAGATCTCCTTAGGCACTTTATAATAGTCCTGGAAATCTAACGTAGTCTACAAATGGATACCTTAAAAACATAAAAAGAGAATTAAAAAACAAGATACTGTCCCTTGTTCACCAATTTATTAGAAAATATGGATCCCCCGCAGGTCCGGCATAGTTCAGCGCTTCCCATGACGTTCCCTGAATCCGTTGATAAAAGTGTATGGAGAGTCTCCATAGGCTTTTAGCAGCCGCTACTCCCGGTTCCTGCTGCACTCTGAGACCCGGCGGCTCTGCACAGCAGTGACTTCAGTAACTATACTGCTCATCAGAGTCGCCGGGTCACACTGTCCTCTGTTAGACCTGGCGACTCTGATGAGCAGTATAGTTACCAACGTCACCGCTGTTCAGAGCTGCCAAGTCCCACAGAGCTTAGCGGGACCCAGGAGTGACTGCTGCTAAAAACCTATGGAGACTCAGAACAAATCTCCATAGGCTTTTATCGACGGATTCGGGGAACGTTGTGGGAAGCACTGGATTACATTGGACCTGTTATTTTCTAATAAATTGTTGAATGAGAGACAGTGCCTTGTTTCTTTTTCCCTCTTTTTATGTTTTTTTGGTTATCCATTTGTGGACTACATTGGATTCAGTGGACTACGTCAGACCTGCATGTTTTTTTTGTGTTTTTTAATAAATTAGTGAACCAGGAAAAGTGTTGGGAAATGTTTATTCAAATGAAGTATTTTTTGTGTGTTTTTATTTTTGATTGCTGGGTCAGTAATGGGAGTGTCTTATAGACACCTATTCATTACTACCATCAGAGCTTGATGCCAGCTGTGATTTTTGACAAATTACAGCTGACATCAATCCCAAGACACTTTACACTGATTGTCAATGCATCAGGGCAATTGGGAAGAGCAAAGGCAAAATGCCATAATTGGTGCATCTCATAGACTTCTGGTATATTTAAGCTGGGAAGGGCCCAATAACCAGGGACCTTCCCAATCTGATATCAGCTCTCTGCTGTATGCTTTACCTTTGCTGGTTACAAAAATAGGGAGGGGTGGGCACATCATTATTTTTAATTATTTATTTGTTAGGTTAAACAAGGCTTATCGGCCATTAATGCCATTGGAAAGGCTGTAAAGGGTGAAAATTTATATATGTAGGGGGGTTGTGAAATTATATGTAGGAAATCTATCTATTATCTATCATCTCTCTAACTTCTTTCTATCATCTATCGATATCTGTACATAACATTGTTTTCTTAGTTTTGTAATCAGCTTTAGGTTACATAGAGGATTATAGTAAGTAAAAGACGATGTTAATGACGCATTGTATACGGATGCAGGCGAGAAAAAGATCGCACACTCGCATGACAATCGTCCAACTTTTCGGGATGAACATCGGAGCGATTTATAATCTGCTGATGTGAACAGACCCTTATCCGGACTCTGAATATAGTCTATCAAGGCCGCCCTCCCTGGAAGGGGTTAAACATACGAGATTTCGGCCTTTTAGCTCCTGGCATGAAGTGGATAGCACAATCATATGCCGCCATATGGTAGACGTCCGGTAACTGGTGATAATCACCTCATGTGTCGTCCCACGTTACATCCTCACATAAAACCGTAGAAAAGGCGGCGCGGGGAAATTGTGCCAGAAGTGAGGGGCAAATAATGGCGGAAATGTCCCTGACTGCGGAGACGTCTCCATGTAGAGTCTTCACCCCGGATATCAGGACAGGAGCCGCGCAGTTCACACTGTGCATCCACTGAGGCCCCTGATCATGTGACCCCTGACTCCTCCCCTCCTGTGACCTCATCACAGGTCCTGTGCGCACACAACAGCCATATATGTGGTGGCGGCTCTGCAGGTGGAGGTATGTGGAGACCCCATTACTGGGCGCAGGGGCATTAACCCCTTCAGCACGGAGGCTCTTTGGGGGTCTCTGTGTGGTGTGAACAGTGAGGTAACAGCTGTGGGCAGAATGCGGCTTCGCTGGTTCCCGTCCACATTAGATCCCTTCAGACGACTGCAGGATGAAGGACAGAAGCCCAGAGACGTCCTCACACAATGGCCGTTCCTTCTCTCCTAGTTCCAGCACAGTGATGTAGATACTGGTGATAATCGCCCCCATATTCTCTTTATTCCTCCGGTGCGATGGATTTACCCTCAGGTTCAGCAATGCTCCTCCGCCATCTCTCCTCGACCTCAGCTATTTACCCTTTCAATGCCACAAAACTGAACGTTCTTACAGTCACCATTGTGTTCTCTTAGGAAATGTGTGGAATCGTTGGAGGGGTTAATGGGCGCGGGATTAATGGGGTCTCCTATGTGCTCATTAATTCTCTGCCTTATTTACGGGAGCAGCAGCCGACATATCTGACATTACATCCCAGACACTGAATACCATATGCTACAAATTCACTGCTGCAGGCGATCGATTGTTTAATGAAATGTTTTTATTTAATGTGATTAAACCTATTTCTTGTGTTCGGCATATTTACATGGTGAACATTCATCAATGCCGCATTGGTGAAAACCCAGAGGTGTAAGGCAGGTTCTCGTTATCGGCTTCTCTTGGGATTAAACCAGGAGACAGGAGATGTGAAAGGGTCGGGGCCGAGAACTAACAACCATCTCATAAAACCATCAGACAACCATCTCGTGAGAAACGTATTCAGCTGCCGACTCTGAGGAAGTAACTGCTTGTTGTCTGGGGCCTAAAATATAAAGGTTTTATTAGTAGATGTAAAGAAGAAAACTAAATACTGTAATATAATAAATCTGATATGTTTCCCTTATTATCTGCAGTAATTGTATTATTACACAGGATTCTTTATGATGTTACATCGGCTCATCTTCTTCTCATTCAGGTCCGTACAATATTGGATCCTGTCAATGAACATCTATATAAGAGAATTTTCCTTATGGACCCATCAAATATCGATATGGACAGAGACAAGATGGCGGAGAGGATATTACACCTCACCCTAGAGATCCTCTTCTGGTTTACTGGAGAGGTGAGAGATTCTGATGACATCACATTACATCATTCTTATCTATGGGAATAACAGATGGACAGAACTGGAGAGGTGAGGACTCTGGAAATGTCTGGAGTGAGATTTATTAATGTGTCTCTCCATAACCAGGATTACACAGTAGTGAAGAAGACCTCTAGTGAGCGCTGTCAGGACCCTGTGTCTGAGGGATGGGGAAGACCCCTAAGCCCAATCACAGGGCCTCCATCTCGCCCCCTGATACATGAGGACATTAATGACCAGAAGATCCTAGAACTCACCTACAAGATGATTGAGTTGCTGACTGGAGAGGTGACGCTGCTGGGAATGCTGGGACATTATACAGTAACACTATGGAGGGATCGGGGGGTGACGGTATCATTGTATGTGTCAGGTTCCTATAAGGTGTCAGGATGTCTCCGTCTATTTCTCCATGGAGGAGTGGGAGTATTTAGAAGGATACAAAGATGAATACAAGGACGTCATAATGGAGGTTCCCCAGCCCCTCACATCACCAGGTAATAGACAGGACTAAATACACACGGCCTATAATTATCTCTATGTAAAGAATGAATTCAGCCCTGTTTGTGTTTCCTCCGGATCTATGCAGTAAGAGGACAACACCAGAAAGATGTCCCCGTCCTCTTCTTCCACAGGACTGTAAACAAGAAGATCCCAATGTTCCTCAGGATCATCAGGTAGATGGAGAGAAGGTGTCATGAGATCTCCCCTATGATGTGTAGATGGCTGTGAAGGTCTTGTGCTCAGTCTTGTTTTATCCACCAGGATTATATGTTTTATACTTGTGTAATGAGAACGGTGGAGATGACAGGATTAGAGCTGATCATAGATGTGACTTCTCCATCTGTCTGTGACTTTTATAATATTTGTTTCAGGGTGAAGATCTGACCCATATTAATACTACAGAGACATATGTGAGGGGTGATGATCGGTGTAAGGAGGAGATTCCTACATATGACTACCCAGGTGAGTAGTGACCACTAAATGCAGAGAAGTCACAGATTCTTCTCAGTCATCAGCTGTGGCTGCTTTATCGGTGGTGTAGTCCGGCCGTATCACAATCGTGTGATCACCATTTTGCCTCTAGACCACAACATTCTCCTCCACCAAAAACTGTTCAAATGACTTTGGGCAATGGAAGCCCTTTCTGTGCTGCTGAATGTTCTCATATGGTCCCTACAAGACCAGGTCCAGTCTTTCTGACCAAACTTCACTATTATGATCGACAACATTTAATGTGCAGTGAGGACCAAGTGTGAATTTCTGTACAATAACAACAGAGTTTCCCTTTATACTTTTCAATTTCTTTTAAAATTGACTAACTTCTAACAGGATTGCGATAAACTACATAAAAAAACATTACACCTGTGCCATGATATACAGTGGGGGAAATAAGTATTTGATCCCTTGCTGTTTTTGTAAGTTTGCCCACTGACAAAAAGACATGAACAGTCTATAATTTTAAGGTTAGATTAATTTTAACATTGAGAGATAGAATATCCCAAAAAAAATCAAGAAAATCACATTGTATAAATTTCTATATATTTTTTTTTCATTTTGCAGTGAGAAGTATTTGATCCCTCTGGCAAACAACACTTAATACTTGGTGGCAAAACCCTTGTTGGCAAGCACAGCAATCAGACGTTGTTTGTAGTTGATGATGAGGGTTGCGCACATGTCAGGAGGAGTTTTGGTCCACTCCTCTTTGCAGACCATCTTTAAATCATATCATTCAGATTGTGATGCTGTCACTTGGCAACTCTGACCTTCAACTCCCTCCATAAGTTTTCTATGGGATTAAGGTCTGGAGACAGGCTAGACCACTCCATGACCTTAATGTGCTTCTTTTTGAGCCACTCCTTTTGTTGCTTTGGCTTCATGTTTTAGGTCATTGCCTTGCTGGAAGACCCAGCCACGACCCATTTTTAATGTCCTGGCGGAGGGAAGGAGGTTGTCACTCAGGATTTTAAGGTACATGGCTCCATCCATTCTCCCATTGATGCGGTGAAGTAGTCCTGTGCCCTTAGCAGAGAAACACTCCCAAAACCTAATGTTTCCACCTCCATGCTTGACTGTGGGGACGGTGTTCATTGGGTCATAGGCAGAATTTCTCTTCCTCCAAACACGGCGAGTTGAGTTAATGCTCAAATTTTGTCACAGCACCTTCTCCCAATAACTCAGAATCATCCAGGTGTTCAATGGCAAACTTCAGATGGGCCTGCCCATGTGCCTTCTTGAGCAGGGGGGACCTTGCGGGCACTGCAGGATTTTAAACCTTTAAGACGTAATGTGTTACCAATGGTTTTCTTGGTGACTGTGGTCCCAGCTGCCTTGAGATCATTAACAAGATCCCCCCGTGTAGTTTTAGGCTGATCTCTTACCTTCCTCATGAACAAGGATACACCACGAGGTGAGATTTTGCATGGTGCCCCAGATCGATGTCGATTGACAGTCATTTTGTATTTCTTCCATTTTCTTACTATTGCACCAACAGTTGTCTTCTTCTCGCCCAGCGTCTTACTCTTTTTTTTTTATTACTTATGGTTTTGTAGTCCATTCCATCTTTGTGTAGGTCTATGATCTTGTCCCTGACATCCTTAGAAAGCTCTTTGGTCTTGCCCATGTTGTAGAGGTTAGAGTCTGACTGATTAATTGAGTCTGTGGACAGGAGTCTTTTATACAGGTGACTATGTAAGACAGCTGTCTTTAATGCAGGTAACGAGTTGATTAGTAGCGTCTAACTGGTCTGTAGGAGCCAGAACTTATAATGGCTTGTAGGGGTTCAAATACTTATTTCTCACTGCAAAATGCAAAAAAAAATATTTAATTTATATAATGTGATTTTTTGGGGGATATTATATCTCTCAATGTTAAAATTAACCTACCCTTAAAATTATAGACTGTTCATGTCTTTGTTAGTGGACAAACTTACAAAACAGCAAGGGATCAAATACTTATTTCCCCCACTGTATCTCTTTTGGCTGATGGCTGTAATATACATCTATTCACGCCTGCAGGAGATGTGGTGGCATGGCTCGAGCCCTGGTTTCATGGATTCACTCCACGTCATAAATTTCATTATGTTTTCAATCCTAAAGAATTCAGATTCCTGCACAATCTCTCCTGAAATGGGGGCACTAATACTTTCTCTACTCTTCTGGTCAGTACTCATAGTAGCTCCAATGGTCCACCATAAATGAGTGCAACTCCATTTAGTGTTGGAGGTCTCCCCTCATACATACGTTCTTGTTGAGGATGTAACATGTTTTTTTCTTCTATGTCTTTTTTTTACACGTTCATTCTGTATGATAGTTTGATTGTGGTGGGATCGGCCGGCCTCACTTATATGAGACTGTATCTCACTGGTAGTCTATAAAAAAAGATCTCCATTGCCTCTTCCAAAAGTCTGATATCTATATTTAAGACTCCTCAGCTCTGCAGTTTTATAACTATATTTCTCTTTAAATGACTAATATTTCCTCTTGAATCGCATCTGATAGAAAATATTCTCCTTTACATTTTTCACTGATGGAGACTATTGAGTTTGATCATTTCAGTAGATGTGTTATTGTCTATACTCAGTTTCAGTAGATGTGTTATTGTCTATACTCAGTTTTCGACTACAGTAGTTATTTCCCCCTAATACTCTGATTTAACCCCTTCCCGCAGATAGTTTTGTGTTCCTAATCAGGGACCATTTTTCAAATCTGACGTGTGTCACTTTACAGTGGGTACGGAAAATATTCACACTCCTTTAAATTTTTCACTCTTTGTTTTATTGCATCCATTTGGTAAATTCTAAAAAGTTTTTTTTTTCTCATTAAAGTCCACTCTGCACCCCATCTTGACTGAAAACCCCCCAGAAATGTAGACATTTTTGTAAATTTATTAAAAAAAGAAAAACTAAAATATCACAGACCAAATGAGAATCATGAGCTCAAAGGAACTACCCAAGGAGCTCAGAGACAGAATTGTGGCAAGGGACAGATCTGGCCAAGGTTACAAAAGAAGTCTTCCAAGACATGGGCTTCCAGCCAAACTGAGCAATCGTGGGAGAAGAGCCTTGGTGAGAGAGGTAAAGAAGAACCCAAATATCACTTTGCCTGAGCTCTAGAGATGCAGTAGGGAGATGGGAGAAAGTTCCACAAAGTCAACTATCACTGCTGCCCTCCAGCAGTCGGGCCTTTATGGCAGAAGGGCCAACGGAAGCCTCTCCTCAGTGCAAGACATATGAAAGCCTGCATATAGTTTGCTCAAAAACACATTAAGGACTCCCAGACTATGAGAAATAAGATTCTCTGGTCTGATGAGATGAAGATAGAACTTTTTGGTGATAATTCTAAGCGGTATGTGTAGAGTAAACCAGGCACTGCTCATCACCTGCCCAATACAATCCCAACAGTGAAACATGGTGGTGGCAGCATCGTGCTGTGTGGATGTTTTTCAGGTACAGGGACAGGACGACTGGTTGCAATTGAAGGAAACATGAATGCGGCCAAGTACAGAGATACCCTGGATGAAAACTTCTTCCAGAGTGCTCTGGACCTCAGACTTGGACGAAGGCTCACCTTCCAAGGAATGTCCACTTATCTGCTTAATTTAAATATTACCCCCGCCCCTGCACGTCACAGGGCCCTGTAGCGTGCAGTCTAAAGCTGAACATCCCTCTTATGCGCAATGTGCATATAGCTGAAGGTGCTTTTTTTTCTCTCCCTGCGCTATTATACTGATTTGCTCTAGTGCGCAATTGCCGGGAGTCACTGTGACTTCCGCTCCAGTGACCTCCGGCGTGCGCAACAATGAGGTTTGGTTCCCACATCCTCTCGGCATCCTGCTATCCGAGAGGAAGGGGGGACCAAACCTCATTGTTGCGCACGCAACTGATCCCACAGTTGGACACTCTGAAGAACTGTTCACTGGTCCATTTCCATATTTGGGCCCCTCGCCTGCTCCGCTTGAAGTGGTGGAAGAGGAGATCCCATGTAGCGATGGCCAAATATTTGAACAGACACGGCCACAGGAAGGCGACGCTGGCAATTTGTCACAAGAGGTGGACGATGACGAGACACAATTGCCACGAAGTAAGGAGGAGGACCGTGGTGCGGAAGTGGAAGAAGAGGAGGAGGTGGTGGATGATCTAGTAACTGGCCCAACGTGGCAGGAGGACACGCAGAGCGAGGCCAGCAGCACACAGGGGGAGGGAGGTAGAGTACCCCAACAGGCAGGAAGAAGCAGTGTGGTGGCCGCAGACAGAAGGCGGGCAACGGTTCCCTGTAACACCAACACGAGGGACGTAACTAGTACAACCGGTAGGTCTTCCAGAGTCTGGAATTTTTTTAAAGACTCTGCTGATAACCCCAAAAAGGCCATTTGTACCACCTGCCAG
This sequence comes from Phyllobates terribilis, assembly GCF_046119375.1. Lineage (NCBI taxonomy): Eukaryota > Metazoa > Chordata > Amphibia > Anura > Dendrobatidae > Phyllobates > Phyllobates terribilis. Next base: position 5,694,213 of record NW_027362790.1, read on the forward strand.
GCCAGCATCAGCAGGGGTGACAAAACTACCAGCCTGACCACCACCAGCATGATCAGGCACATGTCAGCAAAGCACCCGACTTTGTGGGTCGAAACCCAGGGTCCACGACCAGTGTCAGCGGGTGTCACCACTGCTTCTTCCGCTGTTGTGCGTGTAAGAGAACTGCCTGTTGTGCGTACAAGGCAATCCCCTGTCCATACTGCATGCAAAGATGCCCCCTCCTCTCAGTCTTCACTTGTTATGGCAGTTTCTCAAGAAACAGCATCAACGTCCACGTCCCACCGCAGCGTTCAATTGTCCATATCCCAGACCTTTGAATGAAAGCGCAAATTCGCAGCCAATGCCCCACAGGCCACAGTCCTAAATTCGCACATTTCACGACTACTTGCGTTGGAAATGCTGCCTTTTAGGCTAGTCGAGACGGAATCCTTCCGCAACCTTATGGCGGTGGCCGTCTCTCGGTACTCGGTCCCCAGCTGACACTATTTTGCCCGGTGTGCCATCCCCGCACTACACAAGCAAGTGTCCCAAAACATCTGCCGTGCCCTCAACAATGCAGTTACTGGGAGAGTCCACCTGACAACTGACACGTGGACAAGTGCTTGTGGCCAGGGACGGTACATCTCCCTGATGACACACTGGGTAAACATAGTGGAAGCCGGGACCCATTTGGACCTTGGGACGGAACACATCCTCCCCACACCGAGGATTGCGGGCCCTATGTCAGTCAGAGTTGCCCCCACAGTGTACAGTTCATGCGCATCATCCTCCTCCTCATGTTCAGCCTCCATCTCAGATATCACCACATCAGTTACAAGCTGGAAGCACTGCAGTACTGCCTCAGCCAAGCGGCAACAGGCTGTGCTGAAACTCATAAGCTTAGGTGATAAACCTCACACTGCTTGTGAGTTGTGGACAGCTGTGAAAGAGCAGGCAGCTCTGTGGCTGAGACCGCTGAACCTACATCCAGGCATGGTCGTGTGTGACAATGGCCGTAACCTGGTGGCAGCTTTGAGGCGAGATCACACACGTACCATGCCTGGCTCATGTGCTTAACCTCGTGGTTCAGCGGTTTCTTAAATCGTACCCCGAGTTGCCAGATCTGCTCGTCAAAGTACGCCGCCTGTCAGCTCATTTTTGGAAGTCGGCTACAGCTTCCGCCGCCCTTGCTGTGTTGCTGCAGCGTTTGCAGCTTCTGGCACACCGACTGGTGTGTGATGTCCCCACATGTTGGAACTCTACCCTCCACATGTTGCAAAGGATTTGTGAGCAGAAGAGAGCAGTTGTGGAGTACCAGCTGCAACAAGGCCGTCGATATTCAGGTTCAGACTCTACACATAAGACCTCAGGAGTGGACCTGGATGTCTGACATATGTACCATCCTGGCAAACTTTGAGGAGTCCACCAAAATGGTGAGTGGCGATGACGCCATCATTAGCGTCAGCATCCCACTTGTCTGTCTTTTGCAATGCTCTCTGCAGAAAATTAAAGAGGAGGCATTGCAGCCAGAGTATGATGAGATGGATCAAGAAGCCGTAGCAGGCGATTACACACACCCCAGCCTCATCTCATCCCAACGTGCATTTAGGGACAATGAGGGAGTGGAGGAGGAGGAGGAAGAACAGGAGCTGGTGTCATGCGCTGTAGACAATAGTACCTGTACAACTGTCATACCGTCGGTTCAGCGTGGGTGGCCAGAGGACAGGGGGGAGGAGGAGAGCATGGTCAGTCGTCATCTTGGTGAGGACACGGAAGTCTTGCCCATTGCCAGTCTGGCACGCATTGCTGACTTTATGTTACGCTGCCTTAACCGTGACCCTCGCTTTGTCAAAATGTTGGGTGATAGTCATTACTGGTTGGTGACACTTTTAGACCCCCCCTACAAGGAGAACTTTCACTCTCTTATTCCTGAGGTGGAGAGGTCTACAAAAATGGGGCAGTACCAGAAGGCCCTTGCTGCAGAACTGTTAAAAAATTCCCATCTGAACACACTAGCAGCAGAGGTCACAGTTCGTTGCCCAACCAAGGCGTACAGATGAGAGAGACGCAACTCCAATCCACCAGAGGCAGGGGAACACTGTCAACATTCTGGGACAGTTTTCTGAGACCCGCCCAGCTTACAGGCCCTGAGGCGCGGGGTACTCTCACAAGGAGTGGAAAGTTTCAAAAGATGGTGAGGGAGTACCTTTCCAACTGTACCAGCATCCTCCGTGATTCCTCTGTGCCTTTTAATTATTGGGTATCCAAGCTGGACACTTGGAATGAACTCGCTCTGTACGCCTTGGAGGTCCTGGCCTGCCCTGCCGCTAGCGTGTTATCGGAGCGTGTTTTTAGTGCTGCTGGGGGAATTATAACTGATAAGCGCACTCGCCTGTCAACTGACAATGCTGACAAGCTGACCCTTATCAAAAAGGGCTGGATTGGGCCAGACTTCTCATCACCACCAAATGACAGCAGAGTAACATAAAGTCAAATCCACTGTGTTATTTCGGGAGGTGTATTCCCATGCACCGCTTCACACCCACACATGGGTATACGCTTCCTCATTTCGGCTGTTTTTTGCTCTTCTACTTATCCTCAGCCTCCACCACCACTATACCACCAGGGTGACCGTGGTACGTGTTGCCAGCATTGCAAGTTCCTCCGTCCTAATTTTTGGCAGCTTTTGCTTGGAAGGCATAGGCAAAGACTATGGGAGACCCACTCCCCAATAATGGGAATAATGTTTTTAATATGCTGTACTGCATGGCACTCGTAAGGGGCATTGCAAGTTCCTCCGTCCTAATTTTTGGCAGCCTTTGCTTGGAAGGCATAGGCAAAGACTATGTGAGACCCACTCCCCAATAATGGGAATAATGTTTTTAATATGCTGTACTGCATGGCACTCGTAAGGGGCATTGCAAGTTCCTCCGTCCTAATTTTTGGCAGCTTTTGCTTGGAAGGCATAGGCAAAGACTATGGGAGAGCCACTTCCCAATAATGGGAATAATGTTTTTAATATGCTGTACTGCATGGCTCTTGTAAGGGGCATTGCAAGTTCCTCTGTCCTAATTTTTGGCAGCTTTTGCTTGGAAGGCATAGGCAAAGACTATGGGAGACCCACTCCCCAATAATGGGAATAATGTTTTTAATATGCTGTAGTGATGAGCGAGCATGCTCACCACTGCTCGGTACTCGCCCGAGCATCTCAGTACTCGAGATGCTCGGAGCTCGCCGAGTACTTTCGAGATGCTCGGGCGGGAGCTTGTGTCCCCGTCCTGCATTTTGGCGCTATTTAGAGCACCAATCATGCAGGGATTGTCTGCCACTCACTGTAATGTCACAGCCATGGTGGTTGTGGCATTATAGTGATTGCCCAAATCGATGGGAACAGTGCTCACAGTGAAACATGAAAAGCCGGCAATTCAGCAGCGGCATACACCGGTACCAGACAATTTAGAACAGAAAGAATAGAGCATCACACATAGATTAGATAGATAGAAACATGTCAGTCACATATATAATAAGTACAGTGACAGTGTTGGTTACTGTACTTGTCATTTAGTGTTAAAATAAAGGATTTATTAAAAAAAAAAATTGGCGTGGGGTTCCCCGTAATTTTACTCTCTAGCGGAGGTTAAGCAGACGGCTGGAGCAGATGTTTGAAGCCTGGGTAGGGGGTAATACCCACGGAGCTTCCCAGGCTACTAATATCAGCCCCCAGCTGAATACCTAGCCTTTACTAGCTATTAAAATGGGGGACCCCCAAAAAAATGACGTGGGGTCCCCCCTATTTTAATAGCTAGCAAAGGCTAGGCAGACAGCTGGGGGCTGATATTAATAGCCCAGGAAGGGTGCCATGAATATTGGCCCCCTCCCAGGCTAGAAACACCAGCCGTCAGCCGCCCCAGAAATGGCGCATCCATAGGATGCGCCAATTCTGGCACTTAGCCTCGCTCTTCCCACTGCCCTGTAGCGGTGGCAGTGGGGTAATAGGGTTGAGGTTGATGTCAGCTTATAATGCCAGTTGACATCAAGCCCAGGTTAGTAATGGAGAGGCGTCTATAAGACACCCCCATTATTAACCCCATAGTCAAAGTTAAAAAAAAACCACAAACACTCAGAATAAAGTCCTTTAATTGAAATAAAGACACAATTCTTTAATGTTCTAAATTAAACTCTACTTACCGTCACGCCCATTCCAGCTGAAGCCAACGATCTCCTGCAATAAAAGTAAAATAATAAACCAACCTCATCCTTACCTTTCCATGGTTCCCAGGACAGTTTCAGCTCTGCTACATTGACATGACAGGCTGCATCGGAGCAGAACGCTGAAATCCAGCTTGCCATGCTGCAGACACTGAGAAGCTCCTCAGTGAAGCTCCTCAGTGTCTGGCTGTGACGGCATCCAGATGAGCCGAGTTCATGTCCAATGAACTCAGCTCACCTCATGCACGTCGTCACTGACAGCGTGGGAGAATTCTCCTGCGCATGCGGTGCCGGCAAATGACGTCACCGCTTGAGCAGGAGAATTCTCTCACACTGGGACGGCACTGAGATGGCAGGCTGAATGGTAGCAGCACGCTGCCATCCAGCGTGCCATCCTTCAGAGACACTGAGGAGCGCAGGCAATGTCTCTGAAGGATGACAAGCTGGATGGCAGCGTTCTGCTACCATCCAGCCTGCCATCTCAATGCCATCCCAGTGTGGGAGAATTCTCCTGCTCAAGCGGTGATGTCATTTGCCTGCCATGTTCCCCAATGATAATCCGCTGCGGATTATTATTGCGGAAAAAAACGCAGCACTACCAATTATTTTGCGGAAGCTCTGCGTTTTCGCCGCCATTGACTTTCATTGGAACGCATGGATTACGCATCACTGTATATGTAGATGCGCATTCCATGCATTCCAATGTGCAGATGGTACCCAGGTGTGGAGGAGAGGAGACTCTCCTCCGGACCCGGGTACCATAGAACCTGTAAAAAAAATAAAAAATAAATGTTATACTTATCTTCTGATGGCCCCCGGTGCGCTTGTACTCCCATGCCGGCAGCTAGTGATGGACTGAAGGACCTGCGCTGACGTCATAGTCATGTGACGGGTCACGCGATGCTGACGTCGGCAGGTTCTTCAGTGTACCACGATCTGCCGACGGCCAGGACGCAGCGAAGCAAGACACCGGGGGCCATCGGAAGGTAAGTATAGATTTTTTTTTTCTACCATGCGTTTTTTAAGCGTTTCTGCACTTCTGTTTGGGCACTTTTTAGGCTTTCTACAGACTGCCGGGGGTGCCGCCGCAAAAATGCTCGAGTCTCCCATAGACTAACATTAGGCTCGTTGCTCGGGTCGAGCACCCGAGTATCACGGTGAGCTCGGCCCGAGCTTCGAGCACCCGAGCATTTTAGTGCTCGCTCAACACTAATAGGGACCAGTTTCTTCTCTAATTTGGAGAAAAACGTTGTAACTTGATTATTTGTGCCGCTAGTGAGAAGTTGAAGTTCTATTTTTACTTTTTCCAACTCTATGGCTACTTCATTATATTCTTTTTCGTTCTGCTTAAGGATTACATCCATCAGATTTTTTGTGTAGTTTAAGTGTATTTTTTTCCCAAGATAACACAAAGTTCTTATTTTTGGAAAATTGAAACACCTCTTTGAAGACTCAGAGCGCCCTAGGGACTCGTTCACGTTCCTGATTAGATTTAAGGGAATTAATCTTCCAAAATAGGCGGTATCTCTTTTTCCGCTAAATGAGTAATTCTTCTTTCCCGAGACTGGATACTGATGACCTGTAACTCATAGTTTAGGTTGCAGTCCATAAAAAACGCATCTGTGTCTACACATAGTGCCCAGATGGTGCTCCAGGAGACCCACACCGTAAATTAAGTGGGTTCTTCTCACTATAGTAATGCCAAATACATGGATGATAAATGTGGTTTGGGCGCACTGCAAGGCTCGGAAGAGAGGGGGAGATCTGACTTTGGGAGAGCGGATATTGCTGGATTGGTTTATGGAAGCCATATTTCTTTACAAGAGCCTTTCAGCCACTAGTAATGTGGAAATCTCTGTTTTTCCACTGACTGATGATGGACCTAAGTGAGGACTTGTTTATTGCGAGATGTGTAGAAGTTTTTATTGGTATTATTTTCATCTACATAACATTGTTTGGCTTTTTATTCCATATTTGGGAGGCAGAATGAACAAATAGTTGAACACAATGCTCCACTGGTTCATCCTATGAGGTTTTCTATTAGACTGTGAACTGTCATTGTCTTAGTGAACAATTCAATATTTTTACATAACTTCCCATTTGTACTGACAGTGTAAGAAGAAATGTTCAAAAACATAAATTTCATGGATATTTTGTTCAAAAATAATAATTGGTTTTATTCTTAGCAGATGACTGTACCCGGAGATCAGAGGGACGGCTGACATCTTCAATTTTTAAATCAGACGATCTTGAGATCCCACAGGATACAATTGAAGTGAATGCCATTACTCCAGATATGCCATCATCCCTTCACAGCAAAGATCTGTCATCTGATCCTATGAAACAGGTCCTGTCTTCTGATTCATTACTGACTACTCATGGAAATCTAAGTCACAAAATAAGCATTAAAAAACAAACTGCTCCTAATGCAAAGAAGCCATTTTCCTGTTCAGAATGTGGGAAATGTTTTAACCAAAATTGGATCCTTGTTAATCACCAGAGAATTCACACAGGGGAGAAGCTTTGTTCATGTTCAGAATGTGGGAAATGTTATAACCAGAAATCAGATCTTATTAATCACCAGAGAATTCACACAGGGGAGAAGCCTTTTTCATGCTCAGAATGTGGGAAATGTTTTGTACAGAAATCACAGCTTATCGCACATCAGAAAACTCATACAGGGGAGAAGCCTTTTTCATGTTCAGAATGTGAAAAATGTTTTAAACATAAATCAGATTGTGTTAATCACCAGAGAATTCACACAGGGGAGAAGCCTTTTTCATGTTCAGAATGTGGGAAATGTTTTAACCGCAAATCAGTTCTTGTTAATCACCAGAGAACTCACAGATTGGAGAAGCCTTTTTCATGTTCAGAATGTGGGAAATGTTTTGTAGAGAAATCACACCTTAATACACATCAGAGAATTCACACAGGGGAGAAGCCTTTTTCATGTTCAGAATGTGGGAAATGTTTTATACAGAAATCACAGCTTATCGCACACCAGAGAATTCACACAGGGGAGAAACCTTTTTCATGTTCAGAATGTGGGAAATGTTTTAACCAGAAATCAGATTTTGCTAAGCACCAGAGAACCCACACAGGAGAGAAGCCTTTTTCATGTTCAGAATGTGGAAAATGTTTTAACCAGAAATCAGATCTTGTTAGTCACCAGAGATCTCACACAGGGGAGAAGCCCTTTTTATGTTCAGATTGTGGAAAATGTTTTGTGCAGAAATCACACCTTGTTAGACACCAGACACTTCACACAGGGGAGAAGCCATTTTCATGTTCTTAATGTGGGAAATATTTTATGAGGAAATCAGCTGTTAATAAACATCAGAAAAGTCACACAATGAAGGAGCCTTTTTCCTGTTCAGAAAGTGGGAATTGTTTAACCATAAATTGATTTTTGTTATACACCAAATAACTCACTCAGGGGAAAAGCCTTTTTCATGTTACTTCATGTGGTGATCACGCCCACACACAAGCGGTGCGGGCCGATCGCCGCGTCTTTTTATGTGACATCTGTCAGTCATAAAAAACTGATATGGATCTGGTATCGCTGTAATCGCACCAAGCCGAAGAATAAAGTCTCTTATTCAATTATACCGCACGAGGAACGGCATAAAAAATAAACTCTAGGGTTGTGCTAGGGTTAGGGTTGTGCTAGGGTTAGGGTTGTGCTAGGGTTAGGGTTGGGCTAGGGTTAGGGTTGAGTTAGTGTTAGGCTAGGGTTACGGTTGGGCTAGGGTTAGGGTTGGGTTAGGGTTGGGATAGACTAGGGTTAGGGTTGGGCTAGGGTTGTGTTAGGGTTCGGCCAAGGTTAGGCTAGGGTTATGGTTGGGTTAGGGTTGTGTTAGGGTTGGGCTAGGTTTATGGTTGGGCTAGGGTTAGGGTTGGGGTTGGGATTTTTTCAACAGTAAAGAAAAAAAATGACGACGATATGGTGACTAGTGTTAAGTGCTCTCTACTTGAGTTTGCATCGGGAGCTCGGGTATGCACTGAGAATAGTGGGTGCTCGAGTGACATGCTTGAGTCTCCGCCTCATATGTTTTGCAGCTGTTATACAGCAAAAAAAAACTTGCGGGGATTGCCAGCCATGCACGAGCGATCCCCGCATGTTTATTTTTGGGTGTCTAATAACCGCGAAACATGTGGGCGGGGACTCGAGCATGTTCCTTGTGCACCCGCGATACATGGTGCATGCCTGAGTACCCGATGCAAACTCAAGTAGCGAGCACTTGCGATCAAGAGTAATGACCACTTATTCAATATGATGACCTAATGTTATCACATTCTGTGTCGTACCTCTGGGTTTAAAATGTTCACTATACCCCTTAATAAAATCCTTGAGGGGTCTAGTTTCCAAAATGGGGTCACTTCTTGGGGATTTCCACTATTTAGGCGCATCAGGGGCTCTCCAAAAGCAACATGACGTCCGCTAATTATTCAAGAAAATTTTATATTCAAAAATTCAAATGGCTCCTTCCCTTCCGAACTCTGCCGTGTGCCCTAACAGTGTATTTTCCCCACATATAGGGTGTAGGCTTACCCAGGAGAAATTGCACAAGAAATTGCATGGTGCAATTTCTCTTATTATTCTTATGAAAATGCAAAATTGGAGGCTGAAAAGCATTTTTGTTGGAAAAATGTTAAAATTTTATTTTTACGGCTCAATGTTCTAAACTTCTATGAAACACCTGGGGGTTCAAGGTGATCACCACACATCTAGATAAGTTCCCTGAGGGGGTTTAGTTTCCAAAATGGGGTCACTTGTGGGGGGTTTCCACTGTTTAGGCACATTAGGGGCTCCCCAAGCACAACATGGCATCCGCTAATTGTTCAAGCAAATTTTACATTCAAAAAGTCAAATGGCGCTCCTTCGTTTCCGAACCCTGCCGTGCGCCCAAACAGTGGTTTTCCTCCATATATGGGGTATCGGCGTTCTCAGAATGAATTACACAACACATTTTGTGGTCCATTTTTTCCTGATACCCTTGCGAAAATAAAAAAATTGGGTCTAAAGTAACATTTTTGTGAAAAAATTAAATGTTAATTTTTTCTTCCACATTACAAAAATTCCTGTGAAGCACCTGAAGGGTTAATAAACTTATTGAATGTAGTTTTGAGCACCTTGAGGGGTGCAGTTTTTAGAATGGTGTCACTTTTCAGTATTTTCTGTCATAAAGGCCCCTCAAAGTTACTTCAAATGTGACATGGTTCCTAAAAAAATGGTTTTGTAAATTTTGTTGTAAAAATGAGAAATCGCTCGTCAACTTTTAACCCTTATAACTTCCTAACAAAAAAAATTTTGGTTCTAAAATTGAATGTTGTTAAGCCCCAGCAAAAACACACAGGGTAGAAGAATTTTTCCTCTTCAGAATGTGGAAAATATCTTATACACCGGAGAATTCAAACAGGGAAGAAGCCTTTTTCATGTTCAGAATGTGGGAAATGTTTTATCCAAAAATCGCATCTTGATAGCCACCAGAGAACCCACACAGGGAAGAAGCCTTTTTCTTGTTAAGAATGTGGGAAATATTTTAGCCATCAATTAGCTTTTGTTAAGCACCAGATAACCCACGCAGGGGAAAAAACCTTTTCCTGTTCAGAATGTGGGAAATGTTATGTGAAGAAATCATCTCTTCTTAATCACCAGAGAATTCACACAGGGGAGAAGCCTCTTTCATGATCAGAATGTGAGAAAAAAAAATTTAATCAATAAACTTTATTGAACACCAAATAACATAGTTTACAGCAGAATAATTATTTTACATGTCATCATACAGTACATGTACAGGAATTGTACCTATATAAACCAATTGCTCATTCAATGTCATTCAAATAAAGACCATATAGTTCTCCCGTTCCCAACCCAGAAATAACATCCACCCTCCCCACCCTCTCTGACTGTGTGCATTACAGTAAAACCATGCCCATACTCAAGTAGGTGTTACTCAAGTACATCAACCTACTACCCAGACCGGTGATGATCATAATTGATAGGATCAGTAAATTAAATAAGACATCTCTAGCCAGCTCTTCCGAAACCACAGCTGTGCACCTAATCCAGTCTCCCCATACTTTACCCAATGTACCAATCATCCCCTCTTTATATAAACCTTTTTTTCCATTAAATAATAGAGTTGAGAGCTTGGACCACTTCTTCTACATAGGGTTGTCTGGTTGCCAGCTAGTGTTTGGCAATGGATGGATCTTCTAGTCTAGCAGAGGATTTTAGCAATAGCTAACTGTACCTGGGGAGATCCTCCCACCTCCCCGGTTAATCCAAACACAGGTTTTCGCACTAAGCGTGGTTTGGATATTAAACACTTCTGCTATTAATCTATGTCAGGGTTCCACAGGCACAACACCGGGGAGATCACACAATATCTCACCGCTCTCTTCACTCTGTCAGGATTTCGTCAGGGATCCATAAGCACACGATCCAGACTACTCACTACACAGCTATCGGCAAGCGAGCAGAAAGCGAATGGTGTCACACCTCCGGATTCCAACACATGGAATATGTGTATTCGCCCCCTGACTGTTACTGCCAGCTTCGCGATAGCCCAATTATTATTATTCGCTGCCACCACCGGCCGAGTTTGAAATATAATACAGGCCTGGCCGGACGCCTGCGTTCTGGTAGCATGTGGCTTTGGGTGAGGGAACGATTACAGAGCAAAAGAAACAGAGCTATTAAATGTTATATTTAATCCAAAAGGGAGGCAGTGTTTATGAAAAATATACAAGATTTTACAAAAGGGGACAATACATACGCAGTTACACAAATAAAACAGGATTAAAGAAGAAACTTACTATACGTTCGCAGAGATGACTCAATATAGGTGGAAGGGAGCTCTCCTATGACTTGACCGTTACCGAATGGGATCTGTTGCTTATAATAAATGTATACTCCCAGCAATGAATACTACTCCATCCTCCGTGGATTCCTTTATCCACGGCTCAGGCCGTCTGCAGAGCTCTGTTGAATTCCCGGGAACTAATCTTCCTTGGCTAGATGTACATTTATCACAAGTCTGTGTCAGAGGCATCTTCCCTCCCATTTTAATTGGGCTGGCAGCACCTAGCATTTGTTTACAAGGCACTTCTCATGTGTGTGTTAATTTGCATACAGTCAGATGGTCCAAGTGTCAGCTCTTCTCTTTGAAAAATGGTGGATAAGGGAGGGGTGAGAGGGAAAAGAGGTTTGGGGGAGATTTTTAATATTTTCTCAGTATCTCCATGACAATCTACCTAACACCTCCCCACCTCCCCTCCCAAGTCACCACCAGTCTCGGGCATGTCCAAAACATTTGCATCAGGTCCGCATATTTTCCCCTGCAACACTGACAACAGCCACGCATCATTAGGCCCATTCTATACAATACTTTGAGAATCTTATAAACTCTATGAACTAGAAACAGTTGAGACCTTTGCGACGTAATTATTGAAAGCAACTCTGGAGATTCCAGCACCTTGTTCCATTCCTCTGTAGAAATGCTACCCACATCCTCCTCCCAATTACTCCGAACCTGAGCCATGGGGTCACCCAATTCAGATTCACGCAAATCAAATTAAACTCCTGTTTCAGCTGTTTGAACTACTGATGGTTATCTGAGTATAGCTGATGCACAAATTTCAATCCCTGATTCTTCCATTCTCCAAATCCCTCCAATCTCCGCAACTCCTCTAGAATAAAGTTATACCAGATAGGCATGCACTTTGGTATGTCATTCCAAACAACCTTTTACATGTCCACCAAATTTTATGTACCAGTTACTGGGTAGGTTATATACTCGAGCTACCTACAAATTTGTGGGATTCCGGTATCTCCAGTAAATTCTTCCTCCCCTCGCCAAGTGTTTTAATATAATCGATCCTGATTCCTGGGCCACCTTCAGTGTCTAGCCTTAAAAGTGCTGAAATTGGGAAGCTAAGTAGTACCCCCATACAGTGGGTACAGAAAGTATTCAGACCCCTTTAAATTTTTCTCTCTTTGTTTCATTGCAGCCATTTGGTAAATTTTAAAAAGTTCATTTTTTTTCTCATTAAAGTACACTCTGCACACTGTAACATACCTGGCGGCGGGCTTGCATGGTGCACCATCTCTCACTATGCAAGATCGCAAACTTGATCTTCAGTCCAGTCTGCTAGCCTGGCTTCTATTCATGCTGTCTGTTTGTCTCTGTTCTGACTGTTTAGGGCGGCGGCCCGGTTACTTCCTGTTTCTTGTAGCTGCTGTGGGCACACCCCTGATGTGTCCTCAGCCTATTGCTGTCTGTCATTGGATATTTAAACCAGCTTCACCTGGAAGCTGGTGCCTGAGCAACTCTTAACATTCAGTGTGCTCCTTGACTCTGAATGTGCCAGGTCCTGTTCTGTTCTTGCCTGTCCGCCAACCTGGGAGCTGTATTCCCAGGCCTGTCTGAACTATCTCCTAGCCTGTTGTCTGTCCGCCTTCCTGGAGGCTGTATTTCCAGGCCAATCTGAACACGCTCCTAGCCTGTTCGTCCCGCCTTCTGGGGGCCGCATACCCAGACTCGCTCCTGTATCTCGCTGCAGTGTCAGTTCCTGTCTGAACACTCAGTTCCTGTCTGAACACTCTCCTAGCCTCTTACCTGTTTTGTCTCTATGTCCATTTCCTCCCTTTTGCTGCAGTTTCTGAACCAGCACTTGGCTATACCTAGGCTCGTTCCTGTATTTCGTTGCAGTAACAGTTCCTGTCTGAACTGTCTCCTAACCTGTTACCTGTTTTGTCTCTATGTTCGTTTCCTCTCTTTTTCTGCAGAGTCCGAACCTGCACCTAACTCCTACTCGTTGTTTCTGTACTTCCGTTTGTGAGTTTGGAGTCCACTCGCTACTTCTTTGCAAGTACCTTGTGTGTATCTGGTTCTGCCTTTCCCTTCCAGTCTGTTCCGTGTGAACAGAGCCCTGTCCACTCTGCTCTGTCTTTGCTCACCGCTTTTGCTGTTTATCTCTGCTCTGCCTTGCTTACTGCTCCGGTGGTTCCTGCCCGCTCTGCCTAGTCCACCGCATCTGCGGTTTCGCTCTGCTCAGCCTTGTCCACCGCTTCTGTGGTTTCGCTCTGCTCAGCCTTGTCCACCGCATCTGCGGTTTCGCTCTGCTAAGCCTTGTCCACCGCATCTGCTGTTTCGCTCTGCTCAGCCTTGTCCACCGCTTCTGTGGTTTCGCTCTGCTCAGCCTTGTCCACCACATCTGCGGTTTTGCTCTGCTCAGCCTTGTCCACCGCATCTGCGGTTTCTCTCTGCTCAGCCTTGTCCACCGCATCTGCGGTTTCGCTCTGCTCAGCCTTGTCCACCGCATCTGCGGTTTCGCTTTCCTCAGCCTTGTCCACCGCATCTGCGGTTTCGCTCTGCTCAGCATTGTCCACCGCATCTGCGGTTTCGCTCTGCTCAGCCTTGTCCACCGCATCTGCGGTTTCGCTCTGCTCAGCCTTGTCCACCGCATCTGCGGTTTCGCTCTGCTCAGCCTAGTCCATCGCATCTGTGGTTTCGCTCTGCTCTGCCTTGTCCACCGCATCTGCGGTTTTGCTCTGCTCAGTCTTGTCCACCGCATCTGCTGTTTCGCTCTGCTCAGCCCTGTCCACCGCACCTGCGGTTTCGCTCTGCTCAGCCTTGTCCCCCGAACCGGCGGTTTCGCTTTACTCTGCTTGATTACCGCATCTGCGGCTCTGAACCCATCCCCCAGTCTGTACTGGACCCTACCCAGCCTGTGCTCTAACCTGCCTGTTCTTGTATTCCCCGGTGTGGGTCAACAGCCGTGTTCGGGGTCTGACCTGGAGTGGCTCCTGGTCCCTCTGCTCGGTTCCTCCCTGGTGCACGGCGTCGTAGCCGGCGTGCGACCTGGGTCGGATCAGGTTGATACTTAGTTACGCCCCTCCAGGCATTCTCCGGTTCATGGCACAGTGGGATCACTAATCACGCATACGCCAGCCAGTCCGGGCGTGAGCGTAACAGTTTGCTCAGGCCATGGTTCCCATTGAGCCCCACGGCCCTTCGCTCTCAGAGACATTTTGAATCCGTGTCCAGCGAATACGTGCATTAAAAATAAAAAAATATATATTTTTTCTCTAGCTATGGCCCAGGCGATTTTTGCACCAGCCCAAATGGATCTATCAGCACTTGTTCCTGCGGATCCGCCACGGTACTATGGGGATCCTAAACAAAGCCGTGCATTTGTGGAGCAATCCATGCTGCATTTCAAGTTCTACCCTCTCTATTTTCCTACCGATTGGGCTAAAGTGGCATTTATGATACCCTACCTAGCGGGTGATGCCTTGAAATGGATCACCCCCCTATGGGAAGCATGGGATCCTATCGTCCTTGACCTGCAGGCCTTCCTGGTGCCCTTTCTAATGGTCTTTGATGACCCCAATCCTGAAGCCTCTGCTAAAGCTTCCCTTCCCAATATCCCGGAGCAGCCCCGATGGGTAATGTGTGTGGGTAACTCACCAGTTCTCCAGCCTGAAGAGACTGCTGCCCACCCCAAATCCTCACAGGATGACTACGCTCCACAGAATACTTCTCTTCCCAACCTCAAGAGGCAGTCCAGACGTGCTAGGTGTAGAGGCAAGCTATCTCGCCAGGTTCTGTCCTCCCAAAGACCTCCTGTTCCTCAGCCTGTAGAAACAGCTACCCGCACGGAATCCATGAAGGTTGACCATGTTTGACAGGCAAAGCAGAGGCCGGAACTCAGTCACGAAATCGGATTTCAGTCCCGCTGCGGTTGTTTGGGACCCCCTGATGGTCTTTGTCTAGTGAAGGTTGGAGAATCCAAAGACATTAGGCCTGTAGGAGAGGCTGTCCTGGGCATTAGTGTTTCCGCTCCACAGATGACCATGACTGGCTCCGTGGCAAGTAAAAGCCTCCGATTAATCGGAAGTTTCGGGCTTAAAGCCTTGAAGAGTCGGTGTCTGATTCCCGTCCGAAAACTCCAGAAGCCGGTTTGGGCATTGTCAGGGGTAGGATGAGCCCTACTCAGAAACAGTCAAAAGATGTCTGTACAAATTAAGCTCCAGATTGGAGCATTACACTTGAAGAAGCTTTCCTTTCAGATGCTGACTGGTTTACCCACAAGTCGTCCAGAGCCGAGAGATCTAGTGCCCGCTCAGGTCTGGAGACCTTGTATGGTGTATCTTGGGGGACTGTTAAGGTATAAGGGGTGTCCAGTCCCCATATCTTCAGGACAGTCAGCAATATCTTCTTCTTCACCAGATCTGCTTGTCGCTGACTCGCTGTGCGCTGAAGTCTCCGAAGGAAGAGAAGCGGAGGCAATGTCCCCACACAGTCTCGACGATTGTACCAATGATCTGGTTTCAGGTACCGTCCCGCCTCACAAACATGTCATCTCTGAAACCAGTTTAAGGATGGTCCCAAAGCATGGACCCTCCATCTCTAATAAATCTGGCCTTGTGTCCATCGAGGCGGTGGATACCCCCAAGTCTCTGCACCCCTCCAACCAGGCGGAGGACCTCCAGTTGCCTCCTGAATCCTCCGGGGTGCTACCTGATAACAAATGGAGAGAGACTTTCCTACACCTTGTACCTGATACCTCGCTCACTTCGTCCGGTGAGCTTGACCAAGTGTACCCCGAAGCAGTGGTTACCCCCGAGTCTCTGCACCCCTCCAACCAGGCGGAGGACCTCCAGTTGCCTCCTGAATCCTCCGGGGTGCTACCTGATAACAAATGGACAGAGACTTTCTTACACCCTGTACCTGGTACTTCACCCACCTCATCCATTGCTGAGGATGGCTTGATGGGAGGAAGCATCCTAGTTACTAAGATGATGAGAACAGTTTCGTTTCCTCTAGTGGACAGAAGAGGTAATCCTCTCGAAGAGAAGGATTGGCCTCCCAATTCTCTGCAGAACATTCATGCATGCTTGAAGAAGAGGGGGCGTAAGGAGGGGGGGTACTGTAACATACCTGGTGGCGGGCTTGCATGGTGCACCATCTCTCACTATGCAAGATCGCAAACTTGATCTTCAGTCCAGTCTGCTAGCCTGGCTTCTATTCATGCTGTCTGTTTGTCTCTGTTCTGACTGTTTAGGACTGTTTCTTGTAGCTGCTATGGGCACACCCCTGATGCGTCCTCAGCCTATTGCTGTCTGTCATTGGATATTTAAACCAGCTTCACCTGGAAGCTGGTGCCTGAGCAACTCTAACATTCGGTGTGCTCCTTGACTCTGAATGTGCCAGGTCCTGTTCTGTTCTTGCCTGTCCGCCAACCTGGGAGCTGTATTCCCAGGCCTGTCTGAACTATCTCCTAGCCTGTTGTCTGTCCGCCTTCCTGGAGGCTGTATTTCCAGGCCAGTCTGAACACCCTCCTAGCCTTTTCGTCCCGCCTTCTGGGGGCAGCATACCCAGACTCGCTCCTGTATCTCGCTGCAGTGTCAGTTCCTGTCTGAACACTCATTTCCTGTCTGAATACGCTTCTAGCCTGTTCGTCCCGCCTTCTGGGGGCCGCATACCCAGACTCACTCCTGTATCTCGCTGCAGTGTCAGTTCCTGTCTGAACACTCAGTTCCTGTCTGAACACTCTCCTAGCCTCTTACCTGTTTTGTCTCCATGTCCGTTTCCTCCCTTTTGCTGCAGTTTCTGAACCAGCACTTGGCTATACCTAGGCTCGTTCCTGTATTTCGTTGCAGTAACAGTTCCTGTCTGAACTGTCTCCTAACCTGTTACCTGTTTTGTCTCTATGTTCGTTTCCTCTCTTTTTCTGCAGAGTCCGAACCTGCACCTAACTCCTACTCGTTGTCGCTGTACTTCCGTTTGTGAGTTTGGAGTCCACTCGCTACTTCTTTGCAAGTACCTTGTGTGTATATGGTTCTGCCTTTCCCTTCCAGTCTGTTCCATGTGAACAGAGCTCTGTCCCCTCTGCTCTGTCTTTGCTCACCGCTTTTGCGGTTTATCTCTGCTCTGCCTTGCTTACCGCTCCGGCGGTTCCTGCCCGCTCTGCCTTGTCCACCGCATCTGCGGTTTCGCTCTGCTCAGCCTTGTCCACTGCATCTGCGGTTTCGCTCTGCTTAGCCTTGTCCACCGCATCTGCGGTTTCGCTCTGCTCAGCCTTGTCCACCGCATCTGCGGTTTCGCTCTGCTCAGCCTTGTCCACTGCATCTGCGGTTTCGCTCTGCTCTGTCTTGTCCACCGCATCTGCGGTTTTGCTCTGCTCAGCCTTGTTCACCGCATCTGCGGTTTTGCTGTGCTCTGCCTTGTCCACCGCATCTGCGGTTTCGCTCTGCTCAGCCTTGTCCACCGCATCTGCAGTTTTGCTTTACTCTGCTTGATTACCGCATCTGCGGCTCTGAACCCGTCTCCCAGTCTGTACTGGACCCTACCCAGCCTGTGCTCTAACCTGCCTGTTCTTGTATTCCCCAGTGTGGGTCAACAGCCGCGTCCGGGGTCTGACCTGGAGTGGCACCTGGTCCCTCTGCTCGGTTCCTCCCTGGTGCACGGTGTCGTAGCTGGCATGCGACCTCGGTCGGATCAGGTTGATACTTAGTTACGCCCCTCCAGGCATTCTCCGGTTCATGGCACAGTGGGATCACTAATCACGCACACGCTAGTCAGTCCAGGCGTGAGCGTAACACACCCCATCTTAACTGAAAAAAAACCCAGAAATATAGCAATTTTTGCAAATCCAAAAGGAGCGGATTTAGACCAGTTTATTGTCAGCAGGGTCGCCATCAGGGCATTACTGCCCTTACTCCCGTATGGGGCCCGGTGAGTAGAGGGCCCCTCCGTCTGCTCACCGGGCCCCAGCGAACTGAACTTGCGTCCTCAGACACAGGTTCACTTTAAATCTATTGTCGTGTGGGAGTCTTCCCGCACCGCAATAGTTAAGTCGCCAGCCAATCACAGGCCGGTAGCTGACGTCCGTGTGCACGTCGCTGGTGTAGGATGTCACTGCCTGCCTGTGACTGGCTAACATCCGTGCTTCAAATCAACGAAGGAGCGTCGCTGCTGGAGCAGCAGCAAGGTGAGGAGGAACTTTATTTTTTTTTGAGACTTGGAGGCAGAATAGGAGATGACACATGGGGGCGGAATGGGAGATGACACATGGGGGCGGAATGGGAGATGACACATTGGGGCGGATGGAAGATGACACACGGGGGCAGAATGGAGACACATAGGGGCAGAATGGGAGATATGACATGGGGCAGAATGAGAAATGAGACTTGGGGCAAATTGGGAGATGACACATGGGGTAGAATGGGAGATGACACTTGGGGGTAGAATTGAGAGACATGGGGGCAGAATGAGAGATGAGACATGGGGGGCAAATTGGGAAATGCTACATGGGGGCAGAATGGAGAGACATGGGGGCAGAATGGGAGATGAGACGGGGGCAGAATGGAGAGACATGCGGGCAGGATAAGAGAACATATGAGGGCAGGATGTGGAACAATATTACTGTAGGGGCTAATTAAAGGATTTTATTACTGCTGTGATGTATTTTAATTTTGAGGATACTGTTTTCAGTGGGGGAGGGGGCCCTATTACTGTGTAGGGTGACACTTTGTCGCTTTTTTTCTTCATCTGATGTAGTGTAGAAATTGGGGAAAAACTAGGGAATGTGCTTTGGAAACTGCTCTAGATGTGTTGTTTTCTGCAGAGATGAGTCTTGGCTAGAAGAAGTGATGGCAGTCTGTGTTGGATGAACAAGAAAAGCTAAGATGAAGGACTTCAACTAGAGACGGCACTGGTGAGTCAGTGTGTTACCTGTACACTGACACTATACACTACATACTATGCTGTCACGCCATATGTGGGAAAGACTTAGTGCTACACAAAAGAAAGAGGGAAAGGGAGCCCAGACTCTAGGGAACAAAGGGGGAAGTGGAGACCTCCTAGTCTGGTCTAGTGTCACCCTAGCTCAACTACTGACCCTATATTGGCTCTTCACCAATCGCCGCACGCGTGCCTCACCCTGACTTTCCCTAGCGTATGTGACGCACCCCCTGGGCCGTGGGGTACTCTGAGCTGGGCCGGTTGTTGCTAGGGGAGATGTCACAGTAGCGGTGACCCAGTCCGTGATATTTACAGGGGAATTAAAGTTCTTATATACAGTTTGTGACGCCACCTGTGATATGCGGCTATATGGAGCCGCCGCTGCGGTGCCGAACCTCTGGAGCTGATGGTGACGCAGCAGAGTTGGTTCAGCTCTCCACAGGCAGAGCTTAGCTCCAGGGCTGTGTAGATGTTGTAGATATTGAGGTAGCGCTCGTGGTGCAGTGTAGTGCAGGGGGTGATGGCGCAGCAGTAATAATTCACAGAGACAGTGGGGTGCAGTCTTCCGGATTTACTCACAGTTCTCACTTTGCTCCTGGTTACAACTGCAGATCATAACTTCCCACGTCGTCCTGTGCTTACTCAGGGAGGGGTTCAGCAAACCCTCATTTACCTCCAGAGTACATAACGGGACCCCCTTCTGTGTGTTCCTTCTGGCCGTCTTCCTGCACCTCACAACCAGTGTCTCAATCCAGTGACCGCGGACTTTGTCGGGCGGCATCTTCTCTGTCCCCTGGGTCCTCTATAGCCACCTTTTCAGTGAGTTAAATGTGGCTTCCAGCACTGCCTGTACCACTGGGATCCTTTCTTCACTCCTGGAGCCTTCTCTCTGTTTCCTTTCCTTCCTCCTCTCCTTCTCCTGGGCCTCTTCACTCAGGCCCGCGCTTCCCTGAGCAGAGCTCCTACAGAGCTCCTGCTCCCAACTCTTCCTCTGACTCTTTCTCACTTCTCCTCTGACTGGAACTGAACTCCTTCTAGATGGTTCCATCCCATTTTATATTGCTTCCTACTGAGCTCCCTTGAACTACTTCCTCCACACACACACCCACTACATGCTTCCCCCTACTTTGGTCCCCCCCCCCACTCCAGCCAGGGACAGGGCTCAGCAGGAGAGCGACGCATCTTGCCCCTCCTGCCGGTCTGGAGTAGTGTAGTGTTGGATGCAGGTGTTAGGGTCCCGGGCAGTACTCCATCCTTACCTGAGAGTAAGATACCACACCTCTGGGTGAGATGCAGTACCTCTGTGGCGACTGAACCCGCAGGGGCGCCACATATGACTAAGGCTAGGAAAGGGAGGAGATGAGCACTAGTCGATCTCCACTAAACTCTATAGACAACAAGGGTAGACAAAAAGGGGGAGATTGCTTAGCTTTAGACGACTTCCAGACAAATGCGCACACGGCCTCAAGCTCCAGAGAGGACAAAGTACTGCTCTTGCTAAAGCCTAACAAGTAGTAATGAATATTGCCGGAACCTCCCTCTCAGACACACCAGGTATTTATACACCCAGGCCAGGGAGCTAATTAGCCAGATGGAGGTAGCCGCTGGGTCCTAGAGACAGCCTCTTGCCTCTAAGAAGATGTCTGTAATGCCAAACGTAGAGATCTCCTGCAACCGAGTGCAGGGCGACTGTCACCTCTGATACACCCGTGACAGTACCCCCCCCTGTGTGTCAGAGGTGACAGACAGTCGCCCTGCAGTTGGTTGCAGGAGATCTCTACGTTTGACATTCTAGACAGCTTCTTAGATAAGAGGCTGTCTTTAGGACCGAGCGGCTCCTCCCTGTTGCTAATTAGCTCTCTGGCCTGGGTGTACAGTCATGGCCAAAAGTTTTGAGAATGACACCAAAATTATATTTTCACATGATCTGCTGGCGTCTGTTTTTTATTAGTCTTTGTCTGATGTTTATATCACATACAGAAATATAATTGCAATTATATTATGAGTACCAATAGGTTATATTGACAGAATGAGTTAATGCAGCAAGTCAATATTTGCAGTGTTGCCCCTTCTTCTTCAAGACCTCTGTAATTCTCCCTGGCATGCTCTCAATCAACTTTTGGACCAAATCCTGACTGATAGCAGTCCATTCTTGCATAATCAATGCTTGCATTTTGCCAGAATTTGTTGGTTTTTGTTTGTCCACCCGTCTCTTGATGATTGACCACAAGTTCTCAATGGGATTAAGATCTGGGGAGTTTCCAGGCCATGGACCCAAAATCTCTATGTTTTGTTCCATGAGCCATTTAGTTATCACCTTTGCTTTATGGCAAGGTGCTCCATCATGCTGGAAAAGGCATTGTTGGGCGCCAAACTGCTCTTGGACGGTTGGGAGAAGTTGCTCTTGGAGGACATTCTGGTACCATTCTTTATTCATGGCTGTGTTTTTAGGCAAGACTGTGAGTGAGCCAATTCCCTTGGCTGAGAAGCAACCCCACACATGAATGGTTTCAGGATGCTTTACAGTTGGCATGAGACAAGACTGGTGGTAGCGCTCACCTCTTCTTCTCCGAATAAGCTGTTTTCCAGATGTCCCAAACAATCGAAAAGGGGATTCATCAGAGAAAATGACTTTGCCCCAGTCCTCAGCAGTCCACTCCCTGTACCTTTTGCAGAATATCAGTCGGTCCCTGATGTTTTTTCTGGAGAGAAGTGGCTTCTTTGCTGCCCTCCTTGAAACTATCCCTTGCTCAAAGAGTCTCCGCCTCACAGTGCGTGCAGAAGCACTCACACCAGCCTGCTGCCATTCCTGAGCAAGCTCGGCACTGCTCGTAGTCCGATCCCGCAGCTGAAACAGTTTTAAGATACGGTCCTGGCGCTTGCTGGTCTTTCTTGGGCGCCCTGGAGCCTTTTTGACAACAATGGAAGCTCTCTCCTTGAAGTTCTTGATGATGCGATAGATTGTTGACTGAGGTGCAATCTTTGTAGCTGCGATACTCTTCCCTGTTAGGCCATTTTTGTGCAGTGCAATGATGGCTGCACGTGTTTCTTTAGAGATAACCATGGTTAACTGAAGAGAAACAATGATACCAAGAACCAGCCTCCTTTTAAAGTGTCCAGTGATGTCATTCTTACTTAATCATGACTGATTGATCGCCAGCCCTGTCCTCATCAACACCCACACCTGTGTTAATGGATCAATCACTAAAACGATGTTAGCTGCTCCTTTTAAGGCAGGACTGCAATGATGTTGAAATGTGTTTTGGGGGTTAAAGTTCATTTTCTGGGCAAATATTGACTTTGCAAGTACAGTAATTGCTGTTAAGCTGATCACTCTTTGACATTCAGGAGTATATGCAAATTGCCATTACAAAAAATGAAGCAGTAAACTTTGGAAAAATTACTATTTGTCTCATTCTCAATACTTTTGGCCATGACTGTATATATACCTGGTGTGTCTGAGAGGGAGTCGCTGGGTATACTCATTTCTACTTGTGTGGCTTATCAGGAGCAGTACTTCGTCCTCTCTGGAGCTTGAGGCCGTGTGCATATTTGGCATCTTCTAAAAGCTAAGCAATTTCCCCCTGTTTTGTCTTCCCTTGTTGTCTTTAGTGTTTAGTGGAGGTTGACTAGGGCTCATCTCCTTCCATCCCTCTCAGTAGGCATACGCCAGGGAAAGTAGGGCGAGGCACGCGTGCGGTGATTACTGAAGAGGCAATATAGGGACGTTAGTTGAGACAGGTTGACGCTAGACCAGGCTAGGAGGTCTCCACTTCCCCCTTTCCCTAGTGTCTGGGCTCCCTCTCCCTTTTCCCTCTGTGTTGCACTATCACCTGGTGTGACACCCCCTCTACGAGTGGCCTCTGGACACTCAGGAGCGGGTTTCTCAGGAAAAGAGGTGTGGAATGAGCGAACCAATCTGGGAGCGTTCACCTCTGACGCTGAAACCCACATCTTCTCCTCTGGACCATAGCCTTTCCAGTGCACCAAGTATTGTAGAGAATGTCGTTGAAGACAAGAACCTACAATCCTCGAAATCTGGAACTCCAAATTACCAACAACCATTACTGTGGGCAGGGTTTAGAGGTGAGGGCTGAAGAGGTTCCACATACTTTTTGAGTAAAGACCTGTGGAACACAATGTGGACCTTAAGGGCCTGAGGAAGTTCAAGACGAAACGCTGCTGGGTTAATGACGCCGGTTATTTTATAGTGACCAATATACCTAGGTCCCAGCTTCCAAGAAGGGACTTTCAGTCTTATATTCCTGGTAGACAACCACGCAAAGTCATTCACATTCAGGTCCAGACCTGACAAGTGTTTTCTGCCAGCCATACGTTTATACCTGTCTCCCATGATCTTTAAATTACTCAGCACACCCTGCCATACCGAGAAGAGCGACGAAGCAAACCGCTCCTCCTCAGGAACTCCTGAAGCTCCTCCCAAACTAAAGGTACCAAACTGTGGGTGATAACCGTATGCATCGAAGAACGGTGACCTGCCAGTGGATTTTTGCTGATGATTATTAATGGCAAATTCTGCCAGCGGTAAGTAAGATGCCCAATCCTCCTGATTTTCGGAGACTATACACCTGAGGTAGGTATCCAAATTCTGATTGACCCGCTCGGTCTGACCATTCGACTGAGGGTGGAAGGCAGAGAAAAAGGACAGCTGCACCCCCAGTCGAGAACAGAATGCCTTCCAGAACTTGGAAACAAACTGGATTCCCCAATCTAACACCACATCGGAGGGAACCCCGTGAAGCTTCACAATCTCATTTATGAACACCTGAGCAAGTGTCTTGGCATTTTGAAGTGCAGGCAGTGTGACAAAGTGAACCATTTTACTAAACCTATCTACTACCACCAAAACCACTGTTTTGCCTGCAGAAACTGGTAGGTCAGTAATAAAATCCATGGACAAGTGTGTCCATGGCCTACTAAGGATAGGTAGTTGTAGAAGAGTACCAGACGGACGGGTATGCAAAACCTTAGAACGCGAGCAAATACTACAAGCAGCTACGTGTTCAATCACATCCCAATGCAACCCTGGCCACCAAAAAAAACGAGAGAGGAGGTCATAGGTTGCCTTACCACCTGGATGCCCAGCAAGCACAGTTATGATGTTCCTTAATTACTTTGCAGCGCAGATCAGATGGTGCAAGAAACTTTCCTGAAGGAAAGGAGGCAGGGGCGTCCCCCTGTGCCTCCAACACCTCACCCTCCAGTTCAGGATAAAGTGCCGAAATGACTACCCCTTTCTTTAATATTGGGGCAGGGTTCTCATGGTCATCACCACCAGGGAAGCTCCGAGACAAAGCATCAGCCTTGACATTTTTGACCCCTGGACCAAAAGTGACAACAAAATTGAACCTAGTAAAAAACAGGGAACATCTGGCTTGCCTAGGGTTGAGACGTTTAGCTGATATGAAGACATGACAGATTCTTATGGTCAGTAATAGGATGGACAGCCCCCTTCAACGCCACTTTGATCGCCAAAAGTTCCCTATTACCCATGTCATAATTTCTCTCAGCCGAAGACAATTTTTTAGAAAAGATGTTGCATGGACACCATTTACAAGGGGACGAATCCTGAGACAACACAGCCCCAACCCCGATATCCGAAGCATCAACCTCCACAATAAAGGGTTGATAAACATCGGGTTGACTGAGTATAGATGCAGTGGCAAAATTATTTTTTAAAGAAGAAAAAGCCTGTAGGGAAGCATCCGACCATTTGGAAAAATCAGACACCTTCTTAGTCATGTCAGTAAGGGGTTTCACAATAACTAAGTAATTTTGGATGAATTTCCGGTAAAAATTAGTAAAGCCCAGAAAACGTTGTAGAGCCTTCAGGTTCTTGGGACGTTCCCAGTCAAGGACTGCACGGATCTTCTCCGGATCCATCCGAAAACCGGAAGATGACAACAAGTACCCCAAAAACTGCACCTCCTGAAAATCGAAAACACATTTTTTCAAGTGTGGTGTCAAGTTTGTTATCCCTTAATATAATAATAATATTTTTTATTTATATAGCACCAACATATTCCACAGCACTTTACAATTAAGCGGGGACATGTACATACAATAAATTCAATACAAGGTGAGACAGTTTAAACAGTTACATTAGGAGTGAGGTCCCTGCTCGCAAGCTTACAATCTACAAGGAATTGGGGGGACACAATAGGTGAAAAGTGCTTGTTATTTCAGGTCAGGCAATTATAATAAGAAGGGATTTTCATATAAGACTGCATGAGCCGGTCATCAGCCAGTATGTTTAAGTGCAATAATAAAGTATCGAGTGTAGTTATCGTGTGCATGGAGGGTGTGGAGACAGATGAATAGTAGGGTGCAGATTAAGAATAATATTTAGAAGGAGAGAACAGGGGAAAGATAGTTTACGGAGTAGTTGCGGTGGTAGGCTTGTGACTCGCCCCCTGGGCCGTGGGGCACTCGGATCCGGGCAGTAGGGAAATGATGGGAGTAGTAGTGGCAACCCGGTTCCGTGGCTCAGGGTGGTCAGACCAATGGTAGTCTGCTATGCACTATTGATAATGTCCGACTACGCCACCCATGGATTGCGGTAATTAGGATCCGCCGCAGCATGCAGACCGCTGGGGCTGATGAGGTGTGCAGCTAGGGTAGTGTGACTCCCCACGGGAAGAGTGCGGCCCCAGGGCAGTATAATGGATGGTGGGAGTGATGGTGGTGAGAGTCCCAGTACCAGTAGTGCTGGAGGCGCGAAGGAGCACACAGACAACAGGTTGCAGTCCAGGGTCTTTACTAAAACAGGTAAACTGACACATAAACAGTCCCGGCTAGGAGGGGACCTGGATGTCTGAGAGCAAATGGGAAATTGGCCCTGGTCAGGGTGAGGGTGTAGGCCTACCGTGCTTTCTGCGCTCTTTCTGGCTATCTCCTCCTTATAGGGTAACAGCCCACGTTTCCGAGCTCTCCGTGTACTCTCGCCTGTATGGCCTGCAACGTGGGTTCCTTTCTGCTCCCGGCCTGGTGCGGCTTTCCTGGTCCCTTCTGTTGTGGCAGGGCCTTCAGGCTTCTTAGGCCAAGGAATATACAGTCCCCTGCGGACTGGTTATCTGCTGGAGAATGTGGAATCCTCCCAGCCTCAGACACCAAAGTCTGGTAAATTAAGTCCTTTATCTGCCAAGACAGGCTCACTTCGCCTCTTGTCTCTGGCTTGTGGCTCTCCTCCTGCTACACGTCCTCTTAGGTGCAATACAACTTTCTGTCCCTGCTCTGGAACACCTCTCAGTGCTGAGACAGGTCATCCAGTTCTTTCTAACCCTGCCCCCAGTACCAGCTTTTATAGGGGCAGCCAGCTCCCCCTACTGGCCTGAGACAGGAGGCATTGCATGCTAATGTTCCCCTGACTAGAGAACCTCCCCCTTATTCTCAGACACAGCTTTATTACACTTGTGGCATCCAGGCCAGGGTGACACATTCCCCCCTAGTAGAATTTTAGTACTCCGGGACTAAACAATAAACAAAGACAATATACATGACTATAAAACATTAACAGACAGACTGAGCCCAGATTGAGTTCTTAAGGTCACAGTGTGGTCTGTGACCGGGTGTCCATATCACCAACACAACGGGGAGCCTTAACCAGGTGGGGGTCTGTCCTACCCCAAGTCCTTTACAGTCTTAGTTCATTCCTGGGTTAGGCTCCAAACGCAGTCCATACAAGGTCCCGGTTATAAAAAGTCCATAACCTTTGAGTCCTTACGGTAGCTGCAAGAAACTGAAACATAGAATTACCAAACATGCATGTAACTTTGCAAACATTTCAACATTTGGCAACAGGGTTATTTACAAGTTTAGTACACTCTATATTTTCCAGCGAGCAGGTATCTGCCCCTTTGTGCTCCTGGTTGACCTCCTTAACCCACTGTCTGGTGGTGGACTGACTTGGCTTTCCCCACTAGCATTAGGGGTGCAGCTACCAGCTGGGTGTACAGGTAGGGCAGGCAGCTGTCTGTGGGTCCTTTGGCTTACCGCAGGCATGGCAGGCTCACTGTCAGCAGAGGGTTGACTCCCTTGGGCTGCTGGTACAGGCTCTTCTGCCTCTGGAACCGCTTGCTCCTCTTCACCTTCCGGCTCTGGTGTTGGTTGTTGCTGTGCCGGTTGCAGGAAATGCAGGACGGGTACCACTATGGCATCATTTATGCGAGTCCAGGACTGAGGGAACTCTCCGAGAACGGTGCTGATCATTTCTTCCTTGTCCTCTGCGGGTTCAAGGTCACTCTGATCCTCTTCTGCACTACGGAGTTGCTCGGGGCATCTTTTGAGGTGGTCTCTGGAGACGGTACTAGTGGTTTCTCCTCCGTCCTTGGTGATCACGCACACCTTCGGGTTGTCGTGATCAGACTGCAGTACTGTGTAGGGTTCCCTTTCCCACTGGTCGTTCAACTTATGTAGCCTTCTCTTCCGCTTCAGGACCTGCTCACCAGGTTCCAGGGGACCAGCAGGGGCATGTTGGTTGAAGAGTTTTTCTTGCCTCTCTCTCACCTGGGCCAGGCTCTTCTCCACACTCTCCTGTACCTTCTTGTACTGCAGTTGCCTTTCCGTATCCCAGTCCGCATCCGGAGAGGTGTCCTCAGGCGTTAGGACTCCCATCTCCAGGTCTACGGGCAGCTTACCCGGTCTGGCTCGCATCAGGTAAGCCGGGGTGCAGTTGGTAGCATTCACCGGGATATGATTGTATAAGTCTATCAGGTCCGGCAGTTTTTCTGGCCACAGGCTGCGTTCCTCCAGGGGCAACGTCTTCAGGAGATCAATGACTATATTGTTCATCTTCTCACACATCCCGTTGGTTTGTGGGTGGTAAGGCGTTGTCCGAATCTTCTTACAGCCATAGAGCTTGCAGAACTCTTGGAAGATTTCAGCCTCTAACGCTGGACCCTGGTCTGTCAGGACCTGTTCCGGATACCCGTGTGGACGGCAGAAGTATTGCTGGAAGGCTCTGGCCGCTGTTTGGGCTGTCAAGTCCTTTACCGGGACCACCACTAGAAAACGGGAATAGTGGTCCACGATTGTCGGGGCATAGATGTATCCTGACCGGCGGGGAGCCAATTTGACATGGTCCAGAGCTACCAGCTCAAGAGGCTGCGTGGTGACAATGGGCCTCAAGGGTGTCTTCTGGCTGGTGCGGTCCTTCCTCCTTAGATGACAAGGGCCACAGTCTCTGCACCATTTTTCTACAGCTCCTCTCATGCCGACCCAAAAGAACCTTCCTCTTAGCAGGAACTCCAGTTTCTTCCAATCGAAGTGCCCCACTCTGTCATGGTAAGCCCCCAGGACCATAGCTGCATCCCGCCTTGGGACCACGACTTGCCAGGTCAGCTCGTGCGTCCGGTGGTTGACAATCCTTCTGCACAACTTGCCTTCGTAGAGGAACAGCCTGCTCTTCTCTTTCCATAGCTGCTTGTCTTCCTCTGGGGCATCTGGATCTAAGCGGGCATCTTCCCGGGTCAGCAGATCTTTCACCAGGCGGATTTCAGGGTCACTATCTTGGGTCTCGGCCCAGCTGTGGTGAGGTAGGGGATTTATCATAACGGTGGTTAAATCTTCCTCCTTCACGTGGTGGGAGTACTGAGCGGCCCCATACCGGTGAAACGCGGGGAGTTCTACCTCTTCCAGCTCTTCTGGGTCTTCGTTACCTTCAGGTAAGTGAGGCATCCTTGATAGGTCGTCTGCGTTGGCATTGGTTTTGCCTGCCCGGTACTTGATCACGAAGTCATAGTTGGAGAGACTGGCCATCCACCGCTGTTCCAGGGCACCCAGTCTTGCATTGTCCAGGTGTGTCAACGGGTTGTTGTCCATGTACACGGTGAACTTTGCGGAGGCCAGGTAATGCTTGAAGCGTTCCGTCACGGCCCACACCACCGCCAAGAATTCTAGCTTGAAGGAGCTGTAATTCTCCAGGTTCCTCACGGCGGGCCTCAGCTTACGACTGGCGTATGCGATCACCTGTTCTCTGCCCTGTTGGTTTTGGGACAGTACGGCTCCCAGTCCCACATTACTGGCGTCTGTGTGGAGAATGAAAGGCTGGCCATAATCAGGGTAGGCCAGGATCTCATCCCCCGTGAGGGCCATCTTTAGCTGGCGGAAGGACTCCTCTTCCGGTTTATCCAACTTGAAGGGTGGCTTTTGACTTCTGGACTTAGACTGTCCGATCAGGAGGTCCTGCATAGGAGCTGCCCTCTTAGTGAACCCGGGGATGAACCTTGGGTAGTAGCCTACCAACCCGAGAAACTGTCTCACCTCTTTGATGTTCGAGGGGCTTGGCCAGCTCTTGATTGCCGTGACCTTGTCAGGGTCGGGGGCTACTCCTTCCACGCTTACCACGTGCCCTAGGTACTGGACCTTTGGTTTTAGCAGGTGACACTTCGATGGTTTCACCTTCAGGCCATAGCCTGCCAGGGCTTCGAACACCTCAGCCAGGTGCTTGAGATGGTCCTCGTAGGTCTTCGAATAGACGATCGCGTCGTCCAGGTAAAGGAGGACCGTCTCGAAGTTTCGGTGCCCTAGACCGCATTCCATCAGCCGCTGGAAGGTCCCTGGTGCGATGCAGAGCCCGAAAGGCATACAGTTGAATTCGCTCAGTCCCATCGGGGTGGTGAAGGCGGTCTTCTCCTTGTCAGCCTCTGCCACAGGAACCTGCCAGTACCCGCTAGTAAGGTCCAAAGTAGAAAAGAAGTTAGCTGATTTTAGTGCGGCTAAAGACTCCTCTATTCTAGGCAGCGGATATGCGTCTTTGTGGGTGATACGGTTGATTTGTCTATAGTCCACACACATTCTCATGGTGCCGTCCTTCTTTTTCACCAGAACCAAGGGGGCTGCCCAGGGGCTACAGCTATCTCTAATGACCCCAGCTTCTTTCATTTCTCTTAGCATGCCCTTTGCGTTCTGATAATGTGCAGGGGGTACAGGTCGGTGTCTTTCTTTTATTGGTGGGTGGCTCCCTGTGGGGATGTGGTGTTCTATCCCTTTTACTCTGCCGAAGTCTAGCGGGTGCTTACTAAAGACTCTCTCGTACTCCTGTACCACCCGGTAGACTCCTTGTTTTTGGTGCAGGGGAGTGGAGTCAGCACCCACGTGGAGTTTCTGGCACCAGTCCTCCTTTTGTTTCTGGGAGCCATTACCCTCCGCCTGTGGAGATGGAGGCAAGGGTTCCACGGCCCTGATAGCTTTGTGTTCGACAACAAACAGTTTGGCGAGTGTAGCGTACCTGGGTAAGTGTACCTCCCTCTCCCCAATGTTGAGGATGCGGACAGGCACCCTCCCATGACGGACATCAACCACCCCCCGGGCTGTCAAAATGGTGGGCCTGCTGTCTGAGTACACGGGTTCTACCATGGCTTGGTAGTCTCTACCTCTCAACCCGATTGCAGTCCGACACCAGATCATCATTTCACTTTTGGGAGGCAAGGAAATGGGGAATGGGTCACTCAGTCTTACGCTACCGATCTCACCACCAGACAGTTCTACCTGCTGCCGTCTCATCAGGGCTTTTATCTCCTTGTTGAGGACTCTCTGTTGGCTGGAACTAGCATTCACCGCCACCTGTTGTAGAATTACAATTACCTCTGAAAGACAATTTTCAATTACGTTAGTACCCACAGTTATTTTAGGGTGACTTTCATGACGGTCAATGTCCACAACAATCACTCCCTGTGCCGGTAGTTCAACTTTACCAATTTTAATGGTCATCTCCTTGAACCCCATCTGCGGCACGGGTAAGCCATTACTGGCGATGATGCTCAAGTTACTGTCTGGATACCGTGTGATATCAGCATCAGTCCAATACTGCTTAAAAAGTACATAAGGGATAGTGGTTACTTGCGACCCAGTATCCAGCCAGGCGCTCATGTGGATACCGTCCAGCACCATGGGTAAAACCGGGTGCCCCCCAATGTACTTATCACGCCAATTATAAGGGCCTGGTGATCTTATGCCTGGGGGTTGGCCCTCTGCCCCAGGTTGGACCCGTTTAAATTACAGTACCTGGAAATGTGTCCGGGCTGGTTGCATCGACGGCAAATGGGCTGTCCATCCTCTGCGTAGCGGTCTGTGGGCCTCCCTCGGAACGACGGGATCCTCCTCTGTCGACGCCACGGGACATCCTCCGGGCTTGAAGCCAACTCGATGGGTCTTGACGGGTCCACTTGCAACGCCTGGACGGTCCTGGTCAACGCCGCGACGCTCCTTGTCAGCTCCTGGACTTGGTGGTGCAGGTCTTTCGACGGGGCTTGATTCAGGGCCTGTGCATCAGCCCCCACAGAGTCCATAGAGGAGGGCGCCGCCTCCTGGTGGTAGGTGATAGCAGGGCGCCGGGGGTTTATAGCGCCACTGGTTGCGGATTCACGGAGCACCCTTATGGCCCTGTCCTTAAATTGGGCAAAGGTCAGATCAGGGTTCTGAAAGAACATGAGGCGCAGTTGGGCCCTGTGGGCGCTGGACAGCAGACCTTCTATGAATTGTTCTGTTAGTAGTTTATCCGTTTCCTGCACACTGCCAGGGTCAGTTTGTTGGATAGCCCTCAAGGCTTCCTGCAGATTTAGGGCATAGTCTCTGATGCTGTCCTGTGCCCGCTGCTTACATCCATAGAACCTCATTTTAATTTCAGCGGAGGTACGTGTGTCAAAGGTACCCCGCAGCCGGGCCAGAATACCCTTCACGGTCCTTTTCTCCTCAGTGGGCCATGATTTTACCTCCCGCTGGGCTGCGCCAGTTAACTGCCCTGTTAGTATGCTGACCTTCTGTTCCTCTGTCAGGGGGTAAACTTGGAACAAACTGTACAGCCTTTCCTTGAAGTCAGTTAGGGCATGGGGCTCCCCTGAGTACTTGGGCAGCCAGGCCACTCCAGGGATGTAGGGCAGGGAAAAGGGCATCACCGCTGCTGCAGCTGCGTTGGTGGTAGTGGGCGCCTCTGTATCCGACATCTTCCTCCCCCCTAGTTAAGCGTGGCCTACCTTCCGACGATCCTCTTCTGTAGGCCGCGGCTCCGCTGCTGCTGCTCTGGACGAGGACCTTGCGTCGCGTCCTGATGATGTCAGCGTCGCTCTCTCTCCCTTCCAGGACCTTGCGCAGCGTCGGTGCGTGGGGCGGAGCTTCGGGTCTCGCGCGGTTTGGACGTCCACGCCCCTCTTCTTCCCTCGCGGCGTCCTGAAGATGGCGTCCGATGGCGGGAAAATGGCTGAAGATGGCGGGAACCGATGGAAGATGGCGGGAGACGGCTGGAAATGGCGGGAAACGGCTCCGGATGGCAGGAAACCTCTTTTCAGGTAAGTGCAAAGTCTTTTCTAGGCACGCAATACCCATTTGTGGCGGGTTGGTTTCAATCCTGCCGACTACGCCAAAGCTGACTCGCCCCCTGGGCCGTGGGGCACTCGGATCCGGGCAGTAGGGAAACGATGGGGGTAGTAGTGGCAACCCGGTTCCGTGGCTCAGGGTGGTCAGACCAATGGTAGTCTGCTATGCACTATTGATAATGTCCGACTACGCCACCCATGGATTGCGGTTAATAGGAACCGCCGCTGCATGCAGACCGCTGGGGCTGATGAGGTGTGCAGCTAGGGTAGTGTGACTCCCCATGGGAAGAGTGCGGCCCCAGGGCAGTATAATGGATGGTGGGAGTGATGGTGGTGAGAGTCCCAGTACCGGTAGTGCTGGAGGCGCGAAGGAGCACACAGACAACAGGTTGCAGTCCACGGTCTTTACTAAAACAGGTAAACTGACCCATAAACAGTCCCGGCTAGGAGGAGACCTGGATGTCTGAGAGCAATTGGGAGATTGGCCCTGGTCAGGGTGAGGGTGTAGGCCTACCGTGCTTTCTGCGCTCCTTCTGGCTATCTCCTCCTTATAGGGTAACAGCCCACGTTTCCGAGCTCTCCGTGTACTCTTGCCTGTATGGCCTGCAACGTGGGTTCCTTTCTGCTCCCGGCCTGGTGCGGCTTTCCTGGTCCCTTCTGTTGTGGCAGGGCCTTCAGGCTTCTTAGGCCAAGGAATATACAGTCCCCTGCTGACTGGTTATCTGCTGGAGAATGTGGAATCCTCCCAGCCTCAGACACCAAAGTCTGGTAAATTAGGTCCTTTATCTGCCAAGACAGGCTCACTTCGCCTCTTGTCTCTGGCTTGTGGCTCTCCTCCTGCCACACGTCCTCTTAGGTGCAATACAACTTTCTGTCCCTGCTCTGGGACACTTCTCAGTGCTGAGACAGGTCATCCAGTTCTTTCTAACCCTGCCCCCAGTACCAGCTTTTATAGGGGCAGCCAGCTCCCCCTACTGGCCTGAGACAGGAGGCATTGCATGCTAATGTTCCCCTGGCTAGAGAACCTCCCCCTTGCTCTCAGACACAGCTTTATTACACTTGTGGCATCCAGGCCAGGGTGACACACTTGTTTATAGAGATGGGTTTTTAAAGTGCGCTTGAAGACATGGTGGCTAGGCATCAGTCGGATCGTGTGGGGTAGAGCATTCCAGAGAACTGGCACAGCATGAGAGAAGTCTTGGAGACGGAGGTGCGAGGTTCGGATTATGGGGGATGTTAGTCTTAGGTTATTTGTAGAACGGAGGGCACATGTAGGGCGATAGACAGAGATGAGAGAGGAGATATAAGGTGGTGCAGAACTGTGGAGAGCTTTGTGGGTGAGAGAGGAGTTTATATTCTTGAACACCTGCTTAACATGCCCCTGATAAGTCTCAAAATCAGATGAGTAAACCAAAATATCGTCCAGGTAGACCACCACAACCCCCCCCACACCCACCCACACACCCACACACACACACACACACACACACACACACACACACCAAATGATGGAAAATATCATTTATGAAATGCCAGAATACCTCAGGTGCATTGGTCAAACCAAAAGGCATAACCAGACTCTTGAAATGTTCTTCTGGGGTATTGAACGCCATTTTCCATTCGTCCCCTTCTCTGATTCTAACCAGGTTGTAGGCTCCCCTTAAATTCAACTTGGAGAATACCTTAGCTCCCACAACCTGGCTGAACTAATCAGAAATCAGAGGAAGACAGTATGGATCATGGATGGTAATTTGATTTACAGGGATGTAGACCACCATATTTTTTTTCACAAAGAAGAACCCTGCTGCCATGGGTGAAGATGAGGGTCTGATTTGTCCCTTCTCCAGACTTTCCGCAATGAAATCCTTCACGGCTTGTCTCTCAAGGCCAGAAAGATTATACAGTCTGGACTTCGGTAGTTTAGCTCCGGGGGTCAGGTTAATAGGACAGTCATAAGCACGATGAGGAGGCAAATTCTGACAACCCATCTCAGAAAAAATGTCCCCAAAACCAGACAGAAAAGCAGGTAATATTTCCGTAGAGACAGCAGCAAGGGAAATATCTAAATAGTTCTCATGGCAGTAATCTCCCCATTCAATAACCTCCCCGGCTTGCCAATCCACCAACGGATTATGTTTAATAAACCAAGGGATACCCAAGACAATCGGTGTGAAAAGATTGTCCAGAACATAGCAAGGGATTATTTCACAATGAACTGACTCCACCCTCAGTTTTACATTATGTACTGAGTAAATGCTTTCAGTGCAAGTGGTGCCGAGTCGATGGCGAAAATGGAAATAGGTTTATCTAAAGTACAGCAAGCAAGACCATGAGTTTTCACAAACTCAGCATCCACTATGCTGATTCCGGCTCCACTGTCAACAAACACAGAAATTTTCTTTGTTTTGCTCTCTAGCACCACCTCTGCTGTCAGGACAAAGCGGGAACTGCAGTTTGACCACAAATGCACCCCTTGTTTATTCCACTCCAGACTACCAAGAGTTAATCGAGTCTCCTTTTGTTTAGGAATTGAAGCACAGGTCCCAACAAAATGTCCCTTTTTCCCACAAAAAAAAACATATGCCTTTTTTTTGCGAATCTCCGGGGAGATGTATGATGAAGAGACACCCCCATACTGCATGGGTTCCTCCACCTCCCCCAGTACTGGTTCACCCCCAGACCACTCCCCTGACAGAGGTACACAACCTTGACAAGTAGGCCCTGGAGAAGGTGGTCTCAACCGTCTATCCGGAAGGCATCTATTCAAGACGTAGGGCCAATGACATGGCAGCCTCCAAGGACTGAGGGGTTTCAAATACTGCCAAGGCATCTTTCAACCTTTCACTAAGCCCCTCACAAAACTTACTTCTAAGGGCTGAGTCATTCCATTTGGAATCCATTGCCCATCTATGGAATTCCGAACTGTATGTCTCCACTGGCCGATTCCCCTGCTGAAGGCAATGTAGCCTAGACTCAGCCAAGGCGACTCAGTCAGGGTCATCATAGATGAGGGCCAGAGCCCCAGAAAATCCCTCCACAGACTGGAGACAAACAGGGTCCTGCGGTAAAGAAAATGTCTAGGATTGAGGATCTTCCTGCAGTAGAAAGATTACAATTCCAACCCGTTGCTCCTTATTTCTGGAGGAATAGGGACGAAGTTTAACATACAGTTTGCAGGCCTCCTTGAATGCACAAAAACTTGTCTCTACCTCCAGAAAACCTGTCCAGGAGGGCAACCTTGGGTTCTGGCTGGGCAGGCCTACTTGCCATATTGGCGACCTGCAGCTGCTGATGCTGCTGTTGAACCTCACAGCGGAGGTCATTCACCTCCTGAGACAGAGAGCGAAACTGCTCTGCGAGCTCTGCAACTTGAACCTATACCAAGGGAGGAAGGGAAAAAAATGGTCCACACCCAAGAACACACAGAGAAAAAAAAACTAAATGTCAGTTTTTTTTTTTCACTTTTCAAAATGTGCTCGGCCAGTGATAATGTCACTCCAGGTGTGGGAAAGACTTAATGCTACACAAATGGAAGAGGGAAAGGGAGCCCAGACTCTAGGGAAAAAAGGGGGAAGTGGAGACCTCCTAGTCTGGTCTAGTGTCACCCTGTCTCAACTGCCGACCCTATACTGTCTCTTCAGCAATCGCTGCACGCGTGCCTCGCCCTGGCATATGGCTAAAGCTAGGGAAGGGAGGAGATGAGCACTAGTCGATCTCTACTAAACTCTATAGACAACAAGGGTAGACAAATGGGGAGATTGCTTAGCTTTAGACAACTTCCAGACAAATGCGCACATGGCCTCAAGCTCCAGAGAGGACGAAGTACTACTCTTGCTAAAGCCTCACAGGTAGTAATGAATATTGCCGGCACCTTCCTTTCAGACACACCAGGTATTTATACACCCAGGCAAGGGAGCGAATTAGCCAGAGGGAGGTAGCCGCTGGGTCCTAAAGACAGCCTGTAGCCTCTAAGAAGTCTGTAATGCCAAATGTAGAGATCTCCTGCAACCAAGTGCAGGGCGACTGTCTGTCACCTGTGATACACCCATGACATATACACAGGGTTCCTGCGTATAATATCATTGGTGATCCCTGTATTACCCGTACACTGACACTATATGCAGAGCTCTGTGTATAATGTCACTGGTGATCCCTGTATTACCTGTACACTGACACTATATACAGAGCTCCTGTGTATAATGTCACTGGTGATCACTGTATTACCTATACACTTACACTATACACTGTATATTATGTGCAGAGCTCCTGTTTATCATGGCACTTATGGTAATATTAGTATTGTGTTGTTTTTTTTATTAATGATCAGTATTGTAGTAGTCAGTCACTATGTCATGGTAATATGTGGCCATCCATGGTGTGGCAGTATTTGTTCCTTGTATGTGGTATTATTTGGTCAATATGTGATGGTAATTGTAACACCCCTGGCGGCGTGCTGGCATGGCTTACCATTTCCCATCATGCAAGACCGCCAACTTACCTACCAGTCCAGGCTGTGCATTATGCTCTTCTACTTGCTGTGTGCATGTCTCTTGCCTGCTGGCTTAGGGCGGCAGCGGTGGAACTTCCTGATTCTTAAAGTTACAGTGTGCGCAGTCCTAATGCATCCCCAACCTATTGCTGTGAGTCACTGGATACTTAAACCTTCTCCGCCCAGTAGGAGGGGCCTGAGCAACACTTTCTTACAGTGTGTTCTGTGCAAATGTGAGTTGCCAGGTCCTGTCATGAATCTTGCCTGTTTCCGCCACCCTGGGAGCTGAGTACCCAGGTCCGTTACCTGTATCTGTGACTTCTACTCTATTTCCGCCACCCTGGGGGCTGAGTACCCAGGCCCGTTACCTGTATTTGTGACTTCAAGTCTATTTCTGCCACACTGGGGGCTGAATGCCCAGGTTCGTTCCTGTATCTCGTTCCTGTGTCAGTTCCTGTCTGAACTGTGTCCTAGCCCATTACCTGTTTGTCTCTATGTCTGATCCTTCCCTTTTCCTGCAGTGTCTGAACCAGTACCTAACTCCTACTCGTTGTCTCTGTACTTCTGTTTGTGAGTTTTGTGTCCACTCACTATTTCATAGCAAGTACCTTGTGTGTATCTGGTTCTGCTTGTCCTGTTTCCAAGCCTCCGTATCTACCTCCTGCGTTCTAGCTATCTTCCTGTGTTTCCCAGTCTGTTCCATGTGAACAGAGCCCTGTCCTGTCTGCCCGCACCAGCGGCTCTGCTCTGCCCTGCTCCTCTTGTCCTCCGCACCTGTGGCTCTGCTTCTCCTCTGCACCTGCGGCTCTGCTCTGCTTCTCCTCTGCACCTGCAGCTCTGCTCTGCTCCGATTGTCCTCCACACCTGCGGCTCTGCTCTGCCTTGCTCCGCTTGTCCTCCGCACCTGCGGCTCTGCTCTTCTCTGCCCTGCTCTGCTTGCCCTCCACACCTGTGGCTCTGCTCTGCTTGCCCTCCGCACCTGCGGCTCTGCTCCGCTTGCCCTCTGCACCTGCGGCTCTGCTCTGCTCCGCTTGCCCTCCGCACCTGTGGCTCTGCTCTGCCCTGCTCCGCTTGTCCTCCGCACCTGCGGCTCTGCTCTGCTTGCCCTCCGCACCTGTGGCTCTGCCCTGCTCCGCTTCCCCTCCGCACCTGCGGATCTGTTCCTGTATCCCAGTCTGTACTGGTCCCTATCCAGCCGTGCCTGCCACTACCCGCCTGTCTGCATACCAGACAAACCTGCCCGTTCCTGCATTCCCTGGTGTGGGTTAACAGCTGTGTGACCGGGGTCTGACCTGGAGTAGCACCTGGGCCACCTCCCACATCCCTCCTCGGACCACGGAGTGGATTAAGCTACCAAGTCGGATCTGGCGAGGCCCCTAGTCACGCCCCTCCAGGCACTCCTCAGTTCGTGGCCCAGTGGGACCACTAATCACGCTCACGCTAAACAGTCCGGGTGTGAGCGTAACAGTAATATGTGGTATGGTCATTGTATGACAGTATTTGTCCCTTGTATGGGGCATTATTCGGTCACTATGTGGTGGTAATATATGGTCTGGTCATGGTGTGTCTGTATTTGTCCCTTGTATGTGACATTATTAGGTCACTATGTGGTGATAATATTTGGTCTGGTCATGGTGTGGCAGTATTTGTTCCTTGTATGTGACATTATTCACTCACTATGTGGTGGTAATATGTGGTCTGGTTATGGTGTGGTGGTATTATTCGGTCACTATGTGGTGATAATGTGGCAGTATTTGTCCCTTGTATGTGGTATTATTGGTACTTTTTAAAAAATGCATGTGACACATTCCCTTAAAGAATAATATACTTAGAACGTGTATTGGGTATTATAAGAAATGTTTAGGTTAAAGTAGAGTAGGGCCCGGCCAGAAGAGTCTACCTTGTCCTGATGGCGGCTTAAAAATCTTTTGGCCAAAACAAAAGCTGATAGCTATGTACAGGTGCATCTCACTAAATCTGAATATCATCAAAAAGGTAATTTATTTCAGTTCTTCAATACAAAGAGTGAAACTCCTATATTATATAGAGTCATTACACACAGAGTGATCTATTTCACGTGTTTATTTCTGTTAATGTTGATTATTATGGCTTACAGCCAATGAAAACACAAAAGTCATTATCTCAGTAAATTAGAATAATTAACAAAAAACACAGATGTCCAGAAGGCAGTCATATATGAGATTCACTTTTTGTATTGAAGAACTGAAATAAATTTACTTTTTGATAATATTCTAATTTAGTGAGATGCACCTGTATGTGATGTGGTGTATGATGGGAACTGTTAATGTGTGATTGGTGAGGACATGGTGCAGAAGTGGAGTTTTTCCAAGAGTGGGCGGTGGCACTATGGAAGGTTTGACGGGTGGAGGCGAAGCTGGAGTGGAGCCTGGGGCGGAGTCTCAGGGGGGCCCAAAAATTTTTCCAGCATGGGGCCCTGAAATTCCTGGTGGCAACCCTGATTGTCAGACTCGAAAAGGTCCCAAAACTCTCAATTGTGTCCATTGTTTGGAATAGAGTTATCTGACTCATTAATGAATATTAATAGATCATCAGCAATCTTTTCTTCTTTGTTCCCATAATTAACCCCTTTTCCCCCTAAGACTGTTTGCACGTTAATGACCAGGCCAATTTTTACAATTCTGACCAATGTCACTTTATGAGGTAATTACTCTGGAACACTTCAATGGATCCCCCTGATTCTGAGATTGTTTTTTCGTGACATATTATACTTCATGATAGTGATAAAATTTATTTGATATGACTTGTGTTTATTTGTGAAAAAATCAGAAATTTGGAAAAAAATGTTGCAATTTTCAAAATTTGAATTATTATGCACTTAAATCAGAGAGATATGTCGCACAAAAGAGTTAATAAATAACATTTCCCACATGTCTACTTTACATCAGCACAATTTTTCAACCAAATTTTTTTTTGTTAGGGAGCTATAAGGGTTAAAAGATGACGAGCGATTTCTCATTTTTCCAACAAAATTTACAAAATCATTTTTTTAGAGACCACATCACGTTTGAAGTCACTTTGAGGGGTCTATATGACAAAAAATACCCAAAAGTGACGCCATATTAAAATCTGCACCCATCAAGGTGCTCAAAACCACATTCAAGAAGTTTATTAACCCTTCAGGTGCTTCACAGGAATTTTTGGAATGTGGAAGAAAAAAATTAACATTTAACTTTTTTTCTCCATTTTTTTTTAAATTTTTGCAAGAGAAACAGGTAGTGATGAGCGAATACATTCGGCACTATTCGTTACTTGCACGAATATTACGCTATTCATTATTCGGCGAGTAATTAGCAATTCGCCTCGGTATATTCAAGTGACCCGCCCAGCATGTATGGGGCTTTATTAGCAGCCAATGAACATGCTGGACTTGCTTGCCAATCACAGTAATGCCGTCGCCATCTTTGTTGTGTAAACTCTGTTTAACCCCTTTACCCCCAAGGATGGTTTGCACGTTAATGACCAGGCCAATTTTTACAATTCTGACCACTGTCACTTTATGAGGTAATTACTCTGAAACGCTTCAATGGATCCCGCTGATTCTGAGATTGTTTTTTGGTGACATACTGTACTTCATGATTGTGGTAAAATTTCTTTCGATATCACTTGCGTTTATTTGTGAAAAAATGTAAATTTGGCGAAAATTTTGCAATTTTAAAAATTTGAATTTTTATGCCCTTAAATCAGAGAGATACAGTACAGACCAAAAGTTTGGACACACCTCATTTAAAGATTTTTCTGTATTTTCATGACTTTGAAAATTGTACATTCACACTGAAGGCATCAAAACTATGAATTACCACATGTGGAATTATATAGTTAACAAAAAAGTGTGAAACAACTGAAAATATGTCTTATATTCTAGGTTCTTCAAAGTAGCCACCTTTTGCTTTGATGACTGCTTTGCACACTCTTGGCATTCTCTTGATGAGCTTCAAGAGGTAGTCACCGGAAATGGTTTTCACTTCACAGGTGTGCCCTGTCAGGTTTAATAAGTGGGATTTCTTGCCTTATAAATGGGGTTGGGACCATCAGTTGTGTTGTGCAGAAGTCAGGTGGATACACAGCTGATAGTCCTACTGAATAGACTGTTAGCTGCTTTTTTCTTACCATAATACAAATTCTAAGTAAATAAAAACGAGTGGCCATCATTACTTTAAGAAATGAAGTTCAGTCAGTCAAAAAACTTGGGCAAACTTTGAAAGTGTCCCCAAGTGCAGCTGCAAAAACCATCAAGTGCTACAAAGAAACTGGCTCACATCAGGACCGCCCCAGGAAAGGAAGACCAAGAGTCACCTCTGCTTCTGAGGATAAGTTTATCCGAGTCACCAGCCTCAGAAATCGCATGTTAACAGAAGCTCAGATTACAGACCAGGTCAATGCCACACAGAGTTCTAGCAGCAGACACATCTCTACAACTGTTAAGAGGAGACTTTGTGCAGCAGGCCTTCATGGTGAAATAGCTGATAGGAAACCACTGCTAAGGACAGGCAACAAGCAGAAGAGACTTGTTTGGGCTAAAGAACACAAGGAATGGACATTAGACCAGTGGAAATCTGTGCTTTGGTCTGATGAGTCCAAATTTGAGATCTCTGGTTCCAACCACTGTGTCTTTGTGTGACGCAGAAAAGGTGAACGGATGGACTCTACATGCCTGGTTCCCACCATGAAGCATGGAGGAGGAGGTGTGATGGTGTGGGGGTGCTTTGCTGGTGACACTGTTGGGGATTTATTCAAAATTGAAGGCATACTGAACCAGCATGGCTACAACAGCATCTTGCAGCGGCATGCTATTCCATCCGGTTTGCGTTTAGTTGGACCATCATTTATTTTTCAACAGGACAATGACCCCAAACACACCTCCAGGCTGTGTAAGGGCTATTTGACCAAGAAGGAGAGTGATGGGGTGCTACGCCAGATGACCTGGCCTCCACAGTCACCAGACCTGAACCCAATCGAGATGGGTTGGGGTGAGCTGGACCGCAGAGTGAAGGCAAAAGGGCCAACATGTGATAAGCATCTCTGGGAACTCCTTCAAGATTGTTGGAAGACCATTTCCGGTGACTACCTCTTGAAGCTCATC
Source organism: Phyllobates terribilis (assembly GCF_046119375.1). Lineage (NCBI taxonomy): Eukaryota > Metazoa > Chordata > Amphibia > Anura > Dendrobatidae > Phyllobates > Phyllobates terribilis. The sequence goes on from NW_027362790.1 coordinate 5,736,099, forward strand.
AAGAGAATGCCAAGAGTGTGCAAAGCAGTCATCAAAGCAAAAGGTGGCTACTTTGAAGAACCTAGAATATAAGACATATTTTCAGTTGTTTCACACTTTTTTGTTAAGTATATAATTCCACATGTGTTAATTCATAGTTTTGATGCCTTCAGTGTGAATGTGAAATTTTCAAAGTCATGAAAATACAGAAAAATCATTAAATGAGAAGGTGTGTCTAAACTTTTGGTCTGTACTGTATGTCACACAAAATAGTTAATAAATAACATTTCCCATATGTCTACTTCACATCAGCACAATTTTGGAATCACAAATTTTTTTTTTATTAGGAAGTTATAAGGGTTAAAAGTTGACCAGCGATTTCTCATTTTTCCAACAAAATTTACAAAACCATTTTTTTTAGGGACCACATCACATTTGAAGTCACTTTGAGGGGTCTTTATGACAGAAAATACCCAAAAGTGACACCATTCTAAAAACTGCTCCCCTCAAGGTGGTCAAAACCACATTCAAGAAGTTTATTAACCCTTCAGGTGCTTCACAGGGATTTTTGGAATGAGGAAGAAAAAAAAAATGAACATTTAAGTTTTTTCACAAAAATGTTACTTTAGACCCAATTTTTTTTTATTTTTGCAGGGGTAACAGGAAAAAATGGACCCCAAAATTTGTTGTGCAGTTTCCCCTGAGCACACAGATACCCCATATGTGGGGAAAAAACACTGTTTGGGTGCACGGCAGGGTTCGGAAGGGAAGGAGCGCAATTTGACTTTTTGATTGTAAAATTTGCTTGAATAATTAGTGGATGGCATGTTGCGTTTGGAGAGCCCATGATGTGCCTAAACAGTGGAAATCCCCCACAAGTGACACCATTTTGGAAACTAGACCCCTCTGGTAACTTATCTAGATGTGTGGTGAGCACCTTGAACCCCCAGGTGCTTCACAGAAGTTTATAACATTGAGCCGTAAAAATAAAATTTTCACATTTTTCCCACAAAAATGTTTTTCAGCCCCCACTTTTGCATTTTCATAAGGGTAACAGGAGAAATTGCACCATGCAGTTTGTTGTACGATTTCTACTGAGTAAGCAGATACCCCATATGTGGGGGAAAACCACTGCTTGGGCATACGGCAAGGTTCGGAAGGGAAGGAGCACCATTTGACTTTTTGATATAATTAGCGGATGTGCCCCTGATGTGCCTAAACATTGGAAAAAACCCACAAGTGACACCATTTTGGAAACTAGACCCCTCAGGGAACTTATCTAGATGTGTGGTGAGCACCCTGAACCACCAAGTGTTTTACAGAAGTTTATAACATGGAGCCGTGAAAATAAAAAAAATCTAACTTTTTCCACAAAAAATTATGTTTTAGCCCCAATTTTTTTATTTTCACAGTGGTAAGAGGAGAAAATGGAACCCAAAAACTTTTGTGCAATTTCTCCTGAGTACGCAGATACTCCATATGTGGGGAAAATACAGTGTTTGGGCGCACGGCAGAGTTCAGAAGGGAAGGAGCACTGTGTGACTTTTTGAATGCAAAATTGGCTGGAATCAAGAGCGGGCGCCATGTCGCATTTGGAGAGCCCCGGATATGCCTAAATAGTGGAAACCCACCACAAGTGACCCCATTTTGGAAACTACACCCCTCAAGGATTTTATCAAGGGGTATAGTGAACATTTTGAACTCAGAGGTACGACACAGAATTTGATAACATTAGGTCATCATATTGAATAAGTTGTCATTAGTCTTGAGCGCAAGTGCTCGCTACTTGAGTTTGCATCAGGTACTCAGGTATGCACCATGTATCGCGCGTGCTCGAGTGACATGCTTGAGTCCCCGCCTGCATGTTTCACGGTTATTAGACACCCAAAAAAAAAACATGCGGGGATCGCTCATGCATGGCAGGCAATCCCCGTGAGGGTTTTTTGGCCGCGAAGCATATGGAGCGGAGACTCGAGCACCCGCGATACTCAGTCCATACCCGAGCATCCGATGCAAACTCAAGTAGCGAGCACTTGCGCTCAACATTAGTCGCCATATCGTCATCTTTTTTTTTTTTTACTTTTGAAAAAAATCCCAACCTTAACCCTAACCCTAACCCTACCCTAGCCCAACCCCAGCCCTAGAGTTTATTTTTCACGCCGTTCCTCGTGCGGTATAAGAGACGACATTATTCTTCGGGTCGGTGCGACTACAGAGATACCAGAATCATATGGGGTTTTTATGATTGACAGCTGTCACACACTAAAAGATGCTTTTTTTTGTAAAATCTAGTTTTTGCATCGCCATATTTTGAGAACTATAATTTTTCCATATTTTGGGAGAGTCATGTGATGGCTTGCTTCTTGCGGGACGAGTTGACGTTTTTATTGGTGCCATTTTCAGGCACGTGACATTTTTTGATCGCTTTCTATTCCAGCTTTTCGGAGGCAGAATAAACAAAAACCAACAATTCAGGAATTGTTTTTTTTTTCATTTTTTTATGCTGTTCCGCGTGTGGTAAAATTTATAAGGTAGCTTTATATTTCGGGTCAGTACATTTACAGCGGTACCACATTTATATAGTTTTTCTATGTTTTGGCGCTTTTACACAATAAAAACTATTTTACAGAAAAAAATATTTTTTTGCATCGCTTTATTCTGAGAGCTATAACTTTTTGATTTTTCGGCTGATGGAGCTGTATGGCGGCTTGTTTTTTTGCGGGACAAGATGACGTTTTCAGCGGTACTATTTTTATTTATATTCGTCTTTTTGATCGCGTGTTATTCCATATTTTGTTTGGCGGTATGATGATAAACCATTGTTTTTTGCTTCGTTTTTTTTTTTTTACCATGTTCACTAAAGGGGTTAACTAGTGGGACAGTTTTATAGGTCAGGTCGTTCTGGACGCGGCAATACCAAATATGTGAACTTTTATTGCTTTTTTTGTTTTTTTTCATAATATTTACTGATGGGTACATTATATTTTTATTTTTGGTGGATTATTATTATTTTTTTATATATTTTTACTATTTTTTTTTTATTTTTTTTTACTTTCTGACACTTTTTTTTTTACTTTTACACTGTGTGCAGAATTATTAGGCAAGTTGTATTTTAGTGGATTATTTTTATTATTGATCAACTACAGTGGTGGCCAAAAGTATTGGCACCCCTGCAATTCTGACAGATAATACTCAGTTTCTTCCTGAAAATGATTGCAATCACAAATTCTTTGGTATTATTATCTTCATTTAATTTTTTTGCAAGGAAAAAACACAAAAGAGAATGAAGCAAAAATCAAATCATTGATCATTTCACAGAAAACTCCAAAAATGGGCCAGACAAAAGTATTGGCACCCTCAGCCTAATACTTGGTTGCACAACCTTTAGCCAAAATAACTGCGAACAACTGCTTCCGGTAACCATCAATGAGTTTCTTACAATGCTCTGCTGGAATTGTAGACCATTCTTCTTTGGCAAACTGCTCCAGGTCCCTGATATTTGAAGGGTGCCTTCTCCAAACTGCCATTTTGAGATCTCTCCACAGGTGTTCTATGGGATTCAGGTCTGGACTCATTGCTGGCCACCTTAGAAGTCTCCAGTGCTTTCTCTCAAACCATTTTATAGTGCTTTTGGAAGTGTGTTTTGGGTCATTGTCCTGCTGGAAGACCCATGACCTCTGAGGGAGACCCAGCTTTCTCACACTGGGCCCTACATTATGCTGCAAAATTTGTTGGTAGTCTTCAGACTTCATAATGCCATGCACATAGTCAAGCAGTCCAGTGCCAGAGGCAGCAAAGCAACCCAAAAACCTCCGCCATGTTTGACTGTAGGGACCGTGTTCTTTTCTTTGAATGCCTCTTTTTTTTCCTGTACACTCTATGTTGATGCTTTTTCCCAAAAAGCTCTACTTTTGTCTCATCTGACCAGAGAACATTCTTCCAAAACATTGTAGGCTTTCTCAGGTAAGTTTTTGCAAACTCCAGCCTGGCTTTTTTATGTCTCAGGGTAAGAAGTGGGGTCTTCCTGGGTATCCTACCATACAGTCCCTTTTCATTCAGACGCCGACGGATAGTACGGGTTGACACTGTTGTACCCTCGGACTGCAGGGCAGCTTGAACTTGTTTGGATGTTAGTCGAGGTTCTTTATCCACCATCCGCACAATCTTGCATTGAAATCTCTCGTCAATTTTTCTTTTCCGTCCACATCTAGGGAGGTTAGCCACAATGCCATGTGCTTTAAACTTCTTGATGACACTGCGCACGGAAGACACAGGAACATTCAGGTCTTTGGAGATGGACTTGTAGCCTTGAGATTGCTCATGCTTCCTCACAATTTGGTTTCTCAAGTCCTCAGACAGTTCTTTGGTCTTCTTTCTTTTCTCCATGCTCAATGTGGTACACACAAGGACACAAGACAGAGGTTGAGTCAACTTTAATCCATGTTAACTGGCTGCAAGTGGGATTTAGTTATTTCCAACACCTGTTAGGTGCCACAGGTAAGTTACAGGTGCTGTTAATTACACGAATTAGAGAAGCATCACATGATTTTTCAAACAGTGCCAATACTTTTGTCCACCCCTTTTTTAGGTTTGGTGTGGAATTGTATCCAATTTGGCTTTAGGACAATTCTTTTTGTGTTTTTTCATTGAAGACAAATTAAATGAAGATAATAATACCAAAGAATTTGTGATTGCAATCATTTTCAGGAAGAAACTGAGTATTATCTAACAGAATTGCAGGGGTGCCAATACTTTTGGCCACCACTGTATGTTCTCAATCAACCCTAAAGACTCAAATATCCAAGCTTAATATTTTTGGAAGTTGGAGTGGGTTTTTTTAGATTTCGCTATCTTAGGAGGATATCTGTTTGTGCAGGAAACTATTACTGTGCAGAATTATTAGGCAACTTAATAAAAACCAAATATAATCCCATCTCACTTGTTTATTTTCACCAGTTAAACCAATATCAGTGCACAAAATTTAGAAATAAACATTTCTGACATGCAAAAACAAAAAACCAAAAATATTAGTGATCAATATAGCCACCTTTCTTTATGATGACACTCAACAGCCTTACATCCATAGATTCTGTCAGTTGCTTGATCTGTTTTCGATCAACATTGTGTGCAGCAGCCACCAGAGCCTCCAAGACACTGTTCCGAGAGGTGTACTGTTTTCCCTCCCTGTAGATCTCACATTTTATGATGGACCACAGGTTCTCTATGGGGTTCAGATCAGGTGAACAAGGGGGTCATGTCATTATTTTTTCTTCCTTTAGACCTTTACTGGCCAGCCGCGCTGTGGAGTAGTTGGATGCATGTGATGGAGCATTGTCCTGCATGAAAATCATGTTTTTCTTGAACGATACCGACTTCTTCCTGTACCACTGCTTCAAGAAGTTGTCTTCCAGAAACTGGCAGTAGGTCTGGAAGTTGAGCTTCACTCCAGCCTCAACCCAAAAAGGTCCCACAAGTTCATCTTTGATGATCCCAGCCCATACCAGTACCCCACCTCCACCTTGCTGGCGTCTGAGTCGGAGTGGAGCTCTCTGCCCTTTACTGATCCAGCCTCTGGCCCATCCATCTGGCCCATCAAGAGTCACTCTCATTTCATCAATCCATAAAACCTTTGAAAAATCAGTCTTAAGATATTTCTTGGCCCATTCTTGACGTTTTATTTTATGTTTCTTGTTCAAAGGTGGTCATTTTTCAGCCTTCCTTACCTTGGCCATGTCCCTGAGTATTGCACACCTTGTGCTTTTTGATACTCCAGTAACATTGCATCTCTGAAATATGGCAAAACTGGTGACAAATGGCATCTTGGCAGCTTCATGCTTGATTTTCCTCAATTCATGGGCAGTTATTTTGCGCCTTTTTTGGCAAACACGGTTCTTGCGACCCTGTTGGCTATTTGCCATGAAACGCTTGATTGTTTGGTGATCACGCTTCAAAAGTTTGGAAATTTCAAGACTGCTGCATCCCTCTGCAATCAAGAAAGAAGGAATTCTGTGGTGTTAGTGAAGCGCTAGAACAACTAGACAGTGGATTAGGTTATAACACACAAACCTTTTATTGTTTAGTACGCTCTCTAACGCCACGACGCGTTTCGATAGCAGACGCTATCTTCCTCAGGTAGATTAGAGAGCAAATGAAAGAGCAACCATTATATAGGGTAGGTGCACCAATCAAAGGACACTAACAATTATGACAACACATGAAATACAAAACAGGAAGTTAAAAAAAAAAAAAAGATAAGTAAAAGAAATGAATATCATATAAATATGAATATAAATACTACATTAGATCAGCAGGTTAAAAGAGAGGATAAAAGATGCCACAGTATACCCAATAATGTCATGATGTACTAAAAGCAGGGATTATGAATAAAATATAAAATTAATAAAAAAACAAATAATATAATATAAAATGAAATAAAAACTAGTAATGCATGAATAAGAACCAAGAGAGAAATAGGGTTAATGAATCGCATTCTCAATTGTTAAATTAAGGCCCTCAGGGGACAGAGTGCCCAATCTAAAAATCCAATAGCTCTCACGATTAATTAAACGGCCCAAGCGGTCAGTCGTGGTTTCAGCAATCTGATCAATAATTTTAAGCCTTAAGTCAGTAGGATCCTTATTATGCGCCACAGAAAAATGTTTAGAAACGCTATGTAGAAGGAAACCACTACGAATGTTAGACCTATGCTTATTCATCCGCGCATGCATGGCCTGTATTGTACGGCCCACGTATTGTAGGCCGCACGTACATTCAAGAAGATATACCACGAACATGGAGTGACAGTTTAAAAATTGTCTAATGGTATATGTTTTGCCAGTGGTATTCGAGGAGAAAGTCTTTGAACCACTAAAGATGCTCTGGCAACACATGCATTTTGGGGACCCACAAGAGAAACAACCACTGATCAAATTGCCCATGCTGGTAGATTGGGTTGGAGAGGATTCACATAGCGTATTGCTAGGAGCCACCATATTGCGGAGGTTCTTACCCCTTCTGAACACCACCCTTGGTTTATCAGTAAGGTGCCTAGAGAGGACCGGATCGCTCTTAAGGATAAACCAGAATTTGTCTAGTAACTTCTGGATGTTCCTGTGAGACTGGTTATAAGTAGTCACCAGGCTCCAGTTACTCAACTCAGTAGCATCATCAGGGTTTTTATCACTGGCCGAAGTCATACTCTTAACAATACTGTCTTGGGAACGGAGCTGGAGTTTTTTGATACAGGACTCTTGAGATAATGCTCTACATTTCTGAAAGGCATCACTCAGTAATTTCCGTGGATATCCTTTTTGCCTGAACCGTTTGTTGAGGATTTTGGCCTCCAGGGCAAAATCAGAATTATTAGTGCAGTTTTTTCTGATCCTCCAGTATTGGCCATATGCTACGTTTCTGACCCATCTAGGGAGGTGTCCACTGTCAAAGCAAAGGTAGCTGTTAGCATCAACCTGTTTAAAATGGGTAGACGTGGACAACCTCCCCGACGGGTCAACCCGCACCAAAAGGTCCAAATAATGGAGGGCTGTTTCTGACACAGTTGCTGTAAAGGCAAGACCCCATGTATTCAAATTTAATTCTTCCACAAACATAGATGCCTCCTCTTTAGTCCCTGACCACAAAAAGAAGAGATCATCAATGAAACGCTTGTAGAGGAGAACATGTCCTGCTGCAGAGGAGGACTGCGCGATGAAGACAGACTCAAACACCCCCATAAACAAGTTAGCGTAACTGGGGGCGAATCTCGTCCCCATCGCGCAGCCCCTCAACTGCTTGTAAACAGATGTCCCAAAAGTAAAAACATTATTGTTCAAAATGAATAGGATCCCCATCTTAAGAAATTCCTTCTGGTCCTCCAAGAGAGTATCATCCAAGGACAGAAAATGATCTACCGCAGATATGCCTAGCTCGTGAGGAATATTGGAATAAAGAGCTGTGACGTCTAAAGTCATCAGCAAACAAGCTGGCACTGAAGGAACATCTCTAAGGTGTCTGATCAATTGGGATGAGTCCTTCAGATAGGACGCTAACTTAAGAACAAACTTTTGCAAAAAAAAGGTCTATATAATGTGATAAGTTGCAAGTAATAGAACCTACCCCTGAAATTATGGGGCGACCAGGAGGGTTTTTGGCGTCCTTATGGACTTTGGGCAAAAAATAGAAAAAAGGGGTCTGATACCTTGAGATGTTTAAAAATTTAATCTCTTCTTATTTAAAATGCCTCGAGCATAGGCATTCTTAATAAGTTTATTGTAATTTAGAAAAATAGAGACGGAAGGATCATTATCAAGTCTCTCATAGTAATTTACGTCGTCGAGAATTCGTTTACCTTCACTCAGATACCAAACGCGATTCATCACCACTATGCCCCCCCCCTTATCCACATTTTTTATAACAATCTCCCTATTTTCTCTTAGAGTATTAATAGCCTGCCTTTCCCCGGAGTAAGATTATCTCTTTTTCTAATATTCGCAAAGGACCGGATTTCTTTTAAGGCTAAATGTTGGAAGGTTTCCAAGTGGGGGCCCCTATGATGTAAAGGGAAAAATTTACTGGTATTTTTTGGGTTCACATGTTGGAACCCATCTGTAAGAGGTTCATTAGGGGCACTCATCATATCAATTGGACCACATTTTTTGCGCTGCCTTTCTAAAATATAATGGCGTTGAACAGTTAGTTTCCTCATGTACTCATTAAAATCAAGATACAAGGTAAAGGGATTAGCCGGTGAGTTTGGGCAAAATGAAAGGCCCCTTTTAAGTAGTGACACTTGTTCCTCCGTGAGAGTAATATCGGAGATATTAAAAATCCCCGTGCACTCAGAGGAACAGTCAGAAAGAGATTTTAATTGATTTTCGTCCTTTTCAATGTGAGGTCTGTCGCCATCAACAGCTCAGCGGAAGCTTTGTCCACTGCCTCTGCATCCACGCCTCCTCTTTTTCTTTTTGGGTGGCGCCCTGGAGCCACCCGAAAAAACTGTGTAATTTTTGTGTTCTTGAGAGTCTTAGGAGAAGGAGATTTCCTTACTAATTCAACAGATGTCAACAAAGAATCATTAGCCACTACTTCTTGTAAAGGTACAATAAGATCCAGTGAGGAGGAAAAGCTCAACCTAGGAGGAGGTTTATTGAGGATTAGGTCAATCTCATTACCCCTTGATTCACTGCTTACTATCTCAATGTTTATTTTATTAGCTGAATCCTCAATAATTATTTCAGATGGGTGTAAAGGCATGGAGTCCTGTTGAGGATTCAAACACAATGCAGTTTTTGGGGCTATATTATCTATTATACTAGTTATTGGGAATATATAATCTCTTATAGGTGGACAGCTGAAGGTACTGGTATAGCAGGAGGTTCTGGCAAAGGTTCAGGTAGAATTTGGTACATCGTTTCATCAAGTGGAGAAAGGGACTGTGTTTGGGTTTTTTGGGAATAAATAACTTCATGTGTAGTTAATAGGGATAAATTAAGGGAATCCGTATTACCTTGTGTGGAGACTAGTGGTTGTGAAAGGTCTAAACCAAAATCAAAAGTGGGGGAAATACATGGAACAGTAGATTCTGTCTCAATGGGGACTGGTGGATCAGGCAATATTACCGGAGCCAATAGCCGTGTATGGGGTGCAGAGGTGTCCAAATTAATTATAGTGTCATGTGATCTGTTCGTTACAAGTGATAATGCCTTTTGAGTCCCTAACATGGTATCATCCACCGTTTGCTTATGAAACAAGGAACCCTTCTTCAAAGTTTTTTTATGCAATTCGTAGAAATTCCTCTGTTTGTCCGTTTTTAGTACACTTAAGGAATTACTACTGGGTAATTGATCTATATGCGATTCAACCCCCACTGACTTCTGTGAGATTTGGATTGGGACCTGTGGGCCTTCCAGTATCGGCTGTGGGGAGACCTCCATAAATTCATCTAAATCAGTGAAGCCCCTATCTCGTAAAAGTTTTGCCACCTTTTTTCTAATTATATCGTCCTCTAATTTACTTAGTCTTATTCTCAATTTGGAATCCAAATCCTTGTACTCCAAAGAAAAGGAATAATAGTCAATACTAGTTCTTAAAGAGACCATATCACTCAAGGCTTTTTCCGCTAAGGAAACCCTCTTCTGAATTTATAATTGTATCATCCCTAATGAGCATTTTAAGGAAAATTCATCCCAGAGTTTAGTAAAGATAAGCGCAAACCCTTAGGTGCTATGCCTTTGGATAAATAACGTTTCAAAAATATTGCATCAAGGTGATTCGTAATCTCTACTTTGCACTTATTCTCATCTTCATGGAACAATTCCATCAGGTGTTTCTTATCCACTTCGCTTAAATGGTGAAGATCAATTAATTTGTGTGAGGATTTGGGTACACCACCAGGATCATCCAAAGCTTTGCATATTAGGAATTCCCTATGTGATTCCCGATTGGTCACATAAAAATCCATATCACTCAACTAGGATGTGGGGAAATGTAATAAAAAAAATAAATAAAAAAAATAAATAATAATAAAAAAATAAAAAATTAAAAAATGAAAAGGAAAAAAAAAAAAAAAAATTAAATTAAAAAAATAAAAGAAAAAAAAAATAAATAAAAAATTAAAAATTATATACATATACATGTATACACATACACACACATATATACATATATATGTACATATACATACACACAAAAACCAAAATGTGGGCAAAGTAGGTAATATGAGTAATGTAAATAAAACCCACAGCATAAACAGCAATAAGCAGCAACAAAGAACCAATAAGAGAACACCCCCAATATTAAATTGCGGACAGAAACGATAATTGTAGTAACACCTGAAACATGCAAGTTAGTTCAAAAATTGAAAATTGGACAAAATTCTACGATACATATGTCCAAAGTGATGACTAGAAATTTGTCCAGATAATGTCACTGCACAATCAAACCTCCGTAACAATGTTGCAAGGTCCGGGGATAGAGTTCCAGGGGTAAAGTTTCCAAGAAACCAGTCTTATAAGCTTTAAGATGGATCCAAACCAAAGAGCGGCATCCAGGTAGGAAAAAATCACTCACTCAGAGAGCGCCATGACATGGAAAACAAAAACAGTAGGAGCGCCAATGGTGAAGAGCCTGAGGTTTTGGGGGGGGGGGGGAATGAAGGGGGAGATGTAGTGACCACTCACCTGGTCCTGTTGTGCAAAGGAGCCCCGCACAACAAGGGAAAACGCTTCCAGGTGGGAGTCTGTAAGATGATCACAACTTTGCAGGAACTGTTGTAGGGAGCTTCTGTCTGCTTCAGCGGTCACATGACCAGGACCGTGTGACCGTGTGGGCGTTCCACAATGACATCACGGCAGGTGGTGTAGTGAGCTAGTTGTAAACAGAGCAGCTTCCACAGGGGAGATTAGCAATCAAGAAAGAAGGAATTCTGCGGTGTTAGTGAAGCGCTAGAACAACTAGACAGTGGATTAGGTTATAACACACAAACCTTTTATTGTTTAGTACGCTCTCTAACGCCACGACGCGTTTCGATAGCAGACGCTATCTTCCTCAGGTAGATTAGAGAGCAAATGAAAGAGCAACCATTATATAGGGTAGGTGCACCAATCAAAGGACACTAACAATTATGACAACACAGGAAATACAAAACAGGAAGTTAAAAAAAAAAAAAAAGATAAGTAAAAGAAATGAATATCATAAATATGAATATAAATACTACATTAGATCAGCAGGTTAAAAGAGAGGATAAAAGATGCCACAGTATACCCAATAATGTAATTATTATTATTATTTATTATTATAGCGCCATTTATTCCATGGCGCTTTACATGTGAAAAAGGGGGTATAATACAAGAACAATTTCAATAATCTTGAACACAATGTGACAGCGACTGGTACAGGCGGAGCGAGGACCCTGCCCGCGAGGGCTCACAATCTACGAGGGGTGGGTGAGGATACAGTAGGTGAGGGTAGAGCTGGTCGTGCAGCGGTATGGTGGAGCGGTGGTTACTGCAGGTTGTAGGCTTGTCGGAAGAGGTGGGTCTTCAGGTTCCTTTTGAAGGTTTCCACGGTAGGCGAGAGTCTGATACGTTGGGGTAGAGAGTTCCAGAGTAGGGCGGAAGCACGGGAGAAATCTTGTATACGGTTGTGGGAGGAGGAGATAAGAGGGGAGTAGAGCAGGAGATCTTGTGAGGATCGGAGGTTGCGTGCAGGTATGTAACGGGAGACTAGGTCGGAGATATATGGAGGAGACAGGTTGTGAATGGCTTTGTATGTCATGGTTAGGGTTTTGAACTGGAGTCTCTGAGCAATGGGGAGCCAGTGAAGAGATTGACAGAGAGGAGAGGCCGGGGAATAGCGGGGGGACAGGTTGATTAGTCGAGCAGCAGATTTTATGATAGATTGGAGGGGTGCGAGAGTGTTAGAGGGGAGGCCACAGAGCAGGAGGTTGCAGTAGTCAAGGCGGGAGATGATGAGGGCGTGCACTAGTGTTTTTGCAGATTCATGGTTTAGGAATGTGCGGATCCGGGAGATATTTTTAAGTTGGAGTCGGCAGGAAGTGGAAAGGGCTTGGATATGTGGTTTGAAGGAGAGTTCCAAGTCCAGGGTTACCCCGAGGCAGCGAGCTTGAGGGACTGGGGAGAGTGGGCAGCCATTGACTATGATGGATAGGTCAGTTGGGAGGGTTGAATGAGATGGCGGAAAGATGATGAATTCTGTTTTGTCCATGTTAAGTTTTAGAAATCTAGCAGAGAAGAAGGATGAAATAGCAGACAGACATTGTGGGATTTTGGTTAATACGGAGGTGATATCGGGTCCAGAGAGGTAGATCTGTGTGTCATCAGCATAGAGGTGATAATGAAAGCCATGAGACTCTATGAGCTGTCCCAGGCCTAAGGTGTAGATGGAGAAGAGCAGGGGTCCTAGAACTGAACCTTGGGGGACACCGACAGATAGGGGGCGAGATGAAGAGGTGGTGTGTGAGTGGGAGACACTGAATGTCCGGTCTGTTAGGTATGAGGAGATCCAGGATAGGGCCAAGTCTGTGATGCCGAGAGATGAGAGAGTCTGTAGTAAGAGGGAATGGTCCACTGTGTCAAAGGCAGATGACAGGTCTAGGAGGAGGAGGACAGAGTAGTGTCACTTAGATTTGGCGGTTAGAAGGTCGTTTGTGACTTTAGTCAGTGCAGTTTCAGTAGAATGGTGCGGTCGGAAACCAGATTGTAGGCGGTCAAAGAGGGAGCAGGAGGAGAGGTGGGAGGACAGTTCAGAATGGACATGTTGTTCCAGTAGTTTTGAGGCATAGGGGAGAAGTGATATGGGGCGATAGCTAGACACAGAGGATGGGTCAAGGGAGGGCTTTTTGAGGATGGGTGTGATTGAGGCATGTTTGAAACATGAGGGAAAGACACCAGTTGTTAGTGACAGGTTGAAGAGGTGGGCTAGGGCTGGGATGAAGATAGTGGTAAGGTTTGGGATGAGGTGGGACGGGATTGGGTCAAGTTTACAGGTGGTGAGGTGTGATTTGGAGAGTAAGGAGGAAAGTTGATCTTCAGAAATGGTGGAGAATGTAGTTTTGGAGGAGGAGGGTTGAGTAGGTGTGGAGAGGGGCTGTGGGGGCTTTAGGCAAAAGCTTTGTCTGATGGTGTCAATCTTCTGCTTGAAGAATGAGGCAAAGTCTTCGGCTGAAATAAGAGGAGAGGGAGGAGGCACTGGGGGACGGAGGAGAGAATTGAAGGTGTTGAATAGTTGTTTGGGGTTGTGGGACAGGGAGGATATGAGAGATGTGAAGTATGTTTGTTTTGCTGCAGTGAGTGTGGACTTGAAGGTAGTGAGGGACTGTTTGAATGCGATGAAGTGCTCATGGGAGTGGGACCTTTTCCATCTACGTTCAGCAGCCCTGGAGGCCCGTCGCAGTTCTTTAGTTAGGCTGGTGTGCCAGGGTTGTCTGTTGATTGTACGAGTCTTGGTATGCATGAGGGGGGCGACCGAATCGAGAGCTGCAGCTGTTGTGGTGTTGTATAAAGTGGCAGCAGCATCTGCATCATGTAAGGGACTAATGTCTGTAAGAGGGAGGAGGGATTCAGAGAGAGAGTGTAGGTCAAGGTGTTTGAGATTTCTACGAGGGTATTCAAGTTTGTGGAGTGGGGATTGTTGCCCCGGGGAGGAGAGAGAAGAGAATGTGAGTAGGTTGTGGTCAGAGAGAGGGAGAGGTGAGTTAGAGAGGTTAGATAGGGAACAGAGGCGGGTGAAGATGAGGTCCAGCGTGTGGCCGTCTTTGTGGGTGGGTGTGGAAGACCACTGGGTAAGACCAAAGGAGGAAGTGAGGGATAGAAGCTTAGAGGCAGCTGAGAGGGAAGTATCAATGGGGATGTTAAAGTCGCCCATGATGATAGTGGGGATGTCAACAGAGAGGAAATTAAGTAGCCAGGTGGTGAAGTGGTCAAAGAAAGTGGTGGCTGATCCTGGGGGGCGGTAGATGACAGCCAGTTGGAGGTTGGAGGGGGAGTAGATGCGCACACAGTGCACTTCAAAAGACGGGAGAGTAATTGCGGGCGGCAGTGGGATCTGGGTGAAGGAGCAGTTTTCTGAGAGGAGGAAACCTATTCCTCCACCGTGCTTGCCGTTGGGGCGGGGGGTATGGGAGAGGTGGAATCCGCCATACGAAAGTGCAGCAGGAGAGGTTGTGTCGGAGGGGGTGAGCCAGGTTTCAGTGATTCCGAGGAAGGAAAGCTTGTTAGTGATGAAGAGATCGTGAATGTAGGAAAGTTTATTGCAGACAGAGCGAGCGTTCCATAGAGCTCCTGTTAGTGGAACTGGGGAAGCGGGGGCTGGGCGGATGGGTGTAAGGTTAGAAGGGTTACGAGAGTTTGGGATTGATCGGGGGTAGGAGGTGGAAGTGAATGTAGGGATGTGGTGAGGAGGGCCAGGATTTGGAGAGATGTCGCCGGCAGTAAGGAGGAGCAGAGAAAGCGTTATTAGGTGGGAGCAGGAGAGGGCATGAGGTGGCTGTCTGTGTTTGGAGACAAAGGATTGTATGTTGTGGAATAGCTCTGAGGAAGAGGTGAGATGGGTGGGGAGAATGGAGGGAGAGATGAAGAGTTCCTTTCCAGGTGTAGGGATTAGGGGTGGTTGAAAGAAGTGAAGGATTAAGGGGGTGAGAGTGAAAACAAAAACAAACATTGTTTACTGTGACTTAGTATCCAGGTACCTTCAGTTCACTTCAGGTTCAATTCAGGATTAATTCAAATTTCAGACACTTCAGCTCATGGACACTTCAGCTCATGGACACAGACTTCAGTCTGACACAGACTCCTAGTTCTCAATGTATGGCCTACAGAATGCATTCAGCTGTGAACCAGAGGGGAGTGTCGTCTGTGCTCATCTTGATCAGCTGATTAAGGCTGAACCAGATGTAGGATACTCAAAGGTTCAGTAAACAGGGTCATAAATGAAAGTGGTGGGTGGGTAGTGTAACTTGGGTCACGTACCATTAGTGTATAGTAGGAGCAGAGAGATATAGGGATGGCTGCATGGAAATCAGGATGGAAAAGTTGGGTCACGTACCATTAGTATATAGTAGGAGCAGAGAGATATAGGGAAGGCTGCATGGAAATCAGGATGGAAAAGTTGGGTCACGTACCATTAGTATATAGTAGGAGCAGAGAGATATAGGGAAGGCTGCATGGAAATCAGGATGGAAAAGTTGGGTCACGTACCATTAGTATATAGTAGGAGCAGAGAGATATAGGGAAGGCTGCATGGAAATCAGGATGGAAAAGTTGGGTCACGTACCATTAGTATATAGTAGGAGCAGAGAGATATAGGGAAGGCTGCATGGAAATCAGGATGGAAAAGTTGGGTCACGTACCATTAGTATATAGTAGGAGCAGAGAGATATAGGGAAGGCTGCATGGAAATCAGGATGGAAAAGTTGGGTCACGTACCATTAGTATATAGTAGGAGCAGAGAGATATAGGGAAGGCTGCATGGAAATCAGGATGGAAAAGTTGGGTCACGTACCATTAGTATATAGTAGGAGCAGAGAGATATAGGGAAGGCTGCATGGAAATCAGGATGGAAAAGTTGGGTCACGTACCATTAGTATATAGTAGGAGCAATGTAATGATGTACTAAAAGCAGGGATTATGAATAAAATATAAAATTAATAAAAAAACAAATAATATAATATAAAATGAAATAAAAACTAGTAATGCATGAATAAGAACCAAGAGAGAAATAGGGTTAATGAATCGCATTCTCAATTGTTAAATTAAGGCCCTCAGGGGACAGAGTGCCCAATCTAAAAATCCAATAGCTCTCCGATATTACTCTCACGGAGGAAAAAGTGTCACTACTTAAAAGGGGCCTTTCATTTTGCCGAAACTCACCGGCTAATCCCTTTACCTTGTATCTTGATTTTAATGAGTACATGAGGAAACTAACTGTTCAACGCCATTTTATTTTAGAAAGGCAGTGCAAAAAATGTGGTCCAATTGATATGATGAGTGCCCCTAATGAACCTCTTACAGATGGGTTCCAACATGTGAACCCAAAAAATACCAGTAAATTTTTCCCTTTACATCATAGGGGCCCCCACTTGGAAACCTTCCAACATTTAGCCTTAAAAGAAATACGGTCCTTTGCGAATATTAGAAAAAGAGATAATCTAACTCCGGGGGAAAGGCAGGCTATTAATACTCTAAGAGAAAATAGGGAGATTGTTATAAAGAATGCGGATAAGGGGGGGGGCATAGTGGTGATGAATCGCGTTTGGTATCTGAGTGAAGGTAAACAAATTCTCGACGACGTAAATTACTATGAGAGACTTGATAATGATCCTTCCGTCTCTATTTTTCTAAATTACAATAAACTTATTAAGAATGCCTATGCTCGAGGCATAATAAGAAAGAGATGAAATTTTTAAACATCTCGAGGTATCAGACCCCTTTTTTCTATTTTTTGCCCAAAGTCCATAAGGACGCCAAAAACCCTCCTGGCCGCCCCATAATTTCAGGGGTAGGTTCTATTACTTGCAACTTATCACATTATATAGACCTTTTTTTTGCAAAAGTTTGTTCTTAAGTTAGCGTCCTATCTGAAGGACTCATCCCAATTGATCAGACATCTTAGAGATGTTCCTTCAGTGCCAGCTTGTTTGCTGATGACTTTAGACGTCACAGCTCTTTATTCCAATATTCCTCACGAGCTAGGCATATCTGCGGTAGATCATTTTCTGTCCTTGGATGATACTCTCTTGGAGGACCAGAAGGAATTTCTTAAGATGGGGATCCTATTCATTTTGAACAATAATGTTTTTACTTTTGGGACATCTGTTTACAAGCAGTTGAGGGGCTGCGCGATGGGGACGAGATTCGCCCCCAGTTACGCTAACTTGTTTATGGGGGTGTTTGAGTCTGTCTTCATCGCGCAGTCCTCCTCTGCAGCAGGACATGTTCTCCTCTACAAGCGTTTCATTGATGATCTCTTCTTTTTGTGGTCAGGGACTAAAGAGGAGGCATCTATGTTTGTGGAAGAATTAAATTTGAATACATGGGGTCTTGCCTTTACAGCAACTGTGTCAGAAACAGCCCTCCATTATTTGGACCTTTTGGTGCGGGTTGACCTGTCGGGGAGGTTGTCCACGTCTACCCATTTTAAACAGGTTGATGTTAACAGCTACCTTTGCTTTGACAGTGGACACCTCCCTAGATGGGTCAGATATGGCCAATACTGGAGGATCAGAAAAAACTGCACTAATAATTCTGATTTTGCCCTGGAGGCCAAAATCCTCAACAAACGGTTCAGGCAAAAAGGATATCCACGGAAATTACTGAGTGATGCCTTTCAGAAATGTAGAGCATTATCTCAAGAGTCCTGTATCAAAAAACTCCAGCTCCGTTCCCAAGACAGTATTGTTAAGAGTATGACTTCGGCCAGTGATAAAAACCCTGATGATGCTACTGAGTTGAGTAACTGGAGCCTGGTGACTACTTATAACCAGTCTCACAGGAACATCCAGAAGTTACTAGACAAATTCTGGTTTATCCTTAAGAGCGATCCGGTCCTCTCTAGGCACCTTCCTGATAAACCAAGGGTGGTGTTCAGAAGGGGTAAGAACCTCCGCAATATGGTGGCTCCTAGCAATACGCTATGTGAATCCTCTCCAACCCAATCTACCAGCATGGGCAATTTGATCAGTGGTTGTTTCTCTTGTGGGTCCCCAAAATGCATGTGTTGCCAGAGCATCTTTAGTGGTTCAAAGACTTTCTCCTCGAATACCACTGGCAAAACATATACCATTAGACAATTTTTAAACTGTCACTCCATGTTCGTGGTATATCTTCTTGAATGTACGTGCGGCCTACAATACGTGGGCCGTACAATACAGGCCATGCATGCACGGATGAATAAGCATAGGTCTAACATTCGTAGTGGTTTCCTTCTACATAGCATTTCTAAACATTTTTCTGTGGCGCATAATAAGGATCCTACTGACTTAAGGCTTAAAATTATTGATTTAGAGAGCGTACTAAACAATAAAAGGTTTGTGTGTTATAACCTAATCCACTGTCTAGTTGTTCTAGCGCTTCACTAACACCGCAGAATTCCTTCTTTCTTGATTGCTAATCTCCCCTGTGGAGAGCGGTGGAAGCTGCTCTGTTTACAACTAGCTCACTACACCACCTGCCGTGATGTCATTGTGGAACGCCCACACGGTCACACGGTCCTGGTCATGTGACCGCTGAAGCAGACAGAAGCTCCCTACAACAGTTCCTGCTAAGTTGTGATCATCTTACAGACTCCCACCTGGAAGCGTTTTCCCTTGTTGTGCGGGGCTCCTTTGCACAACAGGACCAGGTGAGTGGTCACTACATTTCCCCCTTCATTCCCCCCCCCCAAACCTCAGGCTCTTCACCATTGGCGCTCCTACTGTTTTTGTTTTCCCCGCATCCCTCTGCAAGACATCTCACAATTTTGGACTTTTCAGAGCCCATCAAATCTCTCTTCTGACCCATTTTGCCAAAGGAAAGGAAGTTGCCTAATAATTAAGCGCACCTTATATAGGGTGTTGATGTCATTAGTCAACAACCCTCCTCATTACAGAGATGCACATCACCAAATTTACTTAATTGGTAGTTGGCTCTCAAGCCTATGCAGCTTGGAGTAGGACAACATGTATAAAAAGCATCACGTGATCAAAATACTCATTTGCCTAATAATTCGGCACACAGTATATTCTTTGTCCCACTATGGGACTTTCACTTTTTTATTCTGATCACCTGCATAGCACAGGAATGGAGCAGCATCCCTGTGCTATACAGGCTGTCAGCACTGCAGATGCAGAAGATATTTTGGTCATGCACTGCGCACGACCAAAATATCTTCCTGCTGTCTGGTGACCCGGATGTTGTCATGACGACATCAGGTCATTATGGCAACATCCGGGAAGCCGCGGCAGACAGCGCTGGACGCCGGCAGGAGAGGTGAGTATCACGATCACCTCCCCTTGCCACCGCAATGCTGCGATCGACTTCGATCGCAGCATTGCGGGGGTTAATGTGGCGGGAGCGGTGCAGGACCACTCCCTGCACATAGCATCGGGTGTCAGCTGTAAGAATCAGCTGACACCCGGCGGCGATCGTGCCCGTGCAGCCTGTGTGCGCGAGCGATCGCAAAGACATATGAATACGCATCAGGCTCTTAAAGCCCAGGGCGCAGATACGTATTAATACGTCTTGGGCTTTAAAGGGGTTAAAGGATCAGGGTCCCACTTGTGCACCAAAGTATACCCGGAAGTGCAGTGCTTGTTATCATAATTGCCATCTTTGTTGTGGCATTACTGTGATTGGCTGGCCTTACAGCATCATAG
The DNA here is from genome assembly GCF_046119375.1 of Phyllobates terribilis. Taxonomy (NCBI): domain Eukaryota; kingdom Metazoa; phylum Chordata; class Amphibia; order Anura; family Dendrobatidae; genus Phyllobates; species Phyllobates terribilis. The sequence continues at coordinate 5,755,942 of NW_027362790.1, forward strand.
GGGGATATTTAAGCCCCGCTGGCGCCATCTTGCGCTCATTACATGCAGAAACAGCGTATTGCGAGCGTAGGGAGAGTGAAAGCAGCGAATAGGGAGAGTTTCTGAGTCCAAAAAGCTCTTTTAAGAGCTATTTAGAGTGAAGATAAATTCTCTGTTAGGTTTAGATAGCGTAGAGAGATTTAATACAAGGGAGAGGGAAAAGCTGGCAGGGTGTTAGCATTGCAAGTACATGATCTCTGCTAGGTCGCATTGTGTATAGTGTAGGAACAGATTGTGGGAGTAGGGAGAGAGGCAGGGTTTCATATCCAGCACCATAATATACAAAACAGCTCTTTTTAGAGCAAAATAATATTCCTCAGTTCCAGCATATACTAAACCGCTTTTTTTAGAGCTAAATAATATTCGTGGCCTATTTCTGAAAAGCGTATATTTATCTAGCAGTTGTGCGACTGGGCAAAGTCTGCTGAGATACGCAAACATCACTATTTACCAGTAATTTTCCGGAGTCTGCTGATGACGTGTGTCATAAAGGTGATATACAAAAAAAAATTACTCTATTGGTTAAATAAATAGCGTATATTTATCTATTAGTTCTGCAACTGGCGCAAGAATCAATGCGGTATTGATTCTTGTAGCGGGCAGTGTTTTGGGTGTGCACATGTGACTCGTGGGTGTGTTGGTCCCCTATTTATAGTAGGCAGGTATGAACAATCAGTACTCCTTGAGAAAGGCTCGGGCCGTAACACGCGTTGGGGTGATGTTGTGCATCATGGTGATTTGGGCAGCTGCCACTTGTTCATGGAGGTATGATGTGGGCTTTGCCAAGCACAATTGCTCCATAATTTGTCAAGTGAATCTAGTGGTCTTAATATATGATATATGAGTTTGCTGCCTAGTACTTACTTTTCTTAATAGAGATATAATGATAGTGAATTTCTTCAGATTGGTGCGCCGCTTTCTTTGTTTTTAATATGTATGTATTGTCCTTTTGCATTTGCTCCTTTATCACGTCGTCCTTATTTATAAATATTAAAAGTTTTTTACTTTTAATAGATGGACCTTTTCTGTCGTATCTTGGCTCATGGCCACTCTCTTTGTCTCATTTTTATAAATGACTGGGTCTTTACCAGTTTGTCCTTTAGGCAGTAGTTTAAGATATGTATGGAATTCATATATTCATTACCTATATGCTGCTTTGCTCTCGGAGTCATTCATGTATGGTTAAATAAATATCATCTCTTTATCTAGCAGTTGTGCGACTGACGCAAAGTCTGCTGAGATGCGCAAAGCCTGCTCAGATACGCAAACATCACTATTTACCAGTAATTTTCCTGAGTCTGCTGTTGGCGTGTGTCATAAAGGCAATATAACAAAAAAATACTCTGATCATGATTAAATAAATAGCGTATATTTATCTAGCAGTTGTGCGACTGGAGCAAAGCCTGCTGAGATACGCAGACATCACTATTTACCAGTAATTTTCCAGAGTCTGCTATTGCGATGTTTAATAAAGCTGATAGCTAAAAAAAATTGCTAGACACAGGGAATTTGTACATAACATCTCTGTGAGGCTACTTGTGAAAAATAAAGACAGGATTTTTTTTTTCATAATGCATTCAATATGGGAAAGGGTGACGAACGATAAGGAATGGGGACGTGGTTGTGGTGGTGCCCGCCAAGACCGTGTGACAGATCAGAAGGTGACTATCTTTTTCTAGCTTCCGGTCAAAATTCGGTCTGCATGCTACACCGCTGTCAAACCCAGGCAAGTGCAAGGATGTTGTGAGTTGGATAGCAGACACAGGCTCCAGTGTGTCAACAACCAGCACCACCAAGTCTTCCACACGGTCTAGCCTCATTAGCCAAGAGGCTGGGCCTCACAATCCTCAACCTGGTCTTCCTTCCTCCCCCCCCATCAAGAGTCCCAGGAGACATATGACCCCAACACTGGCCACTCTGAGGAACAGTTTATGTTTCCTTGTAAGTATTCTGGCCTCTCACTGTGCACCATTAAAGAGGGTCATGAGGAGGTGGAGTGCAGTGATGCACAAACATTTGAGTACCCACTGCAAGAAGAAAGCCAAATTGGGGAAGGTAAATTCATGTCTGAAGAGGTGGAAGATAATCCTGATGCACAGTTGCCATCAGGTCAGCATGCAATCGCAACTCAGAATGAGGATCAGATTGATGAATTGGAAGACGATGTGGTCTATGATGAGGCCACTGATCCAACCTGGCACGATGGCACACATAGTGAGCACAGCAGTGCAGAGAGGGATGGATCTGACGCGCCCCCTGGGCCAGTGTTGTTTGGGGGATACCCGGAGCCGGATCAGATGGGGGTTGTAGTCTCCGAGTGGCGGTGACCCGGTCCGTGCCCAGGGTGTCAAGCTCAGTGTGTGGCAGTCCTACAGATGTTGCTGGATGTTCTTTAGTGTCGACTACGCCACCCGTTGATTTGTGGTCAATACGGCCGCTGCTGCAGCAGGGTCCGCTGAGGCTGATGGTGTGTGTGCAGCTTCTGGTGGTATAACCCCCAACGGGAGGGGTATAGCCTCAGGGGGGCAGCTGTAGAGGGTGGTGGTTGTGGTGGTGCAGTGAGGATGGTAATAAGACTCAGAGTCGGGCTGTGCAGTTCAGGGTTTTTACTTACTGCTGTTGTTCTGGTCACTCCGGCCTTGAGTGACCGCCCGAGCCGTGCTGCGTCCACCAGGTCCTGGACTCGGCCAACCCCCAGGTAATTCTGGAGCGTGATCCTGAGCTCCCTTTCTGTCGTTCCTTTTCTCTGGCCTTCCCCACCAGGGATCCACCTATGTCCGGCTCCCTCGGGTCTCTTGGTGGGTACACCTCTTCTGGGTTCCCTGACCCTATACTTGGTCTGCCTTCCTGGTGGATTTAGTGGGGGGTCGTGGCAGATCCTGCCCACAACCTCCGGTCTCTGGCTGAGGATTAGTGCCCTCCACCAGCTTGGGATCCGGTACCCTTGTGCCAACCCTTCACCCTGTTGCTTGTATTTGGGCTCTTGGGGTTCCCTCTTCTTCCCCTCTGGGTCCTTCTGACTCCTCTCTCTCTTCTTTTAGGACTGCTTGACCCTCTACAACAGACTGACTAGTAGCTGTCTGCCTGTCTGACCCTGATCTAAGATGGTTCCCACCTTATATACTCCCTCTATGTGTGAGCTCAGGTGACCAGCACCCAATGAGCTCCTAGCTTTACCCAGACTGCTCCCCCTATCTGCCCCTACACTACTGGGATGTTCCACCCCGCTCCCACTCCAGCCAGGGACAGACACTATCATACCTGCACATAAACTGGTGGGAGTACCGTTGATCTGTCCCCCGGAAATGGGATGTATGTAGTGTATGCAGCCTACTGAGCTCAGTTCCACACTCCATCCTTACCCGGGAGTGGAATATCACACCTCTGGCTTGAGGTGCAATACCCCTGTAGCAGCCGAATCCTCAGGGTGCTACATTCCCCCCTGGTAAATCACAGCACGTCCTCGGGCTGTAAAAGAATAAAAACATCCACAAACATACATTTTTTTTTTTCATAAAACATAAACATATAAAACATCATATATATCAGCATAAACTTTTCATAAATAACATTCTTGTTCCTCCGGCCACGGTGCAACTTGTGACCGGGTAAAGTGCGACAGTCTCTTCAAGAAAAACAACAGTTTCCTATAAAACCGGTAGGGGGCGCCTTAGAAAGCGCAACTATTTACAAGGGGGAAAGTGGCCGCTCTCAGTCCTCGGCCAGGTATAAGGAAGGAATGACCGCTCTCAGTCCTCGGTCAGTGGGATTAAGGGACACACGGGTTACAGTTTACACTTGTCCCAACGGGGACATATTTAAAGCAGCAACAGTTCACTGTACCCCGACGGGTAACTATTTACAGTCTCTTTACCGTACTTTAACGACGGCGTCCTCCTGCTCCTTCTTAGTCTTCAGACCCGTCCGGGTCCTCTTGCTCCTCCTCACACCGCAGCTACTCCTCCGTCAGGCGATGCACATGGAGGGCGTAGGGTCCTTTGGCACACTTGTGCCGGGTGAACGTGACCTCGTCCCCTACGTACAGGTCACGACGTCTGTGTCCCTCCGGCAGATGGCTTTCTACGTCTCTGCGGGTTACAAAGACGTCGCCGGGGGTATGATGGTCTCTTATAAATCCCCACCCATGCTGCAGGTTGAATTTAATCACAGTCCCGGTGGTACGGGGACCATGAGCTGCACGGGGGTTCCTCCTGGTCCGGCTCTTCTGCCCGGCGCTCTGTTCTTGCAGCCGCTGCTCTCGGACCCGCCTCTCTCTCCGTTCTCGCTCGAAGTCTGCCAACTGCTGGCGGCAGCACTCCACTCGCTCTGCTGCGGCTGCCCGCGTTTCTTGAGTGAACCCCATGAGATCTCCTCCGGTGGGGTCCCACTCGAATTGTGCTTCTTCTAGCGGGAGCGGGGTTCTCCTGACGGGCTTCGGAGCCGGAATCAGGGGCTCGCACAGGGGCCTTGCTCTTTGGAGTTCCAGTTGGTAGTACTCCTGGGGCCATACAAAGGGCTGCCCATCCGGGCACATGTGCTGGGCAAATAGATCTTCGCCCAGGTGCGGCACTCGAGATGTTGAGGGCGCGTTGATGGTAGCGGCGCCCGGGTTGACCAGGCCTTGCGACCAGGCTTGGGGCACCCTAAAGGTAAAGGGCACCGTAAGGACGGCGGCGCCCGGGGGTACTCGGCCCTGCGACCAGGCCGGTGGCTCCGCGGAGGAAGGGGGCGCTGTTGGAATTGCGGCGCCCGGAGGTACTAGACCTTGCGACCAGGCCGATGGTATTTCCTGTTTCGTCGCACTCAGGGTCGAGGCGTGTGACGTCACAGGGGTCGCGGCTGCGGCTTCTGCTTGAGGCCTAGTCCGGCACGGTGACGATGCAGCGACGGGCACGGCAGGGGGAATTTCGGGCTCTGCGACGGGGAGCTGGGACAGGTACACGGTTTCTCGGCTCGGGGTAGTGACGTCCCCTTTACCTGCCTCCATCTGTTCAGCTCCCTCTTCGGCGCCGTCTCCGGCCTTCACTCCTCCTGCACCATCCTCAGAGGCGGTCTGTCTCCTCGTCTCGGCTGGCGTGCTCCGCTGACGGGTTCCGGTCTGCTGGGCCATCTCACGGCTCCACTCCGTCAGCGTGTCTTGCTGCACCTGGGCCATCCTCCGTGCGAGGCCCTCCAGCGCGGTCTGTGCACACTCCCGGTCTCGGGGGAGCTGTGCTAGGATCTCCACTAAGCCTAGTGGCGTTGTTGCTTGCAGCAGGCTCCTGACCACTGGGTCGGTGCTGCCTGTCTCTCCCTCCATCTCCGGGTACGCTTTCTCCGGAGTCCTCTCCAGACTTCTTGTCTCCGGGTACGCTCTCTCCAGACTCCTCCAGGCTGCACCCATCTTCGTTCTTTTGTTCAGTCTCCCCCACATTGAGGGTGGTCCCGGGGCAACTTTGTGATTGTCAGTTCCAGGGGCAGTTCTCTTACGCTGATGGACACTTCCAGCATCACAGTCTCTGTTGGTGGGCGCGGTTTCCGCTTTTGGCGCCATTCTTCGACCTGGCCCACGATGGGAGGTGGCCTTTTGCCACCCTCTGGCACGCCCATAATGGCGTCCGCTCTTCCAAGGCGGGAAATCTTTGGAAATGGCGGGAATCGTCTCCCAGTGGCGGGAAACTCCATGGATGGCGGGAAAAAGCTGCAAATGGCGGACAACCGGCGGGAAACGACCTGTGATGGGGTCTGTTGGCGGGGACCCTCCGGAACCGGCGGGAGACTTCTTTTTAAGGTAACGGTGAACTTTTCTTCAGGCACGCAGTACCCGGTTGTTGCGGGCACGTAATCCTGCCGACTACGCCAAAGTTGACGCGCCCCCTGGGCCAGTGTTGTTTGGGGGATACCCGGAGCCGGATCAGATGGGGGTTGTAGTCTCCGAGTGGCGGTGACCCGGTCCGTGCCCAGGGTGTCAAGCTCAGTGTGTGGCAGTCCTACAGATGTTGCTGGATGTTCTTTAGTGTCGACTACGCCACCCGTTGATTTGCGGTCAATACGGCCGCTGCTGCAGCAGGGTCCGCTGAGGCTGATGGTGTGTGTGCAGCTTCTGGTGGTATAACCTCCAACGGGAGGGGTATAGCCTCAGGGGGTCAGTTGTAGAGGGTGGTGGTTGTAGTGGTGCAGTGAGGATGGTAATAAGACTCAGAGTCGGGCTGTGCAGTTCAGGGTTTTTACTTACTGCTGTTGTTCTGGTCACTCCGGCCTTGAGTGACCGCCCGAGCCGTGCTGCGTCCACCAGGTCCTGGACTCGGCCAACCCCCAGGTAATTCTGGAGCGTGATCCTGAGCTCCCTTTCTGTCGTTCCTTTTCTCTGGCCTTCCCCACCAGGGATCCACCTATGTCCGGCTCCCTCGGGTCTCTTGGTGGGTACACCTCTTCTGGGTTCCCTGACCCTATACTTGGTCTGCCTTCCTGGTGGATTTAGTGGGGGGTCGTGGCAGATCCTGCCCACAACCTCCGGTCTCTGGCTGAGGATTAGTGCCCTCCACCAGCTTGGGATCCGGTACCCTTGTGCCAACCCTTCACCCTGTTGCTTGTATTTGGGCTCTTGGGGTTCCCTCTTCTTCCCCTCTGGGTCCTTCTGACTCCTCTCTCTCTTCTTTCAGGACTGCTTGACCCTCTACAACAGACTGACTAGTAGCTGTCTGCCTGTCTGACCCTGATCTAAGATGGTTCCCACCTTATATACTCCCTCTATGTGTGAGCTCAGGTGACCAGCACCCAATGAGCTCCTAGCTTTACCCAGACTGCTCCCCCTATCTGCCCCTACACTACTGGGATGTTCCACCCCCCTCCCACTCCAGCCAGGGACAGACACTATCGTACCTGCACATAAACTGGTGGGAGTACCGTTGATCTGTCCCCCGGAAATGGGATGTATGTAGTGTATGCAGCCTACTGAGCTCAGTTCCACACTCCATCCTTACCCGGGAGTGGAATATCACACCTCTGGCTTGAGGTGCAATACCCCTGTAGCAGCCGAATCCTCAGGGTGCTACAGATCCATAGAACGAAAACAGGCAAAAAAGAGGCAGTCGTTTGACCAGAGGTAGAAATCGATCAACTGTTTCACAGAGCCCCTCCATTCGGCTAGATAACAGGCCAAGGGTACGTTGTTCCCCTGTATGGCAGTTTTTTTCTGAAAGTTCTTCAGACAAAACAGCTGCAATTTGCAGCATCTGCCATACCAAGCTACGAAGAGGCAATAACACTACCAACCTGAGCAGAAGCACATGGCAGCCAAGCACCCCAGTAGGTGGGCGGAACGCCTGGGTACAAAATCTGTGTCTGAAGGTGAAACCACTGCCCCTTCCCCTGTGTTATGGCCTTCCCAATCTGCTGTCCAGGAAGCAGGCGCTGATGCCTCCTGCCCACAAGCTGCAGTTGCACAGACACAACAGTCAGCAACCACAACCAGTATGTTGTCCCAGCGCAGCGTTCAGTTGTCCTTGCCCAAGACATTTCACAGGAAGCAGAAATATCCACCCACATGCCCAAACTCTAAACGCCCACATTGCTAGCCCTGGAAATTTTACCGTTTCAGCTTGTGGGAACTGAGTCTTTCCGTGACCTCTTGGTGGTGGCAGCCCCCCGGTACTCGATTCCCAGCCACCACTATTTTTCCCAGTGTGCCGTCCATTCACATTACAGAAGCATGTGTTACACAATATCAGCTGTACTTTGGCCAATGCAGTCACAGGGAAGGTCCACCTAACCACAGACACGTGGACAAGTTCTTGAGGACAGGGATGCTACATTTCCCTGATGGCACACTGGGTGAACCTGGTGGAGTCTGGGATATCAACCATCTTACCCACACCAAGAATAGCGGGCTCAACTTCCATCAGGGTTTCAGTCTCCTCGTATGCCAGTTCCTGTCTCTCCTTCTCATTTCTCAGCTGAACTAGCCTCCACATCACTCCTCAGCTGGGAGCTCTGCAGCACTGCTTTGACAAAGCAGCAGCATGCCCTGTTGAAGCTCATCTCTTTAGGTGCTAAAGCTCACAACGCAGTAGAGCTATTGAAAGGGATAAAAGACCAGACCGATCAGTAGCTCTCCTCGCTGAACCTAAAACCAGGTCTGGTTGTGTGCGATAATGGGCGTAACTTGGTGGCGGCTTTAAAGCTCAGCAAGCTGGTACATGTTCCATGCATGGCCAACGTGCTGAACTTGGTTGTACAGCGGTTTTTAAAATAATACCCTGACTTGCTGGATCTATTTGCCAAGGTACGCCGTGTCAGTGCCCATTTCCAAAAGTCATCTCAGGCTTTCGCCGGTCCGGCTGTGCTGCTGCAGCGCTTTAATTTGCCTCGTCACCGACTGATTTGTGACTTGCCCACACGCTGTAATTCGACCTTTCCTATGTTGGCAAGACTTGAGCAGCAGAGGGCAGTGGCTGAATTCCAACTTCTCAATGTCCGTCAGAGTAATACTCAGCCCCACACATAACAACTGCCGAGTGCGTGTGGATCGCTGACATATGTGAGGTTCTTCAAAACTGAATACTGCACCAAGATAGTGAGCGCTAATGATGCTATTATCAGCGTAACCATCCTGCTGCTCTGTCTATTAAAACGTTTGCTGCAGAATCTCAAAGAGGAAGCCTTGAATGCCAAGCAGGTGGCTATGTAGCAAGATTTTACAGTGGCTGATACCACACAGCCCAGCCTCAGACAATATTCTCAGGCCACATTGGGTGATGACAAGGAACAGGAGGAGGATCAGGAGTTTTTGGTCTGCGCTACAGAGGGGACTCCCAATCCCAGCTTAACACCTGTCCAGCATGAATGGCCTGAAGAGGAGGAGGAAGAGGAGGAGGAAGAGGAGGAGGTGATGCCATGTGAGGAGAAGAGGATGGTTAATCTTCGTCCTCGTGGGGACACTGAACGTTTGACTCGTTGTAGTCTGCCACACATGGCACAGTTCATGTCCAGATGCCTTTCCCAAGACCCTTGCGTGGTGGACCCTTTGTCCACCATTAAATACTGGCTGTGTAACTTTCTTGACCCACTGTACAAGGAGAAATTTCCTTCTCTCATGACGGAGGCAGACGTGACATTTTCAGTGCATGCATGACAGAGGGACATTGTTGAAGAGTTGCTGAAGAGATTACCCTCAGACAACGCTGCTGGCAGAGGTACTGGCTCTTTTCACCCACAAGGATTACAGGGGAGGGACACGCACACCAGGTGCAACTCGGGGTGGGTGGAGGGGTCCACCAACTGGGCCATTTTCATGAAACCATCACATCAGCAAGGGCTATCTGTGGGTATAACTATGACAAGGAGGGAGAAGTCAACCAAGATGGCGAAGAAGTACTTACGTGACCATACCAGCATCCCTCCTGATTCTGCAGTACCGTTTAACTATTGGTTGTCCAAGCTGCACACTTGGCCCGACCTCTCCTTGTACGCCTTGGAGTTGCTGCCATGACCTGTCGCAAGTGTATTGTCTGAGCGAGTTTTTAGTTCGGCCTCTGAAATCATAACGGATAGGCGCATAGGCCTGTCAATGGAAAATGCAGACAGGCTGACTCTTCTAAAATTGAACAAGGGCTGGATTTCCTTTTGTAATCCCAATGGATGACAGCAACCCAACGTAAATGCAGCTCAAATGTTCTTTTTTGGAAGTTGTCTTCATGTCCATTCCTTACCATCCAAACCAATTTTGTTCTGGAAATCATGTCCTACTCCTCCAGCAACAAGTACTTAGTCGTCATATACAGTGGGCACGGAAAGTATTCAGACCCCTTTAAATTTTTCACTCTTTGTGTCATTTCAGCCATTTGGTAAATTCTAAAAAGTTCATTTTTTTCTCATTAAAGTACACTCTGCACCCCATCTTGAATGAAAAAAAAACCCAGAAATGTGGAAATTTTTGCAAATTTCTTAAAAAAGAAAAAAACTGAAATATCACATGGTCATAAGTATTCAGACCCTTTGCGTATTTGGTTTCTTGATTTGTAAAAAAAAAAAAAAAAACGAATGAAAAAAATCTTCAATTTATTGGATTAAAAAAAACAATAGGAAAATGGATTCTACCCTGTGTGGGTTCTCTGGTGCTTAACCAAATATGATTTCTTTGTAAAACATTTCTCACATTTTGAACATGAAAAAGTCTTCTCACCTTTGTGAGTTCTGTGATGGTTGATAAGATTTGATTGCTGTAAAAAAAAACCTTTCCCACATTATGAACATGAAAAAGGCTTCTCCCCTGTGTGAGTTCTCTGGTGCTTAACCAAAGCTGATTTCTGGTTAAAACATTTTCCACATTCTGAACATGAAAAAGGCTTCTCCCCTGTGTGAATTCTCTGGTGCTTAACCAAAACTGATTTACCCTTAAAATGTTTCCCACATTCTGAACATGAAAAAGGCTTCTCCCCTGTGTGAGTTCTCTGGTGTAGGATAAGATGTACTTTCCGGTTGAAACATTTCCCACATTCTGAACAGGAAAAAGGCTTCTCCCCTGTGTGGGTTCTCTGGTGCTTAATCAAAGCTGATTTCCGGTTAAAACATTTCCCACATTCTGAACATGAAAAAGGCTTCTCCCCTGTGTGAATTCTCTGGTGATTAATCAAGTCTGATCTCTGATTAAAACATTTCCCACATTCTGAACATGAAAAAGGCTTCTCCCCTGTGTGGGTTCTCTGGTGCTTAACCAAAGCTGGTTTCTGGTTAAAACATTTCCCACATTCTGAACATGAAAAAGGCTTCTCCCCTGTGTGAATTCTCTGGTGCTTAATCAAATCTGATCTCTGATTAAAACATTTCCCACATTCTGAGCATGAAAAAGGCTTCTCCCCTGTGTGAGTTCTGTGATGGTTGATAAGATTTGATTGCTGTAAAAAACCTTTCCCACATTCTGAACATGAAAAAGGCTTCTCCCCTGTGTGGGTTCTCTGGTGCTTAACCAAAGCTGATTTCTGGTTAAAACATTTCCCACATTCTGAACATGAAAAAGGCTTCTCCCCTGTGTGAGTTCTCTGGTGCTTAACCAAAGCTGATTTCTGGTTAAAACATTTCCCACATTCTGAACATGAAAAAGGCTTCTCCCCTGTGTGAATTCTCTGGTGCTTGACCAAAACTGATTTACACTTAAAATGTTTCCCACATTCTGAACATGAAAAAGGCTTCTCCCCTGTGTGAGTTCTCTGGTGTAGGATAAGATGTACTTTCCGGTTGAAACATTTCCCACATTCTGAACAGGAAAAAGGATTCTCCCCTGTGTGGGTTCTCTGGTGCTTAACCAAAGCTGATTTCCGGTTAAAACATTTCCCACATTCTGAACATGAAAAAGGCTTCTCCCCTGTGTGAATTCTCTGGTGATTAATCAAGTCTGATCTCTGATTAAAACATTTCCCACATTCTGAACATGAAAAAGGCTTCTCCCCTGTGTGGGTTCTCTGGTGCTTAACCAAAGCTGGTTTCTGGTTAAAACATTTCCCACATTCTGAACATGAAAAAGGCTTCTCCCCTGTGTGAATTCTCTGGTGTTTAATCAAATCTGATCTCTGATTAAAACATTTCCCACATTCTGAACATGAAAAAGGCTTCTCCCCTGTGTGAGTTCTCTGGTGATTAACAAGGATCCAATTTTGGTTAAAACATTTCCCACATTCTGAACAGGAAAAAGGCTTCTCCCCTGTGTGAGTTCTCTGGTGTAGGATAAGATGTGATTTCTGTTTAAAACAATTCCCACATTCTGAACAGGAAAAAGGCTTCTCCCCTGTGTGAGTTCTCTGGTGTAGGATAAGATGTGATTTCCGTTTAAAACATTTCCCACATTCTGTACATGAAAAAGGCTTCTCCCCTGTGTGAGTTCTCTGGTGTATATCAAAATCTGATTTCTGGTTAAAACATCTCCCACATTTGTAACAAGAAAATCTATTGTCCACTGTGTGTATTTTTTGACTTATAGACTTTTCGAGGGTAAAACTATTTCCATATTCTGAACCTGAAAATGTCTTCTGTGCTTTAGCAGCAGTTCGTTTTGTAATGCTTATTTTTTTATTTTGATTTTCCTTAGTGGTCGGTAATGAATCAGAAGACAGGACCTGTTTCGTAGGATCAGATGATTGATCTTTGCTGTGAAGGGATGATGGTAGATCTGGAGTAATGGCATTCACTTCAATTGTATCCTGAGGGATCTTAAGATTGTCTGATTTAAAAATCTCCTGTCCCTCTGATCTCCTGGTACAGTCATCTGCCAAGGAAAAAAAACAATTATTAATTTTGAATAAAATATCCTTGAAATTTACATTTTTGAACATTTCTACTTAAAATGTCTAAACACACACATTCCTGGGCTACATATTAGACACAAATCTAAAAAATAGAGGAACATTTCAAATATTTTAAATATTCTTCTATTTTTTAGATTTGTGTCTAATAAAACTGATTTTTAAGCTTGAGGTATCTCTTCATTTTCCTGGACTAGCATGTAGCCCAAGGAAGTGTTTATTTAGATTGATTTAGAAGAGGTATGCAATCTTTATTTATTTTTCTACGGATTCTTATGTTAATTGTACTTAAGATGTCTGTAGAAATGGCAAGTTATTGACAGAATGACAGTTCACAGTTTAATAGAAAACCTCATAGGATGAACCAGTGGAGCGCGGTGTCCAACTCTTTGTTCATTCTGCCTGAAAGATATGGAATAAGAAGCCACCAAACAATGTTATGTAGATGAAAATAACACCAATAAAAACTTCTACTCAATCGGCAAAAAACAAATCCCACTCAGGTCCATCATCTGTCTATGGAAAAACAGAGGTTTCCACATTATTCGTGGCTCAGAGAAAAGAAACATGACTTCCATAAACCAGTCCAGCAATATCCACTCTCCCAAAGTCAGATCTCCCCCTCTCTTCTGAGCCTTGCAGTGCGTCCAAACCACATTTATCATCCATGTATTTGGCATTACTATAGTGAGAAGAACCCTCTTCATTTACGGTGTGTGTCTCCTGGAGCACAATCTGGGCACTATGTGTTGGGTAATAAAATGGCCAATGTGCAATTTTTACTCTCCAACATCGACTGCGAGCTAATGTCCAGAAAGTGGCTGTGGAGTCAAAATAGTCACTACTCCTATAGATTAATTCACTGAGGGTTATAATTTCGAAAATGGAGTCACTTTATGGTGATTTCTATTGCTCTGGTTTTCTGCCATTTTGTCATATCAGGGCTTATGCAGTTGGTGTGTCCCATCTCCTCTGGGATCTATCTGCTTCTGCAACGTCGGCTTCTCCCACCAGGAGCCGCCTTATTCATTCCTCAGGCGGCGCTGGTGATGGAGGAGACGTCGGGACCAGGATCTGTGGGTGGCACAGGCTCTGTCCAGCCACTAAGATTAGGGTTCCTGAGATCTGTAGTACCATCCAGTCTGGCAGTATGGGTGTGTGTGCTGTCCAGCTGGAGTAATCTGCTCCCTGCTTCAGCCAATTGGAAAGCACCGCACCCTACTAAAGCTGGAAGCATATTGCCGGAAGCTGCCAGATCCAGCCTTGTTCTCCTCCGGTTCAGTCCTCTGTGCTCAGCTTCCGGCTTGTGTATTTGGTTCCTGTTGTGACCTTGGCCCGTTTACTGACTACTCTTGTGTCTTCTGATTTTGTATTTTCTCTGCCCTCCTGGTTCTGACCCGGCTACCTGACTATTCTTCTTGGGGTTAAAGGGTGATAAGCAAGGCAATCCAAGGGATCTGGAGTATATAGCACCAAGCCTGTTTGTGGTGGCCATCTTTTGAGCTGCCAGGTGACCATGAACAGTGCCCCCAATACATTGTGTCTGCAATATATTCCAGCAAGATCTGCATTCAAATAGCTAAATGGCGCTCCTTCCCTTAATAATAATAATAATCTTTATTTATCTAGCGCCAACATATTCCGCAGCGCTTTACAATCCAGAGGTTCATATTCAACAGTCATAAGTAACATAGCTAAAGATAATACAATAATTACAGCAAAAATAATGACGACCCTGCTCCTAAGAGCTTACAATCTACAATGAGGTGGGAGTGACACAATGTACAGGGGCTTATTTACAAGGATGGTCCAGCCATCTTGAGGGGATGAGGGATAGATAAAGGCTGCATGATCTCATCACCAGCCAGTATCTGTAGTGCTTTTGGGTTCGGTGGAGAGTTATGTTTGGAGAAATAACTGATGGGCTATAAGAAGATAAAAGGACTTCGATTAGGGAATGTGATAGGCCGCCCTAAGCAGGTGTGTTTTTACGGAGCACCTAAAACTGTGTAAGTTGTGGTTCATCCTTCTTAACCTGCCATGTGCCCAGACAGTAGTGTACAACCGTATATAGGGTATTGTCGGATTCAAGAGAAGTTGGAAAATAATTTGTAAGGTCCAATTGTCTCCTATTATCCTTTGTGAAGAATTCCAGAATTATCACCACATAAAGTGACACACGTCAGATTTAAAAAATACAATGGAGCCGGATAACGAACACAAAACTGCCTGCGGGAAGGGGTTACATCAGAGTATTTTGTGAACTAACTACTGTAGTCACAACTGTGAGTATAGACAATAACACATCTACTGAAATGACTCAACTGTCTAAAAAATGAGTAACTAGTGGTGAAACCTCTCTGGGGTAATTAGAGTCTGGGGCTCGGTAACTTTTCGAAATCTAAACTATGATAAGGGCCAATATTTTCTGTCAGATGAGTTTCAAAAAGAAATATTAGACATTGAAAGAGAACTTTTTTATAATAGTGCGGAGCTGAGGTGTCTTAAATTTAGACCTCAGGCTTTGGGAAGATGTAATGGAGACCTTCTTGTAAAGACTACCATGGAGTTACAGAGACAAATAAGTGAGTCAGGCTAATCCAACCACAATAAAGCTATCCTACAAAATGAACCTGTATAAAAAGATGGAATAAAAGATATGCTACATCCCCAACAACAACATATGTATGAGGGGAGAGCTCCAACACTAAACTGGAGTTGCATTCTTATGGTGGACCATTGGAGCTACTATGAGTCCTGACCAGGAGAGTAGAGAAAGTATTAGTGCCCCCATTTCAGGAGAGATTGTGCAGGAATCTGAATTCCTTAGGATTGAAAACATAATGGAATTTATGATGTGGAGTGAATCCATGAAACCAGGGCTCGAGCCATGCCACCACATCTCCTGCAGGCGTGAATAGATGTATATTACAGTTATGAAACAAGCACAGCTTAGAGACATATCATGGCACAAGTGTAATGTTTTCTCTTTAGTTTATCACAATCCTGTTTGAAGTTAGTTGGTTTGAAAAGAAATTGAAAGGTCAGGATGAAGGGAAACTCTGTTGTTATTATACAGAAATTCACACTTGGCCCTCACTGTACATTTAATGCTGTTGATCATAAAAGTGAAATTTGGCCAGAAAGACTGGACCTGGTCTTGTAGGGACCATACGAGCACATTCAGCAGCACAGAAGGGAGGGAAGGTAGATTCATCCAATATCAGGGTTCTAGGAAGCCAACAGCATCATTACCCTCCGCTTTCTCTTCAAGTGATTTTCTCACTTGAATGCACATTCTACGTACGCTGTCATTTGGCTTTATAGTCTACCAAGCTGGGCAGGTAAAGGACAGCGTCTTCTAATCCCAGGGGGTAGGTGGATTCTCCAGTTTGTAAGTTCTACAGAAAAGGACTTTCACAATTACACATATTAAAGAAATATTGAAAATCTCTCTTCTCCTCCAAGCCACTCTTCCCTCCTCTCCTATAGTATTTGTCAAGCGATCAAGAGCTTACACTCTGAGAAGAGGCTAATATTCAAATGCTAGAACAAAGGGAGCTACTAACCCAATTAACATGCGAGTGTATTTTCTAGTGGCACAGGCCTGCGACCAATATACACCTAGGTGAGAAAGATGTAGTTCATGCCTTAAAAGAATTCAACAGAAATCTGCAGTCTGGCCGGTACCGACACAAAATATGGAATATCTAAAGTTCTATACTACCAATAATAATGGGGCCCATATTTTTAGTGGCAGGGTCAGCCAAGGATCAATATACTTAATTTTCCATAGCTGTACGCACCTCCAGTGAGCGGTAATACAAAAGTACAAAATAACAGACCGCAGCTATGTCATGTGTGGTCTCTAAAGAAAGGTAAATTCATAATGGAAAATATGGTATCACTTTCGGGCTTCTGTGATCAACCAGTGTGAAGTTATCACAGAAGCCAGATATGTTAATGAAAATATGAAAGCTGGAGCCCAGCCCACGTGTGGTCAGCACAGGAGGTGTGTGGGCAGGTTCCCCCTTCAGCATAAAAGACCCATCTGAAGATGGATCAGTATTCATTACCGGGGGGTATAGATTCAATAAGCAAGCGATCCCGTTCGACAACGGTCAAATCAATTGGATCGCCTCCCTTCCAGCTAGACTGGATCATCTCTGCAATCTGTTGAGTAATTTCTTATTTAAGGGTATGTGCACACGTTCAGGATTTGAAGCAGCAATTTCCTGAGCGTTTTTGCCTCTCCCTGGCAGAAAAAAAACACATGCAGATTGACATGTGTTTTTGACGCGTTTTTACATGAGGTTTTACATGCGTTTTTTGAAGCGTTTTTGTACATCAATAAATGTATGGAACTAAATAAAGTTATTTGGTGGTACATTGCTTAAGCCCTTGGATTACCATAAGAACTGGGGTTAGTATATTTGAAATAACGTGTTTACACTGTGTCTGTGTGTCTCTTTACTTATTAAAGTTTGGTCATAGTTTGGTCATGAAAAGGTCTGATTTACACCTTGACATCACCAAACAAAGTGCTGGGTGTCAGCTAGTCCCATTCATCCAATCTTCACTAGCATTTCTATTCATGTAATTTATGCAACTGCTGTGAGCTGTTAATTTTAGCCTGGGAAAGTGCCATTAGGCAAACATGGTCCTTGGCCATTAAATAACATCTCACAGCTGGTTAGTTAGCCACTACTACCCCCTGATCAGCACTCAGCAGCGCTTTGGACATAACATATTTATGTTGCGTCCAAAACGCGATGTTCTAATGCCGCACTTTCGTTGTCGGTATATGTGAATCCACCGCATATAATCACACTTCAATCGGTCAAAATCTGCTGCGGAGACTAGCGTGTCCGCTACAGAAATTCATATGCTGCGGGTGAGTTTAGGTATGTGGCCATGATCAGGAGCCGTTGCAGGTTTGACGCTGCGAGTTTATACAGCATCAAACCCACAGCGTCCAGATGTTACGTTATAGTGGATGGGATCTCTAGAAATCCCACGTCCACTATGCATGCATCAGAGGCTGCGAATCACCCGTGGACACTGACATGCAGCGCATCTTTCAGGACCGCAGCATGTCAAATTCTCTTGTGGAGTTGCTAGTCTCCACAACAGAAATTTGACCACTAGAATGTATTGAATGCGGTAAATCCGCATGGTTCAGTGAACATACTGCGTACAATAGAATGCAGTGTTTTGGACGCAGCAAAAATTTGCGTCCAAAGGGGTGCTACATCTGAATTATGGGAACAGAGCCTACAATTTAAAAAAAAAAATGGCATAGGCTCCTGTGTCATTTTTATAACCAGCAGAGGGAAAGCCGACCCCAAATCTGACGCTTAGCCTCGCTCTTCCCACTGCCTTGAAGCGGTGGCAGTGGGGTAATGGGGTTGGAGTTCACGTCAGCCTTGTATTGGCAGCTGACGTGAAGCCCAGGCTAGTAATGGAGGGCGTCTATAAGACGCCCCCATTACTAACCGCGTAGTAATGTGGTCGGCGTTTTTTCAATAAAAACATGGCCATAATAAAGTATTTTAATGAAATCAAACACACACGGTTCTTCAATTTTTTTTATTCCACGCCTCCGTGAAGCCCTCGATCTCCTGAAAAAAACTTAAAATACCAAACAACAGTATCCCTCACCTGTTCACCGTCAGTGACGCAGTCCACGATTACCGTCGAGTGTCCCACGACGTTCCGGGTCACTTCTACAGCTGTGACATCATAAATCACTGATGTCACAGCTGTAGAATATAGCACTATATACTAACAGGGGTGTAAAATCACCCCCTGTCAGTATACAGGCTGCAGGAGGTCACTGGGGTTCATCAGCTGAAGAGCCCTGGTGAGCTAACCACCGTGGGAACATTCTTGCCAATGATCCCAGGGTGAGCATCAGCTGATCGGTCACAAAACCGATCCGCTGATTACCGGCGTCAGCAATCAGCTGATGGTCAAGTGACCATCAACTGATTGCTGCCAGCACTGATCACCTGATGGTCATGCGACGATCACCTGATGGTCATGCGACCATCAGCTGATTGGTGATGTCAGCGATCACCTGATGGTCATGCGACCATCAGGTGATCGATGACGTCAGCGCAGGTCCTGGCAGTACACTGCAGTGCGCGAGCCTGCACCCTACAGTGTATCGCTGGCCGCCGGACAGATAGCATCACCGCCGGGAACCAGGAGGACACTGGGGGCCGCTGGACAGTGAGTGTAAATGTTTATTTTTTTATTTTTACTTTATTTATTTTTTTACTACTGCGGGCTGGGAAGAACAGACTGCTGCTCTTTCCATCCACGCTGCTCTCGCTGTTATCAGCCAGAGCAGCAGTCGGATGAGAGGAGTAGCAATCTCCTTACCCGACCCGGGTTCCACCCGCAGCGCGATTCTGCCGTGGATTTGCGCCTATTGACTGTGATTGAAATGCAGCAAATCCGCATGTATAGATATTATACATGCGGATTTGCTGCGATTTAATGCAAGTCAATGGGCGCGAATTCGGTGCGGAATTGCACTAGAAATGGTCCTGCTGCTGTTTTTGCCGCAATGATAAACCAAAAAGTGGAAATTTCCGCATCATGGGCACAGCACATGCGGATTACCCTTGCTATACATGGCAGACCTATTAACAAGCGGTTTTAATGCGTTTCTGTGGCGGTTTTATTATTATTATCATTATTATTAATAATTAATATAGCGCCATTGATTCCATGGCGCTGTACATAAGGGGTTACATATAAAATAAGAATATCACTACAGTAAACAAACTAACAATGATAGACTGGTACGGAGGGAAGAGGGCCCTGCCCTTGCGGGCTTACATTCTACGGGAATGGAGAGGAGACAGTAGGTTGGGGGGTTGCAGTAGTAGTAGCTTCGGCGTTGTTGAGGAGGCAGTGTGGTCATTGCAGGCTGTAAGCTTTCTTGAAGAGAAACGTATTAAAACCGCATCGTGTGCACATAGCCTAATCCTATTTTATTTGTGTAACTGTATATTGTGTATTGTAAGGTCTTCTTTTGTAAAACCCTTTGTATATTTTCATAAACACTGCCTCCCTTTTGGATTAAATATAAAATTTAATAGTCCTGTTTCTTTTGTCCTGTAATTGTTCCCTCCCCCAAATATATGCTAACAGAAAGCAGGCATCCGATCAGCCTGTATTATATTTCAAATCTGGTAGGTGGTGGCAGCGAGTAATATTAAGTGGGCTATCGTGAAGCTGGCAGCGACCGTACTGGGGCGTATACACACATTCCATGCATTGGTATCCAGAGGTGTGTACGCCAAACTCTTTCTGCTCGCTTGCCGATAGCTACGTAGTGGGTTATCAGGGTCGTGTGTGCACGAATACCTGACAATCCTGACAGAGTGACAGCAGTGGTGGGATATTGTGTGATCGCCCAGGTGTCGTCGCTGTGGATCCCTGACAAATTGGTGGCAAGCGGTGGGATATTACAGAACATCAGTGGCTGGACTGCGCAATCATTCCTGTTACTGAAAACTTGCACGGTTCTTGCGAGAACTCTGTGCAAAGTTTTAAGAAATCAGACTCAGTTTTTAATATTTTTTTATCTGAGACATTACTATAAGTGTACCAGTTGCATCCCCTCCCCTTCTCTAGTTTTTCTGTTCTATCTTTTGTTTGCCAATAATGGCTAAGCGTGGAGAGCCCTGGTATCACCAGCAGTCAAAGAACACTATCACTGCCCTCTGTGAGCTGAGACAGATTGACCCCACGGGCAAAACCAAGGCCCAACTGATTGCTGAACTGTTGCAAGGTGCCGCAGAGCCAGTCCGACAGCAGAGCCCTGATGATGGGGCGGCCAGCGCTGCTGCAGGGGTCCCACCTGTGATTGCCAGCCATACCCGCAGCCCGGGTAGTGTGGACCCCACCTACAGATGGTCTTGGAGCAGATCGCAGCAGACGATCGTGACTGATGACTGCAGCTGATCATGAAATTCCAAGAGGCTGAGAGAGCTGAGCGACAGGCCCAATCTGACCGAGAGGCTGCTGAGCAAGAGGCCGAGAGAGCCGAGCAGCAGGCCAAAGCTGACCGAGAGGCTGCTGAGCGAGAGGTCCAGGCTGAGAGAGCCAAGCGACAGGCCCAAGAGGAGAGTCTGTACCAGCTGAAGCTAGCCCTGATTCAGATGGAGCCATCCACCCTGCAGATCCGTGAGTCCAACAGCTTTAAACCCTGTCCTGGGCATTTTCCTGTAATTTTCCTGACATATTTCTGCGAGGGTTTGAAAAAGCCTGCAGGCTGTACCAGCTGCCTGAAGACCAGTCGGCCAGGTATTTAACTCCAGGGCTCAGTGGAAAAGCTCTGGAGGTGTTTGCTTCTCTCCCTCGAGACCAAGATGGAGACTTTGAGGCCATCAAGCAGGCCTTGATAAAAAAGTACCAGCTGACTTCGGATGTTTACCGGAAAAGGTTCAGAGCCCTCCAACGTGGGCCACATGATAGCTACAGTGATGTAGCAGATGGGCTCAGGACCAACTTTGAGCAGTGGGTCCGAGGATTGTCAGTCACCACCTTCGAGGACCTGATGGATCTGATGGTGAAGGACCAATTTCTTCATCTTTGCCCTGTGGAAGTGCGATAATTTGTGCTTGACCGGAAGCCAAAGGATCCGCCAAAGCAGCCCAGATCGCGGATGCCTATGAGGCCAACCATACACCAGAGGTGCGGAAGTCAGCCACCAGCGGGACAGGGGATAAGCCAACAGGCAACCAGTTCTCAGTGGGTCCTGCTTCATCTTCCAGCACCCGCCCTGCATTTGACTCCCATAAGTGTTATACTTGTAACCAAATTGGTCACATTAGCCTTGTCTGCTTGGAGAGGCAGAAGATGAACCCCACACCTGAGGCCCCAGGACCAACTGCAGCCATTCTTTTTGTGGGTGGGACGATTGGAAGGGCCCGTGAGAACTTAAAACTGGTTACTGTGGGCAACACCATTACTGTTAGACTTAAGGACACTGGCGCAGAACGGACCCTCATCCGCACTTAGTTCGTGTTACCAG
Organism: Phyllobates terribilis; assembly: GCF_046119375.1. Taxonomy (NCBI): domain Eukaryota; kingdom Metazoa; phylum Chordata; class Amphibia; order Anura; family Dendrobatidae; genus Phyllobates; species Phyllobates terribilis. The sequence continues at coordinate 5,777,308 of NW_027362790.1, forward strand.
ATGAACTCATTCCTGGGAAGACCCTGACTGTCACCGGGTTTGGGGGTGTTCGCCGTCCCATACTGATGGCCCGAGTTTTCCTGGACTGGGGTGCGGGGAGGGGGTTAAGGGAAGTGGGCGTGTCGAAGAATCTCCCTACTAACGTGCTATTGGGAACTGATCTGGGACGGTTGGTTGCCCGATACATTCCTAGCAGCCCTCCCAGATCTGATATGTCATGTAATGCCACTGTCAGTAATGTCAATGTGATGCATAATGAAAATGTGTGTTGTGGTAAAAGGGAACTCAGCCACATCATGCCGTGGGGTGATACTGCTGAGGGTCCCCTAACACAAGCCAGCATAAGTGCTATCGGCAATGGGAGCAGGCACGGACACCAGGACGCAAGTCGCCCTGTGCAGGTGACCAGTGTCACGCCAGATGGTGACATGGTCGGTGGTAGTTGCCCCATGACTAGCACGGCTCCAGAAGTAATGAGAAAGGATGAGGAGAAACACGGGGATCATAGGAAAGTGGTCTCGTGCCGCCAACCTGTGTCACGACGGACTGTGACATGACCAGTCGTAGCTCACCCATAGTGAGCAAGGCTCCCAAGGTAACAATGAGGGGTGGAAAGGTAGGCCCCACAACCAGGCAAGGTAAAATAAATGTCTGTCAGGGGCATGGGAAGAAGGTACCCATAGCCTGTCAGAGGGGTGGGGAAAATGTACCCCGAACCGGTCAGGGTGATCGGAAAGCTGGATCCCCAGTCGGTCAGAGTGGTGGGCGAGTTGGGTCCATTGCTTTTTGGATCAGCAGGAAGGGTGGGCCTCGAGGTAGGCTTAAGGGGCGATCTGTAAATCAGCCCCTATGCTACTTCAAAGAGGGGGAGATGTCATAGAAATATTGAAAATCTCTCTTCTCCTCCCAGCCACTTTTCCCTCCTCCCATATAGTATTTGTCAAGGGATCAAGAGTTTACACCCTGAGAAGAGGCTAATAGCAAATGCTAGGACAAAGGGAGCTACTAACCCAATTAACATGCAAGTGTATTTTCTAGTGGCACAGGCCTGCGACCAATATACACCGAGGTGAGAAAGATGTAGTTCCGGGCTCAAAATAATTCAACAGAAATCTGCAGTCTGGCCGCCACCGACACAAAATATGGAATATCTAAAGTTCTATACTTCTGATAATAATGGGGCCCATATTTTTAGTGGCCGGGTCATCCAAGGAACAATATGCATAATTTTCCATAGCTGAACGCCCCTCCGGTGAGCAGTAATGCAAAAGTACAAAATTACAGATTGCAGCTATGTCATGTGTGGTCTCTAAAGAAAGGTAAATTCATAATAGAAAACATGGTATCACTTTCGGGCTTCTGCGATCAACCAGCGAAAAGTTATCGCAGAAGCCAGATATGTTAATGAAAATACGTGGGCTGGGCTCCAGCTTTCATGAGGTCAACACAGGAGGTGTGTGGGCAGGTTCCCCCTTCGGCATAAACGACCCAGCTGAAGATGTATCAGTATTTATTGCAGGGAGGTATAGATTCTATAAGCAAGGGGTCCCGTTCGATAACGATCAAATCAATTGGATCGCCTCCATTCCAGCTAGACTGGATCGTCTCTGCGATCTGTCAAGTTAGTTCTTCTTTAAACCTATTTTATTTGTGTAACTGTATATTCTGTATTGTAATGTCTCTTTTTTTTAAAACCTCTTGTATATTTTTCATAAACACTGCCTCCCTTTTGGATTAAATATAAAAGTTAATAGTCCTGTTTCTTTTGTCCTGTCGTTCCCTCCCCCGAAGCCATACACGCTACCAGAAAGCAGGAGTTTGATCAGGCCTGTATTATATTTCAAATCTGGTCAGTGGTGGCAGTGAGTAATATTAAGTGGGCTATCGTGAAGCTGGCAGTGACCGCACTGGGGCATCTATACATATTCCATGCATTGGAATCCGGAGGTGTGTACGCCATAAGCTTTCTGCTCACTTTCGATAGCTACGTAGTGGGTTATCAGGGTCGTGTGTGCAATCCCTGACAATCCTGACAGAGTGACGGCAGCGGTGGGATATTGTGTGATCTCCCCGATGTCGCCGCTGTGGATCCCTTACAACAAAGTAATGTAAAGATTTTTGGATGGAGGAAAATGTTGTGGTCTAGAGGTAAAATGGTGATCACACAATTGTGACACGACCGGTCTACACCACCGATAAAGCAGCCACAGCCGGTGATTGAGAAGAATCTGTGACTTCTCTGCATTTAGTGGTTACTACTCACCTGGGTAGTCATATGTAGGAATATCCTCTTTACACCGCTCATCACCCCTCACATATGTCTCTGTAGTATTAATATGGGTCAAATCTTCACTCTGAAACAAATATTGTAAAAGTCACAGACAGATGGAGAAGTCACATCTATGATCAGCTCTAATCCTGCCATCTCCACCGTTCTCAGTACACAAGTATAAAACATATAATACTGGTAGATAAAACAAGACTGAACACAAGACCTTCACAAACATCTATGCATCATAGGGGAGATCTCATGGCACCTTCTCTCCATCTACCTGATGATCCTGAGGAACATTGGGATCTTCTTGTTTACAGTCCTGTGGAAGAAGACGACGGGGACATTTCTTTGGTGTTGTCCTCTTACTGGATAGATCTGGAGGAAACACATACAGGAACTGAATTCATGCTTTACATACAGATAATTATAGGCTGTGTGTATTTAGTCCTGTCTATTACCTGGTGATGTGAGGGGTTGGGGAACCTCCATCATGATGTTCTTGTACAGATCTTTGTGTCCTTCTAAATACTCCCACTCCTCCATGGAGAAATAGACGGCGACATCCTGACACCTTATAGGAACCTGACACATACAATGATACCGTCATCCCCCCGATCCCTCCATAGCGTTACTGTATAATGTCCCAGCATTCCCAGCAGTGTCACCTCTCCAGTCAGCAGCTCAATCATTTTGTAGGCGAGTTCTAGGATCTTCTGGTCACTGATGTCTTCATGTATCAGGGGGTGAGATGGAGGCCCTGTGATTGGGCTCAGGGGTCTTCCCCATCCCTCAGACACAGGGTCCTGACAGCGCTCACTAGAGGTCTTCTTCACTACTGTGTAATCCTGGTTATAGAGAGACACATTAATAAATCTCACTCCAGACATTTCCAGAGTCCTCACCTCTCCAGTTCTGTCCATCTGTTATTCCCATAGATAAGAATGATGTAATGTGACGTCATCAGAATCTCTCACCTCTCCAGTAAGCCGGAAGAGGATCTCTAGGGTGAGGTGTAATATCCTCTCTGCCATCTTCTTTCTGTCTCTATCCATTTTTCTCTAGGTAAATTATATAGATAAATTACTAGTATCTCATATTGTGGGAATCTGAGTGGATTGAAGATAAGTTGGTGTAAAATATATAAAATTCTGTGTAATAAAAAAAATCAATAGCATTGTGATGCCGGTATAAAGCAATAATGTGGTAGAGCACCTCTTACATCTTCAGGTCATACAGAGATAGCTATATGCTGTCAGTTGGGATTACGGAAGTTATAAAATAATTCAGTCAATTCAACAATATAAAGAAACAACAGTTTTCTCCACGATAAGTTCTAGAAAGAAGAGGTCTTCTAACTCCACCGCCTATTCTACACTGTGTGCACAATTATTAAGCAATCTGTATTTTTGATGATTACTTTTATTAATATCTCCAGTGCTGTCGGTCAATCCAAAGGGTAATAAACCTGAAACCTGAATATTTAAGAAAGTAAAAGTGAGGTGTTGTCTTAGGAGAATATCTCTGTGTCCAGTATTATTATGCAACTATATGAAAAATGTAAATTTTCCATTGTGTTTATTTTCATCTGTTATAGTGAGAATAAGACCCAAACAACTCAATGTCCAAAAATACATTTCTGACATTTAATAAAAATTTATCAGTGACCAATATAGCCACCATTCTTTTCAATACCAGTGATAAGTCATCCATCCATGGAGTCCATTAGTTTCTTAATCTGTTAACGATCATCTTTGTGGGCAGCAGCAGACACAGCCCCAGACACTGATCAGAGAGGGGACTATTCTCCTTCACCATAAATCTTGAGTTTAAGAAAAGCTTGAAAGTTCTCAGTAAGGTTTAGGTCCAGTGAGGAAAAGGCCATGTCATTATTCTTTCATCTTTAAGGCCTTTCCGGGTACTGAGCAGTGAAGACTTCGATGCTGCGATTGAGCATTGTCCCGCAGAACAATCCTGTTTTTTTTTTAAGGATGCAGATTTTTTCTGTACCTCTGTTTAAAGAAAGTGTCTTCTAAAAACTGGCAGTAGGTTTGGGAGTTGATTTTGAGTCCATATTCAACTCGAAAAGGTCCTGGGAAAACTAGCTCATCTGTAGTTAAACCAGCCCATAGCATTGCCCAACTCCATCTCGCTGGCGTCTGAGTCGAAGTCGAGGTCTGTGCCCATTACCGATCCAGCCAAGAGCCCATCCATCTGGTCCGTCAAGAGTCACTCTCATCAGTTCATAAAACCTTTAAAAAAATCCGTATTCAGATATCTTTTGGTTAAGTCTTGATGTTTGCACTTGTGTCTTGTTCAGTGGTGGTTGATATTCATCCTCGACCTTGTCTCTGAGCACTGAACACCTAGTTCTTCTGGGTCTCCAGGCAGGGCTGTGGAGTCGGAGTCGGTGCTCATTTTGGTGGAGTCGGAGTCGGTATAAAATGGACCGACTTTGACTCCTAAAATATATAATAAATTGGGTGCAGTAGATCAATGCAGTTTGTGGGGAATATTTTTTCATAGGAATTTGGGAAAGTTATGAAATGTCCTATAAATGGCTGTTCTATTCCTGATCTAAGGCTACATTCACACATGGTGTTTTTGCTGCGTTTTTTGAGGATACTTTTTCAGCTGCAAAAGCACATCAGCTTTTTTAAAAAAACGCATCACCTGAAAGGTTTTTGAGCTCATAGATAATGTTTTCAATAGCAAAAGCAGATTAGAAAAACGCCGAACAAACTGACATGCTCATTCTTTGTGAGGATCCGTTTTTGAGCCCAAAAACGGATCGTCACAAACCGATGTGTCTAAATGTCATATCTTGAAACCCACTGACTTTGCTGGGATGCCCAGAGACACTGCATTTTACTGCAAAAAACGGATCCGCAAAAACGCTGTGTGTGAATCATGGCCGTAGCCAGCGAGGGGCAGTTGCCCCCCCCCCCCAGAAGCAGGGGTACACACCTATCAAAATTCACTTGTACGCTGCAGTGCTCCCGTCCTGCACTGGCTCCAGACTGCAGGGGGCAATCTCTCCTCCTCTGTCCTGTCTTCTGCCGTCTTCACCAGAGAGAGGAGGGGGAGGGGTGCCTGCCCTGCACAAGATCCGATTCCTGGGCCCCGTGCTGGAGAAAGTGAAAGTACTACTGCTCATCTCTGTCACAAGAAGGTAACTAATGCTAATATTGTAGGTGATTATTATGTGCTCTCTGTACAATGTGTGTGAACTATATGTGCAATGTACTATTTGCTGTCTGTAGCTGTCTATCACACTCTATCCCTCCATCTATCCTTCCCTCTAGCTATCCATCATTATATTCTATCTAAATATCTTGATTATTGTATCATAAAAATGATTAAATGTCTGATGTTCCATTGTACTACAATAAATTTTTCACTTAAATATAAGCAATATATGTGGGAGTCGGAGTCGGTGTAAGGGAAATTGAGGAGTCGGAGTCGCAGGTTTGGCTTACCGACTCCACAGCCCTGTCTCCAGGGAGGCTGAAATTCTGTAATACGACAGCACTGGAGGATAAGATCTTCCTGGTCACTTCACGTTGGAGTCTTCTGAAATCTTTTGCAGTTAATGTTATTCTGTATATTTCTTTTGCCACCCTGTAGACTTTTGAAGCTTCTGTGGTCACTCCCCAATATCTGAGCAATTTAAGGAGTGCTGCATCCTTTTGGAAGACTTTTAACCATTTTTGACTTTTTAGAGTCAGTTAAAACTCATTTTGGCCCATTTTGCCAGAGGAAAAGAAGCTGCCTAATAATTCTGCCCCCTTGATAAAGGGTGTCAATATCCTACATAAGCTATACGCCCTCATTACACAAATAAACATCACCTGATCTACTTCATCCAATAAACAAACATTTATATAGCTTGCATTTGGAAAAACTGCTTAAAAACGATGATATAGTCAAAATATTCATTTGCCTAATAATTGCGCACACAGTGTATGTTTCAAAGTGATCAAGAAAACTAATTTTTATTCTCAACTGCTATAAGCTACGGGTGCAATGTTCAGGAATCAACCTTCAATATATAGAATGTGGATTCCACATCTGACCTCTGACAAAGCAAAAAAAGTGAAAATAGTTTGGCAATATTCTGAAGCTTGTCTCCATTGTGATTATGATATGTTTTAAGCAATGTGTATTAGGGGTGCACTGTTTTATATGGTAATACAAAAAGAAACACTGACATGGTTGCACCTAGCAGAGTGCAGTACATGCTCAGGTGTTAATTTCTGGTGTTACAAAAAATAAATGATTACAACCATGTCTTGCATCTTACAACAAAAGAGAAGAACAACCCTATTAGTGGTGTGGGGAACTAAAACTATGGGGGTAACAAAGATGAGGGTCATTACTGTATATGGCAATGAGAGGGGGGCTATTACCTTATATGGCACTATAGATAGTTATAGCACTGTGGGGAAAAATGGGCAGAACAACTAAGGAGTGTAATGAAAAATAAATATGTGAAAAAGACAAAATATTAAAAAAACACATAAACAATAAATGTTTATATCATTCCCCTCCCCCCAAAGTAAATAGCAAAATGTAATACATTGAAAAAATTATTCAGTATTGCCATGTACGTAACTGCCTGAATTAATAAAATTTTGAAATATTTTTTTCCCATGTGGTATAAATCAAAACACTAGGAATAATGTTTTTGGTCACCACAATTCCATGTAATAAAAAGCTATTAAAATGTCATATTTCCTCCAAAATTGTATCAACAAAAGCAAAGAAAACAAGAACAAATCATTGAAACCGGGCTATTGATGGAAGAATGAAAATCGTTACGGGTCTCAAAAAATGGCGACACAAAAAAATTGTTAGATACTAAATTTTCAGCCCTGGTGACATTATAAACTGTAGCGCATTAGACCGCTGCAGTCAACCACTGATCTCAGAACTGATGCCAATTTATTCAGTATGAATCGTTGAGCTCAGTGATTGCCTGCGGTTGGTACACACGCTAAAGACATGACATCACCAAAGCAGCCTATAAACAAGACCCGAGCAGCAGTAGAGAGCCGGCACTGGAGCAGGGGGAAGGTGAGTAATGCTGATTATAGTATTTGTTACACAGGCTCATAGATTGTGTACATAAGATTGAAAGGGAAACCTCTTCTATGATACTCCTCTCTGCTGCTGGTCCAGGGCACATCGTGATGTTCAACGTTGTTATGAGCCTTAGCCTGAGGACAGACAGGAATAATGATGAGATGGCCTGAGAGCAGAGAGGAACACTGATGAGATGGTCTGAGGAAAGAGAGGAATGCTTGTTGCACAGCTTCTGAATACCCACAGTTACGGTAGAAACTTCACAGAGCAGATTACATGGGATAACAAGCTTTTACTTCTCAGAACATGAGGTAAAGGAAAAAATGCACAGTCACACAGTACTGCACCAGGAAGTAAGAACAAAACAGAAAAAAACAAGAGACTTTTTTCTTTTACAAGGAAACTTTACACAATATCACCATCTACTGTCAGATCAGCATAAAGTCCTCCTTCACACAAACAAAGAAGTCCACAACTGTTGCATATACCAACACCCTATCTCAACAGTAAGGACTTATTCAGTCAAACCCAATTCCTTCATTAGTCTCTGATGTTTTTCAGCATTCAATGCCTTTGTGAAAATGTCTGCTGTCATATCTTCAGTTGGACAATATTCTAATTTCAGAATTCCTTGTTCCTGATGGTCCCTCAAGAAATGTGCTGCTGCAACATATTCTGCTTCTGTTGATGACAGCGTTACTATTGATTGTTTTTTACTAGTCCAACTAATTGGTCCACCTGAGAGAAAGAAAAGATAGCCACTGGTAGATTTTCTGTCAATTGGATCTCAAGCCCAATCTGCATCAACGTATCCAGTTAAAATGCATTTATCACTTGTAGGCAGTTTCAGTTTAACATTGCTGGTTCCTTTCAAATAACGTATTACTCTTTTCACAGCATTCCAATCCGCTTTATTTGGCTTGGACACTTTTCTACTCAGAATTCCTACTGCTGCTGCAATGTCTTGTAACAGTCACTAGATACAGTAATTTTCCTATCGCCATTGTGTACTCTTCATTATTTGGTAACACATTTTTCTCACTACTGATTTCTTTAAGATAATTAGTTTCCATTGGAGACTTTGCTGGTTTTGCATCCTTCAATCCAAATGTTTTGGTTATGTCTTGAATCATGCGATTTTGATTAAGTAGGAAACTTCCATCTTCTTCTCTTTCTATCTGTATTCCTAAGTACTGTTTCACATTTCCCAAGTCTTTGATCTCGAAATGTTGATTCAGGATTTTTAGTATGTCCTCTTTATCCCTTTCTTTTTCAAAACAAACTAAAATGTCATCAACATATGTGAGTACATAGATCCATCTGTCCATTAGTCTTTTTGTGTACAGGCAAGGATCAGATTTGCTTCTTTTAAATTTTTCATTTGTGAGCACCTCCGTGATTTTATCATTCCACACTTTAGCAGCTTGTTTTAAACCGTATATACTTTTCTGTAATTTGCAAACCATGTTTGGGTTACTTTCATCTTTGAATCCTGGAGGTTGTTCCATGTAAATAACTTCTGTTAAACTTCCATTCAAAAATGCTGTCTTTACATCCAGATGTTTCAGTTCCATTTGTTTCATTGCTGCAACTGCAAACAAAGTTCTTATTGTAGTATGTTTGTTTGACAACTGGAGCAAATGTTTCATCATAGTCTTCTCCATATTTTTGAGAATAACTTTTAGCTACGAGTTTTGCTCAGTATCGTTCAGCTGTGCCATCTGTTTGGTAATTTACTTTAAAAACCTATTTATATCCTATAGCTTTTCTTCCTTCTGGTAATTCTGTTAGTGTCCATGTTTTTCAGTCATGCATGGATTTTATTTCTATTTCTGTTGCCTCTATCCATTTATTGGCTTCTTCTTCAGGAAGTCGAGATATGTCTTCCCAAGAGGTAGGCTCAACAACAACCAAATAGGTAAAAAGAAAATGTGCTCACCTTTATGGGTTGTGTAATGCACAACTCATGTAAGAATTAGTAACGAAGGGCTGCAGCCAGCACAGAATCCCTAGGGATCTTGTAAGGTTGTCTGTAGTAGGATGATAACTGATAACATACACAATATACCATTAGCAGACTAGTACCTCACACGGAGACTAGTTTGCATTTTCTTCTATTCCTTTAGTCCCCTGTCCTCTGTCAGTCAGCCGACGAAGTGTGAGATCCAGCGCAGCGATCTGGAAGCTCTTATCTTCAATACATGGTAATAAACCAATCCTTCAGGAGTTTACACACTTGTGGTCCACAGTTATCTCCTCATGCCCGTCCTCCCTCCTTCACCCCCTTTCCTTACTGACAAACACCTCATACCTAATACACTGGAAGCAGGCTTGCACCTTCTGCCATTCCTTCAGCTCTTGGTTTTCTGCCTGTCAGCCGACGAGGTGTGAGGTCTGGCAGAGCGGTCTGGACTCTCTGATCTTTCACACATGATACAAAAGAGCCAGGACTTTGGGATCGCATACACTGCGGTCCATGATCAACTACAAATGTTTTATCCTATGTGCTGTAATATAAATGTAATTATATATTTGGATGATTACATGTCAGAGGTCATTTTAATTATTTGTTCTATGGTTTTAATTTTATTTCCACAAGAGTGTAATTAGTCGATCAATAATTTAATTTAATCTATTTATAAATAATTTCACTGTCTCTCTGTAAACTGTTTGTTGGTCTTGGCGCCAAGAATAACAGCAGGCTTTTTTTTTTTACCACGTGTGGTTTTATGTATATAAGACCGTTTGATAAATCAGTCCACATCAGCTATGTACCTGAGGAAGTGGACGGGATGTCCATGAAACGCGTAGTAATCATAGCTTTTACCAATAAACTACAAGATTGTTTAATTATACAATCTCTCGTCAAATTTCTTCACTACGGAGGAGCGCGGATTTTTTTCCCGGCACCTACTTCATCCTACTACAGACAACAATGCTGAGGAGACAGCCTAAGTGAAGACGGGAGCGCTGAGGAGACAGCCTGAAAGTGAAATAGAGTGTTGAAGGGATGGCCTGTGGTTAGGCCCAAGGAAGCATCCAGAGAGCAGAGAAGAAAGGAGATGGTCCGAATACAGAGAGGAGCGTTGTGGACACAGCCTGAGAGCAGAGCGCTGAGCAGAGGTCCTGAAAGCAGACAGGAGCACTGAAGAGATAACCTGAGGGTAGAAAGGAGCACTGATGAGACAGACAGTGTAAAGAAGAGCACTCAGGAGACAGCCTGAAGGAAGAGATGAGTGCTAAGGAGACAGCCTGGGGTTAGAGATGAATGCAAATGAGGCAGCCTGAGAGCAGAGAGGGACACTGGGGAGACAGCTTATGTGTAGAGAGAAGCACTGAGGAGACAAACTCAGAGCATAGAAAAGTGATGAGGAGACAGACTGAGGGCAGAGAGGGGTCCCGAGGAGATGGCCTGGGAGCATAGAAGAGCACTGAGGAGATGGCTTGAGAGCAAAGATGAGCGCTGAGGAGTTGTCCTTAGTGTAGAGAGAAGCACTGAGGAGACGGGCTGAGAGTAAAGAGGAGCGCTGAGGAGACGGGCTGAGAGTAATGGGGAGCGCTGAGGAGATGGCCTGAGAGTAAAGAGGAGCGCTGAGGAGATGGCCTAAGACTAAAAAGGAGCGCTGAGGAGATGGCCTGAGAGTAAAGAGGAGCGCTGGGGAGATGGCCTGAAAGTAAAGAGGAGCGCTGGGGAGATGGCCTGAGGGCAGAGAGGAGCGCTGAGGAGACGGCCTGAGAGTAAAGAGGAATGCTGAGGAGATGGCCTGAGAGTAAAGAGGAGCGCTGAGGAGAAGGTCTGAGAGTAAAGAGGAGCGCTGAGGAGATGGCCTGAGGGCAGAGAGGAGCGCTGAGGAGATGGCCTGAGGGCAGAGAGGAGCGCTAAGGAGATGGCCTAAGGGCAGAAAGGAATGCTGGGGAGACTGCCTGAGAGCATAGAAAAGCGATGATGAGACAGACTGAGGGCAGAGAGGGGTCCCGAGGAGATGACCTGGGAGCATATATAGAAGAGCGCTGAGGAGTTGTCCTGAGTGTAGAGAGAAGCACTGAGAAGACAGGCTGAGAGTAAAGAGGACGCTGAGGAGACGGCCTGAGAGTAAAGAGGAGCGCTGAGGAGACCGACAAGAAATGCAGAGGATAGAGAGGAACACCGAAGCGACGGTCTGAGTCTGGACTTATAAGAACAAGAACAACTTAGGTGTAAAATATGATGGGAACCTTGAGAGAAAGTTGACGGAGCTCATTATAGTCAGTGGGGACAGTCGGGCTCCGCTCCTGGGCATCTAGTCATGAATCCGTCTCCAGTCTGTTTTCCATTGCTCTATTTCTACAAAGGAACATAACTACGGATGGATTTAGCAGTAAACACAGCCTTAAAGGGGTCGTCCATTTACTTTATGTGTTCAGGGTAGAATTAAATGGTACATGAGTGTGGTTAGGGGTTAGAGGAATGGTTATGAACGTGGCCTAAGATGCTGTCATGATGTACAATCTACCCCTCTTTATATTCTTTGAAAGTTGGGAGGTCACACAAATGTAGAAATCTAATTGTTTTTGTAGCTGCAAAATGCAATTGCAATGTGTGAATAAAGTCTAAAGAGAGTGTGAGCCCCAATGGGGACGGTGATAATAATGTGTGTACAGCGCCATGGAATATGGTGGCGATATAGAGAATAATGGGGAATCTCCACATGAATAAATACCTCCACCTGCAGAGCCGCCACCACATATATGGCTGTTCTGTGATTATAGGACCTGTGATGAGGTCACAGGAGGGGAGGAGTCAGGGGTCACATGATCAGGGGCCTCAGTGAATGCAGGACTCCGCTGTACCCTGCAGGATGGAGCGCGTACAAGTGTTTAGTGTGTGGTGAGCGTTTCTATTAGGTTATAGGCCAGACACTATGTACCTCACTTATCTGTATGACTGGCGCTCTATATCGGCCTTATCCATGTGCACTTATAATACTAGGCAGCCGCCCCTCCATGAACCGTCGGTGTGTGAGTGGTTGTTTCATCTATTTTGCACCTGTGCTGCTTCCGCCTTTATCATGGGGACTGTTGTGTCCTGCAGTGTATTTGATATTGTGTCTGTCACGATTCCTCCGCTCAATGTGTCTTGGACGTAGTGACTGACAGCTCAGTCGTCCAATCTAGTGCAGGGACGTGTATTTTGATTGACAGCTCAGCCATCCAATCTGAGCACCTCCCAGTCTGAGTTTCCTTCAGGTGTTCCCTGTTCCTAGTGATTAACCTGCTTCTTAGCTGAGCTGTCAGTCCCAGATAGCTGCCGGTCGTAGCTTAAAGCTCAATGTGGTTTGTTCCCTCTGTGCTTTGTGCTCTGAATTTAGACATTCTGATCTTCTATTGCCGGACCTTGGCTTTCCCTATTGACTACCCATTTGTATTACCCCTTTTGCTTTGACACACGCTGACTTTGGAATTCTGACTCTGGACTGTGACCTGACTAGGCCATTGTTTCTTCCCTCTTTTTATGATGTACCCTCCTGGCTCTTGTCCTTGAATTCCTTGACTGTCCTAACTCATGGCTTGTCCGTGAGAAGTGAATCAGTGTAACAGCATCTTGCTTTTGGTAAATATGGCCACCTTTTTTCCGTGATGTTTTTTGAATGTGTGGTGGGAGAAAAAAATAAATATTTCTAATGCTGTGAGCTCTACTGGTATCATGTGCTAAGCAGCTCTGCTCTATGAGGACTGACGAAAGTTCGGTCTGAACTGTGTCCTATAGATTACAGCAAAGAGGATAAAACCAACCTTGTTATGGCTCATTCACCTGTCCAAGTACAGACTACAATGCATGGACTGGCCTCGATTCTCCTGACTAGAGCATGAGGACAGCCTCATATTTCTATAATTGCGAGGTAAAAAATGAGAAAAGAAGCTTTATGGTGGGCGCTGTCATACTGTAAGCCTGTCTATATGTGGGTGTATGTATGGATAAGGTCTGCATATATGTATGACATTATATATATATATATATATATACATATATATATATATATATATATATATATACACATATACACACACACCTTCTCATTTAAAGATTTTTCTGTATTTTCATGGCTTTGAAAATTGTACATTCACACTGAAGGCATCAAAACTATGAATTACCACATGTGGAATTATATACTTAACAAAAAAGTGTGCAACAACTGAAAATATGTCTTATATTCTAGGTTCTTCACAGTAGCCACCTTTTGCTTTGATGACGGCTTTGCACACTCTTGGCATTCTCTTGATGAGGTTCAAGAGGTAGTCACCGGAAATGGTTTTCACTTCACAGGTGTGCCCTGTCAGGTTTAATAAGTGGGATTTCTTGCCTTATAAATGGGGTTGGGACCATCAGTTGTGTTGTGCAGAAGTCTGGTGGATACACAGCTGATAGTCCTATTGAATAGACGGTTAGAATTTGTATTATCGCAAGAAAAAAGCAGCTAAGTAAAGAAAAACAATTGGCCATCATTACTTTAAGAAATGAAGGTCAGTCAGTCCGAAAAATTGAGAAAACTTTGAATGTGTCCCCAAGTGCAGTTGCAAAAACCATCAAGCACTACAAAGAAACTGGCTCACATGAGGACCGCCCCAGGAAAGGAAGACCAAGAGTCACCTCTGCTTCTGAGGATAAGTTTATCTGAGTCATTAGCCTCAGAAATCACAGGTTAATAGCAGCTCAGATTAGAGACCAGGTCAATGCCACACAGAGTTCTAGCAGCAGACACAACGCTACAACAACTGTTAAGAGGAGACTTTGTGCAGCAGGCCTTCATGGTAAAATAGCTGCTAGGAAATCACTGCTAAGGACAGGCAACAAGCAGAAGAGACTTGTTTGGGCTAAAGAACACAAGGAATGGACATTAGACCAGAGGAAATCTGTGCTTTGGTCTGATGAGTCCAAATTTGAGATCTTTGGTTCCAACCACCGTGTCTTTGTGCGACGCAGAAAAGGTGAACGGATGGACTCTACATGCCTGGTTCCCACCGTGAAGCATAGAGGAGGAGGTGTGATGGTGTGGGGGTGCTTTGCTGGTGACACTGTTGGAGATTTATTCAAAACTGAAGGCATACTGAACCAGCATGGCTACCACAGCATCTTGCAGCGGCATGCTATTCCATCCGGTTTGCGTTTAGTTGGACTATCATTTATTTTTCAACAGGACAATGACCCCAAACAAATCTCCAGGCTGTGTAAGGGCTATTTGACCAAGGAGGAGAGTGATAGGGTGCTACGCCAGATGACCTGGCCTCCACAGTCACCAGACCTGAACTCAATCGAGATGGTTTGGGGTGAAATGGACCGCAGAGTGAAGGAAAAAGGGCCAACAAGTGCTAAGTATCTCTGGGAACTCCTTCAAGATTGTTGGAAGACCATTTCCGGTGACTACCTCTTGAAGCTCATCAAGAGAATGCCAAGAGTGTGCAAAGCAGTCATCAAAGCAAAAGGTGGCTACTTTGAAGAACCTAGAATATAAGACATGTTTTCAGTTGTTTCACACTTTTTTGTTAAGTATATAATTCCACATGTGTTAATTCATAGTTTTGATGCCTTCAGTGTGAATGTACAATTTTCATAGTCATGAAAATACAGAAAAATCTTGAAATGAGAAGGTGCGTCCAAACTTTTGGTTTGTACTAATATATATATATATATATATATATATATATATATATATATATATATATATATATATATATATATATATAATATACACACACACATATATATATATATATGTCTACTACAAAAAAAAAGGATACCACTTTCTCAATTATGTTAAAAGGAAAAAACCAATGATGTGAATATATGTATTGTGTCTTATGATGTAAGAAAATGCAGGTTATGTAGACATAATGTTTTCATAAGCTTGTCATTAAAGTCATCTCCTCTCCATCATGTCAGGGTCCCCAAGCTTCCCAAACTACCACTGTTATGATTCAGAGACTTATGTACACATTACCTATCAGATTTTTTTAGGTGAATTAAAAAAAAAAACAATTGGTGTGTGGGGACTTTACTATGACCCTCATGTAATGTTCGCTATTGTTATCACAAAGCTGCTTGAATGCAGCACAATTAGGACAGCAGTTTCCAAGCCACACATTTTTTATTATATAATTGTTGTGGTATCAATGTAGCAAGTTTGATTGTGTTATTGTATCTACATAGCGAGTATGGATATGTTATTATTTCTACGCAGTAAGTTTTCATTGATACCATATATATACAGTAACCTTTCTTTTGTATAGGTATATCAACAGTAACCCAGGTTCTGTTTCAGTCTGCTTCTAATAGACTTGGTTCTGTTCCTGTAGCTATGTAGTAAGCTTAGTTCTGGTACTGTAGTAAGCTTGGTTCTGGTACTGTATCAAAGTAGTACGCTTAGTCCTGATACCGAATCTAGGTAGTATGCTTGGTCCTGGTACAGGATCTATTTAGTACACTTGGCTATCATATTTATTCAGTAGTTTTTGGTTTTTTTTACCATATCTGTAGTCTGTTCAATCATGGGTTCGTGACTACATTACAAATACAATCCCAACATGAACACACAACCCCTGCGCCTTCTTTAACTCTTTAAAGGGCCAGACGACTTTCCGTTTTTACCTTTCTGTTTTTTCCTCCCCTTATTCCAAGAGCCAGAACTATTTTATTTTTCCATCCACATAAGCATGTGAGTACTTGTTTTTTGTGGGATGAGTTGTACTTTTGAATAACGCCATCCATTTTATCATGTGATACTCGATAGTGGGGAAAAAAATGTGGTGAAAAAAGTGTTAGGAAATAGCAAAAAGAGCAAAATTCTGCAATTGTTTTTTTTTAGGCTTTGTGCCCACTATGTGTTTTTTAAGCGTTTCCGCAGCGGCAATTCGCCGTGGAAACGCTTAAAAAAAACGCTTGGTAGAAGGTCAGCCATGTTCCCCAATGATAATCCGCATGTGCTGTGCACATGCTGTGGGAATTTCCACTGCGCATTATCATTGCGGAAAAATCCGCAGCACTACTATTAATTTTGTGTAATCGCAGCGTTTTCGCCACCATTGAATTGCATTGGACCGCATAATATCTGCATGACTACATGTGCACATGCGGATATTAAGTGATTCACTGTGCGGATGGTACCTGGGTCTGGAGAAGAGGAGACTCTCATCTAGACATGGGTACCATAGTACCTGTAAAAAAAAATAAATAAATGATACTCACCTTCTGATGGCCCCCGGTCTCCGGTATGGTGCGTCCAGTCTCTCCAGTGGCTCGCGATGGTGTAAAAGGACCTTCCATGACGTCATTTAGTTATGTGACAGGTCACGCGTCCGCTGACATCGACGGTCGCATGACCTATCACATGACTAAATGACGTCATGGAAGGTCTTATTACGCCGCTGAAGACACAGGAGAAGGAGACCGGGGGCCATCGGACGGTGAGTATAATGTTTTTTTTTACTCTTTTTTTTAACTTAACTTGGTCATACTATATAAATCCATGCCGGTTGCATGGATTTATATAGTATGACCAAGTTGTCAAGCACTTTTCCAAGGGATGCTAAAATTGCTTGGAAAAGTGTTTGACAACTCGCACGCGAAATCGCATGTGCAAAATGCTTGTCCCTGGCTGAAAAAATGCATGTAAAATTCGCATGCATTTTTTCTCCCAGGGAGATGCAGAAACGCTCAGGAAAAATCCGGTGCATTTCTGCATCGTGGGCACTTAGCCTTATTTAGAGCGTTAATTTATCAGACAGCACGATTATGCAGATACCAAACATGCATAGTTTTTGTTTTAGTTTTTGTTTTATTTAAGTGGTGAAAAAAAAATCGGAAATTTGTAAAAAAGCTTTAGCTTGTGACGCCATTTTTCAAGAGTCGTAGCGTTTTCAATTTTCAGGATATGGAGCTGTGAGCGGCTTATTTTTTTGCACCCCTAGCCAATTTTTTTATTGATATAATTTTGGGTAGATACAATGTTTTAATCGCCTCTTATTAAAAAAAAATTTCGGGTTGTTGCAGTGGCCAAAAAAATGCAATTCTGGAGTTTGATTTTTTTTCGCGTTACATCATTTACAGATCAGATTCATTTGATCTGATTTTTACAAATATTAGATATAAGATTTCCATACAATCCATAAAATGTGTCTGAGGGACATATGGTCACCAGGCACATGAAACTCCAACCATGGATAACAAAAGGAAAAAAGAGGAGAGAAGGTGTGCAATTTAAGATACTTTAATCAAGTGATAATATATAATTTTCACAGCTTTTTTTCTGGAACCAGAAAGGTGGATACAAAAATAGGTCAATGCATAGCACCCACAATTGTACACTATATATTGTACACTTGATATACTGTCATAAGTCCACAGGTTATGGTAGTAAACAGAATAATGTCAACCCATATCAATTATATATTAGAACGATCACAAATGACCATATTTGTCTACAGACCACAAAGATTGTGAAACATAAAACCACAAAAGGACAGATAGAAAATAATCACAAAGTAAGGCATGATGTTACAAAGTGTGGTTGAAGAATACCATGCCCAACCTAGGCAAAGTGTAGCGCCATGCATGGACCCCACAGTGGAAGAATCCCCCGCTTACAAAGAATTTTACAAATGTAGCGATAAAAAAAATACACATATTTGGTATTTCCTAATTTTTAATAGTGATTTGAACATACAAAAAAAATATTATATATTTAAGACTTTTTAGTCCCCTTAGGGGACTTGAACCTGCAATCATGTGATCGCTTGTGCTATATACAGCAATGCCGCAGTATTGATATGTATAGCAACAATTATAGTATCTTATTAATGCCAGCCATGGGTTGGCTTTCACAAGAGTACCGTTATGATAGGCACAGGGTTTTCAGCAGACCCCTAGCTGTCACGACGACCCATCGGTGTCCTACTCATTGGGGGAGCGCTGATGAGCAGTTAGAACAGCGCGCCCCCTGCTGACTCGTTGTAAATGCCGCTGTTACAGATTAACAGCATCATTTAACAGCGAGTCAGATGATGGCTGATTATCACAGCCATCATCTGCCGGCAAAGACACGGGCTTGTCTTACGAGCCTGCATTAAAGTCAGGGAGCTAGCATTTGACATACCTAGTACATTGTATTTCGTCAAGGGGTTAATAGTGGCTGCTTTAAAGCCTAATAACTCAGTTATGTTTATAAGGCAGCCAAAGGAAAATGGATTTCCCTGTGAACAAAAGAATCAGCCTTCAGAAGTCCAAAGTTTCAGATCCTTTTCTCTACAACATCATCTTATTCATAAGAATAGGAAAGCGCCCATACACATTAGACTGTTAGGTGAATCGATGGGATCGGCCAACTATAGTCCAATGTGGATGGTGACCTTTATGGATGGGCCGCTTCTCACGTGCTAGGGCTTGTAACCCCAGGATATAATGTGCCAGCTAGCCCCTGTATCTAGGCCGCCATGGATGGTTATAACACTATGGAGGTGGGGGGGGGGGGGTGAGCAGGGGCCAAAGGGGGAATAATTGAAAATTTTAAAATATATATTATATTTTTTTATAACGATAAACATTTAAATCCATCTCCTTCTTCCCCAAATTCAGAATTTTATTTTAACCACGAAATAATAATAAATTCTTCTTAATTTTGGAATCGCACCAACCGGGAGGATCATATCGCCGCTCATTCACACTGGACATTTAATGAAGTGCTTTTTCCTTTTTTTCAGTACATTTTAAAGTGAATTTAGTTCCAAATCACAAAAACTTTAAATCACCAGATGCCAAGGGGTTAAACATTCCTAAAAATGAATTAAAAACATCATTACACAGGTGAAGAAGGAGGATTTATGGCAAATGGTAAATGTAACCATGTGTGAAGAAAGACTAAGGAGAGAGAGGCCCGATGGGGACGATGATAATAATGTGTGTGCAGCGCTGCGGAGTATGGAGGCGACATAGAAGAAAGAGGAAGAAATAATCCACTTCTCTAATATAATCGTACAAGCAGGAGTGAGGCGTCGGAATTGGCGCATGTGCATAGCGCTATCCGACGCCATTTTACTGAAGGCACATTTACATTGAGTCTTCAGCAAAATGGCGCCGGACAGCGCGGTATGGGCACACGCGTACTCCGGCACCACACTCCTCCCCCGGCCTCCGGCAGAACGGGACACCGCACCTCTGGAGCACAGGGAAGAAAGGGGAGTATAAGTGTTTATTTTTTAGTATGTGTCCAGCGTAATAGGGAAGAGGGGGCCACATATACCAGGATAGGGGGGGTGAGGGGACCATACATACCAGGATAGGAGGCCATATACCAATAAAAATGCTCGCCATCCGGGCGTAGAACAGGTTCAATAGCTAGTAGAGAATAATGGGGGATCTCCACATACCTCCACCTGCAGAGCCACCACCACATATATGGCTGTTGTGTGCGCATAGGACCTGTGATGAGGTCACAGGAGGGGAGGAGTCAGGAGTCACATGATCAGGGGCCTCAGTGGATGCAGGACTCTGCTGTGCTGATTGTCATGGTGCTGGATGAGCTGAAGTTTATGTGTGGGGTCAGGAGGGGTTTACAGTGTGGATGTAGCAGAGCCGCGCGTGTACGAGGTGTACGGAGCGGAGCCGCACGTGTACGAGGCGTACGGAGCAGAGCAGCGTGTGTACGAGGCGTACGGAGCGGAGCCGCCTGTGTACGAGGGGTACGGAGCGGAGCCGCGTGTGTACGAGGCATACGGAGCGGAGCCGTGTGTACGAGGCATACGGAGCGGAGCCGTGTGTACGAGGCGTACGGAGCAGAGCCGTGTGTACGAGGCGTACGGAACGGAGCCGCGCGTGTATGAGATGTACGGAGCGGAGCCGTGTGTGTACGAGGTGTATGGAGCGGAGCGGTGTCACTATATCACTTATCTCTAGAAATGTACACATACAGTACAGAATATATACATACTGACCCTACATCTACATTATTTACCGTATTACCTTTTGTACATTGCTGATAAATGCGGACATGATGACGACACATGGACGGAATAACAATAGGGATGAGACTCGTATGAGCTCTGCTGTGAAGGCTTTGTCCGGTCAGTCGGTGCCGGCTGTCAGGATTTCCCAGTGTTATTAGCTCTGGGCTACAAATAAATGACAAGTTCATAAGTCTGGAAGCAATAAAAGAAACTTCGGCACTCCAATCTAGATGCAAGGGATGTTTATTTCGAAAAACCCCATGAGAGATGAGCAGGTGGGGGACATACAGGCACACGTTTTATTGATGACATATTTCTGATCTGGGCGGTGTAATGCAGCGGCTTGTGGCATTACTGTAATGGTCCGGGGTGTGTTCTGGCTGACCATGTACCTCCCCCTCAGGTGACTGATCACATGACTGTGACATCAGCACAGGTCCTGTGCACACAGAAGGTCTGATTACATGACTGTGACATCAGCACAGGTCCTGTGTGTGCACTGGAGGATAAATAAACCCTGGTAGTTTTGAGACAGGGTGTGAAAGGCATGAGGTCTGTTCCCTGTGTGGGACAACGTTAGAGTGTGAGGCCTAGTGAGGCCTAGTGAGGCCTAGTGAGGCCTAGTGAAGCCTGGTGAAGTCTGAAAGGCAGAGGCTGGATCCTTATGTGTAGGAGATGCCAGTAGCCTTGGAGGGCAAGAGGCTTGGAAGACAAGAGTCCTGGAAGGCAGAGGCTGGATGTTATGTGTGTAAACATACCAGTAGCCTTGGAAGGTGCGAGGGTTGAAGACCCCCATCTGGGAAGCCGTAAAGCCACAGCTGTGGCAGAACAAATCTGAAGCAGCTAAAACCCTGCAAAGGTAAAACACTGCTTGATGTGGACATTTATATTGTTACCTTGCTGAAGGCTGTATCTGGAGCCAAGTGGACATATTTGTCACTGGAAAGGATTGTGAAATACTGGAAAGGTGTTGCATGTGTGCTATAATTGACCCGGTGAAGCGAGTGTCCCCCAGCATGATGACTAGCGCTGCCTTACATGTGGTGGAGAATGCGGGCAACTGCAGCCCGGTTGCTAGGGGCAACTACAGCCCGGTTGCTAGGGGCAACCGCAGCCTGGTTGCTAGGGGTAACGGCACAGGACGACGAGTGTGGATACAAGAATCTTGCTGTGGCTCGGCAGGGTCACGAAGATTAAAGCATCTTGCTGTAACTCGGCGGGGTTACAAAAATTGTCCTCGCACTCAAACCTGGTTTTGCTGTGGCTCGGCGGGGTCACGAAGATTAAAGCATCTGTCTGTAACTCGGCGGGGTTACGAAAATTGTCCTCGCACTCAAACCTGGTTTGGTGTGGCTCGGCGGGGCCCCGAAAATTTTCGGGGGAGAGCGGTGTGAAGTGTCTAGTGTGAATAGTATACCGCGATGGCTGTGAACGAAGTAGCAAATGAAACTGAAGCTATTGAGCGATTAAAGTTCAGGTTAAAACCACAGCAGGTATTTGAGAAACGTCTACAGGACATGGTGCAGGAATGGCAGGAGCTGTGGGCACCGTATAGAATGGCGGCAGCGAACCATTCTGTCAACTCTCTGGGGCGCCAGTATTGTCCCAGAGTGCCCGGGGAGGTGATAAGAGATGTTGTGAACTGGGTCCTAAGACTATTGCTGATTATTTTTCTAAAAATCCCCCTACATGTGTGGGTGTCCAAAGGGGGCGGAGTCCCAAAAGGGGGCGGATTTTCAAAAGAGCATGGAATATAGAAAACCAAAATTTGTTACTGGTTGTGGGTTGGTACCGCCTAAAAATGACAATTTGACCGTTGATAACGGGGTAGCTCCAGTAGAAAGGGTTGACGTCAAAGTGGGAGGTGACCTGTTAGTCCACAAAACCATGGGGAGTGACACAGACCCCGTAGCTGATGGTGAAACTACGAAAGTAGAAGGAGAGTTCAGTCAGGAGGAGCTAGACGAGGAGAGAAAGTCCCCCTCTCGTCGTCGACGGCGCAAGGGCCATAAAAAGGTTGCTCCTGTAGTCTTTGCTGCAAGTGAAAATAAAGAAAATGTAATACTGTGTGCCTTTTTTCCAAGTGTGGATCCTCCTTTAGAGGCAGAAGAGGAGGTGACATTGCTAGTAGCAAACTCCGGTACAGTACTGGGACAGAAGGATCAGGATCTGACAGCCCTGAAAGAGGAGGTGGCCAGTCATGACCAAGAGCTGTAGCCTATCAGGCAGCAGTGTCAGAGTGACGTGCAGCAACTATGGGAAAACCTGGAGAGCGTGTCCTCAGACCAGAGGAGCCTAGAGTCTGAACGGCAGAAAATGTACCAGGTTGTGAGGAACTTACAGTGAGAACTGGAGGGAAGCAGCGAGGAAGTTAACCAATGGAAGGAAATGTTCCAGGAAATTAAGGCGGACCGCCGCAAAACCAAGGAGGAGGTTTTTCAATTGGAGATTGACAAAGCGGAGTGTGAAGATGAGTTGTGCGAGGTGAAAGATCGTTTCACCCTGGTACAGTTAGAGCTGTACCAAGTGAAGAAAGAGCTGTGTGAATCCAAGAAGGAGTATGGTGAACTCAGTGAGGAACTGCAACAAATTAAGAGAGACTATGAGGATCTCCTCAAGGTTAAGGAAAAACTAGAGGATGATAAGGGGGATGCAGACCACATGCACCAAGTGGTTGAGACCACTCTGCAGGACACCCGTGATGAAAATGATGATCTCCGCAGAAAGACCCTAGGTCTGGAAGCTCAGGTGAAGGAGCTGCAGACGTTCTGTGATAATCTCCAGAGGGCAGAGTTGTGCCTTAAGGAAAGAATCAGCAAGATGGAAGCTGAGTGGGAAAAGATGGAGGAGTCTATCAGAGAAGCCACAGACCAGGGCCAGGAGTTGGCCACTGGAGATGGGAGGTATGAAGCAAATACCTCCTCGAATAATGCGAGCTCGGATGATTCGGTGGATGTAACAGCCGAGATCAAGGAGCTCAAGGAGAGGCTACAATCACATTTGAAGCAAGAGAAGCTTGAGAGACTGGCTGTCGAGAGCTGAGTGGGCGCATTGGAGACAGAGAGGTCTGAGAGAACTCTACTGATAAAGGAGCAGTTGAAGCAGGAAGAGCTCAGAGATGGGCTGCTGAGAGGCGAGTAGCTGAGCTAGAGGAAGAAGTTTTCGAGCTCAAAGGTCGCCTGGCAAAGTATCACTCAGTGAACGAGGCCTCCTTGGAGAGGGAAAAGGGCAAACAAGTTGCACTTACTCCTTTATACCATGAGAAGGGGGACCTGAGGAGAGCTAAGAGAGTGTTAACAGAAGATAAGTATGAATTGGAAGTGGTCAAGAGCAAAATTCTTGAATTTGTAGCGGTGAGTCAGCTCAGGGGAAGCATACAGGGTGAAGAAGCTGAAAATCAGTTGTCCCTGAAACCTGAGCCAGATGATCATTTGGTGACCACTGGTGAGACAGAAACTCTCGGTACAAGTGCCTCATAGATGTACCCGAGGATTTGAGAGAAGAATGCACCAGTGAGTCCGTGCATGAAGAGTTTAAGAAGGCCGTGAGAGCCTGTAAGGTGTACTCGACCTCAGAAGCTTAACAGCTGGTGGTCCTGTCCACAACCGAAGTCACAGTGAAGAGGGTGGCTATCCTAAGTGACATGCACTGGCAATGTATTCGCACGAAGCGGTTTCTCCGGTTGAAGACAGAACAAGCCGTTAGACAACTGGAGCTTATGAGAAAAGCTCACAGTCTGCGGGAAGAAGTCATCCGGGTGCCTCATGTTTTGGTGAGAAAGCTCATTGGGAGAAACGGCCAAGCCATGCAAATGATGGTAAAGAAGTCTGGCGTGATGAAAGTAAGCAGTCCACGTCAACGTCAGGCCTGGATACAAGATGAAGACGGCATGGTGTCATTCTCCGCTGTAGGAAAGGAAGAAAATCTTGCATATATACGCATGCTGATGAAGTACCAAGTGACCTACCTGCGAGAGGTAGTACAGTTGAATCTCACAAGACTGCAAGTGGAAAGACAGAATCGCCTGAGCAGCAGAAGATGGCAGCCGTCTAGAAATTGTGAGACCAGACAGAGAAAGGGCCCTTCAAATAATAGAACGGCTACAGTAGAAGTTAGAGACTTTCCAAGATGTCCTGAGGATAGTGGGCGTGGGTTTAGAGGTAGTGAGACCTCCAGTAACTCAGGTCTGAGTGGCCCATACAAACGACCCAATAGAGGACGGGACAGTACGGAGTCGAACCGGACCTTAGATACCAGGGCATGCGAGTCACACTGCTGTATTGACTGCTGGGAGCGGGGGAGGTCTGACAAGGTTACGACTGACCGCTGGGAGCGGGGGAGGTCTGACAAGGTTACGACTGACCGCTGGGAGCGGGGGAGGTCTGACAAGGTTACGACCCGGAAATGTGACTTGACGAAGTCAGTGACAATGACAGATGGTAGGTCCCTAAGGAATGGGCTAATGTCGATGACTAATGTTCCAGGGGCTGAGCAGCGCAATTATCAAGTACATGGTCTTTGTGTGTACTGTGGGTTATAATGTGATTGTGTATATTATGTGTTCAACCCCACAAGTTTGAACAGAGGGGGGGGGAGATATTTAATGCAGCGGCTTGCGGCATTACTGTAATGGTCCAGAGTGTGTTCTGGCTGACCATGTACCTCCCCCTCAGGTGACTGATCACATGACTGTGACATCAGCACAGGTCCTGTGCACACAGAAGGTCTGATTACATGACTGTGACATCAGCACAGGTCCTGTGTGTGCACTGGAGGATATATAAACCCTGGTAGTTTTGAGACAGGGTGTGAAAGGCGTGAGGTCTGTTCCCTGTGTGGGACACCGTTAGAGTGTGAGGCCTAGTGAGGCCTAGTGAAGCCTGGTGAAGCCTGGTGAAGTCTGAAAGGCAGAGGCTGGATCCTTATGTGTAAGAGATGCCATTAGCCTTGGAGGGCAAGAGGCTTGGAAGACAAGAGTCCTGGAAGTAGTTATGAAGTATAATAAACTGCTGGATTGTGAAATACTGGAAAGACGTTGCATGTGTGCTTTAATTGACCCGGTGAAGCGAGTGTCCCCCAGCATGATGACTATTCTGCCTTACAATGGGCACAGAGAATGACCTTACACTATTCTATCATGACCTTAATACCAAGGTCTCTAATTTAACATTCACTTTGCATCCGTCTTCCCACTCTGGTCATTTCCTGGACACATGGATCACACTTACTGACACGTGATGTCTCATTAGTGACTTATATGTAAAACCGACAGACAAAAACCGCCTATTGCTGTGTTCCAGCTGCCACCCACGTCATGTTAAAAGATCTTTACCCAAGTCACAGCGCTGTATGGGAGATCGGATTGTGTCTACAGCAGACGCTAGAAAAATTAGACACGAGGAAATGAATATTAAGTTCCAGCAGAGAGGTTATCCTTCCCATATCCTGAACCAGTCAACTAAATCTAATTTACCGCACAACAGAAACCCACGATTAACTTTTGTGAATACCTACCATCCTTTTAGCGGAGCAATATTTAAGTGCATCAAACAACATTAGTCCCTATTAGGACAATTATATCCTGAGGTGCAGGAATTCATTGACGTCCCCTTATTATGTCACATGAGATCTCAAAATACCCGGAACCATCTGGTCAGGGCTGATGTGGGGTCCACAAGTAGAGGACCCATTCAACGCACTCTAGCCACCCCACGCAGGGGTACCTTCCCTTGCCTGGGCTGTCTACAATGTTCAAACATTACAAAGGATGATACGTTTACGCACCCCCAGTCCGGCAAGCGTTTTCCTATTAAGGGATATTTTACGTGTGATTCTACTTATGCTGTATACTTGATCAAGTGTCCATGCGGTCTCGGATATGTAGGTGAAACTACCCAGCATATCCGAGACCGCATCTCACAGCATAAATCCACTATTCAATGTGAACATACAATGCTATCTATACCAGCACATTTCTCCGCTATGTCTCATGATATATCACAATTGAGATATCAAGTAATTGACCATATTCCATCAAGTAGGCGAGGAGGCAACCGGATTCAAAACCTCAAAAAATGTGGGTCCTATTGGACACATACTTTACAGACCCTCACTCCGAAGGGCCTTAATAGGGAATATGAAGTACAACATCATTAGATTGTTCTCTATATTTTTTTGCCTTATTCTGTTAAGAATTATATTTGTACAATAATAATAATTCAGTACTTCTGATCGCTTTTTCTTTGTTTTGTAGGTCATTAAATAAGGTCATTATTTACTTCTGAAAAGAAACCCATATGCACACTTTATGATTTTCCAGGACCCTTTGCTCACCACGGGGTTGAGTTTCTACTAGGTCCTTCTCTTCACAGTGGAAGCTATCCTTTATTAACCCTAGAACGCATGACCATAAAAATCTACACTTTCACATACCTGGGGCCTTTTAGGCCCGTGTGCAAATAATAAATAAATGACCAACTGGAAATGACAAACAACTATATTCCTGAGGAATACCTAGAGTTTCAAAATTCGAACTAAAGTAATCTTGCAGAAAATAGAAAACAATTAACAGGACGGGCCTGCGAGGCCCCAGGTATGCGTTCTGGGGTTAATGACCTTTTTTCCCTTCATAATAGACCCTCACTTGGCATAAATATGGCATTGTTCTGCATTATATTAGTCGGTCTATTTATATACCACTGACAGCTGTGTGCGTTCCACTTCGTCCGTTGCGTGTCAACTTACATACCGGAAGCACGTCCCATGTACTGCTCATGCCCGGAAGTCTCTTAAGTCTCACTGCTCTCCCTTGCGTTCCAGCACGCGCACCGGAAGCCTGACAGTTCACACTGCGCAAGACCGGAAATTCACATATGCAAGCGGCGCGCACGCTGTCATAATCACCGCACCACGTTCATGGGGTACATAAGGAAGACACCTTTTCCCTCTTCACTACACTACATATGTCCTGAATACTCCCCTCATTACCAGGTATGTGGACGTTTCTGGGCATCTTCCGCTGTCTTGTTTCATTTGTATATGTGCTCACACAATCTATCCTATAGATGGGCCTCCCCATATTACCCCTCTACCTCTTACTTATATGTGATTGCGCAATCTACCCAATAGATGGGCCTCTCCATAATCCTTTTACCCTATTACTTTTTTTTTATTTTTGCACTTTATTTCCTATCCCCTATTGTCATAACATTTACTGTCTAAGTAGAGCCTCCCTTTGTAGGGGATCAGTGACACTGCTTTGCTACAACGACTCCAGTTCCATTTATTCCATGGTATTATTAAATAGCCTATGTATCTATCCAACCTAATCTTTTACCCCAGAATGTTCTTTTTTGATTGTACGTACTCCTCTACTATCATGCGTAGCCTCACAGTGTTCTAGTTTCTGTATGTATAAATTATGGATATACCGATTACAGTTTGTATGATATATCTTATTTCGTTTATGTTCAGCAAAGGCCCTGATAAAGACTAGTGTTGAGCCACCCCCGTAGTGTTCGAGTTCGGTTCGGTTCGTCGAACACCCGTGTGTTCGCCGAACTGTTCGTCGAACTGTTCGTCGAACACCTTCGAACACCGTTAAAACCAATGGCAGGCAAACAAAAACACATAGAAACACATAGAAAACACGTTCAAAGGTGTCCAAAAGCTGACAAACTGCTCAGAAGACATAACTAACACATGGAAAAGTGACAAGTACATATAGTCATGCGAAAATAAAAGAGGTGGAGGAGTAAAAGGAGGGGGAGACACAGATATAGGCATGTCATGCCCTTCTAAAATCCAAAAAGTGAGAAGCCGACACGGCCAGTCCGCTCCTGCCCGTGCCACCTCCGTGTCGCCGGGTTTGTGCCAGAGCCGCGGTGAACCCTGACGGCCAGCCCCCCTCTCCCAATACTGGTGCCTGTCCGCTGGTGGGTCGAGCGAGCCCCCCTGTGGTGGAGGCAGCTCTAACCTTTTTAATTTAAATTGTCTCTCTAATTTGAATGAATACACTTTAAATCCATTTACAAGGATCTATTGGAGGGCAAGTCTCATGCCAGCAGCCGCGGTAATTCCAGCTCCAGTAGCGTCCACTAAAGCTGCTGCAGTTAAAAAGCTTTTATAAGGATCGAGCTCGGCTGTCCACCGCAAGGCATCCTACTGCCAGTCCCAGCCCCTATGCCTTGGGGTGCCTCCTGATGCTCTTCACTAAGTATCCCATGGTCCCGAAGCATTTCCTTTGAAAAAATTAAGTGTCTAAACTACAGGTGGTGCAGCTTGCTTAACAGCCGGGATAATCCGCTGACTAGCAGACACTGCTACTAGGCACAAAGTATTTCCTGGGCTAGATGCAGTTAAAAATTTGTAATTAGATACTCTCGTTGGATGCTGAGAAAGCATTCCATAGAGTCTCCTGGCACGCCATATATGATTCTCTTAAAAAGCTTGGGGTAGGGGTCTAGGGGACCCTTTTATAGCCAAAATCACGGCCCTGTATCGCAATACGTCACCTAGGCTGAAGATAAATGGAACTGTAGCACCCTGAGGGCTCGGTTGCTACAGACGTATTGCACCTCACCCAGAGGTGTGATATCTCACTCTCAGGTAAGGATGGAGTGTGGATCAGGACCCGACACCTGCATGCATTACACCACATTGCCGTGGGGCAGGGCGACCAATATGCCCCTGAGATGGGCACGACAGTCCCTGTCCCTGGCTGGAGTGGGGGGAGGGAACACTGAGGAAGGGGAACCCTGTAGTGCAGGAGCAGGGAGGAAGCAGTTCCTGGGTGCATTGAGAAGGGAGTATAAAAGGTGGGCACCATCTTAGTTCAGTGCAGAGAAGTCTGAGCAGAAGTGGCAGGGAGCAGGGGCTCTGCATGAGCTCTGCTCCGGAGGCGGGCCTAGTAACAGAGGCCCAGGCCTGGAAGAGGGAGAAGGAAGGAAGAGGAGTGGAGAAGGCTCCAGGAACGAGGAATGAAGGGATCCCAGGGGTGCGGACGGGCGAGTCGCCACCGCACGCCCGAATCCACCTGCGTGGAGGGGTCAGGCCAAAGGGGGAGACCGGTCCCCGAACTAGTGGAGGCAGGAAACGACCCTCAGCTAGAAACCGGAGGCTCTGACATTTTATGTGGCGCAGCCCCTCGCTACACCCGCTAGGAAGGCACCACATAGGGTCAGGGAAACTGGCGCCAAGTTTACCAAGAGGAGGCCCGAGGCAGCCGGACAGAAGTGTTGGTAAGAAAGGCCAGACAAAGGACACACAAAGGGGGTCCTGTGAAGTGCTCCAAAGTTATCTGGGAGTTGTCTGAGCCCCTCACCTGGTGAGCACAATACGACGTGGGCAGCCGTTACCTGCAGACGTGGTCTGGATAATAAGAACTGTGAGTAAAGGCCCTGGACTGCATCACTGACTCCGTGTCGTTACTGCTGCTGCCCTGCACCATCACCCCCATCCTCCGCATACACTGCCCTGAGGCTATACTCCTCCCGTGGGGAGTTATGCTACGCTCTGCTGCACCCACAACACCAGCCTCAGCGGTCTGCCCTGGAGCGGCGGTTCACTCTGACCGCAATCCACGGGTGGCGTAGTCGGACATTTAAACATCAAAACCACATAAATAGTTCCGCCACTGGTTTGACCGCCCTGAGCCACGGAACCGGGTTGCCGCCACGGAGACTACAACCACCAGCATCCACCAAAAAGGGTCCGGCTCCGGGTGTCCCAAGGCCCAGGGGGCGCGTCAGAACATTTTCATCACCTTTCACAATCACCAATGGGACAAGGCAGGGATGTTCTCTGTCCCCTCTCTTATACATCCTAGTGACGGAGCACCTGCTCTCATCAATTCGCCATAACCCCAATATTAGGTGGATTGAGGTGGGAGGCACCGAGTACAAGTGCTCTCTATTTGCTGATGATGTCCTAGTATATATCACTCAATCACATATATCCATCCCTGCTGTTATGGCTGAAATAGATCACTTTGTTACATGGTCAAATTTTAAAATCAATGCAGCGAAGTCTGAGGCCCTCGATGTCTCCCTCCCCAAATCCATATAGGATTCCATCCAGTCCAACTTTCCCTTTGCCTGTCCCTCACAGGGTATCAAATACTTAGGAATTCCTATTCATAGAGACCTCTCCCATCTATGTTATCTTAATTTTGGGCCCTTTATTGAACAACTCCATACAGACCACGGTTGGCAAGTTAGAACTGTAAGATTCACTACGTGAACCGCTGGTGTTTTGTGGAAAAGCACATGTACACTGCGTTCCAAATTATTATGCAAAAAGTGTTTAGGAGTGATAAGGGAAGAATTTGTTTGTTTGTCAGTTAAACTCATTGATGGTGATGTGTGTCAGGGCTCTTTATATCACTGTAAGCAATTGCAGACACCTGTGCTAATTAGTTTGGCAGGTGTGTCCAATGAAAGGCAAGACTACTTAAGAAGGCTCTCTCACATTATTAAGCAGCCTACATTTTCTGCCAAAATGGGAAAGAAAAAGGATGTGTCGGCTGCTGAGAAGCAACAAATTGTGGAGTGTTTAGGTCAAGGCATGACTACAATCAACATTGTGCGATGATCAGGATGAAGTGTCTTGGCAATCAAGAAGTATGTAGCTGATTCACAGTACACACGTGTGCGTGCTGATAAGGGCAAATTGAGGACTCTTTCCTACAGGCAATTACGTCAGGTTAAAAGAGCAGCGGCAAAAAAGCCTTGTCATAGCAGCAGACAAGTTTTTGAAGCTGCTTGTGCCTCCAACGTCCCCCGAACAACAAGATGCAGGGTCCTTCAGAGGTTTGCAGCTGTGCATACGCCATCCTGTCGACCTCCTCTATCCACTTCACACAAGCAGAAACGGCTCCAGTGGGCCAAACATTACATGAAGACTGATTTCAAAACAGTTTTGTTCACGGATGAGTGCCGTGCAGCGCTCGATGGTCCAGATGGATGGAGTGGAGGATGGCTGGTTGATGGACACCCCACGCAAACACGGCTACAGCGCCAACAAGGAGGAGGTGGAGTAATGTTTTGGGCTGGAATCATGGGGAGAGAGATTGTCGGCCCCTTTAGGATCCCTGAAGGCGCTAAAGATGAACTCCATAATGTATGTGGATTTTCTCAAACAGCACTTCCTGCCATGGTTCAAGAAGAAGAACCGTGTATTTCACAGCAAGATCATTTTTCTGCATGATAATGCACCATCTCATGCTGCACATAAAACATCTGCATCTCTGGCTGATATGGGCATAAAAGGGGACAAACTTATGGTGTGACCCCCATGCTCCCCTGACCTCTACCCCATTCAGAACCTTTGGAGCATCATTAAAAGGAGTGTCTATGATGGCGGGAGGCAGTTCACATCTAAGCAACAGCTCTGGGAGGGTATTCTGTCCTCATGCAAAACAATTGAAGCAGAAACCATCCAAAACCTGACAAATTCAATGGACGAGAGAGTTCAGAAGCTCCTTTCGAACAAGGGGTCCTATGTGAAAATGTAACATCACCTAGAATAAAGTTTTGAGTTGAAAACTGTTTGATTTCAGTTTCTAACAACCTGCTAATGCTTATAATTTCAAAAATGACCATTTTTTTGGTCTTTATTAAAATGAAAAGGTTGATCGAAAAGTTTGGGGGATCTAAGAGTGTGGCAACCCAGTAGTCATGATTACTTCGAATTCTGACAATATGAGGGTCATGCTGCAGGTAGTGCAGCAAGAAGGCACTTATGTGTCTTGCGCATCTCGGAGCCCCAAAATTATTTTCCGGGCTAGATGCAGCTAAAAATTATTTTTAATTTTAAATCTGGTGAAGCTTATTATAGATGGCCTAATAGGATCAGTGCTGCACACTGCTACAAAGCCCAAATTATTTTCCAGTCAAGATACAGATAAACATGATTAGTAATTTGAAAGCTTAAAACGGTTGGTAGGGTGATTTTAACCAATCATCAAGCTTTTACTCTCCCCAGGATGACACAGGGGTAGAAAAGTCGTTTCGGATCCATGATTTGTTCATCTTTATGAACGTGAGTCTGTCTACATTATCAGTGGAGAGCCGCGTGCGCTTATCTGTCAGCACACCACCAGCAGCGCTGAACACACGTTCAGACAGAACGCTGGCTGCGGGGCATGACAAGATCTCCAAGGCGTAAGTGGCTAGCTCCGGCCATTTATCCAGATTGGAAGCCCAAAAAGAGCAAGGGTCCAGTGACACAGTCGTGGCTTCAATGTTTACTTGGAGATACTCCTGTACCATCGTCTCTAGGCGTTGACTATGTGTCAGACTTCTTGTCTCCTGTGGCCTTGCAAAGGATGGGCTAAAAAAGTGGTGAAATGATTCCGCAAAATTGATGTTACCAGCAGATACTGTGGTTCTGTTACGGTTTGAGTGCTGAACACTTGACGGTCCCACGGTTGGAACTGTGAGATTCACTACGTGCACCACTGGTATTTTGTGGAAAAGCACATGTAAGATTCTGCAACAGTCTCTGCTGATACTCCTGCATGCGTGCATCCCTTTCTATGGTAGAAATAATTTCTGCAAATTTACTTTTGTACCGGGGATCTAACAGTGTGGCAACCCAGTAGTCAGGATTATTTCTAATTCTCACAATTCGAGGGTCATGTTGCAGGTAGTGCAGCAAGAAGGCACTCATGTGTGTTGCGCATCCAGGAGCACCAAGTCCCTGTTGTGTTGGTGGCGAGGTAACAATCATGCTTCCTTCCTCTGTCCTCTCCCCCCAACCTCGCACAACAGAAATGTGATCAAGGTCTCCCTCATCTGATGAGTCTTCCATCAGTTCGTCCTCCACTTCTTCCTGGGCTCCTGCACCTTCCTCACTAGTTTGGCTGCTACCATGCGCCCTGGTAAAACCATCTCCCCCACCCTCACATGCCTGCCGCCTTGGTGCTGCCGACCGTCTGGACCTTGCAGATGTTAGCCCTTCCGCATACAACTCCTCCTCCTCTACTTCCTCCACCTCCTCTTGTGCCACCACCTGACTCCGAATTCTGTTTAACATGTGCTCCAGCATATAAATCACCGGAATAGTCATGCTGATAATGGCATCGTCAGCACTAAACATCTTCGTCGCCATTTCAAAACTGTGCAGAAGGGTGCATAGGTCCCTGATCTGAGACCACTCCTCCAGCGTGATTTGCCCCACCTCTGAATCTCGTTGGCCCAGGCTATACGTCAGAACGTATTGCACCAGGGCTTGTCGGTGCTGCCACAGTCGCTGCAACATGTGCAGAGTTGAATTCCACCGGGTAGGCACATCGCATTTTAGCCGGTGAAGTGGCAGGCCCAACGACTTCTGTAGAGATGTAAGTCGCTGAGCTGCGGGATGCGAACGGCGGAAGTGAGCACACAGCGACCGTGCCCTCTGCAGAAGGCCATCTAGTCTGGGATAGTGGGCTAAAAATTGCTGGACAACCAGGTTCAACACGTGAGCCATACAAGGCACGTGTGTGACATTGCCCCGGCGAAGGGCCGCACCCAGGTTTGCAGCATTGTCGCACACGGCCTTCCCTGGTTTCAGGTCCAGTGGAGACAACCATTCATGAAATTGGTTCTCCAGAGCTGACCACAACTCCTCAGCTGTGTGACTCACATTTCCCAGACATTTCAATGTAAAAACCGCCTGATGACGTTGAGCCCTACTGCCAGCATAGTAAGGAGGTGTGCAGGATCCCTTCTGTGCAGTTAGAAAGCTTGTGGCATGACCAGACAGGCTTTGGGTGCAGGTGGAAGACCGAGAGGAGGTTGAGGAGGCAGAAGCAGTGGAGGAACTTTGACATAAAGAGGATTGACACACAACTCGTGGGGACGGCAAGACTTGGACAGCAGCCCCTTGTCCTGCTGTCACCATAGTTACCCAGTGCCCAGTCAGCGACATGTAACGCCCCTGTCCATGCCTACTCGTCCAAGTGTCTGTGGTGAAATGCACCCTGTCACACACAGAGTTTCTCAAAGAAGCGGTGATGTTGTGTGCGACATGCTGGTGGAGCGCAGGCACACCTTTCTTTGAGAAGTAGTGCCGACTGGGCATCTGGTACTGGGGCACTGCGACGGACATAAGGTCTCGAAAATCCTCTGTGTCCACCAGGCGGAAAGGCAGCATTTCTGTAGCCAAGAGCTTGCAGATGGTGAAATTCAACCTCTTAGCTTTCTCATGGCTAGGAGGAAATGGTCTTTTACTTGTCCACATCTGAGGGACCGAGGGCTGGCTATTGTGCTTAGACGGGGTTGATAAGGGTGTCCCCGGCAAACTGCCGGTCTGTGAGGAAGATGCAGGCGGACATGTTAGGTTGCCTTGATCCAAAGGTGGTGCTATCGATGTCGGACAGCGCTCAACACCAGCCGGTGTTCCCACCTCCAAAGAAAATGATGACCTGCCAATCACGCTGGCTGTTGCGGGTAAAGAGGTGGCAGGTCTGCGCCCCAAAACAGGTGTGACTGCTGTCCCCCCAGTCACAGAGGATGAAGAGGCCGCGGATGCACAAGATATGGCAGACGGTGGTTGGCCCGGCCGGCTAGGCCGCATTGTAGCACACTGAGCTTCCCACTGCAACTTATGCTTCATGTCCATGTGCCGGTTCATGCATGAAGTACTCAAACTATGTATTTTTTGGCCTCTACTTAGCTTTTGCTGACAAATGTTACAGATAACACGAGTTGGGTCATCTTTATCGATCTGAAAAAATGCCCAGGCTATGCAAGGCTTAGCACCCATGCGACCTGAAGAGCCACCACGACTTGTGGTGAGAGGCAGAGTTGTGTTTGAGGATGCAGTTGTTGACGTGCTTCCAGTACTACGTCTCTGTCCAGGAAGGCGCAACCTGACCTCGTCGTCACTAGCATCTTCCTCCACCTCCTCTGCTGACCTCATCTCTTGGCTGACTGTGGGTTGACAGTAAGTGGGATCTCCAACCTCATCATCATCACCCTGTGTGTTATCACACCCGTCGTCCTCAGAGCCAACCTGTTCCTGCCCTGACAAAAAACTAAAGTTGTCGCTCCAATCAGGTATTTGAGTCTTATCATCGTCTTCCTCATTGTCTCCACCAACAGGAGTTACAGTTTGGGAATGAGGGTCTACATTATGGTCAGAACCTTCTGCGTCTGGTCCTGGATCCGACTCATAAAGATTCTGGGCATCAGTGCAGATCATTTCCTCGTCTGGATTCACAGAAGCGCTGGAGTCGACCTCTGATTCCCAGGCTATAGTATGAGTAAACAGCTCTGCAGACTCAACCATCTGTTCAACCTCATACTCAGACGGGCAGCTGGAGATTTGGGAGCTGTGAGGAAGCAAGTGCGATTTGGGTGACACCTTTGAGGACTGGAGTATTTGTGATGTTGAAGTTGATGTGGAGGAGAGCCCACTTAAAGGAGCACTTGATATCCGTTGAAGCACCTGCTGTTTTTGTGCCTCATCTGGAATTTGTAGCGATTGGCGTGGCCGTAAGAAAGGGATCTTATCACATTGTCCGCTAAAAGAAGTAGACATTTTAGTTTGGCTGGAAGATGGTCTTTCTTCTGCAGATGTTACTGTTGCTTTAACACCTACCCCACGGACACAACCTTTTTTCCCCTTCCCAACACGCCTATTCCCCTTTCCACCAGCAGCAGGCCTTTTTCCACTCATTTTGGTGGTTAACTAATTCACAACTCTGGAGTTGTTTGCACAAAAAAACAATGGATGGTAACCGAGCAGAGCTGAGTGGCCAAACTGTGGTATTAGGCCAAAACTATTGGCTGGGTTAGATGCAGAAAAAAAATATATTCAGTTTGCAACCTGATGGAGGTCAGTATAGATGGACTAATACAACAAGTCCCACACACAGCTAGAAGCCCAATATTTTTTCAGAGGTAGATGCAGAAAAAAATATATTCAGTTTGCAACCTGATGGAGGTCAGTATAGGTGGACTAATAGAACAAGTCCCACACACTGCTAGAAGGCCAAATATTTTTTCAGAGCTAGATGCAGAAAAAAATTATATTCAGTTTGCAACCTGATGGAGGTCAGTATAGATGGATTAATAGAACAAGACCCACACACAGCTAGAAGCCCAATATTTTTTCAGAGCTAGATGTAGAAAAAAATTATATTCAGTTTGCAACCTGATGGAGGTCAGTATAGATGGATTAATAGAACAAGTCCCACACACAGCTAGAAGCCCAATATTTTTTCAGAGCTAGATGCAGAAAAAAATTATATTCAGTTTGCAACCTGATGGAGGTCAGTATAGATGGATTAATAGAACAAGACCCACACACAGCTAGAAGCCCAATATTTTTTCAGAGCTAGATGTAGAAAAAAAATTATATTCAGTTTGCAACCTGATGGAGGTCAGTATAGATGGATTAATAGAACAAGACCCACACACAGCTAGAAGCCCAATATTTTTTCAGAGCTAGATGCAGAAAAAAATTAGATTCAGTTTGCAACCTGATGGAGGTCAGTATAGATGGACTAATAGAATGATGCTATGCCCAAAAGATTTTACTTCACTAGGTGCAGTAAAAAAATTGGTATTCTATACACAGGTGGTATATCTTGCAACACAGATAGGCTACTCCACTGACTAACACACTCTGCAATAGGCCAAAAAGGATTAGCTTTGCTAGATTCAGCCAAATGCTGTGAAAAAAACTTGCACAGCACTGGCACAGACCTGCCTGGCAAAAACTGATAGGAACTGATGTAACCTAGTCCTGAAAAGGACTCCAATTACAATTAGTCTTTACTCCCACAACCTATCTATTTAAGAGCACAGACCTCCCTGATAAAAGTCATAGGAAATGCTGTAACCTAGTCCTTAAAAGGACTGCAATCACAACTATTCCCTACTCCCAAGCTATCTGTATATTTGTGCGAAAATTGGCTTGAAATTAACAAGGTATAGCGCACACAGCAACAGCGGTGCCGTCTAACATGCAGCTGCAGCAGTGAGAAAATGGTGGCGATGGGGAAAATGGCTTGGTCTTATAGGGCAAGGACATGTGACATACACTGCCAATGACACATGCCCTTGCTTGTGTGAAAAAAAGCACTTCGCTCCGTGTGTGCGCTGCTGATAGGCTGACAGATTGCACCTCCCCACTGTAAATGCGGGAAAGAGAAAAAAAAAATGGAGATCTTCATTGTTCCTGCAGAGATCCATCCCCTGCCCCTCCCCCCACCCCGCTGTACACTCAAACTGCGTATTAACATTAATTTTCATCATTACTGAGAAAAAGTCCAGTTATGATTTTGGTGCACGAACAGTTATCGAACATAACCTCGAACAGCCGAATTTTTCTCAAATTGTTCGTGTTCGCCGAACGGCTCGAACACCGCCCAAAACAGCTCGAATTTGAGATTGGCGAACAGTTCGAGTAGAACAACGCTCATCTCTAATAAAGACCATATTAGGTCGAAACGTTGGCCTGCTCATCTCTCAGGGGGTTTTCTAAATAATCATCCCTTGCATCTACATTGGAGTGCCAAAGTTTATTTTATTGCTTTTGGAATATATTACTTCAGAGCACCCCTCACATATAAAACAGGGAGCGACCCTTCATTTCTTCAAAATTCATAAGTCTGGGACATAAAATATCTCAGATAAAGAAGAGCTCTAGGATTATAAGAAAATTCTAATTTTATTCAATTACATAATAAAAATGACAATAAATTCATGTAAAATACAAGGATAGCTCAAAAAGTGCAGAGCATTAGATTGTGACTATCAGATTAGTAATGTGCAGAACTATGGGTAAAATAGGAAAGAATTAATAAATGATTAAGTGCTCGTGCAATATATTCTCCCTGTATGTTAATAATTATAAATCACATAAAGTCTTTTCTCTGTTTTCTCCACTATTCCCGTCTCATCACTTCTACACATCTGTATATTTTTGCACTTTTCTTACAGTTTCTCGGCATCTCCTCTCCATATTTGCTGCTTAACACACGCCATTTCCCTCATACTCCCTTAGTCACAATTTCTTTTCACACATTTGGGCAAATTATTTTTCCTACACTAATTTCACTTATCCAGACAATAAGTATAATAATACTCTTCTCCCATGGGCTCTTCTTGTTTAAATTAGTTGTACAGTTTTCACAGTGATAGGTATACGCTATAACAACATATGCAATTTCTAGTAATCTGAACGCATATATAGCATTCAAAAAATACTAAATAATCTGGATTATTTTGGTAATTCAAACATTCTCATACGTATAATTCTTTTATATCCCCCTTCTTCTCCTGTCAATATCCAAACATATATAAAACTTATATAAAACATATATAAAAACAGCGCAGAGAACCATCTAAGTAATAATGGGCGGTAATGCGCATGCGTCTCCTGAGGACCTCATAGACCTCACTCAGTGCGGATCATAGTAACCGCTTGCGTATACTGCTTGTGGTTCACCTCGCACATGAAGGAGATCACTTCCTTATGAGGGGGCACAGGAACATCATGCGCCAACGACACCACCCACTTCATGACATCAGACGACATTTATTATTGGCCGATTGAGTAAAAACGTATCTGTAACTGATTGGTCCAGTGACATATTTAACCAGGCCATGCCTCCCACTTAAGACACACCCCCACGAAGAAGCCAGAGCGGTGAAACGCGCGTTGGGGTAAAAGGGGACAGACTTGTATACAGATTGACTATTCCCTATGTTCATTCAAGTGAAATAAGTTTACCTGATAAGGATCCTATGTGGGGCTTAATTGTGAAGAAACAGGAATAGTGGTACAATGGAAAAAAGACTTTATATGATATATAAACTGCGGGTAATTATTAACATATAGGGAGAATATATTGCACTAGCATTTAAGAATGTATTAATTACCTAACTATTGTACTTCTGCATATTACTAATCTGATAGTCACAATCTAATGGTTGGCACTTTTTTGAGGTATCCTTGTTTTTTTACCTGATTTTATTGTCATTTTAATTTTGTAATTTAATAAAATTAGAATTTTCTTATGATCACCGAGCTCTTCTTTGTCTGTGATATTTTATGTCACAGACTTATGAACTTTCTAGTCTTATTGAAGTGCTATGTATCATTTTGGAACATACAATGATAATACAATTAAATGGCGCCTGGCTCCCCCACAGCTGTGGCAGCCACAGCATAGGAGTTGAGGTCGGACGCCTTTTGCAAGCTCTCCCTCCTTGGCTTACTGTCCCCTCCTGGATGTGCCCTTACACTGTCACCCCATACTACACCCCAACACTACTCAGTCTCTATTCTGTGCCCACTCACACTTTTCTCCCCCCATTATTTCCCCCTCCCCTCCTCATACTGTCTTCTCTCACGTCCCCCTGCAAACCATACTGTCTCCTCATATATTTACCCTCACACATCCCCCATACTGTGTCTGCACACATCACATCACCCTCGCTCCCCATACTGTCCGTATACATTTCCCTCCTTCGCTCCCCATATAGCGTACGCACCAATCACCCACACACAAAATCTCCCCCACACTAAATCACCCCCACCCATACAATAAATCTTCCCTCACACTAAATCTTCTCCCAGCCATACAATAAATCTCCCCCCATAGTAAATCACCCCCAGCCATACCATAAATCACCCCCTATAGTAAATCTCCCCCCAGCCATACCATGAATCACCCCCTATAGTAAATCTCCCCCCAGCCATACCATGAATCACCCCCATAGTAAATCACACACTAGCCATACCATAAATCACCCCCCATAGTAAATCACCCCCCACAATGAATCTTCATCTCCATTCCATCTTCGGTGTCTTCAGCTCTGAAGCACAGAGCACTTTCCACCAATCTGCGCCTCTGCAGCTGCAGCCCCGGTGAGTGGTGTCAGCAACGTGATCACATGACCTGACCCTGAGGTCAGAGCGTCAACGCTGGGAGCCAGCACGCTGCAGCTTCTCTGAGCCAGTGTCAGCTTGACATTCTGCTCAGAGAATGGCCAACTCCTTGTCCGGGGGGGGCGGCAGAACGCAGCTGCCGGGGGAGACACATCAAACTGCCGCATTAGGCGGCCCGACTGCGCCCCCCTGCCAGCTGCGCCTGGGTCACATGCCTCTGCAGCTGGCACCCGGCGGCGATCACTCCCGCACAGCCTCTGTGCAGGCGCGATCAATGAGGAGTAATAATACGTACCTGGTCATTAAGGCCCAGGGCGCAGGTATGTATTATTAAGCCCTGCGTCAGAAAGGGGTTGAGGAGCAGGTTCCCTATACTGTTATAGCATATACAGTGACTGCAAGGCCTGCCCAAAATTTTGAAAAGCCTCAATACCCCTTTGAAGACACATAGAGGAGGTCCTGAGTAAAAAAAAATGTTCCCATTATAAAGGAGCGGGTCTCCTATACTGTTATTGTGTATGCAGTGACTGCAAGGGCTGCCCAGATTTTGGAAAAAACTCAATGCCAATTTGAAGACACATAGAGGAGGGCCTCAGTTAAAAAAAATGTTCCCATTATTAAGGAGCAGGTCTCCTATACTGTCATTGTGTATGCAGTGACTGGAAGGGCTGCCCAAATTTTGGAAAAGCCCCAATACCCCTTTGAAGAGACGTAGAGGAGGTCCTCATTAAAAAAAATTGCTACCATTGTTAAGGAGCTTGTCTTCTATACTGGTAATGCCCATGCACTAAGTGCATGAGCTGAAAAACCTTTATCCCTGTGGGGTATACATGAACATACTGTATAACCTACAGAATGTTAGAGGTAGGCCTCTAAAAAAATATTCCTATGGGCATCATAAAAACCCTTGCAAAAAAATTATGTGGGTGTTGCTTCACGGTCACCCTGGTGATATCGCGGTGGAGGATAAGGGGGAGGAGGAGGACAACAGAAAATAGATAAAATCAGGAAGAGTATACCCATGTCTGGGTGTGAAGAGGTGCATGGGACTAGACCCTCCCCCCAAAAAAGCCACTGGATTTGACTTTATGTTCCGCTGCTATCATCCGGTGGTGATGAGAAGTCTGGCCCAATCCAGCCCTTGTTCATTTTTATAAGAGTCAGCCTATTAGCATTTTCAGTTGACAGGTGGATGCGCCTTATAATACCCCGGCGGCACTAAAACCATCTCTGACAAAATGCTAGACTCCAGGACCTCCAAGGCATAGAGAGACAGTTCATGCCATGTGTCCTGCTTGGATACCAAATAGTTGGAAGGCACAGGGGGACGCTGGTACAGTCGCCAAGGTAGTCCTTCAGCATCTTCCAAAACTTTTCTTTTTTGTCAAAGTAACCCGCGCATCATATTTGTGTCTCTCATCTGTACTCCTTGGTTGTCCAAGGTACTGTGACCTCTGCCGCCAGCAATTTCAGATGTGAATTTTTTTTTTAAATTACGAAACAAGGACCTTCTGGTACTGCAACATTTTACTAGACCTCTCCACCGCGGGAATGAGAGATAGAAAGTTCTCCTTGTAACGTGGGTGTAGAAGTGTGACCAACCGGTAATTACTGTAGGCCAAAATGCATACAATGCGAGGTTCATGGGAAAGGCAGAGGAACATAAACTCAGCCATGTGTGCCGGACTGCCACCAGCCAATTCTTCCCTGTCCTGACCAAGAGGACCACTGTCCATGCTCCCCTACTCATCCTCCTCCTTCTCATTCTCCCTTTCCTCAGGCCATCCACGATGAATAAACGGTATGAATGTCGTGTGGGTAATACCGTCTGTAGGGCACAAAACCAGCTCCTCCTCATTAGCACCCAATCTGCGTTGGGATGAGATGAGGCTGGGCTGTGTGGCATCAGCCTGTATGGTTCCTTGCTCCATATGATCGTGCTGCGCCTCTTTAATTGTGAGCAGCGAGCATTTCAGAAGACAGAGAAGCGGGATGGTGACGCTAATTATGGCGTCATCGCCGCTTACCATGTTGGAGTCTTCAAAGTTTTGGAGGATGACACAGATGTCTGACATCTATGCCCACTCATAGTTCTTATGTGCAGAGGTTGACCTGAATGCCAACGGGCGTGTTGAAGCTGCTACTCAACAACTGCCCACTACTGCTTACAAATCCTTCTCAACATGTGCAATGTTGAGATTCAATGCGTGACGACATGGCAT
Organism: Phyllobates terribilis; assembly: GCF_046119375.1. Lineage (NCBI taxonomy): Eukaryota > Metazoa > Chordata > Amphibia > Anura > Dendrobatidae > Phyllobates > Phyllobates terribilis. Next base: position 5,819,746 of record NW_027362790.1, read on the forward strand.
GCCAGTCGGTGAACTGGAAGCACATCGGAATATGGGCCAGCACAATGGCCAAGCATGATGCGTGTGTGAGCTCTCCTCATTTCAGAGCAACCATCAGGTTCCAGCCATTGTCACACACGACCATGCCTGACTGTAGGTTCAGCGGTGACAGCCACACATCTGCCTGCTCTTTTACAGCTGTCAATAACTCTGCAGCGGTGTGCGGTTTGTCACCTAAGCATATTAGCTTCAGAACAGCCTGTTGCCACTTGGCCGAGGCAGTGCTTCCAGCTTGCGATTGATGTGGTCATTTTGAATATGGAGGCAGAGGAGGAGGTGCAGGAGCTGTACAATGTGGGGGCAACCCTGATTGACCCAGGGCCTGCAATCCTTGACGTCGGGAGGATGTGTTCCGCACCAGGATCCGACTGGGTCCCAGCTTCCACTATCTTAACCCAGTGTGCCGTCAGCGAGATGTACCATCCCTGGCCAAAAGCACTTGTCCACGTGTGCGCGGTTAGGTGGACCTTCTTAGTGTTGTTGAGGGCACGCATAATTTTCTGGGACACGTGCTTGTGTAATACAGGGACAGCACACCGGGAGAAATAGTGGTGGCTGAAACCAAGTACAGAGGGATGGCCGCCGTCGTTAGGTTGCGGAAAGATTCTGTCTTCATGAGCCTAAAAGGCACCATTTCAATTGCAAGCATTCGAGAAATGTGTGAGTTTAGTAGTGTGGCCTGTGGGGTGTTGGCTGCTTATTTGTGCTTGCATTCAAAGGACTGGGGTAGGGACAACTGAACGCTGTGCTGGTACAAGGACGTGGACACTGACGGTTGCAAGTCTGCAACGACAGGTGCAGGGCAGGAAGCATCTTCACCTGCATCATGGACGGAGGCTTGGCGTGCACATACAACAGCGGAACACGCAGTGGTGTCACCCGCAGACACTGTTTCTGGACCCTGGCGTTCGGCCAACTAGTTGGGTGCTTTGCTGTCATGTGCCTGAGCATGCTGGTGGTGGTCAGGCTGTAGTTTTGCAACCCTTTCTGATGTCGGCATAGCAGAGGTTGCAAATGGCCTTTTGGGGTTATCTGGACAGTTTTTAAAAAAGAGCCAGACTTTGGAAGAACTAACAGTTGTACTGGCAACTTCCCTCGTGTTAGTGTTCCGGGGAACAGTTGCCCGCCTTGTGTCTGTGGCCACCTCACTGCTTGTTCCTGCCTGTTGTGGTGCTACGCCTCCCTCCCCCTCTGTGCTGCTGTTCTCATTATGCATGTCACTTTGCCAGATTGGGTCAGTGACTTTGTCGTCCACTACCTTGTCTTCCACGTATGCACCCTGGGCCACCTCCTGACCTGATGGCAATTGTGTCTCATCATCATCCACCTCTTGCGACAGTTTCCCACTGTTGACTTTGTGTGACCGTGGCTGTTAAAATATTTGGGCATTGCTACATGCGATCTCCTGTAGCCCCGCTTGTATTGGGCCGGACGAGAGGCCCGAAACTATAAATGGATAAGTGAACAGCTCTTCAGAGTGTCCAAGTGTGGGATCACTTGTCTACCAGGCACTCGGCATGGTGGGAGGAAGGAGAATCAGTGTGAAGAATATGTGGTCCAGACTCACGGCTACTGAGATGGGACCATGTGGAAGACAGGGTGGTGGTGGTGGCAAACTTACTGGAAGCATTATCTGCTATCCAAGAAACAACCTTTTCACACTGCTCTAGCTTCAATAGTGTTGATCTGTGGCCCCCTAGAAGTTCGGACAGGAAGTTAGTTCGAGATAATGTGGGTGTTTTTTGTGCTCCCTCAGCAGGCACAATTTTATCTTGCCCGTGGCCTTGGCCTCTGTGTGCACCATTACCATCATGTCCACTTCCTCGTCCCTTGCCACGCATCTTGCCCATTTTAAATGGACTATAATATTTGGCACGCTCCCCGAAATTTCAGGATTATTACTGCAGTAATATCGAATCACGTCTGATGACCATGGTTTTATGCAGTCACCTACTAGTACGGTATTTCTCAGCGACCAAGTCTGAATAGTTTTGACCAACATACACCTGCAAGACTTTAAATGGAGTGTAATATCTGATGTGCTTCCAAAAATGTCAGGATTATTACCGTAGTAATATAGGATCACGTCTGATGGCCACGTTTTTATGCAGTCGCCTAATTGTATGGTATATTTCAGCGACCAAGTGTGAATACTTTTGACCAACATACGCTTGCCAGAATTTAAATGTAGTGTAATATCTGATACACCCCCCAAATTTCAGGATTATTGCTGCAGTAATATGGGATTACGTCTGATGACTAGTGATGAGCAAATATGTTCGAAAAACAATCACCAATTTCAAATTCGGCATGAATATGGCAAATTGGGATTCATGATCGGAAACAAGCATTTTTTCTTAAAATCTGCAAAAATCAGTAACATTCGGTGAAAATATGGGTGAAATTATTTAACACTTTCGCTAGCATAGTGGTGGTGTATGATGAGCGGGAGGATGTTTGATGACGGAGGGGCTGGGAAGAGCTGACCCTTTTTTTTCCCCTAACTTTATGTGTGCAAATCGCGACTAGCCAATCAGGGCGCAGGAAGCATCCACTCTGTCCAGACACAAGGGCTTGTGCTGTTGGTTGCTGAAATCATATGTCCTCTCTATATGAAGCGCGGATATGTTGTGTCAGCGCCATTTCTGATTATAACAAGTCACAGATGCTGCTGCTGGACGCTGCTCCTGCATACCGAGAGATTTTAGCTAGTTAGATAGGCGGTTGCTTCTAAGTCTGATAGTTTAGATAACTAGTGTCCTGTGTGTCTGTGAAATCGACCTTCCAGCAGATTTTTTTTTCTTGTGCCATTACTGTGTTCCAGAAAAAGACAGCAGGGCCCATGTCATAGGACTTTGTTGTGCATTGTGCTCCATGCTTGAGTATGTCTTAAAAAATCTATTTTTTCACAATCTAATGTCATACACCAGGCCCTACTAGCCCACCTTCTAATTTTGTGGGCTTTAAATTCAGCTGTATGCAGAGCAATTGAGTGCAGAGTACAAAAATATTTTTTTTTCATTTGCTAATGTGATACAGCAAGCTATAAGAGCCCACCTTGTCATTTTGCGGGGGTGAAATTTAGCTGTATGCAGAGTAAAAAATATCTATTTTTTTCAGTTGCTAACAAGTAGTGATGAGCGAATATGTTCGAAATCCGAACTCCAAACTTAAGTTCGACACGAATATGGCACATTCAAATTTGTGATCGGAAACATGAACATTTTTTATTAAATTTGGGAAAATTGGTAACGTTTGCCAAATAAGTGTGGGAACTTGATCGCGGGCAACTACAGCATTTTTAACAGTTTGGCTAGCATAGTGCTTGTGTATGATGAGCGGGGGTATGTGTTAGATGAGGAAGGAGCTGGTGATAGCTCAGAACAGGACATATCAGCAGCGCGTTTGTAATCTTTTTTTTCCCCTGTAACTGTAAGTGAGGAAAGCGCGGCTAGACAATCAGAGCGCTGGAAGCATTCACACTGTCCAGGCACAAGAGCTTCTGCCATTGGGTGCTGAAATCACATGTCCTCTCTATATAAAAAGCGGCCATATTTCCTCGGCGCCATTTTATCCATGTCACAGCCGGTGACAGACGCTGCTCAGTGTGCTCCTCCTGTTTAATGAGAGATATTAGCTAGATAGATGGGCGCTTGTTTGGAAGTCAAATAGTGTAGATAATTCCTCTGCTGCTTACCTGCGAAATCGAGCTTGCAGCACATTTTTTTCTTGTGCAATTACTGAGATTCAGACAGAAACAGCAGGGTCCATGGCATAGAACTGTGTTGTGCACTGCTTGTATTGTGCTGTATGCACAAGTATCCCTTCAGTCTGTTTTTTCACTTGCTAATGTGATAAAACAAGCAAGCCCTTGTAGCCCACCTTTTGATTTTGTGGGGTTGAAATTCAGCTATCTACAGAGCTTGTCAGTGTAGAGCACAAAAACCTTTTCTTTCGTTTGCTAATGTGACAGTGCAAGCTATATTAGGCCACTTTGTCATTTATTGGTAGGTGAAATTCAGCTGTATGCACAGTTAAAAAAAAATCTGTTGCTAGGCACAGCAGACAAAAGATTTTTTTGTGTTGCAAACATGATACACTCTGCTATAAGCCACCTACTATTTTAGTTGCATTGAACTTCAGCTGTTGTCAGAGTAAAAAAAATATATTTTTTCTGTTGCTAGCCAAACTACAAAAAATATTTTTATCTGTCGCAAACATGATACACGCTGCTATAAGAAAGCTACTACTTTAGTGGCAGTGAGCTTCAGCTGTTTTCAGAGTAAAAAAATTTTTTTTTTCTGTTGCTAGCCAGAGTCCACAATTTTTTTTTTCTGTCACCAACGTGTTACACTCTGCTATAAGCCACCTAGTCCTTTAGTGGCGGTGAAATTCAGCTGTATGCAGAGCTTCTGCAGGGTAAAAAAAAATCTATTTTTTGCTGTGACTAACATGATACAACAGGTTAGATCTGAGTTTGAAATATCTTGGAGCACATATTCTATGTTATACAGGCCTCATCCACAGTCAAAAAATACTTTCTTCGATTCCTAATGTTATACAGCAGGGGACATCTCAGTTTGAAATAGTTTGGAGAATACCTCATATGTTATACCGGCCTCATCCACAGTAAAAAATACATTCTTCTGCTACTAACGTCATACACTAGAAGACATCTCAGGGTGCCAAGGGAGGGTGGTTCACTGCGATCGAGGGAGGTTGGTGATACCAGAAAAACTGTTAGTGAAGATGCAAGAGGCGAGGAACAAATGGAAGAGGAAGAGGTGATGGGGGCGAGCAACAGTCTGAACATGAAGAGGATAATCATCCCCTCTCTGTTTTTCATGTTTAGCAGGAGGAGACAGAGGAAGCAAGCATCAGAATTACCCAGCTACCAACACAGCATGGGCTTTAAACTCATTGAAGAGCCCGACATACGAGTGGTTTTTTGCTGCACTATCTGCAACATGATTCCCATATAGTTATGATTCGAAATAGTGCTGACTACTGGGTTGCCACTCTGTTAGAGCCACGTTATAAGAGTAAATTTTGGCAGATGCTTCCCGCCCTGGAAAGGTACCCGCGAATGCTGGAGTATGGAAACACGCGTTTACATAACCTTAAGATAGGTTTTCCCCAAGACAGCAGTGAAGCACACAGAGTGCATCGCAGCTCTACACTTCCAACCTCCGGCACGTCAATTCGTCATCACCAAAATATTAGTAGTAGCAGTAGTGTAAGTGGCAGAAGCAATTTTTGTGATCCCTTTCACGCATTTTTTAGTCCGGCTCATGCACCAGCACAACAGAGTACAAGTATGACACGTGGTGAACGACTGGAGAGGATGGTGCTCTCCTGATTGAGTCTCCATCTATTGGGTTTGGCTGTAGTGGAAGAGGTGTCATTCCTAATTCTACAATTTCTACTGTACTGAAATTGATGCCATTTTGCTGCTGTCTGCCACTAATTTTTGGAAATATGGAGAATCCTGATTGGGTCTCCATCTGTTGGGTTGGCTATAGTGGGAGAGTTGTCGGTCCCCATTATACTACTTCTACTGTAGTCAAATTGGTGCCACTGTTTTGATTTTAGGCCCTAATTTTTTTAAATGTGAACACTACTTATTGGGTCTCCATCTGCTGAGTTGGCTGTAATGGAAGAGGTTTTGGTCTCCATTAAACTACTTCTATTCTAGTGAAATTGATGCCACTTCGATGGTGTTAGGCGCTAATTTAGGGAAATGTGAACAATCCTGGTTAGGTCTCCATCTCCTTGGTTGGCTGTAATGGAAGAGGTGTCGGTCTTAATTACACTATTTCTACCGTAGTGAAATTGAAATCCTGGCCCCCTCCACAACTAATAATATCAGCCCTCAGCGGACCCAGAAACGGCACATCCATAAGATGTGGCAAATCTGGCACTTAGCCTTGCTCTTCCCACTGCCATGTAACGCAGGCGAGTGTGGTAATAGGCTTGGGGTTCATGTCAGCCTTGTATTGGTGACTGACATGAAGCCCAGGTTAGTAATTGAGAGGAATCTCTAAGTCTATTATTGAAATAAAATTGCACACGGTTTTAATAATTTATTTTTCGCCTAATCCGTTGAAGCCCTCGTCTCCTGAAAAAAACAAAAATGTAAAACAACCATATCCCTCACCTGTCCGCCATTGTGACGTAATACAGTGTGTCCCACGGCGATCCGGGTCACTTCTACAGCAACCACATCAATCACTGATGTGACTGCTGTAGAAGACAGCACTATACACTGACAGGAGTGTAATCATCTGAAGATTACCAAAGGCTTTTATGTGGCAATGTAGTGCCTAGTGTCAGAAAGCTGGGTTTGCATTCTAGGTCATGGGTCTTTCACCATGACAATGACCTCAAAGATACTTCAAGAAGCACCCAGAAATGGGTGGAAACAAAGTGCTGGAGCGTTGTGAAGTGATGAGTCCAGATCTAAATCCCATTGACCACCTGTGGAGAGATCTTAAAATTGCTGTTTGGAGAAAAATATTAAAATCTGAGAGTCTTCAGTGATTGATACCTTTTAATAGCTAACTGAAAAGATGGTAACAAATTGCAAGCTTTCAAGACTACTCAGGTCTCTTCATCAGACATAGTATAACACAAAACCTGCAGAGTCACATACAGTTATATGAAAAAGTTTGGGCACCCCTATTAATCTTAAGCTTAATGTTTTATAAAAATTGGTGTTTTTGCAACAGCTATTTCAGTTTGATATATGTCATAACTGTTGGACACAGTAATGTTTTTGCCTTGAAATGAGGTTTATTGTACTAACAGAAAATGTGCAATCTGCATTCAAACAAAATTTGACAGGTGCATAAGTATGGGCACCTCACCAGAAAAGTGACATTAATATTTAGTAGATCCTCCTTTTGCAAAAATAACAGCCTCTAGTCGCTTCCTGTAGCTTTTAATGATTTCCTGGATCCTGGATGAAGGTATTTTTGACCATTCCTCTTTACAAAACAATTCCAGTTCCTGTAAGTTTGATGGTCGCCGAGCATGGACAGCCCTCTTCAAATGATCCCACAGATGTTCAATGATATTCAGGTCTGGGGACTGGGATGGCCATTCCAGAACATTGTAATTGTTCCTCTGCATGAATGCCTGAGTAGATTTGGAGCGGTGTTTTGGATCATTGTCTTGCTGAAAGATCCATCCCCTGCGTAACTTCAACTTTATCACTGATTCTTGAACATTATTGTCAAGAATCTGCTGATACTGAGTGGAATCCATGCGTCCCTCAACTTTAACAAGATTCCTGGTGCCGGCATTGGCCACACAGCCCCAAAGCATGATGGAACCTCCACCAAATTTTACTGTGGATAGCAAGTGTTTTTCTTTGAATGCTGTGGTTTTTTGCTGCCATGCATAACGCCTTTTTGTATGACCAAACAACTCAATCTTGGTTTCATCAGTCCACAGGACCTTCTTCCAAAAAGAAATTGGCTTCTCCAAATGTGCTTTTGCATACCTCAGCCGACTCTGTTTGTGGCGTGCTTGCAGGACGGCTTCTTTCGCATCATTCTCCCATACAGCTTCTCCTTGTGCAAAGTGCGTTGTATAGTTGACCGATGCACAGTGACACCATCTGCAGCAAGTTGATGCTGCAGCTCTCTGGAGGTGGTCTGAGGATTGTCCTTGACTGATCTCACCATTCTTCTTCTCTGCCTTTCTGATGTTTTTCTTGGCCTGCCACTTCTGGCCTTAACAAGAACTGTCCCTGTGTTCTTCCATTTCCTTACTATGTTCCTCACAGTGGAAACTGACAGGTTAAATCTCTGAGACAGCTTTTTGTATCCTTCCCCTGAACAACTATGTTGAATAATCTTTGTTTTCAGATCATTTGACAGTTGTCCTCTTCAGAGGAGATTCAAACAGGAGAACAACTTGCAAGTGCCCACTTTAAGTAGCTTTTCTCATGATTGCATACACCTGGCTATGAAGTTCAAAGGTCAATGAGGTTACAAAACCAAAAAAAGGGCTTTAGTAAGTCAGTAAAAAGTAGGTAGGAGTATTTAAAGCAAGAAAATTATAAGGGTGCCCATACTTATGCACCTGTCAAATTTTGTTTGAATGCAGATTGCACATTTTCTGTTAGTACAATAAACCTCATTTCAAGGCAGAAACATGACTGTGTCCAACAGTTATTACATATATCAAACTGAAATAGCTGTTGCAAAAGCACCAATTTTTATAAAACATTAAGCTTAAGATTAATAGGGGTGCCCAAACTTTTTCATATAACTGTATTTATACACAACAGGGCACAGGAATAATGCAATAGATAAGACAAGTGATATGAAGCAGAACTATCAGTATGGGAGAGGGAGAAGCAGTTGTGATGGTGAATATTAGAAGAGTTCATAGATAAGGAGTGTGAAAGTTTTATTGTCCTGTGATTGAGGTCTGGTCCATGATTGTGATGCCCCCAAACGGTTTGAGGAGCCCATTCCTTAGTTGATGTAGAAAGACATAAATAGAGATGAGCGTTGTTCTACTCGAACTGTTCGCCAATCTCAAATTCGAGCTGTTTTGGGCGGTGTTCGAGCCGGTCGGCGAACACGAACAATTTGAGAAAAATTCGGCTGTTCGAGGTTATGTTCGATAACTGTTCGTGCACCAAAATCATAACTGGATTTTTTCTCAGTAATGATGAAAATTAATGTTAATACGCAGTTTGAGTGTACAGCGGGGCGGGGGGAGGGGCAGGGGATGGATCTCTGCAGGAACAATGAAGATCTCCATTTTTTTTTCTCTTTCCCGCATTTACAGTGGGGAGGTGCAATCTGTCAGCCTATCAGCAGCGCACACACGGAGCGAAGTGCTTTTTTTCACACAAGCAAGGGCATGTGTGATTGGCAGTGTATGTCACATGTCCTTGCCCTATAAGACCAAGCCATTTTCCCCGTCGCCACCATTTTCTCACTGCTGCAGCTGCGTGTTAGACGGCACCGCTGTTGCTGTGTGCGCTATACCTTGTTAATTTCAAGCCAATTTTCGCACAAATATACAGATAGCTTGGGAGTAGGGAATAGTTGTGATTGCAGTCCTTTTAAGGACTAGGTTACAGCATTTCCTACGACTTTTATCAGGCAGGTCTGTGCTCTTAAATAGATAGATTGTGGGAGTAAAGACTAATTGTAATTGGAGTCCTTTTCAGGACTAGGTTACATCAGTTCCTATCAGTTTTTGCCAGGCAGGTCTGTGCCAGTGCTGTGCAAGTTTTTTTCACAGCATTTGGCTGAATCTAGCAAAGCTAATCCTTTTTGGCCTATTGCAGAGTGTGTTAGTCAGTGGAGTAGCCTATCTGTGTTGCAAGATATAGCACCTGTGTATAGAATACCAATTTTTTTACTGCACCTAGTGAAGTAAAATCTTTTGGGCATAGCATCATTCTATTAGTCCATCTATACTGACCTCCATCAGGTTGCAAACTGAATATAATTTTTTTCTGCATCTAGCTCTGAAAAAATATTTGGGCTTCTAGCAGTGTGTGGGACTTGGTCTATTAGTCCATCTATACTGACCTCCATCAGGTTGCAAATTAAAAATAATTTTTTTCTTCATTTAGCTCTGAAAAAATATTTGGGCTTCTAGCAGTGTGTGGGACTTGTTCTATTAGTCCTTCTATACTGATCTCCAGCAGGTTGCAAATTGAATATAATTTTTTTCTGCATCTAGCTCTGAAAAAATATTTGGGCTTCTAGCGGTGTGTGGGACTTGGTCTATTAGTCCATCTATACTGACCTCCATCAGGTTGCAAATTAAAAATAATTTTTTTCTGCATCTAGCTCTGAAAAAATATTTGGGCTTCTAGCAGTGTGTGGGACTTGGTCTATTAGTCCATCTATACTGACCTCCATCAGGTTGCAAATTAAAAATAATTTTTTTCTTCATTTATCTCTGAAAAAATATTTGGGCTTCTAGCAGCGTGTGGGACTTGTTCTATTAGTCCATCTATACTGACCTCCATCAGGTTGCAAATTAAAAATAATTTTTTTCTGCATCTAGCTCTGAAAAAATATTTGGGCTTCTAGCAGTGTGTGGGACTTGGTCTATTAGTCCATCTATACTGACCTCCATCAGGTTGCAAATTAAAAATAATTTTTTTCTGCATCTAGCTCTGAAAAAATATTTGGGCTTCTAGCAGTGTGTGGGACTTGGTGTATTAGTCCATCTATACTGACCTCCATCAGGTTGCAAATTAAAAATAATTTTTTTCTGCATCTAGCTCTGAAAAAATATTTGGGCTTCTAGCAGTGTGTGCGACTTGGTCTATTAGTCCATCTATACTGACCTCCATCAGGTTGCAAATTGAATAAAAAAATTTTCTGCATCTAGCTCTGAAAAAATATTTGGGCTTCTAGCAGTGTGTGGGACTTGGTCTATTAGTCCATCTATACTGACCTCCATCAGGTTGCAAATTAAAAATAATTTTTTTCTGCATCTAGCTCTGAAAAAATATTTGGGCTTCTAGCAGTGTGTGGGACTTGGTCTATTAGTCCATCTATACTGACCTCCATCAGGTTGCAAATTAAAAATAATTTTTTTCTTCATTTAGCTCTGAAAAAATATTTGGGCTTCTAGCAGTGTGTGGGACTTGTTCTATTAGTCCTTCTATACTGACGTCCAGCAGGTTGCAAATTGAATATAATTTTTTTCTGCATCTAGCTCTGAAAAAATATTTGGGCTTCTAGCGGTGTGTGGGACTTGGTCTATTAGTCCATCTATACTGACCTCCATCAGGTTGCAAATTAAAAATAATTTTTTTCTGCATCTAGCTCTGAAAAAATATTTGGGCTTCTAGCGGTGTGTGGGACTTGGTCTATTAGTCCATCTATACTGACCTCCATCAGGTTGCAAATTAAAAATAATTTTTTTCTGCATCTAACCCAGCCAATAGTTTTGGCCTAATACCACAGTTTGGCCACTCAGCTCTGCTCGGTTACCATCCATTGTTTTTTTGTGCAAACAACTCCAGAGTTGTGAATTAGTTAACCACCAAAATGAGTGGAAAAAGGCCTGCTGCTGGTGGAAAGGGGAATAGGCGTGTTGGGAAGGGGAAAAAAGGTTGTGTCCGTGGGGTAGGTGCAGAAGAAAGACCATCTTCCAGCCAAACTAAAATGTCTACTTCTTTTAGCGGACAATGTGATAAGATCCCTTTCTTACGGCCACGCCAATCGCTACAAATTCCAGATGAGGCACAAAAACAGCAGGTGCTTCAACGGATATCAAGTGCTCCTTTAAGTGGGCTCTCCTCCACATCAACTTCAACATCACAAATACTCCAGTCCTCAAAGGTGTCACCCAAATCGCACTTGCTTCCTCACAGCTCCCAAATCTCCAGCTGCCCGTCTGAGTATGAGGTAGAACAGATGGTTGAGTCTGCAGAGCTGTTTACTCATACTATAGCCTGGGAATCAGAGGTCGACTCCAGCGCTTCTGTGAATCCAGACGAGGAAATGATCTGCACTGATGCCCAGAATCTTTATGAGTCGGATCCAGGACCAGACGCAGAAGGTTCTGACCATAATGTAGACCCTCATTCCCAAACTGTAACTCCTGTTGGTGGAGACAATGAGGAAGACGATGATAAGACTCAAATACCTGATTGGAGCGACAACTTTAGTTTTTTGTCAGGGCAGGAACAGGTTGGCTCTGAGGACGACGGGTGTGATAACGCACAGGGTGATGATGATGAGGTCGGAGATCCCACTTACTGTCAACCCACAGTCAGCCAAGAGATGAGGTCAGCAGAGGAGGTGGAGGAAGATGCTAGTGACGACGAGGTCAGGTTGCGCCTTCCTGGACAGAGACGTAGTACTGGAAGCACGTCAACAACTGCATCCTCAAACACAACTCTGCCTCTCACCACAAGTCGTGGTGGCTCTTCAGGTCGCATGGGTGCTAAGCCTTGCATAGCCTGGGCATTTTTTCAGATCGATAAAGATGACCCAACTCGTGTTATCTGTAACATTTGTCAGCAAAAGCTAAGTAGAGGCCAAAAAATACATAGTTTGAGTACTTCATGCATGAACCGGCACATGGACATGAAGCATAAGTTGCAGTGGGAAGCTCAGTGTGCTACAATGCGGTCTAGCCGGCCGGGCCAACCACCGTCTGCCATATCTTGTGCATCCGCGGCCTCTTCATCCTCTGTGACTGGGGGGACAGCAGTCACACCTGTTTTGGGGCGCAGACCTGCCACCTCTTTACCCGCAACAGCCAGCGTGATTGGCAGGTCATCATTTTCTTTGGAGGTGGTAACACCAGCTGGTCTTGAGCGCTGTCCGACATCGATAGCACCACCTTTGGATCAAGGCAACCTAACATGTCCGCCTGCATCTTCCTCACAGACCGGCAGTTTGCCGGGGACACCCTTATCAACCCCGTCTAAGCACAATAGCCAGCCCTCGGTCCCTCAGATGTGGACAAGTAAAAGACCATTTCCTCCTAGCCATGAGAAAGCTAAGAGGTTGAATTTCACCATCTGCAAGCTCTTGGCTACAGAAATGCTGCCTTTCCGCCTGGTGGACACAGAGGATTTTCGAGACCTTATGTCCGTCGCAGTGCCCCAGTACCAGATGCCCAGTCGGCACTACTTCTCAAAGAAAGGTGTGCCTGCGCTCCACCAGCATGTCGCACACAACATCACCGCTTCTTTGAGAAACTCTGTGTGTGACAGGGTGCATTTCACCACAGACACTTGGACGAGTAGGCATGGACAGGGGCGTTACATGTCGCTGACTGGGCACTGGGTAACTATGGTGACAGCAGGACAAGGGGCTGCTGTCCAAGTCTTGCCGTCCCCACGAGTTGTGCGTCAATCCTCTTTATGTCATTTTTCCTCCACTGCTTCTGCCTCCTCAACCTCCTCTCAGTCTTCCACCTGCACCCAAAGCCTGTCTGGTCATGCCACAAGCTTTCTAACTGCGCAGAAGGGATCCTGCACACCTCCTTACTATGCTGGCAGTAGGGCTCAACGTCATCAGGCGGTTTTTACATTGAAATGTCTGGGAAATGTGAGTCACACAGCTGAGGAGTTGTGGTCAGCTCTGGAGAACCAATTTCATAAATGGTTGTCTCCACTGGACCTGAAACCAGGGAAGGCCGTGTGCGACAATGCTGCAAACCTGGGTGCGGCCCTTCGCCGGGGCAATGTCACACACGTGCCTTGTATGGCTCACGTGTTGAACCTGGTTGTCCAGCAATTTTTAGCCCACTATCCCAGACTAGATGGCCTTCTGCAGAGGGCATGGTCGCTGTGTGCTCACTTCCGCCGTTCGCATCCCGCAGCTCAGCGACTTACATCTCTACAGAAGTCGTTGGGCCTGCCACTTCACCGGCTAAAATGCGATGTGCCTACCCGGTGGAATTCAACTCTGCACATGTTGCAGCGACTGTGGCAGCACCGACAAGCCCTGGTGCAATACGTTCTGACGTATAGCCTGGGCCAACGAGATTCAGAGGTGGGGCAAATCACGCTGGAGGAGTGGTCTCAGATCAGGGACCTATGCACCCTTCTGCACAGTTTTGAAATGGCGACGAAGATGTTTAGTGCTGACGATGCCATTATCAGCATGACTATTCCGGTGATTTACATGCTGGAGCACATGTTAAACAGAATTCGGAGTCAGGTGGTGGCACAAGAGGAGGTGGAGGAAGTAGAGGAGGAGGAGTTGTATGCGGAAGGGCTAACATCTGCAAGGTCCAGACGGTCGGCAGCACCAGGGCGGCAGGCATGTGAGGGTGGGGGAGATGATTTTACCAGGGCGCATGGTAGCAGCCAAACTAGTGAGGAAGGTGCAGGAGCCCAGGAAGAAGTGGAGGACGAACTGATGGAAGACTCATCAGATGAGGGAGACCTTGATCACATTTCTGTTGTGCGAGGTTGGGGGGAGAGGACAGAGGAAGGAAGCATGATTGTTACCTCGCCACCAACACAACAGGGACTTGGTGCTCCTGGATGCGCAACACACATGAGTGCCTTCTTGCTGCACTACCTGCAACATGACCCTCGAATTGTGAGAATTAGAAATAATCCTGACTACTGGGTTGCCACACTGTTAGATCCCCGGTACAAAAGTAAATTTGCAGAAATTATTCCTGCCATAGAAAGGGATGCACGCATGCAGGAGTATCAGCAGAGACTGTTGCAGAATCTTACATGTGCTTTTCCACAAAATACCAGTGGTGCACGTAGTGAATCTCACAGTTCCAACTTGCCAACCGTGGGACCGTCAAGTGTTCAGCACTCAAACCGTAACAGAACCACAGTATCTGCTGGTAACATCAATTTTGCGGAATCATTTCACCACTTTTTTAGCCCATCCTTTGCAAGGCCACAGGAGACAAGAAGTCTGACACATAGTCAACGCCTAGAGACGATGGTACAGGAGTATCTCCAAGTAAACATTGAAGCCACGACTGTGTCACTGGACCCTTGCTCTTTTTGGGCTTCCAATCTGGATAAATGGCCGGAGCTAGCCACTTACGCCTTGGAGATCTTGTCATGCCCCGCAGCCAGCGTTCTGTCTGAACGTGTGTTCAGCGCTGCTGGTGGTGTGCTGACAGATAAGCGCACGTGGCTCTCCACTGATAATGTAGACAGACTCACGTTCATAAAGATGAACAAATCATGGATCCGAAACGACTTTTCTACCCCTGTGTCATCCTGGGGAGAGTAAAAGCTTGATGATTGGTTAAAATCACCCTACCAACCGTTTTAAGCTTTCAAATTACTAATCATGTTTATCTGTATCTTGACTGGAAAATAATTTGGGCTTTGTAGCAGTGTGCAGCACTGATCCTATTAGGCCATCTATAATAAGCTTCACCAGATTTAAAATTAAAAATAATTTTTAGCTGCATCTAGCCCGGAAAATAATTTTGGGGCTCCGAGATGCGCAAGACACATAAGTGCCTTCTTGCTGCACTACCTGCAGCATGACCCTCATATTGTCAGAATTCGAAGTAATCATGACTACTGGGTTGCCACACTCTTAGATCCCCCAAACTTTTCGATCAACCTTTTCATTTTAATAAAGACCAAAAAAATGGTCATTTTTGAAATTATAAGCATTAGCAGGTTGTTAGAAACTGAAATCAAACAGTTTTCAACTCAAAACTTTATTCTAGGTGATGTTACATTTTCACATAGGACCCCTTGTTCGAAAGGAGCTTCTGAACTCTCTCGTCCATTGAATTTGTCAGGTTTTGGATGGTTTCTGCTTCAATTGTTTTGCATGAGGACAGAATACCCTCCCAGAGCTGTTGCTTAGATGTGAACTGCCTCCCGCCATCATAGACACTCCTTTTAATGATGCTCCAAAGGTTCTGAATGGGGTAGAGGTCAGGGGAGCATGGGGGTCACACCATAAGTTTGTCCCCTTTTATGCCCATATCAGCCAGAGATGCAGATGTTTTATGTGCAGCATGAGATGGTGCATTATCATGCAGAAAAATGATCTTGCTGTGAAATACACGGTTCTTCTTCTTGAACCATGGCAGGAAGTGCTGTTTGAGAAAATCCACATACATTATGGAGTTCATCTTTAGCGCCTTCAGGGATCCTAAAGGGGCCGACAATCTCTCTCCCCATGATTCCAGCCCAAAACATTACTCCACCTCCTCCTTGTTGGCGCTGTAGCCGTGTTTGCGTGGGGTGTCCATCAACCAGCCATCCTCCACTCCATTCATCTGGACCATCGAGCGCTGCACGGCACTCATCCGTGAACAAAACAGTTTTGAAATCAGTCTTCATGTAATGTTTGGCCCACTGGAGCCGTTTCTGCTTGTGTGAAGTGGATAGAGGAGGTCGACAGGATGGCGTATGCACAGCTGCAAACCTCTGAAGGACCCTGCATCTTGTTGTTCGGGGGACGTTGGAGGCACAAGCAGCTTCAAAAACTTGTCTGCTGCTATGACAAGGCTTTTTTGCCGCTGCTCTTTCAACCTGACGTAATTGCCTGTAGGAAAGAGTCCTCAATTTGCCCTTATCAGCACGCACACGTGTGTACTGTGAATCAGCTAAACACTTCTTGATTGCCAAGACACTTCATCCTGATCATCGCACAATGTTGATTGTAGTCATGCCTTGACCTAAACACTCCACAATTTGTTGCTTCTCAGCAGCCGACACATCCTTTTTCTTTCCCATTTTGGCAGAAAATGTAGGCTGCTTAATAATGTGAGAGAGCCTTCTTAAGTAGTCTTGCCTTTCATTGGACACACCTGCCAAACTAATTAGCACAGGTGTCTGCAATTGCTTACAGTGATATAAAGAGCCCTGACACACATCACCATCAATGAGTTTAACTGACAAACAAATTCTTCCCTTATCACTCCTAAACACTTTTTGCATAATAATTTGGAACGCGGTGTACATGTGCTTTTCCACAAAACACCAGTGGTTCACGTAGTGAATCTTACAGTTCTAACTTGCCAACCGTGGTCTGTATGGAATTGTTCAATAAAGGGCCCAAAATTAAGATAACATAGATGGGAGAGGTCTCTATGAATAGGAATTCCTAAGTATTTGATACCCTGTGAGGGCCAGGCAAAGGGAATGTTGGACTGGATGGAATCCTATATGGATTTAGGGAGGGAGACATCGAGGGCCTCAGACTTCGCTGCATTGATTTTAAAATTTTACCATGTAACAAAGTGATCTATTTCAGCCATAACAGCAGGGATGGATATATGTGATTGAGTGATATATACTAGGACATCATCAGCAAATAGAGAGCACTTGTACTCGGTGCCTCCCACCTCAATCCACCTAATATTGGGGTTATGGCGAATTGATGAGAGCAGGTGCTCCGTCACTAGGATGTATAAGAGAGGGGACAGAGGACATCCCTGCCTTGTCCCATTGGTGATTGTGAAAGGTGATGAAAATGTTCTGACGCACCCCCTGGGCCTTGGGACACCCGGAGCAGGACCCTTTTTGGTGGATGCTGGTGGTTGTAGTCTTCGTGGCGGCGATCCGGTTCCGTGGCTCAGGGCGGTCAAACCAGTGGCGGAACTATTTATGTGGTTTTGATGTTTAAATGTCCGACTACGCCACCCGTGGATTGCGGTCAGAGTGAACCGCCGCTACAGGGCAGACCGCTAAGGCTGGTGTTGTGGGTGCAGCAGAGCGTAGCATAACTCCCCACGGGAGGAGTATAGCCTCAGGGCAGTGTATGCGGAGGATGGGGGTGATGGTGCAGGGCAGCAGCAGTAACGACACGGAGTCAGTGATGCAGTTCAGGGCCTTTACTCACAGTTCTTATTATCCAGACCACGTCTGCAGGTAACGGCTGCCCACGTCGTACTGTGCTCACCGGGTGAGGGGCTCAGACAACTCCCAGATAACTTTGGAGCGCTTCACAGGACCCCCTTTGTGTGTCCTTTGTCTGGCCTTTCTTACCAACACTTCTGTCCGGCTGCCTCGGGCCTCCTCTTGGTAAACTTGGCGCCAGTTTCCCTGACCCTATGTGGTGCCTTCCTAGTGGGTGGAGCAAGGGGCTGCGCCACATAAAATGTCAGAGCCTCCGGTTTCTAGCTGAGGGTCGTTTCCTGCCTCCACTAGTTCGGGGACCGGTCTCCCCCTTTGGCCTGACCCCTCCACGCAGGTGGATTCGGGCGTGCGGTGGCGACTCGCCCGTCCGCACCCCTGGGATCCCTTCATTCCTCGTTCCTGGAGCCTTCTCCGCTCCTCTTCCTTCCTTCTCCCTCTTGCAGGCCTGGGCCTCTGTTACTAGGCCCGCCTCCGGAGCAGAGCTCATGCAGAGCCCCTGCTCCCTGCCACTTCTGCTCAGACTTCTCTGCACTGAACTAAGATGGTGCCCACCTTTTATACTCCCTTCTCAATGCACCCAGGAACTGCTTCCTCCCTGCTCCTGCACTGCAGGGTTCCCCTTCCTCAGTGTTCCCTCCCCCCACTCCAGCCAGGGACAGGGACTGTCGTGCCCATCTCAGGGGCATATTGGTCGCCCTGCCCCACGGCAATGTGGTGTAATGCATGCAGGTGTCGGGTCCTGATCCACACTCCATCCTTATCTGAGAGTGAGATATCACACCTCTGGGTGAGGTGCAATACGTCTGTAGCAACCGAGCCCTCGGTGCTACAGTTCCATTTATCTTCAGCCTAGGTGACGTATTGTGATACAGGGCCGTGATTTTGGCTAAAAAAGGGTCCCCTAGACCCCTACCCCAAGCTTTTTAAGAGAATCATATATGGCGTGCCAGGAGACTCTATGGAATGCTTTCTCAGCATCCAACGAGAGTATCTACTTACAAATTTTTAACTGCATCTAGTCCAGGAAATACTTTGTGCCTAGTAGCAGTGTCTGCTAGTCAGCGGATTATCCCGGCTGTTAAGCAAGCTACACCACCTGTAGTTTGGACACTTAATTTTTTCAAAGGAAATGCTTCGGGACCACGGGATACTTAGTGAAGAGCATCAGGAGGCACCCCAAGGCATAGGGGCTGGGACTGGCACTAGGATGCCTTGCGGTGGACAGCCGAGCTCGATCCTTATAAAAGCTTTTTAACTGCAGCAGCTTTAGTGGACGCTACTGGAGCTGGAATTACGCGGCTGCTGGCATGAGACTTGCCCTCCAATAGATCCTTGTAAATGGATTTAAAGTGTATTCATTCAAATTAGAGGGACAATTTAAATTAAAAAGCTTAGAGCTGCCTCCACCACAGGGGGGGCTCTCTCGACCCACCAGCGGACAGGCACCAGTATTGGGAGAGGGGGGCTGGCCGTCAGGGTTCACCGCGGCTCTGGCACAAACCCGGCGACACGGAGGTGGCACGGGCAGGAGCGGACTGGCCGTCTCGGCTTCTCACTTTTTGGATTTTAGAAGGGCATGACATGCCTATATCTGTGTCTCCCCCTCCTTTTACTCCTCCACCTCTTTTCTTTTCGCATGACTATATGTACTTGTCACTTTTCCATGTGTTAGTTGTGTCTTCTGAGCAGTTTGTCAGCTTTTGGACACCTTTGAAGGTGTTTTCTATGTGTTTCTATGTGTTTTTGTTTGCCTGCCATTGGTTTTAACGGTGTTCGAAGGTGTTCGACGAACAGTTCGACAAACAGTTCGGCAAACACACGGGTGTTCGACGAACCGAACCGAACTCGAACACTACGGGGGTGGCTCAACACTAGACATAAATCCATGCGACACATTCATTCCAGCTCAGAGTGTGTCAAAGATTGTCATAAGTTTGTACTTCCACATTTTCCTGTCTCTCTGAGATCTGAAGTTACCTTGCAATACAAGTAATTTCATGTCTATTTTTATTGGTGGGAAGAGCAGATTTTGTCCTTAACTTGCCTGAACAAAGATGGCCGATTTGGCAGTGCGCATGGGTGCTGTGGGGCTGGCAATGAGCATGTGTGCGGGGCTTCCATCAGATTGGTCACGTGTCTCTGACGTAACAGGAAGTCATTCTTCCTGACCCGTGGCCACTCGGAAATGCCCCCTCACTGCTCCTCTACCGGCCTGACACAGCTCACATGCGCCGGTGATGCCAATTAAGCATCAGAGGCGCTCCTATAAAACTCCCCATTTGCACACTCCTCTCCACATGACCCGGGAAGCAGCATCTAGCGAAACACGTGTCAGGGCTGCACTTTGACATGGAGGGACGCATGACTTCTGGATACAGTATGGGTGAGCAATAATTTACATTTGGGGACCTGTTAGCACTTTAGAGAGGGATATAGGGACGGATTCTTTTACCCTTGTCATAATACTGGGACCCAATTTTGCTACTTTGCACAAGGACCCTTAACTGTACCAGATGCACTTTATTTCCCCTCTGTTGCCTTCGTGTTATTCTTTTCCCCTACCTTGGCTCTCTGCTCAGTCCTTTGTTTATCCTGTTATTGTCTCCAAGATTTGTATAAGCTGTCCACAATGTAACCGATTAATAAACATAATTGCATTTTGAGCACTAGCATGGACATTCTTGATGTTCTTATTTGGGCCATTATATACTCATTATTTTTGGTATAATTTCATGTCTATGATGCTGTCATCAGGGATAAAAAAATGATTGGCCACAGGTATATCTATTCTTTTTTCTTTTATTGTGTGGCGATGAGAATTCATCCTTGTTCTAAGTTTTTGCCCTGTCTCCCCTACATAAAGACCCCCAGCTGGACATTTGATACATATAATTAAGTACATTACATGTGATGCAGCTGAAAGTACCCAAGATCTTGGGGTCCTGATGTGAGTTAGGATCTTTATCTTGTCAGTGTCATTATAAATGGACAGGTTTTACATTTTTTCTGGTTGCAGGGAAAGGTTCATGTAGCTATTGGAGAGGACAGGGAGCTTCTGACAATGATGCTTTTTAGATTTGGGGACTGCCTAAAACAGAGAAGTGGGAGATCTGGAAATATAGATTGTAACCGGGCATCTTTTTGTAATAAAGGTTGTAATTTCCATGCAGCTCTCTTTAGCGCTGCCAAATTTGGATTGTAGGTGACTACTAGAGGCACCAGGTTGCCCTTGTTCAAAAAGGTCTTTTTGAGGCCACCAAGGTGTTTGTCTCTGTCCATAGGGTTGGAACATATCCGATTGTATCTGATGGCTTGGCTTTAGCCCATACAGTTTTTTTGTGTGTTTTGGATGGAAACTGAACTGACCCATTTAAGGTATGTTGGACGGTTAATTGGATGTCTCTATTTCATTGTTCTGTAGCTTAATGAAGGTGTCCAAAAAGTTAATTTCAGTACAGGAGTAGTTGAGTGTTAAGTTGATGGTTGTAAAAAAATACTTCTTTCCGTATATTTTTTCTATCGAGGACTTCTTATCAGATGTGATCGATTAATGACTATCACGATATTCTTAGGAAAAAAAGTATCGATTTATTCTCGGATTGTCCATTAAAAAGAATGATTACATAAAATAATTAAATAGTTACAGAGTGATTGTCCATTTGTCCATAATTAGCTTAATAATTGAGATTCACCCATCTTTCCCTGGGATCCTGGATGGTAGATTGCATATGTCTGTGTCCAGCACGTCTCAGGATGACACCATGTGTCCGGGTAAAGAACGTGTTTCCTTGGGCCTACATCAGCAGCTGGTTTACACACATATCCTTGTCCTGTGGAATGGCAAGAGACCCCCCCTGTCTCTAACATGGGCTTTTATAGGCCTGTCATATAGCACCTGTTCTTTTAATTATGGTGCTGAATTAAAATACACAAATAGCGCATGTCATCTAGAAACCCTAGCACGATGGCTGATGCAATCTTATGTATGGTACAGAATTCAGAATTAAGAATAAAATGAATATCCATAATTAATATTTAACAATGGTGAGATAAAATTGATTAAAGTGTTCATGGAACGTCTTAAGCTGTTGCTCAGATTCCGTCCAGATGATTAAAATATCAAAGTAATGGTAGTAGGCAAGAGCCCTGATGGGACATGTGGACAAGAAGTCACTTTCAAGCTTGGCCATTAAAAGATTTGCGTACTGTGGAGCCATGTTACTTCCTATTGCTGTACCAGTCTCTTGTAGATATATATTGTTATGTTATCAAATTCTAATAATTGTGGGCGAAGATGAATTTTGTAATTTTCACCACAAAGGTGAAATAATCCTCCTGGTCTGTTTGCTTTCTCTCCCAGTACCTTTTCCTTCTACCACTGTTAGGTTTCTGGGAAGTTATACTTGCTCCTTTTATTTTTGGTTCTCATTAGCTTGCCTTCTTTGCCCTATATGAATGTGTTTTAGTTTCTCACTCAGGGTTTTTCATATCTTATGTCACACTTTTCTTTCCCCTTGTTGATAGTGTGTTGCAGACTCCCCTCTGGTTCCTCAGGAAATACGAGAAACTCCTCAACTGTCTATTTGGTAGTTAGGTCCGAGGTGGTGTTTTAAGTTGTGCAGCTAAGGCCTTTCTAGTGTATACAGAGACCAGTTGGGTGTAGTTGAGTCATTCTCCCCTGTGTGGGTTCTCTCGTGGCTATCAACATGCGCTTTCTGGTTAAAACATTTCCCACATTTTGAACATGAAAGAGGCTTCTCCCCTGTGTGACTTCTCTGATGTTTATTAAGAGTTGATTTCCGTGTAAAATATTTCCCACATTCTGAACATGAAAATGGCTTCTCCCCTGTGTGAGTTCTTTGATGTTTGATAAGATTTGATTTCTGGTTAAAACATTTCCCACAATCTGAACATGAAAAAGGCTTCTCCCCTGTGTGGGTTCTCTGGTGCTTAACAAAATAACATTTCTGGTTAAAACATTTTCCACATTCTGAACATGAAAATGGCTTCTCCCCTGTGTGGGTTCTCTGATGTCTGATTAGATTTGATGTCGCTATAAAACATTTCCCACATTCTGAACATGAAAATGGCCTCTCCCCTGTGTGGGTTCTTTGGTGTTTAACAACATCTGATTCATGTTTAAAACATTTTCCACATTCTGAACATAAAAAAGGCTTCTCCCCTGTGTGAGTTTTGTGATGTCTGATAAGATCTGATTTATTTACAAAACATTTCCCACATTCTGAACATGGAAATGGCTTCTCCCCTGTGTGAGTTCGCAGATGCTTGATAAGATTTGATTTCTTTGCAAAACATTTCCCACATTCTGAACATGAAAATGGCTTCTCCCCTGTGTGAGTTCTCTGATGTGCGAAAAGATTTGCTTTCCATTTAAAACATTTCCCACATTCTGAACATGAAAAAGGCTTCTCTTCTTTGTGGGTTCTCTGGTGACTGAGAAGAGATATTTTCTGCACAAAACATTTTCCACATTCTGAACATGAAAATGGCTTCTCCCCTGTGTGGGTTCTCTGGTGGGTATCAAGATTTCTTTTCCATTTAAAACATTTCCCACATTTGGAACATAAAAAAGGCTCCTCTTCTGTGTGGGTTCTCTTGTGTCTGAGAAGATATATTTTCTTTACAAAACATTTCCCACATTTTAAACATGAAAATGGCATCTCCAATGTATGAGTTCTCTGGTGACTAACAAGATCCGATTTCTGGTTAAAACATCTCCCACAATTGGAACAGGAAATTCGATTGTCTCCTGTGTACATTTTTTGATGTTTAAGAAAATACTTTTTGAGGGGAAAACTATTTCCATAGTCTGACTGTGAAAATGGCTTGTTTCGTTTAGGAGCAGTTCGTCTGTTAATGCCTCTTTTGTGACTGTGATTTTCCTTAGTAGTCGGTAATGAATCAGAAGTCAGGACCTGTTTTAAAGAATCCGATGACAAATCTTTGTTGTGAAGGGATGATGGTAAATCTGGAGTAACGGCATTCACTTCAATTGTATCCTGTGGGATCTCAAGATCATCTGATTTAGAAATTGAAGAGGTCAGCTGTCCCTCTGATCTCCTGGTACAGTCATCTGCCAAGAATAAA
This sequence comes from Phyllobates terribilis, assembly GCF_046119375.1. NCBI lineage: Eukaryota > Metazoa > Chordata > Amphibia > Anura > Dendrobatidae > Phyllobates > Phyllobates terribilis. The sequence continues at coordinate 5,843,210 of NW_027362790.1, forward strand.
ACCAATTATTATTTTTGAAGAAAATATCCTTGAATTTTATATTTCTGAACATTTAAACTGTCTGTAGAAATGGCAAGTTACGTAATAACATTGAATTATTCACTAAGACACTGACAGTTCACAGTCTAATAGAAAACCTCATAGCATGAACCAGTAGAGCGTGGTCCATCATCTGCCAGTGTAAAAACAGAAGTTTCTACATTATTATGGTCTCAAATGCTCCTGAAAAGCAACATGGCTTCCATAACCCAATTCAGCAATATCACTCCAATCTCCCCCTTGCTTCTAAGCCTTGCAGTGCGCCCAAACCACATTTAGCATCCATATATTTGGCATTACTCTAGTAAGAAGAACCCACTTAATTTATAGTGTGTGTGTGTGTGTGTGTGTGTGTGTGTGTGTGTGTGTGTGTGTGTGTGTGTGTGTGTGTGTGTGTGTGTGTGTGTGTGTGTGTGTGTGTGTATCTCCTGGAGTACAATATGAACACTATGTGTTGGGCAATAAAATAATATATTTGCAATTTTCAGTCTCCAACATCCAGGCGTGCAAATTTCCAGAAAGTGGTTGTGGAGTCAAAATAGTCACTACTCCTATAGATTCATTTCCTGAGGGTTATAATTTCCAAAACGGAGTCACTTTCTGGGGATTTCTACTGCTCTGATTTTCTGTCATTTTGTCATATTAAGGTTTCTGCAAATGGTGGGTCTCATCACCTCTGGGATCTGCTCCTGCGGCATCTGCTTCTGTCACCATACGTGGCCTCATTCATTCTGCAGAGAATCTAACTTCATGGTATATGTAGTCAAATGCCCATGTGGTCTACAATACGTATGGAAAACTATTCAACACATCAGGGACCGCATTGTCAAACACAAATCCACTATCCGTTGTGGCAAAACCTGGTTACTACTACCCTATCATTTCGCCAGGTATACAGTATAACAACTCAGGTTCCAGATGATCGAACAAGTATCCAGACCCAGACAAGGTGATAACCTTATTAAAATCCTTAAACAGCGGGAGTGGTTCTAGATCCACGCCCTTCATACACGGTCCCTCAAGGCTCTCAACCATGAAATAGATTGGCTAACCTGATCTTTTTTTCAGACACGCTAGATCAGCTCTATAACCCACTCCTACTCCCCCTCTCCAAGGGAGTTCCTCAAACCCCTTCCCCTCTCCCCTGCCCTCCCACTCCGATCTCCTCCACCCCTTCCCCTCCCACTCCGATCTCCTCCACCCCTTCCCCTCCCACTCCGATCTCCTCCACCCCTTCCCCTCCCACTCCGATCTCCTCCACCCCTTCCCCTCCCACTCCGATCTCCTCCACCCCTTCCCCTCCCACTCCGATCTCCTCCACCCCTTCCCCTCCCCTTCTTACACACAGCTCCTATGTGTCATTCTTGCAAATCTAAGTACATACAAGGGACATACCCTCACACTGTATAGTTTCATACAAGACTCCATACATTTCCTACATCCCTCTCCATTATTGCTTTAATCCAGGGCACCATTTAACCCAACCAAAAGAAGCAGTTTTTTTCCCCCACCAAGATCAACCTCACTTTTGCCGCTCATCCACACACCGTGATGACAATATAACAAAACTATCGCACATAACCTACAGCACAAGCGCGGACTTTGCCCATCGCAATGGTTACGCTACATGTGACACGACCATACAGTGAGCAGGCACTACCCAACAGACCCAGTCCCTGTGCCATGTCACCCGCCCATGACAACTTCCGGTGGGCGGGTATGACGCACGCACTTCCGCATTGCGGAAACTTACCTAAACCCTCCAGCTGCAACCAGAGACAGATGCACGAGACGAAGGAGTGGGAGCACCAGAACGCCAGTTCACAGCTCCATTAAAGGTAGCCACCCAGCACACGTTGTGCAGACAGACAAGCCACCTGGCAAGATCATACAACATGCTTCTATACTGATCTGTTTGGGCACCTGTACTCCCTATATGTCTCTGCCCTGTTACTTAATAAGCTTCATTACTTATCTGAGTGGGGCCCTATATTGCTGATATGTCTCTGCCCTATACCTAACATGCCTTTATACTCATCTGATACCTAACTTATTTACCACCTAAGCTCTATTGTTCTACTCCTTGGCCTTCCTCTGGCTCCTTTATGTAATCATTAACCCCTTTTTGACATTATAAGTAATAATTATTACATTTGGCGGATCGCACCCGCACAGAGGCTGTGCGGGTACGACAGCCACCAGGTGTGAGCTGATTCTGACAGCTGACACCCATCACTCAGTGCCAGGAGCGGTGCCCGCTCTGCTTCCGGCATTTTAACCCCATAAATGATGCAATTGCAGCATTTAGCGAGCTAGCAGAGGGACAAAAGCGTTTCTGCTCTTGGGTCAGAGACCCCTTATACCTGCGATCAGACTGCAGAAAGTGAAAGTGGGACTAAAATATATATGATGCAAGATGCTGTGGTAGCCATGCTGGTTCAGTATGCCTTCAATTTTGAATAAATCCCCAACAGTGTCACCAGCAAAGCACCCCCACACCATCACACCTCCTCCTCCATGCTTCACGGTGGGAACCAGGCATGTAGAGTCCATCCGTTCACCTTTTCTGCATCGCACAAAGACACGGTGGCTGGAACCAAAGATCTCAAATTTGGACTCATCAGACCAAAGCACAGATTTCCACTGGTCTATACTGTATGTAAGCTCATCAAGAGAATGCTAAGAGTGTGCAAAGCAGTCATCAAAGCAAAAGGTGGCTACTTTGAAGAACCTAGAATATAAGACATGTTTTCAGTTGTTTCACACTTTTTTGTTAAGTATATAATTCCACATGTGTTAATTCATAGTTTTGATGCCTTCAGTGTGAATGTACAATTTTCATAGTCATGAAAATACAGAAGAATCTTTAAATGAGGTGTGTCCAAACTTTTGGTCTGTACTAATATATATATACCCATCAATAAATATTCTGAAAAAAAAAACTATAAAAGTACACATATTTGGCATCACCGCATCCAGAATGACCTGACCTATAAAAATGTCCCACTAGTTAACCCCTTTAGTGAACACGGTTAAAAAAAAAAAAAAAAAAAAAAAAAAAAGGCAAAAAACAGTGCTTTATCATCATCACACCGCCGAACAAAAAGTGAAATAAAATGCGATCAAAAAGACGAATGTAAATAAACATGGGACCACTGAAGACGTCATCTTGTCCTGCAAAAAACAAGCTGCCAGACAGTTTCCTCAGCCGAAAAATAAATTTATGCGATGCAAAAAAATTATTCTTCTATAAAATTGTTGGTTTCTGTTTATTCTGCCTCCCAAAAATCGGAATAGAAAGTGATCAAAAAATGTCACATGCCCGAAAATGGTAACAATAAAAACGTCAACTTGTCCCGCAAAAAACAAGCCTTACATGACTGTCGGCCGAAATATGGAAAAATTATAGCTCTCAAAATATGGCAATGCAAAAACTAGTCTTTTTTTTTTTTTTTTGCAAAGTCTTATAGTGTATGATAGCTTTCAATCATAAAAATCAGATATAAATCTGGTATCGCTGTAATCGCAGTGACCCAAAGAATAAAGTTGTCTAATCACTTATACCGCACGAGGAACGGCGTAAAAAATAAATAAAACCAATTCTTCACCTGCTGCTGATTTGTTCCTTCTGCCTCCCAAAAATCGCAGTAAGGCTCGGCTCACATTTATCCTGCGCTCTGTGTTGAGCGCTTACACCGGGGTTTCTGTGTAAATCTCTGAAATAAATTATTCAGACGGAACCCCTGACGGAAGATTCCCAGTAATGAGGCAGATGGAGGCACGGTGGACGCCGTCTGGCCTGTGATCCCAGTGTCTGTCTTTTTATTAGGCGTGCATAAAAGTGCCCTCAGCCACAGTTTTGTAAACCTCTGAAAGGACACCACTAAACAAAGGCAAGACGAACTCCAGAGTAACTTTGCTGCCTCATTATAGTGAATGGATTCCTTGGGATAGGGTTAGGATTATGTTGGGATTAGGGTTAAGGTTACGATTAGGATTAGGGTTGTGTTGAGGTTAGGATTAGACCAACCGATTAGGGTTGGGGTTAGGGTTGTGTTAGGGTTAGCAGTAAAGAAAAAAAATGACAATATGGCGACTAGTGTTGAGCGCAAGTGCTCGCTACTTGACTTCATCAGGTGCTCGGGTATGCGCCTAGTATCGCGGGTGCTCAAGTGACATGCTCGAGTCTCCGCCCCATATGTTTCGCGTTTGTTATACAGCTAAAAAAAAAAACACGTGGGAATTGCCTACCATACACGTGAAATTCCGCAGCGGAAACGCTTTTAAAAGACTTGGTAATACGTGCCCCATGGTCCCCAATGAAAATCTGCATGTTCTGTGCACGTGCTGCGGAATTTTCCGCAGCGGATTTTCTGTGCAGAAAAATCCGCAGCATGTCCATTATTTGTGCGTTTCCGCATGCGGATTTGACTACTCAATGCATTTGAAAAATGCAAGTCAAATCCGCTTGTTAAAAACGCTGCAAAAAAGCTTAAAGAACGCAAGGACAAGGACATGCAGAAATGCTGCGGAAATGTTCTGCTTCAATTCTGCATCGTGGGCACATAGCCATATAGGGTATCGGCGTACTCAGTTCAAATTGCGCAACAACTTTTGGAGTCTCTTCTTACCCTTGTGAAAATAAAAAAATTGGGGCTAAAATATCATTTTTTGTGGAAAAAGTTAGTTTTTTTTTATTTTCACGGGTCTACATTATAAACTTCTGTGAAATACCTGGGGGTTCAAGGTGCTCACCACACATATAGAGGAGTTCCTTGAGGGGTCTAGTTTCCAAAATGTGGTCACATGTGGGGGGTTTCCGCTTTTAAGGCACATCAGGGCCTTCCCAAATGTGACATGGCGTCCTCTAATTATTCAAGCAAATTTTACATTTAAAAAGTCAAATGGCGCTCCTTCCCTTCCGAACCCTGCCGTCTGCCCAAACAGTAGTTCTTCCCAACATATGGGGTATCGGCGTACTCAGGAGAAATTGAACAACAAATGTTTTGGTACAATTTCTCCTGTTATGCTTATGAAAATGCAGAATTTGAGTCCCAAAAACATTTTCGTGGAAAAAATGTGAAAACTTTATTTTTACGGCTCAATGTTATAAAATTCTGTGAAGCACCTGGTGTTATGATCTGCTACAGGGACTAAGGAAAGACAGGAGATCTGTCCCTACAATAGAACTAAACTAGATCCCTACGATGTAACGGGGAACCTGATCCTGCGATCAGACCCGCTAAAGTCCTCGGCTAGTCTGTACGAAGACCTATAGATGAGAGGGAGGGATCCCTACAAGAACTAGGGACTGGGATAAGTTGGACACCTCCTAGCAGAAATAGTAGCAGTCAAAGACAAACACACAACAAAAAGCAAAGAGGTCAGAAGACCTAGCAAAACTAACAGAGAACGGCAACAGAGCACCAAGCTAGCTCAAGAGTAGTAAATACAATGAAGTCCAGCAAAGCCAGGAGGGCGGAGCCGGATTAAATAGGCAAAAATGGTCATGTGACCAGCAAACTAAAAAAAACCTAACAGGAGAGTTCTAACAGTACCCCCTCTTCTATGAGGATCCTCCGGATCCCCTAGGCCCAGGCTTATCAGGAAACCTCCTGTGAAACGCTCTGACAAGTCTGGAAGCAGAAACATCATCCGCCCTCACCCATGAGTTATCCTCAGGTCCGAAACCCTTCCAAGCGATGAGATACGGCAAACTCCCTCTATACCGTCTAGAATTTAGGATGCGGGAAATTTCATATTCCCCGTCCTCCACCACCGGAGGAACAGTGGCAGAGGCGTCACCATCCGACACATCAGCTTTTTTCAACAGAGAAACATGAAACACCGGGTTAATCTTCCAGGACGTAGGAACCTCCAACCTAACAGCAGATTGGTTAACTATCTGAAGCACCTTAAAGGGCCCTACGAACTTGGGACCCAATTTTTTAGAAGGAATCCTCAATCGCAGATTCTTAGAGGACAACCAAACCATGTCACCAACAGCCAACAAAACCTCTTGCCGTTTCCTATCAAAGTACCTTTTAGATTTTTTGTTAGCCTCCTGAAGATTACCACGCACATCCGTCCAAACTCTCTCCAAATCACCGGAAAAACTCTCCTCCTCAGGCACAGCCGATACCAATTTGGAGAATGACCCAAAAGACGGATGTCTCCCAGAACAACAAAAAAAGGCGAACACCCAGCAGAAGAGGATGTATGGTTGTTAAGAGCAAATTCAGCAAGTGGCAGAAACTCAGACCACCCCTCTTGATTGTCTGCCACAAAACAACGCATGAACTGCTCAACATCCTGGTTCTTCCTTTCTGTCTGGCCATTAGACTCAGGATGATATCCGGATGAAAACGACAAATGAACTCCCAACCTGTCACAAAAGGCACACCAAAAACGAGCCACGAACTGAGGTCCCCTATCAGAAACAATGTCAGTAGGAACACCATGTAGTCTGACAATTTCCTTGACAAAGGCCTTAGCGAGTGTCTTAGCGCAAGGCAGTTTGATGAAGGGAACCAAGTGACACATCTTGCTAAAATGGTCCACGACCACCCAGATGACCGTGAAACCTTCAGACAGGGGAAGGTCAGTAATAAAGTCCATAGCCAGATGTGTACAAGGTGCACTAGGAACCTCCAGAGGGCAAAGCAACCCCGCAGCAGGAGCATGCGAAGACTTGGATCTAGCACACACAGTACATTGGCGCACCCACTTAATGACTTCCTTCTGCCATCCAGGCCACCAAAAACTGCGACCTACAAGTCTCTTGGTCTCAGAAATTCCTGGATGACCTGCCAACCGAGACTCATGACACTCAACAAACAAATCTCTCCTAAAGGTCCTAGGCACAAACAACCTCCCATGGGGAGTGTTAGATGGGGCATTCTCCTGAGCTTTAAGAATCTCATCCTCCAAAACGGAGTCCAAAGCAGCAATCACAACACCTTCTTGTAAAATGCTCTCCTCTTCCTCCTCAACACCGACCATGGGAGAAAAGCTGCGAGACAAAGCATCCGCTTTAACATTCTTGGTACCCGGGATGTAAGTAACGGAAAAATTAAACCGCGAGAAAAAAAGTGCCCACCTAGCCTGACGGGCATTCAAGCGCTTGGCAGCATCAAGATAGATCAGATTTTTATGATCAGTGAAAACCTGAATGGGAAATACAGCACCTTCCAAGAGGTGCCGCCAGTGTTCAAATGTGAGTTTAATCGCCAGCAATTCCCGATTACCAATATCGTAATTAAGTTCAGTCTCAGAAAATTTTTTTGAAAAAAAGGCACAGGGATGTACTCCATCCTTGTTTTCCTGAGACAACACCGCACCGACCCCCACCGAAGAAGCATCAACCTCAACCAAAAACGGCTTAGTCACATCAGGCTGCATAAGGATGGGAGCAGAGGTGAACCTCTCCTTTAGAAACACAAAAGCTTCAATCGCCTCAGAAGTCCACTGAACCGCATTAGCACCTTTCCTGGTGAGATCGGTCAGCGGTTTGACAATAATAGAAAAATTTTTTATGAATTTTCTGTAATAATTGGCGAAACCCAAAAACCTCTGTATCGATTTCAAACCAATAGGCCTAGGCCATTCCTGCACAGCTTGAACTTTAACCGGGTCCATCTCAAAACCTTCACTGGAGATAATGTAGCCCAAAAAACTAATTCTCTGTACAGCGAACTCACATTTCTCCAGCTTAGCAAAAAGCGAATTGTCCATTAATAACTGTAATACCTCACGTACGCTCCGCCAATGAGACTCCAGATCAGGCGAATAAATCAGAATGTCATCCAAATACACAACCACATTTTTGCCGATTAAAGGTCTAAGGATGTCATTAATAAGATTCTGAAAAAATGCTGGTGCATTGGTAAGACCAAAAGGCGTAACCAGGTTCTCAAAATGACCCACAGGAGTGTTAAAAGCAGTCTTCCATTCATCACCCTCCTTCATGCGCAACAAATTGTATGCCCCCCGGAGATCAATTTTAGAGAACCACTTGGCCCCCGCTAACTGGTTAAATAAATCAGGAATCAATGGCAGTGGGTAAGGATTGCGTACAGTAATTTTATTAATCTCACGAAAGTCCAGACAAGGACGTAAACCGCCATCTTTTTTTTTTACAAAAAAAAATCCAACAGCCACAGGAGACTTGGAAGGCCTAATGTGACCGGCGGCCAAGCTTTTCTGTATGTATTCCTCCAAAGCCTTTCTCTCAGGAATAGTAAGATTAAATAAACGACTTTTAGGAAGAGTCGCTCCAGGGACAAATTCAATGGTACAATCATAGTCTCTATGGGGAGGCAAAATTTGCGATTCCTTCTCAGAAAAAACTTTCCAAAAATCCTGAATAGGTACAGGTAATTCCCCTTTATCCACAGCAGCAATGCGCCCGTTACAACACTTGTCATAACACTTAGGGCTCCACGACTTAATTTCATTGGTAGACCAATCCAGTACAGGATTGTGCAATTTTAACCAGGGTAACCCCAATATTACTGGAGAAGGCAAATTATCCAATACCACCAAATCCAAATTCTCTTGATGAATACCATTAATAGTGAGGGGAAATTCACAGACCTTATGAGTAACACTCTTCAAGGGAGAGCCATCAACAGAAACCACAGCAATAGGGGATGACAAAAGTTTAGGTTCTAATCTAAGTTTTTCCAAGAATCCCCCATCAATCACATTCAGAGTAGAACCACAATCCACAAATACCCGAAATTCAATTAATTCATCCTGAGCAGCAGTAGTGGCAGATAGGAATACACCCTTAGAATTTAAACAGGCTATACGTGCATGACTGACCATTTTTTTTTTCTTTCTTCATACGAAGCACACAGTTCTTAATCAAATGACCAGAATTTCCGCAATAGAAGCACAAACCTTCAGAAAGCCTGCGGTCTTTTTCCTGAGAGCGGGGTGCCATCGCCCCAATCTCCATCGGCTCTCCATTGTCAGCACAGACCCTCTCAGGACTTGGAGCTGACATAGCAGAGGATTTGCTCTCATTAACCCTTGCACGCAGTCTCCTGTCCACCCGTATAGCTAATTGCATTGCCTCCTGCAAGTTTCCAGGTGTGGGATAAGCAATCAGTAAATCCTTAACCCTTTCACATAGCCCTGCAAGAAACAAGCTTTTCAAAGCTGAATCGTTCCACCCCACCTGGGCAGACCACCGACGGAAGTGAGAACAATATTTTTCCACATTACCTGATCCCTGCCTCAGATGTCTCAATTCAGACTCAGCAGATGAGACACGATCAGGATCATCGTACAACAAACCCAAAGCAGAAAAAAAAACTATCCACTGATCTAAAGCACGGATCACTAGGTTGGAGGGATAAGGCCCATCCCTGAGGATCTTTGCGCAAAAGTGACATTATGAACCCCATGCACTGTGATTCATCACCAGAGGATCCGGGTCTCAAACGAAAATACAATAAACAAGCATTTTTAAAAGAAAAAAAATCTTGTTGTTCACCAAAAAATAGATCAGGCAGACGTACCTTAGGTTCCACAAAATGTGCTCCAGAACAGCTACTCACGTGTTGTTGGAGCCTTACCACCTCCAGAGAGAGTCCCTGCAAGCGTTGAGCCAAATCTTGAACCGAGACCATGATGGAAAACTGGAGGTCTTTCCTTAGAGAAAATTTTTTTCTTTTTTCTTTTTGGGCTGGACTTACTGTTATGATCTGCTACAGGGACTAAGGAAAGACAGGAGATCTGTCCCTACAATAGAACTAAACTAGATCCCTACGATGTAACGGGGAACCTGATCCTGCGATCAGACCCGCTAAAGTCCTCGGCTAGTCTGTACGAAGACCTATAGATGAGAGGGAGGGATCCCTACAAGAACTAGGGACTGGGATAAGTTGGACACCTCCTAGCAGAAATAGTAGCAGTCAAAGACAAACACACAACAAAAAGCAAAGAGGTCAGAAGACCTAGCAAAACTAACAGAGAACGGCAACAGAGCACCAAGCTAGCTCAAGAGTAGTAAATACAATGAAGTCCAGCAAAGCCAGGAGGGCGGAGCCGGATTAAATAGGCAAAAATGGTCATGTGACCAGCAAACTAAAAAAAAACTAACAGGAGAGTTCTAACACCTGGGGGTTCAGGGTGCTCACCACACATCTAGATAAGTTCCCTGAGGGGTCTAGTTTCCAAAATGGGGTCACTTGTGGGGGGTTTCCACTGCTTAGGCACATCAGGGGCTCCCCTAAAGCAACATGACGTCCGCTAATTATTGAAGCAAATTTTACATTCAAAAAGTCAAATGGCGCTCCTTCCCTTCCGAACCCTGCCGTGCGTCCAAACAGTGGTTTTCCCCCACATATGGGGTATCTGTATGCTCGGGGGAAATTGCACAACAAAGTTTTTGTTCCATTTTTTCCTGTTACCCTTGCGAAAATAAAAACATTAGGGTCTAAATTTAAATTTTTGTGAAAAAAAGTTAAATGTTCATGGTTTTCTTCCACATTCCAAAAATTCCTGTGACTCACCTGAAGGGTTATTAACCCCTTCATGACCTTGGGATTTACCGTTTTTTTTGTATTTTCGTTTTTCACTCCCCTTGTTCCCAGAGCCATAGCGTTTTTATTTTTTTGTCAATATGGCCTTGTGAGGGCTTATTTTTTGCAGGACGAGTTGTACTTTTAAACGCAGTTGCTAGTTTTACCATATTGTGTACTGGAAAACGGGAAAAAAATTCCAAGTTCCAATTCCACAGTTGTTTTTTTTTTTTCTTTCCACGTTCACTGGATGCTAAAACTGACCTGTCATTATTATTCTCCAGGACATTACGAGTTCGTAGACACCAAACATGTATAGGTTCTTTTCTATTTAAGTGGTGGAAAAAAAATCCAAAGTTTGCGTAAAAAAAAAAAAAAAAATGGCGCCATTTTCTGAGACTTGTAGAGTCTTCAATTTTTGGGATCTGGGGCCGGGTGAGGACTTATTTTTTGCGCGCCAGGCTGACGTTTTTATTGATACCATTTTGGGGTAGATCCGTTGTTCTGATCACCCGTTATTGCATTTTATTGCAATGTTGTGGCGATCAAAAAAAACGTAATTCTGCCATTTGGAATTTTTTTCTCGTTACGCCGTTTACCTATCAGATTAATTCTTTTTTATATTGATAGATCGGGCGATTCTGAACACGGCGGTACCAAATATGTTTATGTGGGGTTTATTTTATTTTATTTTGAATGGGGCAAAAGGGGGGTGATTTAAACTTTATTTTTTAACATTTTTTTTAATATTTTTAAAAACATTTTTTAAACTTTTTGCATGCTTCTATAGTCTCCAGAGGAGACTAGAAGCAGCAACTGCCTGATCGCCTCTGCTACATAAAGGTGATGAACAGATCCCCTCTATGTAGCAGTAATGAGTATCGACCGCTAGGTGGCGCTCATAGCGATCTTTACATGACAACCACTGGGCTCTGCAGCAGACCCAGGGTTGTCATGCCCACCCATCGGTGACCCGCGATCACGTGACGGGGTCACCGATGGGCGGGGTAAGTGACGCGCTTCCGGCGCAGCGCTGTTAAGTTCTGCTGTCAGAGATTGACAGCAGCATTTAACATGTAAACAGACGCGGGTGGATCATGATTTTCAACATTTTCTTCACATTTCCGATTTTTTTCACCAAGTAACGCATGTCATATCAAATACATTTTACCACTATTATGAAGTACAAGATGTCACAAAAAAACAGTCTCAGAATCAGCGGGATCCTTCAAAGCTTTTCCGAGTTATAACCTCAAAGTGACAGTGGTCAGAATTGTGAAAATTGGCCCGGTCATTAACGTGCAAACCACCCTCGGGGGTAAAGGGATTAAGGGAACTTCACAGACTCTCCCAGCTATAGGTGATGCATCAAGTTTATAGAACACATAAATTGCTATTTGATCGTGGGCTTAGACCACATTCACTGTGCTAGATGTAAGACAAACTCAGCAGACTTATTACATATGCTTTGCTCTTGTTTTAACTTGGAATCCTTTTGGAAGGGCGTACAAGACACTATAAACAGAATGTACTTAGCACAAATAGACGTCACTCCTTTGGTATGCATATTGGGTTTATTAAAGATTTAGTTATTGATGAACATGGTAAATCTGCTGTTTCTCAAATGTTATATATGGCCAAGAAATTAATAGCTCAACATTGGATAACCGACCAGACCCCCACAATCCCAGAGTCCATAAACAAGATTAACTTTCTCCTAAACTTGGAAAGAAATATCTCAAGAGAAATGCTATCACTAAATTTGAAAATCGATGGGCCTTTTGGATTGATAGATCCGGTTGTGCTTCGCGAGAACTGCAAAGATAATGTCTAGGTCTCTTTTAAGCTTCTAAATCCTATACTATAGAATTCCTGAAGGTATACATGTGATATCGATGTTATTTGTACTATATTAGCAAATGACGAAATACATTATACATTCTGACAAATGGTACAGTTGGGCTCAAAAGTTTACATACCCCGGCTGAATTTTTGCTTTCTTCGCCTTGTTTCAGAGAACATGAATGATAACAAAAACCTTTTTCTCCCCTCATGGTTATTGGTTGGGTGAAGCCATTTATTATCAAACTACTGTGTTTTCTCTTTTTAAATCATAATGACAACCAAAAACATCCAAATGGCCCTCATCAAAAATTTACATACCCCAGTTCATAATACGGTGTATTGCACCCTCTAGCATCAATGACAGCTTGAAGTCTTTTGTGGTAGTTGTGGATGAGGTTCTTTATTTTCTCAGATGGTAAAGCTGCCCATTCTTCTTGGCAAAAAGCCTCCAGTTCCTGTAAATTCCTGGGCTGTCTAGCATGAACTGCGCGCTTCAGATCTCCCCAGAATGGCTCAATGATAGTGAGGTCAGGAGACTGAGATGGCCACTCCAGAACCTTTGCTTTGTTCTGCTGTAGCCAATGACAGGTCAACTTGGCTTTGTGTTTTGGATCATTGTCATGTTGGAACGTCCAAGTACTTCCCATGCGCAGCTTCCGGGCTGATGAGTGCAAATTTGCCTCCAGTATTTGCTGATAATGTGCTGCATTCATCTTTCCTTCAACTTTTACCAAGTTTCCTGTGCCTTTGTAGCTCACACATCCCCTAAACATCAGCGATCCACCTCCGAGCTTTACTGTAGGAATGGTGTTCCTTTCATCATAGGCCTTGTTGACCTCTCTCCAAATGTAACATTTATGCTTGTGGCCAAAAAGTTCAATTTTGGTCTCATCACTCCAAATTACCTTGTTCCAGAAGTCTTGAGGCTTGTCTCTGTGATGTTTGGCGTATTGTAGGTGAGATACTTTGTGGCATTTGCACAGTAATGGCTTTCATCTGGCGACTCGACCATGCAGCCCATTTTTCTTCAAGTGCCTCCTTATTGTACATCTTGAAACAGCCACACCGCTAGTTTTCAGAGAGTCCTGAATTTCAGCTGATGTTATTTGTGGGTTTTTCTTTGCATCCCAAACAATTTTCCTGGCAGTTGTGGCCAAAATTATTGTTGGTCTACCTGACCGTGGTTTGGTTTTTACAGAGCCCCTGATTTTTCCATTTGTTAATCATAGTTTGAACGCTGCTGACTGGCATTATCAATTCCTTGGATATCTTTTTGTATCCCTTTCATCTGTTATACAGTTCAACTACCTTTTCCCGTAGATCCACTGACAATTCTTTTGCTTTCCTCATGACTCACAATCCAGAAACGTCACTGGCTGGATGAAAGATGCAAGAGTCTGTCTGGATCCCAGAAACTCACTCAGCTTTTATACACACACACACTGATTACAAGCAAACAGGTCACAGGAGAGGATGTTACCTTTAGTAGCCATTCAAACCCATTTGTGTCAAATTCTGTGCATGTTATCAGGCCAAAATCACCAGGGTATGTGAACTTTTGATCAGGGTCATTTGGATGTTTTTGGTTGTCATTAAGATTTAAAAAGAGAAAACACAGTAGTTTGACAATAAATGGCTTCACCCAACCAATAACCATGAGTGGAGAAAAAGGTTTCTTGTTATCATTCATATTCTCTGAAATAAGGCCAAGAAAGGAAAAATTCTGCCAGGGTATGTAAACTTTTGAGCACAACTAGAGGTCATTCCCGCCTCCCTATCCTTTACTGAACCGTGAATCTACTTTACTGATTATGTTGCACTTTAATATATCTTGTTGTATTTTGTTGGGGCGGGAGGGATTTGGGACTTGTGGGGATACTTTTGTGTATTGTAATATTTATATACAAAAACTTACAATTAAAAACATCATAACTCAGAGGCGGCAGATCTATCTTATGTGTATTGGGACTGCCGGGAAATTAGGGAATTTTGGGAACCAGTTAACACATTTGTTGCTGAGAGGCTGAATATTGTTTTGTCATTTCATTTTTTTTTTTATAGGAGTCAGGATGGATTTTCCTACTAAGGATCTAATTACTTCACAGTTATTATCTGCAAGGGGTTTTATTTTTAAGAACTGGATAACTTAGAAAAATATAATTTTCTAACAGCAGCTTAGGCAAAGTTGCACATCCCAATAAATGAAAAGCTGGAATAAGTAGGAGAAAAAGAATTTAAGAAATATGGGCAAGAATTATTGATTGAAGGGTTTTCTCTTCTTTTCTCTTCTCTGAATGGGGGGGGGGGGTGTCAGGGAAGTGTTTAAATAGAAAAAGAAAGGAGAAAATATATAATTCTATTATATTTCTTGTGTTTTTGTGACTGTGGTTTATATTTGAGCATATAAATAAAAAGGACTTGGACTGGGGTCTCGTCATAAAAGCAAGGCCCACCATACGGATTATATTTTTGTTCACATGATTGTCTATGTTGTCAGCAAATTTTACGTACGCTGTCATTTTGCTTTGCGGTTTAGGGACCTGTGAAGGTAAGGGTCAGCGTCTACTAATCCCAGGGGGTAGGGTGCGTTCTCCGGACTGTAAGCTCTGGTCGGAACATGTCTCACTCCAACAGGACTGTCAACGCTCAAAGTAATGGGGACAGTTTTGGTTTAGCAGGAAAAGGGTGACTGATTGATTGTGATATGAACGGACTACACCGAAGAGAAGATAACCACATCTAGTGACTGAGAAGAATCTGTGACTTTTCGGCATTTAGTGGTTACTACTCACCTGGGTAGTCATATGTAGGAATCTCCTCCTTACACCACTCATCACCCCTCACATATGTCTCTGTAGTATTAATATGGGTCAGATCTTCACCCTGAAACAAATATTATAAAAGTCACAGACAGATGGAGAAGTCACATCTATGATCAGCTCTAATCCTGCCATCTCCACCGTTCTCATTACACAAGTATAAAACATATAATAATGGTGGATAAAACAAGACTGAGCACAAGACCTTCACAGCCGTCTACACATCATAGGGGAGATCTCATGACACCTTCTCTCCATCTACCTGATGATCCTGAGGAACATTGGGATCTTCTTGTTTACAGTCCTGTGGAAGAAGAGGACGGGGACATCTCTCTGGTGTTGTCCTCTTACTGGATAGATCTGGAGGAAACACATACAGGGACTGAATTCATTCTTTACATACAGATAATTATAGGCCGTGTGTATTTAATCCTATTACCTGGTGATGTGAGGGGCTGGGGAACCTCCATCATGATGTCCTTGTACAGATCTTTGTGTCCTTCTAAATACTCCCACTCCTCCATGGAGAAATAGACGGTGACATCCTGACACCTTATAGGAACCTGACACATACAATGATACCATCATCCCCCCCGATCCCTCCATAGCGATACTGTATAATGTCCCAGCATTCCCAGCAGTGTCACCTCTCCAGTCAGCAGCTCAATCATCTTGTAAGTGAGTTCTAGGATCTTTTGGTCACTGATGTCCTCATGTATCAGGGGGTGAAATGGAGGCCCTGTGATTGGGCTCAGGGGTCTTCCCCATCCCTCAGACACAGGGTCCTGACAGCGCTCACTAGAGGTCTTCTTCACTACTGTGTAATCCTGATTGTGGAGAGACACATTAATAAATCTCACTCCAGACATTTCCAGAGTCCTCACCTCTCCAGTTCTGTCCATCTGTTATTCCCATAGATAAGAATGATGTAATGTGACGTCATCAGAATCTCTCACCTCTCCAGTAAGCCGGAAGAGGATCTCTAGGGTGAGGTGCAATATCTTCTCCGCCATCTTGTCTCTGTCCATATCCATATTTGTTGGGTAAATCAGTAAAATTCCCTTTTGTAGAAGATATTCACTGAGATGATCTGATATTGTAGAGACCTGAATGAGAAAAAGATAAAAATGTAACATCATAAAGAATTCAGTGTAATAATACAATTACTGGAGATATGAGATTTATTACTTTACAGTATCTAGTTTTCTTCTTTACATCTACTAATAAAACCTATATATTTTAGGCCACAGACAACAAGCAGTTTCTTCCTCGGAGTCGGCAGCTGAATACGTTTCTCATAGACTCATCTTCCATAACACTAATTCTCATCTCATTTACTGACACTGGGATCAGCATTAGTAATACTGCAGGAGATATTCATTTCACATGACATGAGAAATAACTACTTCATGATGAGGACGACATCTTTATCTTATAATACGGCTCTAGACAGATATTTGGCCAGAGTAAGTCACTGACTACATCACCACTGGCCGTCTATATGAATGTTTCCCGTCTTCCCCAAACTGTAATCTTCTATTATCATGTCTGATTCACACACAGAAGTTTGAGGCTTTTATAAAACTTTCTTGTTTGCACAAATACCACGGACATAAATTATTTGATACCAAAGTCTGCATGTACAGTATTTTATGGGGTTTATTTCTGGCCTTAGGTTTTCCTATATTACAATAAAAACACCAGAAAAAAGCAGATATTAAAATGTTTCAAAAGAAAATTGGCACCAACAATTCTTGTAAAATGAAAAAAACATGAAAAAGCATAACCCTGGACTCTGATCTCTCATTCAAACCACATATCCAAGCCCTTTCCACTTCCTGCTGACTCCAACTCAAAAAAATCTCCCAGATACACACATTCCTCAACCAAGAATCTGCAAAAACACTAGTGCATGCCCTCATCATCTCCCGCCTGGACTACTGCAACCTCCTGCTCTGTGGCCTCCCATCTAACACTCTCCCACCCCTCCAATCTATCCTAAACTCTGCTGCCCAACTAATCCACCAGACCCCCTGCTATTCCCCTGGCCTCTCATCTCTATCAATCCCTTCACTGGCTCTCCATCACGCAGAGACTCCAGTTCAAAACCCTAACCATGGCATACAAAGCCATCCACAACCTGTCTCCTCCATACAACTGTGACCTAGTCTCCCGATACTTACCTGCACGCAACCTCCAATCCTCACAAGATCTTCTCTACTCCCCTCTTATCTCCTCTTCCCACAATCGCATAGAAGATTTCTCCCGTGCTTCCCCCCCTACTCTGGAACTCTCTACCCCAACATATCAGACTCTCGCCTACCGTGGAAACCTTCAAAAGGAACCTGAAGACCCACCTCTTCTGACAAGCCTACAACCTGCTGTAACCATCGCTCCACCATAACGATGCACAAACAGCTCTACCCTCACCTACTGTATCCTCACCCATCCCTTGTAGATTGTGAGCCCTCGCGAGCAGGGTCCTCTCTCCTCTTGTACCAGTTGCTGACTTGTATTGTTCAAGATTATTGTAATTGTTTTTGCTGTGTATACCCCGATCACATGTAAAGCGGCATGGAATAAATGGCGATATAATAATAACACACATTTGGTTATTTTTTAACACATTAAACATTTTTTTTTTTTTTTAAATAACTCTTTTGGCCCTAGAACATAGATGTACACCGCAGGGATGGCACAGGTGCAGCCGCAACAAAAACACTGGCAGCTTAACCACTTGCTGCTGTCCAAAACAAACATGGCATCTAAGAAGGTTTGAGAAAGTTCAGCTGAATTCCCCTCCTCCCCCAAGTACACGATAGTATGGGGCTGCCTAGTAGCTATGATACTTAAATGCCTATTAATGGTGTCTGGGCCTGCAATCCATGAAAGTCTATTAGGCCAGGCCAGAGGCAACGTCCAATAAGTTACCTTTTAATGCCCCCATACACTTTAGACTAAAGTTACATGAAAGCACTGATTTCGGGGGGTTTGGTCGACTATATAATGTATTTGGGGGCCTCCCGACAGATGATGTCAGGGCAGAGAAGGATTTGGCATCCTGAATTTCAGAGGCTAATCAGTTTGTTCTTCCTGTAGATCAGAGGTCCCCAACCGCCGACCAGGACCTGGCCGTTGGGGTTTTTTCAGCCGGTCCGCGGCACCGCCACAGACAATCACTAAACATTGACAGTGTGCTCTGGTCTGCGGTGGCTCAGAGCACACTGTGTGGGGTGGATGCTGCCCGCTGTTCTAGACTCCCGCAGGGTAGACCTGTAGAGGACCTGTGATGACATCAAGGTACATAACTGTGATGTCACCACAGGTCCTGAAGCAGGATGAAGCAGGGGCGGAACTACCGCCCGTGCAGCCGGTTCATTGAATGGGGGCCCCGAGGGAGAGGGGGCCCCTCCAGCCTCCAGCAGGGCCGCCATCAGGGCATGACTGCCCTGACTCCAGTATGGGGCCCGGGCCGGTAGGAGCCCCCTCGGAGCCCCCCTCTTGTGAGTCTCTCTCCTCATGGGGCCCCCGGCCCCATGCAAAGCGCCGGGTCCAGGACATCTCATAATTCCTCTGACTTCCGGTCATGTGACGGCGCCGTCACATGACCGGAAGGCAGGAGAACCTGGTGTCAGCGATTTGGATGAGCGCCAGGATTCTGCAGGGATCGCATGGGGGTAAGTATAACAAGTTTTATTTTTTTTTAAATACAATTAACTAGGAGTGGGGGGAATGGGATATGCACATGGGGGAGGGGAGAGATGAGAGATGCACATGGGGGGGAGGGGAGAGATGAGAGATGCACATGGGGGGAGGGGAGAGATGAGAGATGCACATGGGGGGGAGGGGAGAGATGAGAGATGCACGGGGGGGAGGGGAGAGATGAGAGATGCACGGGGAGAGATGAGAGATGCACGGGGGGGGTTGAGAGATGCACGGGGGGGGTTGAGAGATGCACGGGGGGGGTTGAGAGATGCACGGGGGGGGTTGAGAGATGCACGGGGGGGGGTTGAGAGATGCACGGGGGGGGGGTTGAGAGATGCACGGGGGGGGGGTTGAGAGATGCACGGGGGGGGGGTTGAGAGATGCACGGGGGGGGGGTTGAGAGATGCACGGGGGGGGGGTTGAGAGATGCACGGGGGGGGTTGAGAGATGCACGGGGGGGGGTTGAGAGATGCACGGGGGGGGGTTGAGAGATGCACGGGGGGGTTGAGAGATGCACGGGGGGGTTGAGAGATGCACGGGGGGGTTGAGAGATGCACGGGGGGGTTGAGAGATGCACGGGGGGGTTGAGAGATGCACGGGGGGGGGTTGAGAGATGCACGGGGGGGGGTTGAGAGATGCACGGGGGGGGGATTGAGAGATGCACGGGGGGGGGATTGAGAGATGCACGGGGGGGGGATTGAGAGATGCACGGGGGGGGGTTGAGAGATGCACGGGGGGGGGTTGAGAGATGCACGGGGGGTGGATGAGAGATGCACGGGGGGTGGATGAGAGATGCACGGGGGGTGGATGAGAGATGCACGGGGGGTGGATGAGAGATGCACGGGGGGTGGATGAGAGATGCACGGGGGGTGGATGAGAGATGCACGGGGGGTGGATGAGAGATGCACGGGGGGTGGATGAGAGATGCACGGGGGGTGGATGAGAGATGCACGGGGGGTGGATGAGAGATGCACGGGGGGTGGATGAGAGATGCACGGGGGGTGGATGAGAGATGCACGGGGGGTGGATGAGAGATGCACGGGGGGTGGATGAGAGATGCACGGGGGGTGGATGAGAGATGCACGGGGGGTGGATGAGAGATGCACGGGGGGTGGATGAGAGATGCACGGGGGGTGGATGAGAGATGCACGGGGGGTGGATGAGAGATGCACGGGGGGTGGATGAGAGATGCACGGGGGGTGGATGAGAGATGCACGGGGGGTGGATGAGAGATGCACGGGGGGTGGATGAGAGATGCACGGGGGGTGGATGAGAGATGCACGGGGGGTGGATGAGAGATGCACGGGGGGTGGATGAGAGATGCACGGGGGGTGGATGAGAGATGCACGGGGGGTGGATGAGAGATGCACGGGGGGTGGATGAGAGATGCACGGGGGGTGGATGAGAGATGCACGGGGGGTGGATGAGAGATGCACGGGGGGTGGATGAGAGATGCACGGGGGGTGGATGAGAGATGCACGGGGGGTGGATGAGAGATGCACGGGGGGTGGATGAGAGATGCACGGGGGGTGGATGAGAGATGCACGGGGGGTGGATGAGAGATGCACGGGGGGTGGATGAGAGATGCACGGGGGGTGGATGAGAGATGCACGGGGGGTGGATGAGAGATGCACGGGGGGTGGATGAGAGATGCACGGGGGGTGGATGAGAGATGCACGGGGGGTGGATGAGAGATGCACGGGGGGTGGATGAGAGATGCACGGGGGGTGGATGAGAGATGCACGGGGGGTGGATGAGAGATGCACGGAGGGGGATGAGAGATGCACGGAGGGGGATGAGAGATGCACGGAGGGGGATGAGAGATGCACGGGGGTGAGCTGCACATGGGGGGGTGAGAGATGCACATGGGGGGGTTATGTTTACATAACTTTGTTGCCTTATGAAGGGCAGGGGGGGCCCCCAAAAATTTCTTGCACAGGGGCCCACTACAGTCTGTGTCCGCCCCTGGGATGAAGTAAATGCAGCTGAACAGCAGCTGTCAGGACAGCTGCCCTGTCCTGCTGCAGGGCGTGATGGGGCCTCAGTGATGCGGCTCCTGGCACAGCACATTATGTGGGGCTCCTGGCATAGCTCCTGGCGGGGACCTGGTCTACACTATATGATAAGTATGCACTAAACTCCAAATCCCTCCATTACCCCACCCCCATATGACCAAAGCCCCGCCCACCCCACCCCCTCCTTGCTGGGCCATGGAAAAATGATCTTGCTTCAAGCCGGTCCCTGGTGCAAAAAAGGTTGGGGACCACTGCTGTAGATAACCCTCTGCTAGAGGAGTCTGGAGGCGACTCTCTCATGCTGCCCACAGGAAAGCTGGAATATGTGTGCGTATGGGGGTGTCTGGAGAGATATGTCGTCTGCCAAATAACCGTTTAGCCATCCCTTATCTCATGTGTATGGGGCC
Source organism: Phyllobates terribilis (assembly GCF_046119375.1). Taxonomy (NCBI): domain Eukaryota; kingdom Metazoa; phylum Chordata; class Amphibia; order Anura; family Dendrobatidae; genus Phyllobates; species Phyllobates terribilis. The sequence goes on from NW_027362790.1 coordinate 5,864,572, forward strand.
GTTAGTATTACACAGACAGGCAGGGATAATACACGGCACTACAGTAGTACAGTGCATCACCTGAGCAATCAGAGGCTTGTATGGTGTATGATCGCACTGATGAGAGTTGCTTAAACTTTTAAAAAAGTTTTAATATGAAATAAAAATATCACAGTTTTACCAGCAAGAATTCGTCACTATAGGGAAAACACATTCACTGCACAATGTTAGTTAAGTCACATCCATAACAACTTTATTATACTCTATTATCCTATACACAATGGTGTAGATAGAAATCACAGGTGCCACAGCAATAGCTGTAATTGATCCCCAACCTCAAACAGAAAATATATATAAATGTATTTGGCAGAGTCATATCTCCTGACTCAGCAGATCACATGCTGCCATTGTACTTGGCAGACCCGGACCAGATGGTATGGAGATTAATGAGGGAGACGAAAGTCCAAAAGTAAACTTTTCTTTACTTAACAAGATCTTGATGAGAAGTATATACATCAGATAGTAGGCACAACACTGTGTGACAGATGCCAGTACTGTGGGAACATTATACTGTGTGGGGGACATTGTACTATGAGATCAATAAGTTTCACAGTGGCATAGATTGAAATCACAGGGCCCACATCAATAGCTGTAATTGGGCCTCTCAACCTCAAAAGGAAAAAAATATCTAGGCATGTTTGGAAGGAGTCATATCTCCCGACTCTGCAGACCGCATGCTGCTATTCTACTCGGCAGGAACAGACCACATGGTATGGAGATGAATGAATGAGACCAAAATCCAAAAATAAACTTTTCTTTACTTAACAAGAACTTAATGAGAAGTATATACACATCAGACATCAGACACAACACTTTATGAATTCTTCTGCATTCATGCAGAGTCACGAGCTTTCTGGGTACATGTGGCAGTACATAAGTTTTATTACAAGCTACAACAGTCCAGCAAACCATTATGGGAAGGTCCATTATCCCCTGTGGGGACCATACGGGTCGAGATGTGTCACTACGGCCCCTAGAGCTACTTTCAGCTTCCAGTTCATTTGTGAGGACCTCACTGGCTGAGGTGCATCTTGTACGACTCCTCATTAGTATAGTACGCTCAAAATACATTCAATGAGGGCCACACACTACTTGCTGTGACACTGCATTTTCAACTCTCTGTAGAAGGACTCGTGTCCCAGTTTGGCGACGCTGTAACTTCCTCTCTACTATAGACAATAGTTTGCTTAAATCCTCTTCCTTTAAGATAAGGAATCTATGCTTAACTTAATCCCGTTAAGGCTGTGTGCACACGATGCGTTTTTAATGCGTTTCCGCAGCGTTTTTGCAGCTGCGGAAATGCATTAAAAACGCATGGTAGAAGGGCAGCAATGTTCCCCAATGATAATCCGCATGTGCTGTGCCCATGCTGTGGATTTTTCCGCAGCGTTTACGCTGCGCTCAAAAATCCGCAGCATGTCCATTAATTTTGCGGAAACGCGGCGTTTTTGCCGCCATTGACTTGCATTAGAACGCGCCAATTCCGCAAGACTGCATTTGTACTTGCGTTATTGGCGCGTTCTAATGTGCGGATGGTACCCGGGTGTGGAGAAGATGAGACTCTCCTCCACACCCAGGTACCATAGAAACTGTAAAAACAAGAATAAAATAAGATATATTCACCTTCCGATGGCCCCCGCTCTCCTTCCCTCTGCTCGCGTGCAAAACTGAAAGACCTTCGGTGACGTCACAGTCATGTGACCCAGGTCCTTCAGCGCAGTGTCTCGCGATATCCCAGCAGCCAGGAACAAGCCAGGAACGAACGCGGCAGCACACGCCGGGCCATCGGAGGGTAAGTATAGCTTTATTTTTTTATTTTTAAACATTCTTTTACGGTCACACTATATATGCCGTTTGCATGGATTTATATATAGTGTGATCTAGTTGTCAAGCACTTTCCAGGTGATGCTAAAATCGCCTGGAAAGCGATTGTCAATCCGCATGTATTCCGCAGGAAAACACATGTACAATCCGCATGCGTTTTTTCTGCCAGGGAGATGCAGAAATTTTCTACTTCATTTCTGCATCGTGTGCACATAGCCTTATTTAGGCCTTCTGCCCCCTCAGGGCAAAGTTTTGCACCATTTACTGTAAGTAGGTCTTCTGGCCTGTGCTAAGAACCTCATCCTGCTGCTCACCTTAAAGTTTTACCTCTTTAATTAGGCCTCCTGGCCTTCTGCCCCCTCCCTCCAGGGCGAAGTTCTATACTGTTTAAGTAGACCTCCTGGTCTGAGCTAAGGACTTCTCCCTGCTCTATGACTCCGCTATGCTCCCTGCCTGGAATCTGGATTCATACTGCCATTATATCTTTCCTTCAGAACGTTCAATCTGATGTCTCCCTCCTGTCACACAACACCCTATCAATTCAAGTCTGCAACCAGATAGAACAAAGGTCTGTATTTCTCACTTACTTATCCCTATCTGACTCATCACCAGGAAATTGTTCTCCTGTACAGTGTCCATTTTAGGACATGATCAGATATCAAAATCAAACATCAGAATGATGTCAGTTTGAGGCTAAATACCCTGTCTGAGAACTGATCTTGATAAGTGATTTTGATAAGTGATTCTGACAAGTGACTTTTACAACCGTAATAATAAAAAAAAGTAACTGTTCACTGATGGGAGTTGAACCCAAAATTATACATCCCAAAGCCAGTGCACTAACCACTAAGCTATTAACTCAGTTTTAAAAACCTAGGAGTTCTATTTGGTTATATGATTTTCAGTGCAACTTGTCTAAAACTCATTGGGACTTATGCACAGACTGCAAGCAAGCCAAATTCAAATGATGTGTGATTTTGATGTGTGATTCTGATGTTTGAAGAAAGTCACACAATGACTTTTAGTCACCCTGAGTATTTTCATCACTTGACTGGATAGCGCAATGGTAAGGCATCCGACGCGCCCCCTGGGACGTGGGGTACTCGGTGCCGGGCCGGTCGTTGCTAGGGGAGATGTCACAGTGGCGGAGACCCAGTCCATGACCCAGGGCGGTCAGTAAAAAGGGGATATTTTCAGGGAATAAAAGTTCTTATATACAGTTTGTGACGCCACCTGTGGTATGCGGCTATGTGGAGCCGCCGCTGCGGAGCAGGTCCTCTGGAGCTGTTGTTAATGCAGCAGAGTTGGTTTAGCTCTCCACAGGCAGAGCTTAGCTCCAGGGCAGTGTAGACGTTGCGGTTATGGTGTAGTGCAGAGGATGGCGCAGTTAATAATCAGTCCACAACTTAGTGGCGGTTTCCTCTTATCTTTACTTGCGGTGGTTAGGCAGACCGGGGCACGGGTACTAGCTGGTAGTAGAGGTCCGGGCGGCCTGGAAGCAAGTTGGGGGGATCCACCTAGCCAGGTGGAGTTGTAGGCCTTCCCTTTGCGCTACCTCTTTGGCCCTGCTGTGTATAGCTATGCTGCAGCCCTCGTCCCTGAGTAAAAAGGGAGAAGCTCCTTGCTGGTCTGGAGCCAGGAAAGCGTTGTATGCTGGTATACCTGATTAGGGGACCCCTCCTTGCTTCCAGGCATGGCATTACCTCTGAAACTACAGTGTTAGTGCACTGGCTTTAGGACACAGAATTTTGGGTTCAAGTCCCATCAGTGAACAGTTACTTTTTTTTTTTTTTATTATTATTACAGTTGTAAAAGTCACTAGTCAGAATCAGTTCTCAGACAGGGTATTTAGCCTCAAACTGACATAATTCTGATGTTTGATTTTGATACCTGATCGTGTCCTAAAATGGACACTGTATTTCTGTGTACTCATATAGCTCAGAATGAGGGATCCCACACAGTATGATGGCCCCCACAGCCCTTCACTTAATATGATAATATGATGCCCCAACAATTCCTGATAGTTAACAATAAAAACACACACACACACACACACACACACACACACAACTCATCCAACCCATTTCTGAGGTGCGCTGCTCCGGTCTGTGCAGTGTGAGTACTGAGGCTCCGTACTACAGGTGGGATGTAGTGACGCCATTGTGCCTGCAGTGCACGGAGTCTTAGACTCACAGGTGAAGGGTGAATGGTGGATCGGAGAGCTTAAATCTCCCTGATTCACTATTCTATTCAATGGTATCACCATCATGGGACAAGGTGCCTGGTGCTGAGTCACACTGAGCCTTCTCAATTTATGGGCATTATAGTATTTATTAATCAGCTGTGGGGTAGTACCATAATGTGTGCGTAGGGGGCAGTACTGTGAGAAACCTCTCTGAAGTAAAATTTTAAACCTTTATTAAATATATGCATTAAAATCAGAACTAACAAATATATACTTAAAGCTAGCAAAATTATAAGGTCAATGGCTTGTTGTGGATGTAAACACCATTCTAAGTCTATGTGCCCACGATGCAGAAATGCTGCTGATTTTTCCTGAGCGTTTCTGCATCTCCCTGGCAGAGAAAACGCATGCGGATTGTACGTGCGTTTTTTTTTCCAGGTAGAAGCTTAGCGCGATTTCGCATGCGGGTTATCAAGCGCTTTTAGCATCACTTGGAAAAGTACTTGACAACTTGGTCACACAATATAAATCCATGCAACCGGCATGGATTTATATAGTGTGACCAAGTTATCATGCTGCAAATGAAGCATCAATAGTAAAAAAAAAAAAAAAATTAAAAAAAACATTATACTCACCTTCCAATGGCCCCCGGTCTCCTTCTCCGATGCGTCCGGTATCTTCGGTGGCTCCAGGTGCTCTAAAAAAGTAAATAACTAAACGTTATTTAGTCATGTGAATGTCACGTGACCATCAACTGACCGCTGACGTCACGGAAGGTCCTTGCAGACCACCGCCGAAAGCCAAGGAGACAGCAGCGCCACTCAGAGGAGACCGGGGGCGCCGAAAGTGACTATAAGGTTTTTTTTTAATTCTTTTTTATCTACAGGTACTATGGTACCCGGGTCTGGATGAGAGTCTCTTCTTCTCCAGACCCGGGTACCATCCGTGCATTGAACCACATGATATCCGCATGTGCATGTGTAGTCATGCGGATGTCACGCGGTCCAATGCTAAAACGCAGCAATTCCGCAAAATAATTGGTAGTGCTGTGGATTTTTCCGCAATGATAATCCGCAGCGGAAATTTTCGCACCATGTGCACAGCACATGAGGATTATCATTGGGGAACATGGCAGACCTTCTACCAAGCGTTTTTAAGAGTTTCCAATATAATAAGGAAAAACATCATTTACAACAGACTCCAAAAAGGCAGTTATAATAGATGGGCAATGAATAGAGCCACTAAAGTAGCAGATAAAAAATTACGTTATGATTTACTAATCAAACATTCAGAGAAGTAAGTAACCTTAGATAAAGCTATATTTGTAACAATTTACAGCAAAGAAAATAGCCAGATTAAAGGAATTATTAACAAATACCTTCCCATGTTATATATTGATAGCCAATTAAATTAGATTTTACGAGATGGTTGTTTGTTCTCGGCCCCGACCCTTTCACATCTCCTGTCTCCTGGTTTAATCCCAAGAGAAGCCGATAACGAGAACCTGCCTTACACCTCTGGGTTTTCACCAATGCGGCATTGATGAATGTTCACCATGTAAATATGCGGAACACAAGAAATAGGTTTAATCACATTAAATAAAAACATTTCATTAATCCCTTAATGGCCCAGGGCGTATTAGTACTCACCAGGCTGTCACCCCCTGTTCAGCGGGGGCTCCGGCGCTGAGCCCGCACTGAACCGGGGACATGTCAGCTGATTCTTACAGCTGACATGTGCCCGCAACAGCCGCAGGTGGAATCGCGATCCACCCGCAGCTGTTAACATGTTAAATGCCGCTGTCAATCTCCGACAGCGGCATTTAACATTCTCGCGCCGGAAGCGCGGCATTAGCCCCGCCCATCGGTGACCCCCTCACGTGATCGCGGGTCACCGATGGGTGGGCATGACAACCCTGGGTCTGCAGCAGACTCCAGTGGTTGTCATGCAAAGATTACTATGAGCGCCACCTAGTGGTCAGCGCTCATAGTACAGGTGCATTTATGCTACATAGAGGTGACTTGTTGATCACCTCTATGTAGCAGAGGCGATCAGACAGTTGCTGCTTCTAGTATCCTATGGAGACTATAGAAGCATGCAGAAAAAGTTTAAAAAAAATGTTTTTAAAAATATTTAAAAAAAATATAATAGTTTAAATCACCCCCCTTTTACCCCACATACACATATTTGGTATCGCCGCGTTCAGAATCGCCCGATCTATCAATATAAAAAAAAGAATTAATCTGATCGGTAAACGGCGCAACGAGAAAAAAATTCCAAACGCCACAATTACGTTTTTTTGGTTGCCGCAACATGGCAATAAAATGCAATAACGGGCGATCAAAACATCGTATCTACCCCAAAATGGTATCAAAAAAGTCAGCCTGGCGCGCAAAAAATAAGTCCTCACCCAGCCCAAGATCCCCAAAAAAAAATCGAGATGCTACGGGTCTCGGAAAATGGCACCATTTTTTTTTTTTTTTTTTTTTTTAGCAAACTTTGGATTCTTTTTTCACCACTTAAATAAAAAAAGAACCTATACATGTTTGGTGTCTACGAACTCGTAATGATCTGGAGAATAATAATGACAGGTCAGTTTTAGCATTCAGTGAACGTGGTAAAAAAAACAACTGTGAAATTGGAAAGAAAAAAAAACAAACAACAACTGTGGAATTGCATTTTTTTTTTTACAATGTCACCGCACTTGGAATTGTTTTCCCGTACACGATATGGTAAAACTAGTAATGTCGTTTAAAAGTACAACTCGTCCCACAAAAAATAAGCCCTCACACGGCCATATTGCCCAAAAAATAAAAACGTTATGGCTCTGGGAACAAGGGGAGTGAAAAACGAAAATGCAAAAATGGTAAATCCCAAGGTCGCGAAGGGGTTAAACAATGGATCGCCTGCAGCAGTGAATTTGTAGCATATGGCATTCAGTGTCTGGGGTGTACTGTCAGATATGTCGGCTGCTGCTCCCGTAAATAAGGCAGAGAATTAATGAGCACATAGGAGACCCCACTAATCCCGCGGCCATTAACCCCTCCAACGATTCCACACATTTCCTAAGAGAGCACAATGGGGACTGTAAGAACGTTCAGTTTTGTGGCATTGAAAGGGTAAATAGCTGAGGTGGAGGAGAGATGGCGGAGGAGCATTGCTGAACCTGAGGGTAAATCCATCGCACCGGAGGAATAAAGAGAATATGGGGGCGATTATCACCAGTATCTACATCACTGTGCGGGAACTAGGAGAGAAGCAGCGGCCATTGTGTGAGGACGTCTCTGGGCTTCTGTCCTTCATCCTGCAGTCGTCTGAAGGGATCTAATGTGGACGGGAACCAGCGAAGCCGCATTCTGTCCACAGCTGTTACCTCACTGTTCACACCACACAGAGACCCCCAAAGAGCCTCCGTGCTGAAGGGGTTAATGCCCACTGCGCCCAGTAATGGGGTCTCCACATACCTCCACCTGCAGAGCCGCCACCACGTATATGGCTGCTGTGTGCGCACAGGACCTGTGATGAGGTCACAGGAGGGGAGGAGTCAGGGGTCACATGATCAGGGGCCTCAGTGGATGCACGGTTGAGCCTAGAATGTATGGGCTCCTGTCAGGTATATACACTGCTCAAAAAAATAAAGGGAACACTGAAATAACACATCCTAGATCCGAATGAATGAAATCTTCTCATTGAATACTTTGTTCTGTACAAAGGTAAATGTGCTGACAACAAAATCACACAAAAATCATCAATGGAAATCACATTTATTAACCAATGGAGGCCTGGATTTGGAGTCACCCCCAAAATTACAGTGGAAAAACACACTACAGGCTGATCCAACTTTGATGTAATGTCCTTAAAACAAGTCAAAATGAGGCTCAGTATTGTGTGTGGCCTCCACGTGCCTGTATGACCTCCCTACAACGCCTGGACATGCTCCTGATGAGGCTCAGTATTGTGTGTGGCCTCCACGTGCCTGTATGACCTCCCTACAACGCCTGGGCATGCTCCTGATGAGGCTCAGTATTGTGTGTGGCCTCCACATGCCTGTATGACCTCCCTACAACGCCTGGGCATGCTACTGATGAGGCTGAGTATTGTGTGTGGCCTCCACGTGCCTGAATGACCTCCCTACAACGCCTGGGCATGCTCCTGATGAGGTTGCGGATGGTCTCCTGTGGGATCTCCTCCCAGACCTGGACTAAAGCATTCACCAACTCCTGGACAGTCTGTGGTGCAATGTGACGTTGCTGGATGGAGCGAGACATGATGTCCCAGATGTGCTCAATCGGATTCAGGTCTGGGGAACGGACGGGCCAGTCCATAGCTTCAATGCCTTCATCTTGCAGGAACTGCTGACACATTCCAGCCACATGAGGTCTGGCATTGTCCTGCATTAGGAGGAACCCAGGGCCAACCGCACCAGCATATGGTCTCACAAGGGGTCTGAGGATCTCATCTCAGTACCTAATGGCAGTCAGGCTACCTCTGGCGAGCACATGGAGGGCTGTGCGGCCCTCCAAAGAAATGCCACCCCACACCATTACTGACCCATTGCCAAACCTGTCATGCTGAAGGATGCTGCAGGCAGCAGATCGCTCTCCACGGCGTCTCCAGACTCTGTCACATGTGCTCAGTATGAACCTGCTTTCATCTGTGAAGAGCACAGGGCGCCAGTGGCGACTTTGCCAATCCTGGTGTTCTGTGGCAAATGCCAAACGTCCTGCACGGTGTTGGGCTGTGAGCACAACCCCCATCTGTGGACGTCGGGCCCCCATACCACCCTCATGGAGTCGTTTTCTAACCGTTTGTGCAGACACATGAACATTTGTGGCCTGCTGGAGGTCATTTTGCAGGGCTCTGGGAGTGTTTCTCTTGTTCCTCCTTGCACAAAGGCGGAGGTAGTGGTTCTGCTGTTGGGTTGTTGCCCTCCTACGGCCCCCTCCACGTCTCCTGGTGTACTGGCCTGTCTCCTGGTAGCGCCTCCATCCTCTGGACACTACGCTGACAGACACAGCAAACCTTCTTGCCACAGCTCGCATTGATGTGCCATCCTGAATGAGCTGCACTACCTGAGCAACTTCTGCGGGTTGTAGAGTCTGTCTCATGCTACCACAAGTGTGAAAGCACAACCAACATTCAAAAGTGACCAAAACATTAGCCAGAAAGCATTGGTACTGAGCTGTAGTCTGTGGTGCCCACCTGCAGAACCACTCCTTTATTGAGGGTGTCTTGATAATTGGCAATAATTTCCATCTATTGTCTATTCCATTTGCACAACAGCATGTGAAATTGATTGTCAATCAGTGTTGCTTCCTAAGTGGACAGTTGATTTCACAGAAGTTTGATTTACTTGGAGTCATATTCTGTTGTTTAAGTGTTACCTTTATTTTTTTGAGCAGTGTATTATTGGAGGCAGCAGAATGTATGGGCTCCTGTCAGGTATATATTATTGGAGGTAGGAGAATGTATGGGCTCCTGTCAGGTATATATTATTGGAGGCAGGAGAATGTATGGGCTTCTGTCAGGTATATATTATTGGAGGCAGCAGAATGTATGGGCTCCTGTCAGGTATATATTATTGGAGGCAACAGAATGTATGGGCTCCTGTCAGGTATATATTATTGGAGGCAGCAGAATGTATGGACTCCTGTCAGGTATATATTATTGGAGGTAGGAGAATGTATGGGCTCCTGTCAGGTATATATTATTGGAGGCAGCAGAATGTATGGGCTCCTGTCAGGTATATATTATTGGAGGCAGCAGAATGTATGGGCTCCTGTCAGGTATATATTATTGGAGGCAGCAGAATGTATGGGCTCCTGTCAGGTATATATTATTGGAGGCAGCAGAATGTATGGGTTTCTGTCAGGTATATATTATTGGAGGCAGGAGAATGTATGGGCTCCTGTCGGGTATATATTATTGGAGGCAGGAGAATGTATGGGCTCCTGTCGGGTATATATTATTGGAGGCAGCAGAATGTATGGGCTCCTGTCGGGTATATATTATTGGAGGCAGCAGAATGTATGGGCTCCTGTCGGGTATATATTATTGGAGGCAGCAGAATGTATGGGTTTCTGTCAGGTATATATTATTGGAGGCAGGAGAATGTATGGGCTCCTGTCGGGTATATATTGTTGGAGGCAGCAGAATGTATGGGCTCCTGTCAGGTATATATTATTGGAGGCAGGAGAATGTATGGGCTCCTGTCAGGTATATATTATTGGAGGCAGCAGAATGTATGGGTTTCTGTCAGGTATATATTATTGGAGGCAGGAGAATGTATGGGCTCCTGTCGGGTATATATTGTTGGAGGCAGCAGAATGTATGGGTTTCTGTCAGGTATATATTATTGGAGGCAGGAGAATGTATGGGCTCCTGTCAGGTATATATTATTGGAGGCAGCAGAATGTATGGGCTCCTGTCAGGTATATATTACTGGAGGCAGCAGAATGTATGGGTTTCTGTCAGGTATATATTATTGGAGGCAGCAGAATGTATGGGTTTCTGTCAGGTATATATTATTGGAGGCAGGAGAATGTATGGGCTCCTGTCGGGTATATATTGTTGGAGGCAGCAGAATGTATGGGCTCCTGTCAGGTATATATTATTGGAGGCAGGAGAATGTATGGGCTCCTGTCAGGTATATATTATTGGAGGCAGCAGAATGTATGGGCTCCTGTCAGGTATATATTACTGGAGGCAGCAGAATGTATGGGCTCCTGTCAGGTATATATTATTGGAGGCAGCAGAATGTATGGACTCCTGTCAGGTATATATTATTGGAGGCAGCAGAATGTATGGGCTCCTGTCAGGTATATATTATTGGAGGCAGCAGAATGTATGGGCTCCTGTCAGGTATATATTATTGGAGGCAGCAGAATGTATGGGCTCCTGTCAGGTATATATTATTGGAGGCAGCAGAATGTATGGACTCCTGTCAGGTATATATTATTGGAGGCAGCAGAATGTATGGGCTCCTGTCGGGTATATATTATTGGAGGCAGCAGAATGTATGGGCTCCTGTCAGGTATATATTATTGGAGGCAGCAGAATGTATGGGCTCCTGTCAGGTATATATTATTGGAGGCAGCAGAATCTATGGGCTCCTGTCAGGTATATATTATTGGAGGCAGGAGAATGTATGGGCTCCTGTCAGGTATATATTATTGGAGGCAGGAGAATGTATGGGCTTCTGTCAGGTATATAGCAGACGCGTGACCTGTCACATGACTAAATGACGTCATGGAAGGTCCTTTCACACCACCGCGAGCTGTACAAGAGACCGGACGCAGCGGAGAAAATACTGGGGGCCATGAGAAGGTGAGAATAAGGTTATTTTTTATTTTAAATTCTTTTTTTACAGGTTCTATGGTACCAGTGTCTGGATGAGAGTCTCCTCTTCTCCAGACCCGGGTGCCATCCGCACATTGAATCGCTTAATATCTGCATGTGCACATGTACTCATGCGGATATTAAGTGATTCAATGCAAGTCAATGGCGGCAATTACGCTGCGTGTCGGCAAAATTAATGGACATGGAGCGTATTTTTCCGCAATGATAATCTGCAGCGGAAATTTCCACAGCATTTGCACAGCACATGAGGATTATCATTGGGGACCATGGGGCACGTATTACCAAGCGTTTTTTAACCCCTTAAATACCGGGGACGTATTAGTACGCATATTTGCGTACTGCCCGTTCAGTGAGGGCTGCTGCGCTGAGTCCTCACTGAACGGAGCACATGTCAGCTGATTCTTACAGCTGACATGTGCCCGCAACAGCCGCGGGTGGAATCGTGATCCACCCGCGGCTGTTAACATGTTAAATGCCGCTGTCAATCTCTGACAGCAGCATTTAACGCGCGCTTCCGGGTAGTGCGTCATAAGCCCCGCCCACCGGCGACCCCGTCACGTAATGGCGGGTCGCCGATGGGGGGCATGACAACCCAGGGTCTGCAGCAGACGCCTGTGGTTGTCATGATCTTGTCGCTATGAGCGCCACCTAGTGGTCGGCGCTCATAGCACAGGACCATTTCTGCTGCATGCAGGGGACCTGCTCGTCCCCTGTATGTAGCAGAGGCGATCGGATAGTTGCTGCTTCTAGTCTCCTATGGAGACTATAGAAGCATGCAAAAAGTAAAAAAAAAAAGTTTTTAAAAATATAAAAAAAATAAAAAAATATAAAAGTTTAAATCACCCCCCTTTTGCACCATTCAAAATAAAATAATAAAAAATAAACCCCACATACACATATTTGGTATCGCCGCGTTCAGAATCGCCCGATCTATCAATATAAAAAAAGAATTAATCCGATCGGTAAACGGCGTAACGAGAAAAAAAATTCTAAACGCCAGAATTACGTTTTTTGGTCGCCGCAAAATTGCAATAAAATGCAATAACGGGCGATCAAAACATCGGATCTACCCCAAATGTTATCAATAAAAATGTCAGCCCAGTGCGCAAAAAATAAGCCATCAACCAGCCCCAGATCACGAAAAATGGAGACGCTACGGGTCTTAGAAAATGGCGCTATTTTTTTATTTTATTTTTTACCAAATTTTGGATTTTTTTTCACCACAATATAAAAGAACCTATACATGTTTGGTGTCTATGAACTCGTAATGACCTGTAGAATAAGAAAGGCAGGTCAGTTTTAGCATTCAGTGAACGTGGTAAAAAAAAAAAATAAAAAACAACTGTGGTATTGCACTTTTTTTGCAATTTTACCGCACTTGGAATTTTTTTCCCGTTTTCCCGTGCAGGATATGGTAAAACTAGTAATGGCGTTGAAAAGTACAACTCGTCCCGCAAAAAATAAGCCCACACATAGCCATATTGACCAAAAAATAAAAACGCTATGGCTCTGGGAACAAGGGGAGCAAAAACGAAAATGCAAAAACGGAAAATGCTCCGGGGCTTAAGGGGTTAAGTGTTTTCGCTGCGGAAATTCTGAAGCAAAAACACTTGAAAAACGCATAGTGGGCACGCAGCCTAACTTCCTGTTAATGCTTCGGACCTTTTTTTTCCTTAACAAAGTCCCGGATATCCCCTTTAAGGATGTTTACATCCATGCAGCTTGTACAAGTGAACACGATTTTAAAAGTAGGCTAAATGTCCAAGTCATGTTATTAATAGGACCCTATATACAGATGCATCATGGGCTTTTCCTGCCACATGCATATAGTGAAAGTCTAAAATCCAAATGTGTAATTTGCCTCAGAGTAGAAGTGTTTTAACTACAGTCACAATAATTACTAATCACTCACAGAAATCTCTAACTTTTAATCAGAAATAAATATTGTATAAATAACCTTTTTACATATAGAAATATTCTTTAAATAACATTAGCAGAACTAAATATTGTAGTAATAACATTTGAACATTATATATAGAAAAGTACTTTTTTCTAAAAGTGATTTTTTAGCCTTGTAAACTCTATACTTTAGTAGGTTTTATTTTTGTTATTTCTGATGTATTTGAAAAATGACAACTTCACCTTCTTACAATAATGCTAAGAACACGATCCCTTTTATAAGTACAATTTTTTTTCATAAAAGTGCAAAACTTTATAACACAAAAAATTGGTCAAATACAAAAAAAAAAAATCAATCAGGAGAGTGCCTCCTGAATGCATAAAAATTTGCACAGCCCCATCCCATAGGATGCATCATCCACAAGAAACAGTGATTGCAAGAAGAGAGGAGGCAATGGATCAACACCAGAGATGCCCATCGGACCGGATTGCATGTGAGTATGATTAAAGGTCTTTTTTGCATTATGCAGAGCGGCTTGAAGACTTACACATGTGGTCAAAATTGTTGGTTCCCCTCGTTTAATGAAAGAAAAACCCACAATGGTCACAGAAATAACTTGAATCTGACAAAAGTAATAATAAATTAAAAATCTATGAAAATGAACAAATGAAAGTCAGACATTGCTTTTCTGCTTCCACAGAATTTAAAAAAAAATTAAACTGATGAAACAGGCCTGGACAGAAATGATGGTACCCCTGAAAATAATGTGACAAAAGGGACATGTTAAATCACGTTGTGCCCACTAATTATCATCACAGGTATCTACAATCCTGTAATCAGTCAGTGGGCCTGTATATAGGACTACAGATACTCATTGTGCTGTTTGGTGACATGGTGTACCACACTCAACATGGACCAGATTAAGCAAAGGAAAAAGTTGTCTCAGGAGATTAGAAAGAAAATTATAGACAAGCATGTTAAAGGTAAAGGTTATAAGACCATCTCCAAGCAGCGTGATGTTCCCGTGACTACAGTTGCACACATTATTCGGAAATTTAAGATCCATGGGACTGTAGCCAATCTCCCTGGACGTGGCCGCAGGAGGAAAATTGATCACAAATCAAAGAGACGAATAATACAAATGATAACAAAAGAGCCCAGGAAAACTTCTAAAGAGATTAAAGGTGAACTTCAAGCACAAGGAACATCAGTGTCAGATCGCACCATTCGTTGTTGTTTGATCCAAAGTGGACTTCATGGGAGATGACCAAGGAGAACACCATTGTTGAAAAAAAATCATAAAAAAGCCAGGCTGGAATTTGCCAAACTACATGTTGACAAGCCACATGTAGCATCGGCGTCTCTGCCCCCTGCCAGGCAGAGACGCCGTCCCTCTCACCGCCGCGCTCCCCGCCCGGCGTTCTCCAGCGCTCCTCTTCCTGCTGCTGCCAGTGCGCGCAGCTTCCCGGGCACTGTGCTTAGGGCGCGTGCGCTCCCTCCCTCTTAAAGGGGCCGCACGCGCCGCCCTAAGGAGTCCCCGGCCAATTGCCGGAGGTCCTCCCATATATAAGGCACCTCCTCCAATATGGAGGTGCCCGAGCAATAGTTGTTGCACAGTGTACTTACCTCTGCTTCAGCCCTCAGGTCCCGCTGCTAGCCTGACTACTAGTCCTGCCCGCCAGCCTGACTACCAGTCCAGTCCACCAGCCTGACTACTCTCCAGCCCGACAGTCTGTCTTCCGTTCAGTCCGCCAGTCTGTCTATGGGCTTTGCCCGCCTGCTTACCTGGAAGCACCTGCCCGCTACCTGCCATGCCTACCTGGAGGCTCCTGCTTGCTACCTGCTGTGCCTACCTAGAGGCTCCTGCCTGTCACTTGCCGTGATCACCTGACAGCCTACCTAGAGGCTCCTGTCTGTCACTTGCCGTGACCACCTGTCAGCCTACCTGGAGGCTCCTGCCCGTCACTTGCCGTGACCACCTGACAGCCTACCTAGAGGCTCCTGCCTGTCACCTGCCGTGACCACCTGACAACCTACCTAGAGGCTCCCACCTGTCGCCTGCCGTGTCTGCCAGTCCATCCACCCGGATTACTCATCAGCCTGCCTGCTGTGCCCATCTGCAATACCGGTCAGTCCCTGCCATCTGTACCATGGGAGTCACCTGCTCCCTTACAAGGTCGTCCCCAGAGTAGCACCTGGTCCCTCTGCTCGGACCCTCCCTGGTCACGGAGTCGATTGAGCCGCCGTACGACCTAGGTCGCTCCGAGTTGATACCTAGTTACGTCCCTCTGGGTCCCTCCTTCCACCGCAGCACAGAGGTTCCACCACCCGGATCCGTAACACCACAAAGCTTCTGGGAGAATGTCCTATGGACAGATGAGACAAAATGGAAGTTTTTGGCAAAGCACATCAGCTCTATGTTCACAGACCGAAAAATGAAGCATATCAAGAAAAGAACACTGTCCCTACTGTGAAACATGGTGAAGGCTCTGTTATGTTCTGGGGTTGCTTTGCTGCATCTGGCACAGGGTGTCTTGAATCTGTGCAGGGTACAATGAAATCTCAAGACTATCGACGGATTCTAGAGAGAAATGTGCTGCCCAGTGTCAGAAAGCTTGGTCTCAGTCGCAGGTCAGGGGTCTTTCAACAGTATTATGACCCAAAACACAGCTAAAAACACCCAAGAATGGCTAAGAGGAAAACATTGGACTATTCTGAAGTGGCTTCTATGAGCCCTGACCTAAATCCTATTGAGCATCTTTGGAAAGAGCTGAAACATGCCGTCTGGAAAAGGCAACTTTCACACACGAGACAACTGGAGCAGTTTACTCATGAGGAGTGGGCCAAAATACCTGTCGAGAGGTGCAGAAGTCTCATTGACAGTTACAGGAATCGTTTGATTGCAGTGATTGCCTCAAAAGGTTGCTCAACAAAATATTAAGTTAAGAAGAACCATCATTTCTGTCCAGGCCGATTTCATGAGTTTAATTTTTTTTTTATTCTGTGGAAGCAGAAAAGCAATGTCTGACTTTCATTTGTTCATTTTCATCGATTTTTAATTTATTATTACTTTTGTCAGATTCAAGTTATTTCTGTGACCATTGTGGGTTTTTCTTTCATTAAACGAGGGGCACCAACAATTTTGACCATGTGTGTATATGCAGCATTCTAGAATGCTTTAACAGAGGGCTGAAAGATGCGTACCCTACTTTATATGGGGAAAACATGGTGATAGGTTCCCTTTAATAAGCATTAAAAAATACTGATGCTATTTTAGAGTTGAAAATTGTGATGACAGGTTTTCTTTTGATGGGTTTTGTATGTTTAAAATACAGCGTTAGGCTATGTTCACACTCAGATGTCAGTGTCTCAGGTATGTGTGGTCACAGTTTCCACTGGTACTGGTGACACTGACACATGCAGACCCATTCAAATGAGTCTGTGCACATGTCTGAGTGTTTCCACGGACTGTGTGTCCATGGGCAAAACACGCTGACACGCAAAAACGTCCCACACAGATGACATGTACCGGCGCCAGGGAATCAGTGTAGTTAGTGTTGTTCCCAAGCGCCGGGTGCTGAACACTGCCCTCATCATAGTTTCCTGCTTGAGCTGCGATCAACACCAGCAGGGGACCATGATGAGAGCAGTAGTGTCTGCTCCCGGTGTGTCCAACTGTAAAAATAAAAAATCTTTAGATTCACCTGTCAGAAGATGTCCCCCACTGTAATCCATCTGACCGCTCTCGCCGAGGAGCCAGGGAGAATGACTCACTCCAGTGAGCGGCCCTGGAGCTGCGCTGAGCTCAGTGAGTGACAGGACACCACTCGCTGAGTGCAGCTCGGGGCTGCTTGCTGCAGTGAGTCATTCTTCCTGGCTCCTCGGCGAGAACGGTCGCATGGATTACAGTGGGGGACACGGGTGAGTTTAAGGATTTTATACTTTATTCTTATTTTAACAGTTGGAGACATCGGGAGCAGACTACTACTCTCATCATGGACCCCTGATGGTGCTGATCTCAGTGCAAGCAAGGACAATGATGAGGGTAGCGTTCAGCACCCTTCGCTTAGGAACAGTGTTAACTGTACCACTGATTCCCAAGCTCCGGTACATGCAATCCTGATGTGGCCACACAGACATCTCCAGTACTGTTTTTTCCACTTCCGGAAATATCCAGACGTGAAACTGATGGTCCCAACCCCATTTATAAGGCAAGAAATCCAACTTATTAAACCTGACAGGGCACACCTGTGAAGTGAAGACCATTTCCGGTGACTACCTCTTGAAGCTCATCAAGAGAATGCCAAGAGTGTGCAAAGCAGTCATCAAAGCAAAAGGTGGCTACTTTGAAGAACCTAGAATATGAGACATATTTCCAGTTGTTTCACACTTTTTTGTTAAGTATATAATTCCACATGTGTTAATTCATAGTTTTGATGCCTTCAGTGTGAATGTACAATTTTCAAAGTCATGAAAATACAGAAAAATCTTTAAATGGGAAGGTGTGTCCAAACTTTTGGTCTGTACTGTATACAAGTAATCAGCAGCAAGGGGACAGATTGATGAAGACCAAAATATAATATAAAAACATGTGAAACCGTGGCAGCATACAGCTAACCAGAATAATAATCTATCGAGAGTCACTTATACATGTGTATATAATCCATATATTCAAAATGTATATATATAATACTCTCATGACAATATTAACTCATGTATGTAAAATCATGGAATCCAGGGTTCATAGTAATAGATCTCGTACTAAGCAAAGCAATGTGCAACAAGCATTTATAAGATATATTTATGCATAGCGATTACCTGGATAGCCACTGGCAGCTCAGCAGCACTGTACACGTCACCCCGACGCGCATTTGGGAAGAAACCTTTATCAAGGGGCACATATGCATATCAGCCACCCACCTTTATATACCATGTACCACACAACAGACCATAGAGTGCGTGCACACACCTCCACGCAAACCGGAAGCGCACTACCGCACGCTCAATCGTATCAGCTGATCGTCAGACCTGAACATCGCACCCCAATAACCATTGAGACACATCACATGACCAAATGGTCACATGCTCATGTTTAATATGTTTAATAAAATGTCGTGAACGATTGTGCAGAAATGTTGGAACGTTGACATCATACTTCCGGTACTGTTCAGAGCTGATCACATTTAAGTAGACATACCTTTCAAAAAGTAAAATAAAAATATTTTACACACAAATACCAATATTATATAAAATTAATTTGTAAAGTATTGTTATGCACACGCCCAGGCTGAGCGGCGTGTGCGTGTGATTGTAGTGATTCCACTGGACCATGAACCGGAGAGTGCCTGGAGGGGCGTGACTAAGTATCTGGCCGATCCGACCAAGATGGCACGACGGCATACGACGCCAGTGCACCAGGGAGAAACCGGGCAGAGGGACCAGGTGCTACTCCAGGTCAAACTCCGGACACGGGGGTTGACCCACACAGGGATTACTGGATCAGGCTGGTTAGGCTGGCGCACAGACTGGAGGGTATAGGCAGGCACGACTGGTATGCAGGCAGGCGGGTAAAGGCAAGCGCAGCTAGAGTGCAGACAGGGAGGCACTAGCAGGTAGGAACACAGGCGGGATAGGACCCAGTACACACTGGGACTCAGGAACAATACAGGTAGAGGGGTACAGGCAAGCACAGCTAGAGTGCAGACAGGGAGGCACTAGCAGGTAGGAACACAGGCGGGATAGGACCCAGTACACACTGGGACTCAGGAACAGGCAGGTTAGGCTGGCACAGACTGGTGGATATAAGCAAACACGGCAGGTATGCAGATGGGTGGATACAGGCGAGTATGCAGGCAGGGAGGTACTGGCCGAAAGGACGGGCTGGAGCACAGAAAGGTTAAGACCCAGTACAGACTGGGTCACAGAACCGCAGATGCGGTAGACAACCACAGCAGAGAGGGAACGCCCGAAGCGGTGGGCAAGAACAGAGCAGGACGGGGCTGCCGGAGCAGCGGGCAGAAGCAGGGCAGGACAGGACTGCCGGAGCAGCGGGCAGAAGCAGGGCAGGACAGGACTGCCGGAGCAGCGGGCAGAAGCAGGGCAGGACAGGACTGCCGGAGCAGCGGGCAGAAGCAGGGCAGGACAGGACTGCCGGAGCAGCGGGCAGAAGCAGGGCAGGACAGGACTGCCGGAGCAGCGGGCAGAAGCAGGGCAGGACAGGACTGCCGGAGCAGTGGGCAGAAGCAGGGCAGGCTAGAACCGCCGGAGCGGTAAGCAAAGGAGTCAGAGCAGACTAGAACCGCCGGAGCGGTGAGCAAAGGAGTCAGAGCAGGCTAGAACCACCGGAGCGGTGAGCAAAGGAGTCAGAGCAGGCTAGGCTGAGTAGGGGGGACAGGGCTCTGTTCACACGGAACAGACAGGAAGGGAAAGGCAGAGCCAGACACCCACAGGGTACTAGCAGAGAAGTAGCGAGTGGACCACAAACTCACAAACGGGAGTACAGAGACAACAAGCAGGAGTTAGGTACGAGTTCAGACTCTGCAGAAAAAGGAAGGGAACGGACATAGAGGCAAAACAGGTAAAGGATAGGAGAGAGTTCAGACTGGAACTGAGTGTACGGAGGAGACCGACACTGCAGCGGAATACAGGAGCGGGTCTGGGAATACGGCCCCAGGAGGCAGGACGAACAGGCAAGGTGCGTGTTAAGACAGGTCAGACAAGATACAGGAACGGGTCTAGGTAATCGGCCCCTAGAAGGCAGGAGGAACAGGCTAGGAGCGTGTTCAGACAGGCCTGGAAATACAGCCTCCAGGATAGGCAGACAAGAGAACACAGAACGGGACCTGGCACCTTCAGAGTGCAAGCACACACTGAATGAAACACTATGCTCAGGCAGGGATAGATGGGAGCAGCTGAGCTATATACCAGGTGACAGAGAGCAATAGGCTGAGGACGCACAAGGGGTGTGACCCACAGCAGGTACAAAAAGCAGGAAGTGATCGGGCGCCGCCCTTAAGCAGCAGAAACAGACACAAACAGACAGCATGGAGGGAAGCCAGAGAGACATTCTGGACAGGAGATCAAGTGCGCGCTCTTGCACAGTGGGAGATGGACCACTATGCAAGGACGCCGCCAGGTATGTTACAGTACCCCACCCCTTACGCCCCCTCTTCTTCAGGCCTGCCAGAATCTTCCGCAGGGAATTTGAGGGCCAATTCTTCACTTCGAAGAGATCACTTCCCCTGTCCACCGGAAAAACTGGTCTCCTCTGGGTAGCTAGGATGCTACCTCCCATCCAGCCACCCTTAGCAACAGACGAAACGGGTGGAGTACCAGGAACAGCACACAAGGAAGTCTCTCTCCACATATTTTCAGGTGGCACCCCAGAGGGTACAGGAGACAACTGGAAGTCCTCCACCGGGTTGGAGGGGGACAGAGACTTGGGGGTAATCTCTGCTTCGAGGTACATCTTGTCAAGCTCACAGGAAGAAATAGACGGGTTATCAGGTACATAATGAGGAAAAGTCACTGTCTCTTTGTTTTCTGGTGGTACCCCGGAGGATTCAGGAAACTGTAGGTCCTCCGCCGGGTCAGAAGAGTGCAGAGGCTCAGAGAAAACATCTGCTTCAGAGTACACTAGGTCGGACTCACTGGACGAAGCAGGCGAGGTATCGGGTACCGAGTATAGGAAAGTCTCTGTCCATTGTCCACCAGGTGGCACCCCGAAGGGTTCTGGAGACAACTGGCGGTCCTCCGCCTGGTCAGAGGGGTGTAGAGACTCACGGGTAACCTCTGCTTCAGAGTACACTAGGTCGGACTCACTGGACGAAGCAAGCGAGGTATCAGATCCAGGATATAGGAAAGTCTCTGTCCATTTACCACCAGGTGGCACCCCGAAGGGTTCTGGAGACAACTGGAGGTCCTCCGCCTGGTCAGAGGAGTGTAGAGACTCGGGAGTAACCACTGCTTCAGAGTACACTAGGTTGGACTCACTGGACGAAGCGAGCGAGGTATCAGGTACAGAGTATAGGAGAGTCTCTGTCCTTTCGCTACCAGGTAGCACCCCGAAGGGTTCAGGAGACAACTGGAGGTCCTCCGCCTGGTCGGAGGGGTGTAGAGACTCGGGAGTAACCTCTGCTTCGGAGTACACTAGGTTGGACTCACTGGACGAAGCGAGCGAGGTATCAGGTACAGAGTATAGGAGAGTCTCTGTCCTTTCGCTACCAGGTAGCACCCCGAAGGGTTCAGGAGACAACTGGAGGTCCTCCGCCTGGTCGGAGGGGTGTAGAGACTCGGGGGTAACTACCACTTTGGGGTACCCATTGTCAGGCTCACAGGACGAAGCGGACAAAGTATCGAGTACCGGGTGTAGAGAATTCTCTCTCCATTTGTCATCGAGTGGTATCCCGGAGGATTCAGGAGGCAACAGGGGGTCCTCCGCCAGGTAGTAGAGGTGCACAGACTCTGAGTTAACCACAGCTTTGGAGCATCCTTGGACATGCACACCGGTTAAAGTGGGTGAAGCATCTGATGCCGGGTGCAGGAAGTTCTCCTGTGTGGAGTCTGGATGGGCAGAAGTCTCTTCGGGCAGGAGAACTGGTGCACTACCCACGCACATTACCCGTTGGGGCTTCTCCGGGATACAGGGAGATGAAGCTTCAGTAGGGACTTCAAGGTTGGGGTCAGGAGGTCTCAGGGAGGACAGACCCTGGCGTGACGGCTTGCCTCTACGTCTAGCACGTCTGGACTGCCTCTTGAGGTTGGGAGAAGTATTCCGGAAAGCGTAGTCACCCTGTGAGGATTCTGGGTGGGCAGTAGTCTCATTGGGCTGGAGGACTATTGCGCTACCCACACACATTACCCATTGGGGCTGCTCCGGGATATTGGGAAGTGAAGCTTCAGCAGGAGCCTCCGGGTTAGGATCATCGAAGACCATTAGAAAGGCCACCAGGAAGGCCATTAGGTCCAGGAGGATCGGATCCTGTGTTTCATATAGGGGGTTGATCCATTCCAAGGCATCACCCGCCAGGTAAGACATAATGAATGCCACCTTAACCCGATTGGTGGGAAAACATAGAGGGTAGAACTTGAAGTGTAGCATGCATTGCTCCACAAATGCACGACTTTGTCTAGGATCCCCATAATAACGTAGCGGATCCGCGGGAACGAGAGCAGATAGATCCATCTGGACGGGTGCGTAATTCGCCTGGAACTCAGCTAAAGGAAAAAAAAAATATTTATTTATTTATTTTAATGCATGTATTCGCTGGAAAACTTCTCAGAGAGCGAAGGCCGTGGGGCTCAACGGGAACCATGGCCTGAGCATGCTGTTATGCACACGCCCGGGCTGAGCGGCGTGTGCGTGTGATTGTAGTGATTCCACTGGACCATGAACCGGAGAGTGCCTGGAGGGGCGTGACTAAGTATCTGGCCGATCCGACCAAGATGGCACGACGGCATACGACGCCAGTGCACCAGGGAGAAACCGGGCAGAGGGACGAGGTGCTACTCCAGGTCAAACTCCGGACACGGGGGTTGACCCACACAGGGATTACTGGATCAGGCTGGTTAGGCTGGCGCACAGACTGGAGGGTATAGGCAGGCACGACTGGTATGCAGGCAGGCGGGTAAAGGCAAGCGCAGCTAGAGTGCAGACAGGGAGGCACTAGCAGGTAGGAACACAGGCGGGATAGGACCCAGTACACACTGGGACTCAGGAACAATACAGGTAGAGGGGTACAGGCAAGCACAGCTAGAGTGCAGACAGGGAGGCACTAGCAGGTAGGAACACAGGCGGGATAGGACCCAGTACACACTGGGACTCAGGAACAGGCAGGTTAGGCTGGCACAGACTGGTGGATATAAGCAAACACGGCAGGTATGCAGATGGGTGGATACAGGCGAGTATGCAGGCAGGGAGGTACTGGCCGAAAGGACGGGCTGGAGCACAGAAAGGTTAAGACCCAGTACAGACTGGGTCACAGAACCGCAGATGCGGTAGACAACCACAGCAGAGAGGGAACGCCCGAAGCGGTGGGCAAGAACAGAGCAGGACGGGGCTGCCGGAGCAGCGGGCAGAAGCAGGGCAGGACAGGACTGCCGGAGCAGCGGGCAGAAGCAGGGCAGGACAGGACTGCCGGAGCAGCGGGCAGAAGCAGGGCAGGACAGGACTGCCGGAGCAGCGGGCAGAAGCAGGGCAGGGCAGGACAGGACTGCCGGAGCAGCGGGCAGAAGCAGGGCAGGACAGGACTGCCGGAGCAGCGGGCAGAAGCAGGGCAGGACAGGACTGCCGGAGCAGCGGGCAGAAGCAGGGCAGGACAGGACTGCCGGAGCAGCGGGCAGAAGCAGGGCAGGACAGGACTGCCGGAGCAGTGGGCAGAAGCAGGGCAGGACAGGACTGCCGGAGCAGTGGGCAGAAGCAGGGCAGGACAGGACTGCCGGAGCAGTGGGCAGAAGCAGGGCAGGCTAGAACCGCCGGAGCGGTAAGCAAAGGAGTCAGAGCAGACTAGAACCGCCGGAGCGGTGAGCAAAGGAGTCAGAGCAGGCTAGAACCGCCGGAGCGGTGAGCAAAGGAGTCAGAGCAGGCTAGGCTGAGTAGGGGGGACAGGGCTCTGTTCACACGGAACAGACAGGAAGGGAAAGGCAGAGCCAGACACCCACAGGGTACTAGCAGAGAAGTAGCGAGTGGACCACAAACTCACAAACGGGAGTACAGAGACAACAAGCAGGAGTTAGGTACGAGTTCAGACTCTGCAGAAAAAGGAAGGGAACGGACATAGAGGCAAAACAGGTAAAGGATAGGAGAGAGTTCAGACTGGAACTGAGTGTACGGAGGAGACCGACACTGCAGCGGAATACAGGAGCGGGTCTGGGAATACGGCCCCCAGAGAGGCAGGACGAACAGGCAAGGTGCGTGTTAAGACAGGTCAGACAAGATACAGGAACGGGTCTAGGTAATCGGCCCCTAGAAGGCAGGAGGAACAGGCTAGGAGCGTGTTCAGACAGGCCTGGAAATACAGCCTCCAGGATAGGCAGACAAGAGAACACAGAACGGGACCTGGCACCTTCAGAGTGCAAGCACACACTGAATGAAACACTATGCTCAGGCAGGGATAGATGGGAGCAGCTGAGCTATATACCAGGTGACAGAGAGCAATAGGCTGAGGACGCACAAGGGGTGTGACCCACAGCAGGTACAAAAAGCAGGAAGTGATCGGGCGCCGCCCTTAAGCAGCAGAAACAGACACAAACAGACAGCAAGGAGGGAAGCCAGAGAGACATTCTGAACAGGAGATCAAGTGCGCGCTCTTGCACAGTGGGAGATGGACCACTATGCAAGGACGCCGCCAGGTATGTTACAAGTATATTATAAAATTGTTTTGTAAATCAGAAGTCCCATTTACAGTTAATCGGTGCATTATGATGCATTTTCAATCAACCTGTTTAAACATTCCCCAGTAAAATAATGCGCAAAGTTATTATTCTTCAGTGATTGGTTAATTCATGCAGGGCCCATAAATTATGTCATTTGTAGCACATTATGCTGTATATTGACAGACCCACGTTGTTAAAGGGAGTCCTGTCACATCCCCAAGTGCTATTAACCTGCAGATATGGGGTTAATATCGTTCTGAAACAGCCAGACTTTAAGTGCTGTGGACAGTCAATACGGAGCAAATGAGTGTTTATACTTCTGGCAGTCTCCCCCTTTCAGTCATATAGACATGGCTTCAGTTACCGTTCATTACATACAGAGTGTTGGCTATAACCGCACCCAGCACTGACTGACAGCCAGAACAGTAGAGCACCAGTGCCGAACTGGCTGTCAGTGCCGGGGCTTGGTTATAGCCGACAATCAGTAGGTAAAGAACGGTGACTGAACCCGCCGCCTCTGAAAATCCCAGGAATAAAGGTAATTTTTGAGGAATAAAGGTAATTTTTTCCCCAGTGGGTACACCTTGTTCCGGAGTAGGGCAGCTTCGGAATGCAATTAACCTTCATATAAATACAAAATTTCCAGGTTAATACCATATGGGGATGTGACAGGTTTCCTTTCACGATTGCTTCTGTTCCCATACAGCTTGTATTGTCACGTGTTAAAGGACCATGAAATATTTGTTAACTTATTATATGCATCTGGAAAGAATCCGAAATGTAGCACTCGCACCATCTGACTCAAAGAGTAGTGTTTGTAGGAATGCAGATAGCTGTACTTCAAGGTCTGATGCCGCTTCTCCAACCCATTGTTGGTGTTTACTTGAGTGTGTTGCTCTCTTGTCCTGTAGTAATGTGCCCATTTCTGTTTCAAAGTAAAAAAATAATAAATTAAATTATATATATATACTGTATATAGTGTTCCCTTTACTTCTTTGCGTAGTGTATATATATATATATATATATATATATATATACACAGTGCTCAAAAAAATAAAGGGAACACTGAAATAACACATCCTAGATCTGAATGAATGAAATATTCTCATTAAATACTTTGTTCTGTACAAAGTTGAATGTGCTGACAACAAAATCACACAAAAATCAATGGAAATCAAATTTATTAACCAATGGAGGCCTGGATTTGGAGTCACCCCCAAAATTAAAGGGGAAAAACACACTACAGGCTGATCCAACTTTGATGTAATGTCCTTAAAACAAGTCAAAATGAGGCTCAGTATTGTGTGTGGCCTCCACGTGCCTGTATGACCTCCCTACAGCGCCTGGGCATGCTCCTGATGAGGCCGAGTATTGTGTGTGGCCTCCACGTGCCTGTATGACCGCCCTACAACGCCTGGGCATGCTCCTGATGAGGTTGCGGATGGTCTCCTGTAGGATCTCCTCCCAGACCTGGACTAAAGTATCCGCCAACTCCTGGACAGTCTGTGCTGCCAAACCGTCATGCTGAAGGATGTTGCAGGCAGCAGATCGCTCTCTACGGTGTCTCCAGACTCTGTCACGTCTGTCACATGTGCTCAGTGTGAACCTGCTTTCATCTGTGAAGAGCACAGGGTGCCAGTGGTGACTTTGCCAATCCTGGTGTTCTGTGGCAAATGCCAAGCGTCCTGCACGGTTTTGGGCTGTGAGCACAACCCCCATCTGTGGACGTCGGGCCCTCATACCACCCGCATGGAGTCGGTTTCTAACCGTTTGTGCAGACACATGCACATTTGTGGCCTGCTAGAGGTCATTTTGCAGGACTCTGGCAGTGCTCCTCCTGTTCCTCCTTACACAAAGGCGGAGATAGCGGTCCTGCTGCTGGGTTGTTGCCCTCCTACAGCCCCCTCCATGTCTCCTGGTGTACTGTCCTGTTTCCTGGTAGCGCCTCCAGCCTCTGGACACTATGCTGATAGACACAGCAAACCTTCTTGCCACAGCTCTCATTGATGTGCCATCCTGGATGAGATGCACTACCTGAGCAACTTCTGTGGGTTGTAGAGTCCGTCTCATGCTACCACGAGTGTGAAAGCACAACCAACATTCAAAAGTGACCAAAACATCAGCCAGAAAGCATTGGTACTGAGATGTGGTCTGTGGTCCTCATCTGCAGAACCACTCCTTTATTGAGGGTGTCTTGATAATTGCCAATAATTTCCAGCTATTGTCTATTCCATTTGCACAACAGCATGTGAAATTGATTGTCAATCAGTGTTGCTTCCTAAGTGGACAGTTTGATTTCACAGAAGTCTGTTTGACTTGGAGTTATATTCTGTTGTTCCCTTTATTTTTTTGAGCAGTGTATAAAGAAGATTTGATAAAATGTCCATTTTGATCACAATAATACAACCAAACCAGGACAAGGGTTTCAAGTTATAATTCATCAGATTTTGAATCGTTTGTTCAAGGATTGGGATATAATTTAAACAATACAGATCATACAAGTTCCTCGGAATTTGTGTACCCAGGTACTTAATTGCGTCTTTCTGCCACTTAAAGGGAAACTTAGAAATCAGTTATTGTGTCAGTTCAGCTTTAAAAGTTATATTCATGACTTCTGTTTTAGAGTAGTGGCTCTAAAGTGGCTCTAAAGTGGCTGTGGAGTCAAAATAGTCACTACTATGCGGATTTCTACTGCTCTGGTTTTCGGCCATTTTGACATATTAGGTCTTCTGCCAATGGTGTGTCCCATCTCCTCTAGGATCTGCTCCCGTGACATCTGCTTCTGTCACCAGGCGGCGCTGATGGTGGAGGAGATGTGAGAACCAAAAGTTCTGGGTGGTGCAGGCTCTGTCCAGCCACTAAGATTAGGGAGCCTGGGACCAGTAGTACCATCCAGTCTGGCGGTATAGGTGTGTGTGCTGTCCAGCTGGAGTAATCTGCTCCCTGCTTCAGCCATTTGGAAAGCACCGCACCCTACTAAAGCTGGAAGCATATTGCCGGAAGCTGCCAGATCCAGCCTTGTTCTCCTCTGGTTCAGTCCTCTGTGCTCCGCTCCTGACTTGTGTATTTGTTTCCCGTTGTGGCCTCGGCCCGTTTACTGACTATTTTTGTATCTTCTGCCCTCCTTGTTCTTCTGACCCGGCTACCTGACTATTCTTCTTGCCATCTCACACCACAGAACAGAAGGTAACACAACATGGCCCAAGTCTAGGGGTCTCTGTGTAAGTCCAGATCCATGTAGAGGGGTTAAAGCGTGATGGGCAAGGCAATCCCTGGGATCTTGAAAATGGAGTCTATAGCGCCAAGCCTGTTCGTTGTGGTCATCTTTTGAGCTGGTAGGTGAATATGAACAGGTGAAGATTTGCATTCAAATAGCTAAATGTCGCTCCTTCCCTTCTTACCCTGCCATGTGCCCAGACAGTAGTCTACAACCGTATATAGGGGATTGTCAGATTCAAGAGTAGTTGGAAATAATTTGTAAGGTCCATTTGTTTCCTATTATCCTTTGTGAAGAATTCCAACATTGTCACCACATAAAGTGACAAAACGTCAGATTTGAAGAATGGGGCCTGATTAGGAACAAAAAACTGTCTGCGGGAAGGGGTAAATCAGAGTATTTTGAACATTAACTACTGTAGTCAAAAACTGTGAGTATAGACAATAACACATCTACTGAAATGATCAAACTGAACAGTCTTCATCAGAGAAAAATGAGTAACTAGTGGTGAAACCTCTCTGGGGTAATTAGAGTCTGGGGCTCGGTGGCTCTTGGCAATCTAAACTATCGTAAGGGCCAATATTTTCTATGAGATGATTTTGAAGAAGAAATATTAGACATTCAAAGAGAACTTTTTATAATACTGCAGAGCTGAGATGTCTTAAATTTCAATCTCCGGCATTTGGAAGGGGTAACGGAGAACTTTTTTTAAAGACTTCCAGGGCATTACACACTTACATAAGTGAGGCCGGCCGATCCAACCACAATCAAACTATCATACAGAATGAACCTTTAAGAAAAGCCATAGAATCAAAAATATGCTACATTCCCAACAAGAATGTATGTATGAGCGGAGAACTCAAACACTAAACCGGAGTCACACTCATTTATGGTGGACCATTGGAGCTACTATGAGTCCTGACCAGAAGAGTAGAGAAAGTATTAGTGCCCCCATTTCAGGAGAGATTGTGCAGGAATCTGAATTCCTTAGGATTGAAAACCTAATGGAATTTATGACGTGGAGTGAATCCATGAAACCAGGGCTCGAGCCATGCCACCACATCTCCTGCAGGCGTGAATAGATGTATATTACAGCCATCAGCCACGCACAGCTTAGAGACATATCATGGCACAGGTGTAATGTTTTTTATATAGATAATCGCAATCCTGTTTGAAGTTAGTCGGTTTTGTAAGAAATTAAAAAGTCAGGATAAAGGGAAACTCTGTTGTCATTGTACAGAAATTCACACTTGGCCCTTACTGCACATTTAATGTTATCGATCATAAAAGTGAAGTTTGGTCATAAATAGTGATGAGCGAGCAGTAAAATGCTCGGATGCTCGAAGCTTGGGTCGAGCCCAATGTAAGTCTATGGGAAACTCTAGCATTTTTCTGGCGGTCCCTCCCCCCCCCACCGGCGGTCTGCAGGAGGTCAAAAATTGCCCAAATCGATGGGAACAGTACTCAAACGTCAGGCAGGCAGAATATAGGCAGGAGAATTCTCTCAAGCTCGCCGCAAGCGCAGGAGAATTTTCCCACGCTGTCAGTGACGTGCATGAGGTGAGCCAAGTTCATTGGACATGAACTCGGCTCATCTGGATGCCGTCACAGCCAGACACTGAGGAGCGCAAACATGCATGCGCTTCTCAGTGTCAGCGGCATGGCAAGCTGGATGGCAGCTTTCGGCTGCAATCCAGCCTATCATGTGAATGTAGCAGAGCTGGAGCTGTCCTGGGAACCATGGAAAGGTAAGGATGATGTTGCTTTATTATTTTACTTTTATTGCAGGAGATCGTTGGCTTCAGCTGGAATGGGCGTGATGGTAAGTATGGTTTAATTTAGAACAATAAAGAATTGTGTGTTTATTTCAATTAAAGGACTTTATTCTGGGTGTTTGTGTTTTTTTGTAACTTTGACTATGGGGTTAGTAATGGGGGTGTCTTATAGACGCCTCTCCATTACTAACCTGGGCTTGATGTCAGCTGGCATTATAAGCTGACATCAACCCCAGCCCTATTACCCCACTGCCACCGCTACAGGGCAGTGGGAAGAGCGAGGCTAAGTGCCAGAATTGGCGCATTCTATGGATGCGCCATTTCTGGGGCGGCTGACGGCTGGTGTTTCTAGCCTGGGAGGGGACCAATATTCATGGCACCCTTCCTGGGCTATTGATATCAGCCCCCAGCTGTCTGCCTAGCCTTTGCTAGCTATTAAAATAGGGGGGACCCCACATCATTTTTTTGGGGGGGGTCCCCCATTTTAATAGCTAGTAAAGGCTAGGTATTCAGCTGGGGGCTGATATTAGTAGCCTGGGAAGCTCGCTGGGTATTACCCCCTTCCCAGGCTTCAAACATCTGCCCCAGCAGTCTGCTTAACCTCTGCTAGAGACTAAAATTACGGGGAACCCCACGCCAATTTTTTTTAAAATAAATCCTTTATTTTAACACTAAATGACAAGTACAGTAAGCAACACTATCACTGTACTTATTATATATGTGACTGAGATGTTTCTATCTATCTAATCTATGTGTGATGCTCTATTTTTTCTGTTCTAAATTGTCGGGTACCGGTGTATGCCGCTGCTGAATTGCCGGCTTTTCATGTTTCATTGTGAGCACTGTTCCCATCGATTTGGGCAATCACTGTAATGCCACAACCACCATGGCTGTGACATTACAGTGAGTGGCAGACAGTCCCTGCATGATTGGTGCTCTAAATAGCGCCAAACATGCAGGACGTGGGCCCGGGCTCCCGCCCGAGCATCTCGAAAGTATTCGGCAAGCTGCGAGCATCTCGAGTACTGAGATGCTCGGGCGAGTACCGAGCAGTGGCGAGCATGCTCGCTCATCACTAGTAATAAGACGTCATCCGCATATAGAGCGACACTTTCTTCTTTATTCCCATATCTAAACCCTTCCAGCCCAGGATGTGTCTGATTTTATAAGCTAAGGGCTTAATTGGCAAAGTAAAGAGTATAAGGCACAGCGGGCACCCCTGCCTTGTTCCCCTGAATAGCTCGAGATTGTCAGAAGTATCTCCATTCACTCTAATTTTGACCGAAGGAGCTTTGTATGGTATCTTAACCCATTTCATGAAATTAGGGTCAAACCCCATTTTCTCCAGCACTACCCAGATGTAACTCCACTCTACACTATCAAAAGTGTAGCATACCTGGCGGCGTTCTTGCATGGTGTTCCATCTCTCATCATGCAAGATCGCAAACTTCATCTCCCGCCCAGCTTCCTGGTCTGGCTTCTTTCCTTGTGCTCTGCTCTGCTCCACTTTGGCTGCATAGGGCGACGCCCGCTGAACTTCCTGTTTCTTGTACCTGCTGCGGACACGCCCCTGTTGCACCTTCAGCCTATTGCTGTCCATCTTTGGGTATTTATACCACCTTCTTCCTCAAGATGGCGCCTGAGCATTGTTTCTTGTCAGTTGGCTTTTTGTCTCTGACATGCCAGGTCCTATCCTGTTTTCCTGTTCTGTGTCTGAACTGTGGTCTGTTCTTGTGAACACGCTTCTTGCCTGTTCTTTCGCCTTCTAGGGGCCGTATTCCTAGATCTGCCTGTCTGTGCCTTGCGGTATCTGTTCCCGTCTGAACAGAGTCCTGTTTGTGTCTCTGCCTTGCGGTATCTGTTCCCGTCTGAACAGAGTCCTGTTTGTGTCCCTGCCTTGCGGTATCTGTTCCCGTCTGAACAGAGTCCTGTTTGTGTTCCTGCCTTGTGGTATCTGTTCCCGTCTGAACAGAGTCCTGTTTGTGTTCCTGCCTTGCTGTCTCTGTTCCCGTTCCTCTGTTCCCTGTTGTCTGTGCCTCGTTTCTACTTTAACCTTGTCTCCCTTTTCCCTCTGTCTGTTTTCTGCGTTTTTCTGCAGAGTCTGAACCCGCTCCTAAATTCCTTCTCGTCGTCTCTGTACCTCTGTTGTGAATTTAGTGTACGCTCGCTACTTCTATGTAAGTACTGTGCGTGCTTCTGGTTCTGCCTTTCCTTCTCCGTCTGTTCTTTGTGAACAGAGTCCTATCCCCTTGCCTTGTTTACCGCTCTGCGGTGTCCGCTCTGCTCCTGCTTAGCTTGCCGCTCTTGCGGTTTCTGCTCTGCTCCTGCCTTGTTTACCGCTCTGTGGTGTCCGCTCTGCTCCTGCTTAGCTTGCCGCTCTTGCGGTTTCTGCTCTGCTCCTGCCTTGTTTACCGCTCTGCGGTGTCCGCTCTGCTCCTGCTTAGCTTGCCGCTCTTGCGGTTTCTGCTCTGCTCCTGCCTTGTTTACCGCTCTGCGGTGTCCGCTCTGCTCCTGCTTAGCTTGCCGCTCTTGCGGTTTTTGCTCTGCTCCTGCCTTGTTTACCGCTCTGCGGTGTCCGCTCTGCCCCTGCTTAGCTTGCCGCTCTTGCGGTTTCTGCTCTGCTCCTGCCTTGTTTACCGCTCTGCGGTGTCCGCTCTGCTCCTGCTTAGCTTGCCGCTCTTGCGGTTTCTACTCTGCTCCTGCCTTGTTTACCGCTCTGCGGTGTCCGCTCTGCTCCTGCTTAGCTTGCCGCTCTTGCGGTTTCTGCTCTGCTCCTGCCTTGTTTACCGCTTTTGCGGTGTCCGCTCTGCTCCTGCTTAGCTTGCCGCTCTTGCGGTTTTCACTCTGCTCTTGCCTTGCTTGCCGCTCTTGCGGTTTGCACTCTGCTCTTGCCTTGCTTGCCGCTCCTGCGGTTTCTGCTCTGCTCTTATCTTGCTTACTGCTTCTGCGGTTTCCGCCCTGCCCTGCTTCTGCCCGCTGCTCTGGCAGTCCTGTCCTGCCCTGCTTGTGCTCGCTGCTCCTGCAGCCCCGTCCTGCTCTGTTCTTGCCCACCGCTTCGGGCGTTCCCTCTCTGCTGTGGTTGTCTACCGCATCTGCGGTTCTGTGACCCAGTCTGTACTGGGTCTTAACCTCTCTGTGCTCCAGCCCGTCCTTTCGGCCAGTACCTCCCTGCCTGCATACTCGCCTGTATCCACCCATCTGCATACCTGCCGTGTTTGCTTACATCCACCAGTCTGTGGCAGCCTAACCTGCCTGTTCCAGTAATCCCAGTGTGGGTCAACCCCCGTGTCCGGAGTTTGACCTGGAGTAGCACCTGGTCCCTCTGCCCGGTTTCTCCCTGGCGCACTGGCGTCGTATGCCGTCGTGCCACCTTGGTCGGATCGGCCAGATACTTAGTCACGCCCCTCCAGGCACTCTCCGGTCCATGGTCCAGTGGAACCACAACACCCGCACACGCCAGTCAGTCCGGGCGTGTGCATAACAGCATGCTCAGGCCATGGTTCCTGTTGAGCCCCACGGCCTTCGCTCTCTGAGACGTTTTCCAGCTAATACGTGCATTAAAAATAAATAAAAATTTTTTTTTCTCTAGCTGAGTTCCAGGCTAATTTCGCACCCATCCAGATGGAGCTTTCTGCACCCGTTCCTGCGGATCCGCCCCAGTACTATGGGGATCCAAAACAAAGTCGTGCATTTGTGGAGAAATGCATGCTGCACTTCAAGTTCTACCCTCTTTCTTTTCCTTCTGATTGGTCTAAAGTGGCATTTATAATTGACTACCTAGCGGGGGATGCCTTGAAGTGGGTCACCCCCCTATGGGAAGCTTGGGATCCTATCGTCCTTGACCTGCAGGCCTTCCTGGTGGCCTTCCTAATGGTCTTCGATGACCCCAACCCTGGAGTCCCTGCTGAAGCTGCACCTGCTCCCGCGGATCCACCACGGTACTACGGGGATCCAAAACAATGCCGTGCGTTTGTGTGGCAATGCTTGCTGCAGTTCCGGTTCTATGCTAATGCTTATTCTTCTGATCGGGTTAAGGTGGGATTTATAATGTCCAACCTAGCGGGTGATGCCTTGGAATGGATCAACCCCCTATGGGAAGCACAGGATCCTATCGTTCTTGACCTACAGGCCTTCCTGGTGGCCTTCCTTTTGGCTTTCGATGATCCTAACCCTGAAGCCCCTGCTGAAGCTTCACTTCCCTGTATCCCGGAGCAGCCCCGACGGGTAATGTGCATAGGTAGCGCACAAGTTCTCCTGCCCGAAAAGACTGTTGCTTGCCCTGAATCCACTCAGGATGACTACACTCTCCGGAATACTGCTCCCAACCTCAAGAGGCAGTCCAGACATGCTAGACGCAGAGGCAAGCCGTCACGCCAGGGTCTGTCCTCCCTGAGACCTCCTGACCCCAACCTTGAAGTCCCTACTGAAGCTTCATCTTCCTGTATCCCGGAGAAGCCCCAGCGGGTGATGTGCGTGGGTGGTGCACCAGTTCTCCAGCCAGAAGAGACTGCTACCCATCCAGAGTCCACACAGAAGAGCTTCCTGCACCTGGCATCAGATTCTACACCCACTTTAACCAGTGTGCATGTCCAAGGATGCTCCGAAGCTGTGTTTACCTCCGAGTCTGTACACCTCTACTACCTGGCGGAGGACCCCTTGTTGCCTCCTGAATCCTCCGGGATACCACTCGATGACAATTGGAGAGAGACTTCCCTACACCCGGTACCCGATACTTCGTCCGCTCAGTCCTGTGGGCCTGACAATGGGTGCCTCAAAGTGGTAGTTACTCCCGAGTCTCTACACCCCTCTGACCAGGCGGAGGACCTCCAGTTGTCTCCAGAACCCTTCGGGGTGCTACCTGGTAGCGAAAGGACAGAGACTCTCCTATTCTCTGTACCTGATACCTCGCCCGCTTCTTCCAGTGAGTCCGACCTAGTGTACTCCGAAGCAGAGGTTACCCCTGAGTCTCTACACCCCTCCGACCAGGCGGAGGACCTCCAGTCGTCTCCTGAACCCTTCGGGGTGCTACCTGATAGCGAATGGACTGAGACTCTCCTTTACTCGGTACCTGATACCTCGCCCGCTTCTTCCAGTGAGTCCGACCTAGTGTACTCCGAAGTAGAGGTTACCCCCGAGTTTCTACACCCCTCCGACCAGGCGGAGGACCTCCAGTCGTCTCCTGAACCCTCCGGGGTGCTACCTGATAGCGAATGGACAGAGACTCTCCTTTACTCGGTACCTGATACCTCGCCCGCTTCTTCCAGTGAGTCTGACCTTGTGTACTCCGAAGCAGAGGTTACCCTCGAGTCTCGGTATCCCTCCAACCTGGCGGAGGACCCCCAGTTGTTTCCTGAATCCTCCGGGGTACCACCACATAACAAAGAGGCAGTGTCTTCTCTACACCTTGTACCTGATACTTTGCCCATTTCATCCTGTGAGCTTGACAAGATGTACCCCGAAGCAGAGGCTACCCCCGAGTCTCTGCGCCCCTCCAACCCGGCAGAGGACCTCCAGTTGTCTCCTGAACTTTTTGGGGTGCTGCCTAAAAATAAATGTAGAGAGACTTTTTTGTGTGCTGTTTCTGGTACTTCACCCGTTTCATCTGTTGCTGAAGATGGCTGGATGGGAAGTCGCATATTAGCCATCCAGATTATAAGACCAGTTTTGTCTCCTCCTGTGGACAATAGAAGTAATCTCCTTGAAGAGAGGGATTGGCCCCCAAATTCCCTGCGGAAGATCCTTGCAGGCCTGAAGAAGAGGGGGCGTAAGGGGGGGGTACTGTAGCATACCTGGCGGCGTTCTTGCATGGTGTTCCATCTCTCATCATGCAAGATCGCAAACTTCATCTCCCGCCCAGCTTCCTGGTCTGGCTTCTTTCCTTGTGCTCTGCTCTGCTCCACTTTGGCTGGATAGGGCGACGCCCGCTGAACTTCCTGTTTCTTGTACCTGCTGCGGACACGCCCCTGTTGCACCTTCAGCCTATTGCTGTCCATCTTTGGGTATTTATACCACCTTCTTCCTCAAGATGGCGCCTGAGCATTGTTTCTTGTCAGTTGGCTTTTTGTCTCTGACATGCCAGTTCCTATCCTGTTTTCCTGTTCTGTGTCTGAACTGTGGTCTGTTCTTGTGAACACGCTTCTTGCCTGTTCTTTCGGCTTCTAGGGGCCGTATTCCTAGATCTGCCTGTCTGTGCCTTGCGGTATCTGTTCCCGTCTGAACAGAGTCCTGTTTGTGTCTCTGCCTTGCGGTATCTGTTCCCGTCTGAACAGAGTCCTGTTTGTGTCCCTGCCTTGCGGTATCTGTTCCCGTCTGAACAGAGTCCTGTTTGTGTTCCTGCCTTGTGGTATCTGTTCCGTCTGAACAGAGTCCTGTTTGTGTTCCTGCCTTGCTGTCTCTGTTCCCGTTCCTCTGTTCCCTGTTGTCTGTGCCTCGTTTCTACTTTAACCTTGTCTCCCTTTTCCCTCTATGTCTGTTTTCTGCGTCTTTCTGCAGAGTCTGAACCCGCTCCTAAATTCCTTCTCGTTGTCTCTGTACCTCTGTTGTGAATTTAGTGTACGCTCGCTACTTCTATGTAAGTACTGTGCGTGCTTCTGGTTCTGCCTTTCCTTCTCCGTCTGTTCTTTGTGAACAGAGTCCTATCCCCTTGCCTTGTTTACCGCTCTGCGGTGTCCGCTCTGCTCCTGCTTAGCTTGCCGCTCTTGCGGTTTCTGCTCTGCTCCTGCCTTGTTTACCGCTCTGCGGTGTCCGCTCTGCTCCTGCTTAGCTTGCCGCTCTTGCGGTTTCTACTCTGCTCCTGCCTTGTTTACCGCTCTGCGGTGTCCGCTCTGCTCCTGCTTAGCTTGCCGCTCTTGCGGTTTCTGCTCTGCTCCTGCCTTGTTTACCGCTCTTGCGGTGTCCGCTCTGCTCCTGCTTAGCTTGCCGCTCTTGCGGTTTTCACTCTGCTCTTGCCTTGCTTGCCGCTCTTGCGGTTTTCACTCTGCTCTTGCCTTGCTTGCCGCTCCTGCGGTTTCTGCTCTGCTCTTATCTTGCTTACTGCTTCTGCGGTTTCCGCCCTGCCCTGCTTCTGCCCGCTGCTCCGGCAGTCCTGTCCTGCCCTGCTTGTGCTCGCTGCTCCTGCAGCCCCGTCCTGCTCTGTTCTTGCCCACCGCTTCGGGCGTTCCCTCTCTGCTGTGGTTGTCTACCGCATCTGCGGTTCTGTGACCCAGTCTGTACTGGGTCTTAACCTCTCTGTGCTCCAGCCCGTCCTTTCGGCCAGTACCTCCCTGCCTGCATACTCGCCTGTATCCACCCATCTGCATACCTGCCGTGTTTGCTTACATCCACCAGTCTGTGGCAGCCTAACCTGCCTGTTCCAGTAATCCCAGTGTAGGTCAACCCCCGTGTCCGGAGTTTGACCTGGAGTAGCACCTGGTCCCTCTGCCCGGTTTCTCCCTGGTGCACTGGCGTCGTATGCCGTCGTGCCACCTTGGTCGGATCGGCCAGATACTTAGTCACGCCCCTCCAGGCACTCTCCGGTCAATGGTCCAGTGGAACCACAACACCCGCACGCGCCAGTCAGTCCGGGCGTGTGCATAACAAAAAGCTTTAGCGGTATCCAGGGATACTATTTCTTTTTGTTTAATGTCCACCCGTGCCACCTACAAATTCAAATAAAGCTTGGGCAGATTTATAGCTATTGACTAAGATGGCATAAATCCTACCTGGTCCAGGTGAATTACTGATCACTCACAGTGCTCAGCCTAGAGGCAAGAATTTTGGCCAGGATTTTAACATCCGACATTAAAAGCGATATTGGCTTGTACTAATCAGGTAGCTCTTTGTCTTTTTCCTTTCTTACACAGCACCGCAATTACCGCCTCATACAGTGATCTAGGCAGTGACCCCGTTCAAAAGGCATTATTAATCATTTCTAAATACCGTGGTAGTAATTCTCCCTCAAAGTATTTAATTACTTCTATTGGAAGTCCATCTACCCCGGAGCTTCATCATTGGCCATATTCCCTACAGCCTTCTGAACTTCTTCCAGATTGGCCGATCTAGAAATACTCTGTCCTTGTCCCCTAAGGAGCGAAGAGCTTTCCCAGACAAATACCCCAACAAATCTTCCTGAGAATATTCAACCCTAGTTGAGTATAACTTAGAATAAAAACTGCCCATAACTTCCAATATGTCAGGTGTCTCAGAAACAACATTACCCTCTGCATCTCTCAGAAGATATATGAAGGCATTTTATTTTGGGGGCCTGCGTCATCCTTCCAAGTAGCCGATCAATGGTCTCCTCTTCCTCACAGAATTGTTGTTTTAAAAACCTCTATTTTATTAGCGGCTTGTTCTATTTCAATAGATTTTAGTTTCCGCTGAGATTCCTTCCACTGTGTTACATTTTCAGGGCAGTTGTTCGAAATGAAAGATGCTCCCGTTTACCAGACTTTGTTCTCTAATTGTTCTCTAATACTGTTGTGTAGTATTTTTGACAATCTTTATCGCTGTACTCCATGCCCCCCTCAGAAAGGCTTTCATAGTATCCCATATCACATTGATTGATGCCGGCCCTATGTTAATATCAAACAATTCCTCCAGCGTCTCTAACATTTTTACAGTCAATAATTTTTGACCAGAATGGATTGAGTTTCCAACCTTGTGAGACCCCGGCCCTTGTCGGTGCCGCTTGCATCTTGAACAGCAATGGTCTGATAAAGGGGATCTAGGGGAATATTGGATCTCAGTGAGTAGCGGGATCATAAGAGAATTACATAACACTAGATCAATTCTAGAGAGGGACCGATATGTTGATGAAGCCCAGAAGTAAACCTTTGAGGTGGGAAACCTCTCCCTCAAACGTCAATCCATCCCGCCTCTGCTGTAAGGCGACCAAATGGGGAGATTGGATCCTCGCCTCTGGGGAATATATCCCAAAACTGGTTACAAATATTAGTAAAGTCTCCTATTATTATTAACCCCATTAACCACCTTGGATTTTTGCATTTTTGTTTTTTGCTCTTTCTTCCCAGAGCCATAACTTTTTTTTTCCCGTCAATGTGGCCATGTGAGGGCTCGTTTGTTGCGGGACAAGTTGTACTTTTGAACAGCACCATTGATTTTATCATATAGTTTATTGGAAAACAGGCAAAAAATTCCAAGTGCAGTGAAATTGCAAAAAAAAAGTGCAATTCCACAATTTTATTATTTTTTTTTACCGTGTTCACTAAATGCTAAAACTGCCCTGCCATTATGATTCTCCAGGTCATTAGGAGTTTTTAGATGATAAACATGTAGAGGTTCTTTATTATGTAAGTGGTGAAAAAATAGTACAAAATTTGTCAAAAAAAATAAAATGGCGCCATTTTCCCAGAACTATAGCGTCTCCATTTTTTGGGATCTGGGACCGCTTGAGGGCTTAATTTTTGCGTGCTGAGCTTACATTTTTATTGATACCATTTTGGGATAGATATGATGTTTTGATCGCCCGTTATTGCATTTTATTGCAATGTTGCAGCAACCAAAAAAATGTAATTCTGGTGTTTTGATTTTTTTTCTCGTTACGCCGTTTACCGATCGGATTAATTCTTTTGTTATATTGATAGATCGGGCGATTCTGATACATTCTGAACTCTCCATTTGGCTTTTTGAAGAGACACAATTTCTCTTTCCAAGGCAGCCTGATTATCCCTCCCTATAAGAATTTACCTGCACTGGGGCTCTCGGAGAAGCGGCAGCTTTCTGAGTAGCATCGGACCACCCTTAAAGCGACGGTAGGTCAGTACACTGTATTAATACACTCACTCCATTACATGCACACATTTACTGAATATAACACTTAATGGCCGAGCTTCTCCAATACAGGAGAAATGTGGCCCCTCAAATCCACTTATAAAATGACTTGGTTTCCAAAGAAGAAAGATCCATGTTGGATATTTGTTACTGAACCAATAAACCTTCTAATATCCTAAAACATAAAAAAACATTCAAAAATATAATGCCGCCATATAGTAGACGTCCGGTAACTGGTGATAATCACCTCATGTGTCGTCCCATGTTACATCCTCACATAAAACTGCAGAAAAGGCGGCGCGGGGTAATTGTGAAAGAAGTGAGGGGCACATAATGGCGGAAATTGTGCCAGACTTTATTTATATAACTTTATCATAACTTTATTTGTTCCTTTTCCTCTGATAGATAAATACGACCCAACTATGAAAGACGACAACATGGAAAGACGTTCTGCTCTGAAAGTGCGGTGTCCCATTATTGGTCCCTCACATTGTGATGCCCCCACTGTGCCACCCGTGTAATATGTGTGATGCCCCCACTGTGCCTCCCGTGTAATACGTATGATGCCCCCACTGTGCCTCCTGTGTAATATGTATGATGCCCCCACTGTGCCTCCCGTGTAATATGTATGATGCCCCCACTGTGCCTCCCGTGTAATATGTATGATGCCCCCACTGTGCCTCCCGTGTAATATGTATGATGCCCCCACTGTGCCTCCTGTGTAATATGTATGATGCCCCCACTGTGCCTCCTGTGTAATATGTATGATGCCCCCACTGTGCCTCCCGTGTAATATGTATGATGCCCCCACTCTGCCTCCCGTGTAATATGTATGATACCCCCACTGTGCCTCCCGTGTAATATGTATGATGCCCCCACTGTGCCTCCCATGTAATATGTATGATGCCCCCAATGTGCCTCCCGTATAATATGTATGATGCCCCCACTGTGCCTCCCGTGTAATATGATGCCCCCACTGTGCCTCCCATGTAATATGTATGATGCCCCCACTCTGCCTCCCGTGTAATATGTATGATGCCCCCACTGTGCCTCCCGTGTAATATGTATGATGCCCCCACTGTGCCTCCCGTGTAATATGTATGATGCCCCCACTGTGCCTCCCGTGTAATATGTATGATGCCCCCACTGTGCTTCCCGTGTAATATGTATGATGCCCCCACTGTGCCTCCCGTGTAATATGTATGATGCCCCCACTGTGCCTCCCGTGTAATATGTATGATGCCCCCACTGTGCCTCCCGTGTAATATGTATGATGCCCCCACTGTGCTTCCCGTGTAATATGTATGATGCCTCTACTGTGCCTCGCGTGTAATATGTATGATGCCCCCACTGTGCTTCCCGTGTAATATGTATGATGCCTCCACTGTGCCTCGCGTGTAATATGTATGATGCCCCCACTGTGCCTCCCGTGTAATATGTATGATGCCCCCACTGTGCCTACCGTGTAATATGTATGATGCCCCCACTGTGCCTCCCGTGTAATATGTATGATGCCCCCACTGTGCCACCCGTATAATATGTGTGATGCCCCCACTGTGCCTCCGTTGTAATACGTATGATGCCCCCACTGTGCCTCCCGTGTAATACGTATGATGCCCCCACTGTGCCTCCCGTGTAATATGTATGATGCCCCCACTGTGCCTCCCGTGTAATATGTATGATGCCCCCACTCTGCCTCCCGTGTAATATGTATGATACCCCCACTGTGCCTCCCGTGTAATATGTATGATGCCCCCACTGTGCCTCCCATGTAATATGTATGATGCCCCCAATGTGCCTCCCGTATAATATGTATGATGCCCCCACTGTGCCTCCCGTGTAATATGATGCCCCCACTGTGCCTCCCATGTAATATGTATGATGCCCCCACTCTGCCTCCCGTGTAATATGTATGATGCCCCCACTGTGCCTCCCGTGTAATATGTATGATGCCCCCACTGTGCCTCCCGTGTAATATGTATGATGCCCCCACTGTGCATCCCGTGTAATATGTATGATGCCCCCACTGTGCTTCCCGTGTAATATGTATGATGCCCCCACTGTGCTTCCCGTGTAATATGTATGATGCCTCCACTGTGCCTCGCGTGTAATATGTATGATGCCCCCACTGTGCCTCCCGTGTAATATGTATGATGCCCCCACTGTGCCTCCCGTGTAATATGTATGATGCCCCCACTGTGCCTCCCGTGTAATATGTATGATGCCCCCACTGTGCCTCCCGTGTAATATGTATGATGCCCCCACTGTGCCACCCGTATAATATGTGTGATGCCCCCACTGTGCCTCCGTTGTAATACATATGATGCCCCCACTGTGCCTCCCGTGTAATACGTATGATGCCCCCACTGTGCCTCCCGTGTAATATGTATGATGCCCCCACTGTGCCTCCCGTGTAATATGTATGATGCCCCCACTGTGCCTCCTGTGTAATATGTATGATGCCCCCACTGTGCCTACTGTGTAATATGTATGATGCCCCCACTGTGCCTCCCGTGTAATATGTATGATGCCCCCACTCTGCCTCCCGTGTAATATGTATGATACCCCCACTGTGCCTCCCGTGTAATATGTATGATGCCCCCACTGTGCCTCCCATGTAATATGTATGATGCCCCCAATGTGCCTCCCGTATAATATGTATGATGCCCCCACTGTGCCTCCCGTGTAATATGATGCCCCCACTGTGCCTCCCATGTAATATGTATGATGCCCCCACTCTGCCTCACGTGTAAAATGTATGATGCCCCCACTGTGCCTCCCGTGTAATATGTATGATGCCCCCCTGTGCCTCCCGTGTAACATGTATGATGCCCCCACTGTGCCTCCCGTGTAATATGTATGATGCCCCCACTGTGCCTCCCGTGTAATATGTATGATGCCCCCACTGTGCTTCCCGTGTAATATGTATGATGCCTCCACTGTGCCTCCCGTGTAATATGTATGATGCCCCCACTGTGCCTCTCGTGTAATATGTATGATGCCCCCACTGTGCCTCCCGTGTAATATGTATGATGCCCCCACTGTGCCTCCCGTGTAATATGTATGATGCCCCCACTGTGCCTCCCGTGTAATATGTATGATGCCCCCACTGTGCCTCCCGTGTAATACGTATGATGCCCCCACTGTGCCTCCCGTGTAATACGTATGATGCCCCCACTGTGCCTCCCGTGTAATACGTGTGATGCCCCCACTGTGCCTCCCGTGTAATACGTATGATGTCCCCACTGTGCCTCCCGTGTGATATGTATGATGCCCCC
Source organism: Phyllobates terribilis (assembly GCF_046119375.1). Taxonomy (NCBI): domain Eukaryota; kingdom Metazoa; phylum Chordata; class Amphibia; order Anura; family Dendrobatidae; genus Phyllobates; species Phyllobates terribilis. The sequence continues at coordinate 5,907,293 of NW_027362790.1, forward strand.
ACTGTGCCTCCCGTGTAATATGTATGATGTCCCCACTGTGCCTCCTGTGTAATATGTATGATGCCCCCACTGTGCTTCCCGTGTAATATGTATGATGCCCCACTGTGCCTCCCGTGTAATATGTATGATGCCCCCACTGTGCCTCCCGTGTGATATGTATGATGCCCCCACTGTGCCTCCCGTGTGATATGTATGATGCCCCCACTGTGCCTCCAGTGTAATATGTATGATGTCCCTACTGTGCCTCCCGTGTAATATGTATGATGCACCCACTGTGCCTCCCGTGTAATATGTATGATGCCCCCACTGTGCCTCCTGTGTAATATGTATGATGCCCCCACTGTGCCTCTCGTGTAATATGTATGATGCCCCACTGTGCCTCCAGTGTGATATGTATGATGCCCCCACTGTGCCTCCCGTGTAATATGTATGATGCCCCCACTGTGCCTCCATGTAATATGTATGATGCCCCCACTGTGCCTCCCATGTAATATGTATGATGCCCCCACTGTGCCTCCCGTGTAATATGTATGATGCCCCAACTGTGCTTCGCGTGTAATATGTATGTTGCCCCACTGTGCCTCCCGTGTAATATGTATGATGCCCCCACTGTGCCTCCCGTGTAATATGTATGATGCCCCCACTGTGCCTCCTGTGTGATATGTATGATGCCCCCACTATGCCTCCCGTGTGATATGTATGATGCCCCCACTGTGTCTCCCGTGTGATATGTATGATGCCCCCACTGTGCCTCCCATGTGATATGTATGATGCCCCCACTGTGCCTCCTGTGTGATATGTATGATGCCCCCACTATGCCTCCCGTGTAATATGTATAATGCCGCCACTGTGCCTCCCGTGTAATATGTCTAATGCCCCCAATGTGCCTCCCGTGTGATATCTATGATGCCCCCACTGTGCCTCCCGTGTGATATGTATGATGCCTCACTGTGCCTCCTGTGTGATATGTCTAATGCCCCCACTGTGCCTCCCGTGTGATATGTATGATGCCCCCACTGTGCCTCCTGTGTGATATGTATGATACCCCCACTGTGCCTCCCGTGTAATATGGATAATGCCCCCAATGTGCCTCCCATGTAATATGTATGATGCCCCCACTGTGCCTCCCGTGTAATATGTATGATGCCCCCACTGTGCCTCCCGTGTAATATGTATGATATGCCCACTGTGCCTCCAGTGTGATATGTATGATGTCCCCACTGTGCCTCCCGAGTAATATGTATGATGCCCCCACTGTGCTTCCCGTGTAATATGTATGATGCCCCCACTGTGCCTCCCATGTAATATGTATGATGCCCCCACTGTGCCTCCCATGTGATATGTATGATGCCCCCACTGTGCCTCCCGTGTGATATGTATGATGCCCCCACTGTGCCTCCCGTGTAATATGTATGATGTCCCCACTGTGCCTCCCGTGTAATATGTATGATGCCCCCACTGTGCTTCCCGTGTAATATGTATGATGCCCCACTGTGCCTCCCGTGTAATATGTATGATGCCCCCACTGTGCCTCCTGTGTAATATGTATGATGCCCCCACTGTGCCTCCCGTGTAATATGTATGATGCCCCCACTCTGCCTCCCGTGTAATATGTATGATACCCCCAATGTGCCTCCCGTGTAATATGTATGATGCCCCCACTGTGCCTCCCATGTAATATGTATGATGCCCCCACTGTGCCTCCCGTATAATATGTATGATGCCCTCACTGTGCCTCCCGTGTAATATGATGCCCCCACTGTGCCTCCCATGTAATATGTATGATGCCCCCACTGTGCCTCCCGTGTAATATGTATGATGCCCCCACTCTGCCTCCCTTGTAATATGTATGATGCCCCCACTGTGCCTCCCGTGTAATATGTATGATGCCCCCACTGTGACTCCCGTGTAATATGTATGATGCCCCCACTGTGCCTCCCGTGTAATATGTATGATGCCCCCACTGTGCCTCCTGTGTAATATGTATGATGCGCCCACTGTGCCTCCCGTGTAATATGTATGATGCCGCCACTCTGTCTCCCGTGTAATATGTATGATGCCCCCACTGTGCCACCCGTGTAATATGTATGATGTCCCCACTGTGCCTCCTGTGTAATATGTATGATGCCCCCACTGTGCCTCCCGTGTAATATGTATGATGTCCCCACTGTGCCTCCAGTGTAATATGTATGATGCCCCCACTGTGCCTCCCGTGTAATATGTATGATGCCCCCACTCTGCCTCCCGTGTAATATGTATGATGCCCCCACTGTGCCTCCCATGTAATATGTATGATGTCCCCACTGTGCCTTTTGTGTAATATGTATGATGCCCCCACTGTGCCTCCCGTGTAATATGTATGATGCCCCGACTGTGCCTCCCGTGTAATATGTATGATGCCCCCACTGTGCCTCCCGTGTAATATGTATGATGCCCCCACTGTGCCTCCCGTGTAATATGTATAATGCCCCCACTGTGCCTCCCGTCTAATATGTATGATGCCCCCACTGTGCCTCCCGTGTGATATGTATGATGCCCCCACTGTGCCTCCCGTGTAACATGTATGATGCCCCCACTGTGCCTCCCGTGTGATATGTATGATGCCCCCACTGTGCCTCCCGTGTAATATGTATGATTCCACCACTGTGCCTCCCATGTAATATGTATGATGCCCCCACTGTGCCTCCAGTGTGATAAGTATGATGCCCCCACTGTGCCTCCCGTGTAATATGTATGATGTCCCCACTGTGCCTCCCGTGTAATATGTATGTCCCCACTGTGCCTCCCGTGTAATATGTATGATACCCCCACTGTGCCTCCCATGTAATATATATGATGCCCCCACTGTGCCTCCCGTGTAATATGTATGATGCCCCCAATGTGCCTCCCGTGTAATATGTCTGATGCCCCCACTGTGCCTCTCGTGTGATATGTATGATGCCCCCACTGTGCCTCCCGTGTAATATGTATGATGCCCCCACTGTGCCTCCCGTGTAATATGTATAATGCCCGCACTGTGCCTCCCGTGTAATATGTTTGATGCCCCCACTGTGCCTCCCGTGTAATATGTATGATGCCCCCACTGTGCATCCCGTGTAATATGTATGATGCACCCACTGTGCCTCCCGTGTAATATGTATGATGCCCCCACTGTGCCTCCTGTGTAATATGTATGATGCCCCCACTGTGCCTCTCGTGTAATATGTATGATGCCCCACTGTGCCTCCAGTGTGATATGTATGATGCCCCCACTGTGCCTCCCGTGTAATATGTATGATGCCCCCACTGTGCCTCCATGTAATATGTATGATGCCCCCACTGTGCCTCCCATGTAATATGTATGATGCCCCCACTGTGCCTCCCGTGTAATATGTATGATGCCCCAACTGTGCTTCGCGTGTAATATGTATGTTGCCCCACTGTGCCTCCCGTGTAATATGTATGATGCCCCCACTGTGCCTCCCGTGTAATATGTATGATGCCCCCACTGTGCCTCCTGTGTGATATGTATGATGCCCCCACTATGCCTCCCGTGTGATATGTATGATGCCCCCACTGTGTCTCCCGTGTGATATGTATGATGCCCCCACTGTGCCTCCCATGTGATATGTATGATGCCCCCACTGTGCCTCCTGTGTGATATGTATGATGCCCCCACTATGCCTCCCGTGTAATATGTATAATGCCGCCACTGTGCCTCCCGTGTAATATGTCTAATGCCCCCAATGTGCCTCCCGTGTGATATCTATGATGCCCCCACTGTGCCTCCCGTGTGATATGTATGATGCCTCACTGTGCCTCCTGTGATATGTCTAATGCCCCCACTGTGCCTCCCGTGTGATATGTATGATGCCCCCACTGTGCCTCCTGTGTGATATGTATGATACCCCCACTGTGCCTCCCGTGTAATATGGATAATGCCCCCAATGTGCCTCCCATGTAATATGTATGATGCCCCCACTGTGCCTCCCGTGTAATATGTATGATGCCCCCACTGTGCCTCCCGTGTAATATGTATGATATGCCCACTGTGCCTCCAGTGTGATATGTATGATGTCCCCACTGTGCCTCCCGTGTAATATGTATGATGCCCCCACTGTGCTTCCCGTGTAATATGTATGATGCCCCCACTGTGCCTCCCATGTAATATGTATGATGCCCCCACTGTGCCTCCCATGTGATATGTATGATGCCCCCACTGTGCCTCCCGTGTGATATGTATGATGCCCCCACTCTGCCTCCCGTGTAATATGTATGATGTCCCCACTGTGCCTCCCGTGTAATATGTATGATGCCCCCACTGTGCTTCCCGTGTAATATGTATGATGCCCCACTGTGCCTCCCGTGTAATATGTATGATGCCACCACTGTGCCTCCTGTGTAATATGTATGATGCCCCCACTGTGCCTCCCGTGTAATATGTATGATGCCCCCACTCTGCCTCCCGTGTAATATGTATGATACCCCCAATGTGCCTCCCGTGTAATATGTATGATGCCCCCACTGTGCCTCCCATGTAATATGTATGATGCCCCCACTGTGCCTCCCGTATAATATGTATGATGCCCTCACTGTGCCTCCCGTGTAATATGATGCCCCCACTGTGCCTCCCATGTAATATGTATGATGCCCCCACTGTGCCTCCCGTGTAATATGTATGATGCCCCCACTCTGCCTCCCTTGTAATATGTATGATGCCCCCACTGTGCCTCCCGTGTAATATGTATGATGCCCCCACTGTGACTCCCGTGTAATATGTATGATGCCCCCACTGTGCCTCCCGTGTAATATGTATGATGCCCCCACTGTGCCTCCTGTGTAATATGTATGATGCGCCCACTGTGCCTCCCGTGTAATATGTATGATGCCGCCACTCTGTCTCCCGTGTAATATGTATGATGCCCCCACTGTGCCACCCGTGTAATATGTATGATGTCCCCACTGTGCCTCCTGTGTAATATGTATGATGCCCCCACTGTGCCTCCCGTGTAATATGTATGATGTCCCCACTGTGCCTCCAGTGTAATATGTATGATGCCCCCACTGTGCCTCCCGTGTAATATGTATGATGCCCCCACTCTGCCTCCCGTGTAATATGTATGATGCCCCCACTGTGCCTCCCATGTAATATGTATGATGTCCCCACTGTGCCTTTTGTGTAATATGTATGATGCCCCCACTGTGCCTCCCGTGTAATATGTATGATGCCCCGACTGTGCCTCCCGTGTAATATGTATGATGCCCCCACTGTGCCTCCCGTGTAATATGTATGATGCCCCCACTGTGCCTCCCGTGTAATATGTATAATGCCCCCACTGTGACTCCCGTCTAATATGTATGATGCCCCCACTGTGCCTCCCGTGTGATATGTATGATGCCCCCACTGTGCCTCCCGTGTAACATGTATGATGCCCCCACTGTGCCTCCCGTGTGATATGTATGATGCCCCCACTGTGCCTCCCGTGTAATATGTATGATTCCACCACTGTGCCTCCCATATAATATGTATGATGCCCCCACTGTGCCTCCAGTGTGATAAGTATGATGCCCCCACTGTGCCTCCCGTGTAATATGTATGATGCCCCCACTGTGACTCCATGTAATATGTATGATGCCCCCACTGTGCCTCCCATGTAATATGTATGATGCCCCCACTGTGCCTCCCGTGTAATATATATGATGCCCCAACTGTGCTTCCCGTTTAATATGTATGATGCCCCCACTGTGTCTCCCGTGTAATATGTATGATGCCCCCACTGTGCCTCCTGTGTGATATGTATGATGCCCCCACTATGCCTCCCGTGTGATCTGTATGATGCCCCCATTGTGTCTCCCGTGTGATATGCATGATGCCCCCACTGTGCCTCCCGTGTGATATGTATGATGCCCCCACTGTGCCTCCCGTGTGATATGTATGATGCCCCCACTGTGCCTCCCGTGTAATATGTCTAATGCCCAAACTGTGCCTCCCGTGTAATACGTATGATGCCCCCACTGTGACTCCCGTGTAATATTTCTAATGTCCCCACTGTGCCTCCCGTGTGATATGTATCATGCCCCCACTGTGCCTCCCGTGTGATATGTATGATGCCACCACTTTGCCTCCTGTGTGATAGGTATGTTGCCCTCACTGTGCCTCCCGTGTAATATGTATGATGCCCCCACTGTGACTCCATATAATATGTATGATGCCCCCACTGTGCCTCCCATGTAATATGTATGATGCCCCCACTGTGCCTCCCGTGTAATATATATGATGCCCCAACTGTGCTTCCCGTGTAATATGTATGATGCCCCACTGTGCCTCCCGTGTAATATGTATGATGCCCCCACTGTGCCTCCCGTGTAATATGTATGATGCCCCCACTGTGCCTCCTGTGTGATATGTATGATGCCCCCACTGTGCCTCCCGTGTGATCTGTATGATGCCCCCACTGTGTCTCCCATGTGATATGTATGATGCCCCCACTGTGCCTCCCGTGTGATATGTATGATGCCCCCACTATGCCTCCCGTGTGATCTGTATGATGCCCCCACTATGCCTCCCGTGTGATCTGTATGATGCCCCCACTGTGTCTCCCGTGTGATATGTATGATGCCCCCACTATGCCTCCCGTGTGATCTGTATGATGCCCCCACTGTGTCTCCCGTGTGATATGTATGATGCCCCCACTGTGCCTCCCGTGTGATATGTATGATGCCCCCACTGTGCTTCCCGTGTGATATGTATGATGCCCCCACTGTGCCTCCCGTGTAATATGTATGATACCCCCACTGTGCCTCCCATGTAATATGTATGATGCCCCCACTGTGCCTCCCTTGTAATATATATGATGCCCCAACTGTGCTTCCCGTGTAATATGTATGATGTCCCACTGTGCCTCCCGTGTAATATGTATGATGCCCCCACTGTGCCTCCCGTGTAATATGTATGATGCCCCCACTGTGCCTCCTGTGTGATATGTATGATGCCCCCACTATGCCTCCCGTGTGATCTGTATGATGCCCCCACTGTGTCTCCCGTGTGATATGTATGATGCCCCCACTGTGCCTCCCGTATGATATGTATGATGCCCCCACTGTGCCTCCCGTGTGATATGTATGATGCCCCCACTGTGCCTCCCGTGTAATATGTCTAATGCCCAAACTGTGCCTCCCGTGTAATACGTATGATGCCCCCACTGTGCCTCCCGTGTAATATGTCTAATGTCCCCACTGTGCCTCCCGTGTGATATGTATGATGCCCCCACTGTGCCTCCCGTGTGATATGCATGATGCCCCCACTTTGCCTCCTGTGTGATAGGTATGATGCCCCCACTGTGCCTCCCGTGTAATATGTATGATGCCCCCACTGTGCTTCCCGTGTAATATGTATGATCCCCCACTGTGCCTCCCGTGTAATATGTATGATGCCCTCACTGTGCCTCCCGTGTGATATGTATGATGCCCCCACTGTGCCTCCCGTGTAATATGTATGATGACCCCACTGTGCCTCCCGTGTGATATGTATGATGCCCCCACTGTGCCTCCAGTGTAATATGTATGATGTCCCCACTGTGCCTCCCGTGTAATATGTATGATGTCCCCACTGTGCTTCCCGTGTAATATGTATGATGCCCCCACTGTGCCTCCCGTGTAATATGTATGATGCCCCCACTGTGCCTCCCGTGTAATATGTATGATGCCCCCACTGTGCCTCCCGTGTAATATGTCTGATGCCCCCACTGTGCCTCCCATGAATATGTCTGATGTCCCCACTGTGCCTCCCGTGTAATATGCATGATGCCCCACTGTGCTTTTCGTGTAATATGCATGATGCCCCCACTGTGCCTCCCGTGTAACATGTCTGATGCCCCCACTGTGCCTCCCATGTAATATGTCTGATGCCCCCACTGTGCCTCCCGTGTGATATGTATGATGCCCCCACTGTGCCTCCCGTGTAATATGTATGATGCCCCCACTGTGCCTCCCGTTTAATATGTATGATGCCCGCACTGTGCGTCCCGTGTAATATGTATGATGCCTGCACTGTGCCTCCCGTGTAATATGTATGATGCCCCCACTGTGCCTCCCGTGTAATATGTATGATGCCCCCACTGTGCCTCCCGTGTAATATGTATGATGCCCCCACTGTGCCTCCCGTGTAATATGTATGATGCCCCCACTGTGCCTCCCATGTAATATGTATGATGCCCCAACTGTGCTTCCCGTGTAATATGTATGATGCCCCACTGTGCCTCCCGTGTAATATGTATGATGCCCCCACTGTGCCTCCCATGTAAAATGCATGATGCCCCCACTGTGCCTCCCGTGTGATATGTATGATGCCCCCACTATGCCTCCCATGTGATAAGTATGATGACCCCACTGTGTCTCCTGTGTGATATGTATGATGCCCCCACTGTGCCTCCCGTGTGATATGTATGATGCCCCCACTGTGCCTCCTGTGTGATATGTATGATGCCCCCACTGTGCCTCCCGTGTAATATGTCTAATGCCCCCACTGTGCGTCCCGTGTAATATGTCTAATGCCCCCACTGTGCCTCCCGTGTGATATGTATGATGCCCCCACTGTGCCTCCCGTGTGATATGTATGATGCCCCCACTGTGCCTCCTGTGTGATATGTATGATGCCCCCACTGTGCCTCTCGTGTAATATGTATGATGCCCCCACTGTGCCTCCCGTGTGATATGTATGATGCCCCCACTGTGCCTCCTATGTAATATGTATGATGCCCCCACTGTGCCTACCGTGTAATATGTATGATGTGCCCTCTGCGCCTCCCGTGTAATATGTATGATTCCCCCACTGTGCCTCCAGTGTGATATGTATGATGTCCCCACTGTGCCTCCCGTGTAATATGTATGATGCCCCCACTGTGCTTCCCGTGTAATATGTATGATGCCCCCACTGTGCCTCCCATGTAATATGTATGATGCCCCCACTGTGCCTCCCGTGTAATATGTATGATGCCCCCACTGTGCCTCCCATGTAATATGTATGATGCCCCCACTGTGCCTCCCGTGTGATATGTATGATGCCCCCACTGTGCCTCCCGTGTAATATGTATGATGTCCCCACTGTGCCTCCCGTGTAATATGTATGATGCCCCCACTGTGCTTCCCGTGTAATATGTATGATGCCCCACTGTGCCTCCCGTGTAATATGTATGATGCCCCCACCGTGCCTCCCTTGTAATATGTATGATGCCCCCACTGTGCCTCCTGTGTAATATGTATGATGCCCCCACTGTGCCTCCCGTGTAATATGTCTGATGCCCCCACTCTGCCTCCCGTGTAATATGTATGATACCCCCAATGTGCCTCCCATGTATTATGTATGATGCCCCCACTGTGCCTCCCATGTAATATGTATGATGCCCCCACTGTGCCTCCCGTATAATATGTATGATGCCCCCACTGTGCCTCCCGTGTAATATGATGCCCCCACTGTGCCTCCCATGTAATATGTATGATGCCCCCACTGTGCCTCCCGTGTAATATGTATGATGCCCTCACTCTGCCTCCCGTGTAATATGTATGATGCCCCCACTGTGCCTCCCGTGTAATATGTATGATGCCCCCACTGTTCCTCCCGTGTAATATGTATGATGCCCCCACTGTGCCTCCCGTGTAATATGTATGATGCCCCCACTGTGCCTCCCGTGTAATATGTATGATGCCCCCACTGTGCCTCCCGTGTAATATGTATGATGCCCCCACTCTGTCTCCCGTGTAATATGTATGATGCCCCCACTGTGCCACCCGTGTAATATGTATGATGTCCCCACTCTGCCTCCTTTGTAATATGTATGATGCCCCCACTGTGCCTCCCGTGTAATATGTATGATGTCCCCACTGTGCCTCCTGTGTAATATGTATGATGCCCCCACTGTGCCTCCCGTGTAATATGTATGATGCCCCGACTGTGCCTCCCGTGTAATATGTATGATGCCCCCACTGTGCCTCCCGTGTAATATGTATGATGCCCCCACTGTGCCTCCCGTGTAATATGTATAATGCCCCCACTGTGCCTCCCGTGTAATATGTATGATGCCCCCACTGTGCCTCCCTTGTGATATGTATGATGCCCCCACTGTGCCTCCCGTGTAACATGTATGATGCCCCCACTGTGCCTCCCGTGTGATATGTATGATGCCCCCACTGTGCCTCCCGTGTAATATGTATGATGCCCCCACTGTGCCTCCCAAGTAATATGTATGATGCCCCCACTGTGCCTCCATTGTGATAAGTATGATGCCCCCACTGTGCCTCCCGTGTAATATGTATGATGCCCCCACTGTGACTCCATGTAATATGTATGATGCCCCCACTGTGCCTCCCATGTAATATGTATGATGCCCCCACTGTGCCTCCCGTGTAATATATATGATGCCCCAACTGTGCTTCCCGTGTAATATGTATGATGCCCCACTGTGCCTCCCGTGTAATATGTATGATGCCCCCACTGTGCCTCCTGTGTGATATGTATGATGCCCCCACTGTGCCTCCTGTGTGATATGTATGATGCCCCCACTGTGCCTCCCGTGTGATCTGTATGATGCCCCTATTGTGTCTCCCGTGTGATATGTATGATGCCCCTATTGTGTCTCCCGTGTGATATGTATGATGCCCCCACTGTGCCTCCCGTGTGATATGTATGATGCCCCCACTGTGCCTCCCGTGTGATATGTATGATGCCCCCACTGTGCCTCCCGTGTAATATGTCTAATGCCCAAACTGTGCCTCCTGTGTAATACGTATGATGCCCCCACTGTGCCTCCCGTGTAATATGTCTAATGTCCCCACTGTGCCTCCCGTGTGATATGTATCATGCCCACACTGTGCTTCCCGTGTGATATGTATGATGCCCCCACTTTGCCTCCTGTGTGATAGGTATGTTGCCCCCACTGTGCCTTCCGTGTAATATGTATGATGCCCCCACTGTGACTCCATCTAATATGTATGATGCCCCCACTGTGCCTCCCATGTAATATGTATGATGCCCCCACTGTGCCTCCCGTGTAATATATATGATGCCCCAACTGTGCTTCCCGTGTAATATGTATGATGCCCCACTGTGCCTCCCGTGTAATATGTATGATGCCCCCACTGTGCCTCCCGTGTAATATGTATGATGCCCCCACTGTGCCTCCTGTGTGATAAATATGATGCCCCCACTATGCCTCCCGTGTGATCTGTATGATGCCACCACTGTGTCTCCCGTGTGATATGTATGATGCCCCCACTGTGCCTCCCGTGTAATATGTCTAATGCCCCCACTGTGCCTCCCGTGTAATATGTCTAATGCCCCCAATGTGCCTACCGTGTGATATCTATGATGCCCCCACTGTGCCTCCCGTGTGATATGTATGATGCCCCCACTGTGCCTCCTGTGTGATATGTATGATGCCCCCACGGTGCCTCCCGTGTAATATGTATGATGCCCCCACTGTGCCTCCCGTGTGATATGTATGATGCCCCCACTGTGCCTCCCGTGTAATATGTATGATGCCCCCAATGTGCCTCCCATGTAATATGTATGATGCCCCCACTGTGCCTCCCGTGTAATATGTATGATGTGCCCACTGCGCCTCCCGTGTAATATGTATGATTCCCCCACTGTGCCTCCAGTGTGATATGTATGATGTCCCCACTGTGCCTCCCGTGTAATATGTATGATGCCCCCACTGTGCTTCCCGTGTAATATGTATGATGCCCCCACTGTGCCTCCCATGTAATATGTATGATGCCCCCACTGTGCCTCCCGTGTAATATGTATGATGTCCCCACTGTGCCTCCCGTGTAATATGTATGATGCCCCCACTGTGCTTCCCGTGTAATATGTATGATGCCCCACTGTGCCTCCCGTGTAATATGTATGATGCCCCCACTGTGCCTACCTTGTAATATGTTGTATGCCCCCACTGTGCCTCCCGTGTAATATGCATGATGCCCCCACTGTGCCTCCCATGTAATATGTATGATGCCCCCACTCTGCCTCCCGTGTAATATGTATGATACCCCCAATGTGCCTCCCGTGTAATATGTATGATGCCCCCACTGTGCCTCCCATGTAATATGTATGATGCCCCCACTGTGCCTCCCGTATAATATGTATGATGCCCCCACTGTGCCTCCCGTGTAATATGATGCCCCCACTGTGCCTCCCATGTAATATGTATGATGCCCCCACTGTGCCTCCCGTGTAATATGTATGATGCCCCCACTGTGCCTCCCGTGTAATATGTATGATGCCCCCACTGTGCCTCCCGTGTAATATGTATGATGCCCCCACTGTGCCTCCCGTGTAATATGTATGATGCCCCCACTGTGCCTCCCGTGTAATATGTATGATGCCCCCACTGTGCCTCCTGTGTAATATGTATGATGCCCCCACTGTGCCTCCTGTGTAATATGTATGATGCCCCCACTGTGCCACCCGTGTAATATGTATGATGTCCCCACTGTGCCTCCTGTGTAATATGTATGAAGCCCCCACTGTGCCTCCCGTGTAATATGTATGATGTCCCCACTGTGCCTCCCGTGCAATATGTATGATGCCCCCACTGTGCCTCCCGTGTAATATGTATGATGCCCCCACTCTGCCTCCCGTGTAATATGTATGATGCCCCCACTGTGCCTCCCATGTAATATGTATGATGTCCCCACTGTGCCTCTTGTGTAATATGTATGATGCCCCCACTGTGCCTCCCGTGTAATATGTATGATGCCCCGACTGTGCCTCCCGTGTAATATGTATGATGCCCCCACTGTGCCTCCCGTGTAATATGTATGATGCCCCCACTGTGCCTCCCGTGTAATATGTATGATGCCCCCACTGTGCCTCCCGTGTAATATGTATGATGCCCCTACTGTGCCTCCCGTGTAATATGTATGATGCCCCCACTGTGCCTCCTGTGTGATATGTATGATGCCCCCACTATGCCTCCCGTGTGATCTGTATGATGCCCCCACTGTGTCTCCCGTGTGATATGTATAATGCCCCCACTGTGCCTCCCGTGTGATATGTATGATGCCCCCACTATGCCTCCCGTGTGATCTGTATGATGCCCCCACTGTGTCTCCCGTGTGATATGTATGATGCCCCCACTGTGCCTCCCGTGTGATATGTATGATGCCCCCACTGTGCCTCCCGTGTGATATGTATGATGCCCCCACTGTGCCTCCCGTGTAATATGTCTAATGCCCAAACTGTGCCTCCCGTGTAATATGCATGATGCCCCACTGTGCTTTTCGTGTAATATGCATGATGCCCCCACTGTGCCTCCCGTGTAACATGTCTGATGCCCCCACTGTGCCTCCCGTGTAATATGTCTGATGCCCCCACTGTGCCTCCAGTGTGATATGTATGATGCCCCCACTGTGCCTCCCGTGTAATATGTATGATGCCCCCACTGTGCCTCCCGTGTAATATGTATGATGCCCCCACTGTGCCTCCCGTGTAATATGTATGATGCCCGCACTGTGCGTCCCGTGTAATATGTATGATGCCCGCACTGTGCCTCCCGTGTAATATGTATGATGCCCCCACTGTGCCTCCCGTGTAATATGTATGATGCCCCCACTGTGCCTCCCGTGTAATATGTATGATGTCCCCACTGTGCCTCCCATGTAATATGTATGATGCCCCAACTGTGCTTCCCGTGCAATATGTATGATGCCCCACTGTGCTTCCCGTGTAATATGTATGATGACCCCACTGTGCCTCCCGTGTGATATGTATGATGCCCCCACTGTGCCTCCAGTGTAATATGTATGATGTCCCCACTGTGCCTCCCGTGTAATATGTCTAATGCCCAAACTGTGCCTCCCGTGTAATACGTATGATGCCCCCACTGTGCCTCCCGTGTAATATGTCTAATGTCCCCACTGTGCCTCCCGTGTGATATGTATGATGCCCCCACTGTGCCTCCCGTGTGATATGCATGATGCCCCCACTTTGCCTCCTGTGTGATAGGTATGATGCCCCCACTGTGCCTCCCGTGTAATATGTATGATGCCCCCACTGTGCTTCCCGTGTAATATGTATGATCCCCCACTGTGCCTCCCGTGTAATATGTATGATGCCCCCACTGTGCCTCCCGTGTAATATGTATGATGCCCTCACTGTGCCTCCCGTGTGATATGTATGATGACCCCACTGTGCCTCCCGTGTGATATGTATGATGCCCCCACTGTGCCTCCAGTGTAATATGTATGATGTCCCCACTGTTCCTCCCGTGTAATATGTATGATGTCCCCACTGTGCTTCCCGTGTAATATGTATGATGCCCCCACTGTGCCTCCCATGTAATATGTATGATGCCCCCACTGTGCCTCCCGTGTAATATGTATTATGCCCCCACTGTGCCTCCCGTGTAATATGTCTGATGCCCCCACTGTGCCTCCCGTGTAATATGTCTGATGCCCCCACTGTGCCTCCCGTGTAATATGCATGATGCCCCACTGTGCTTTTCGTGTAATATGCATGATGCCCCCACTGTGCCTCCCGTGTAACATGTCTGATGCCCCCACTGTGCCTCCCGTGTAATATGTCTGATGCCCCCACTGTGCCTCCCGTGTGATATGTATGATGCCCCCACTGTGCCTCCCGTGTGATATGTATGATGCCCCCACTGTGCCTCCCGTGTAATATGTATGATGCCCGCACTGTGCGTCCCGTGTAATATGTATGATGCCCGCACTGTGCCTCCCGTGAAATATGTATGATGCCCCCACTGTGCCTCCCGTGTAATATGTATGATGCCCCCACTGTGCCTCCCGTGTAATATGTATGATGCCCCCACTGTGCCTCCCGTGTAATATGTATGATGCCCCCACTGTGCCTCCCGTGTAATATGTATGATGCCCCCACTGTGCCTCCCGTGTAATATGTATGATGCCCCCACTGTGCCTCCCGTGTAATATGTATGATGCCCCCACTGTGCCTCCCGTGTAATATGTATGATGCCCCCACTGTGCCTCCTGTGTAATATGTATGATGCCCCCACTGTGCCTCTCGTGTAATATGTATGATGCCCCCACTCTGTCTCCCGTGTAATATGTATGATGCCCCCACTGTGCCACCCGTGTAATATGTATGATGTCCCCACTGTGCCTCCTGTGTAATATGTATGAAGCCCCCACTGTGCGTCCCGTGTAATATGTATGATGTCCCCACTGTGCCTCCTGTGCAATATGTATGATGCCCCCACTGTGCCTCCCGTGTAATATGTATGATGCCCCCACTCTGCCTCCCGTGTAATATGTATGATGCCCCCACTGTGCCTCCCATGTAATATGTATGATGTCCCCACTGTGCCTCTTGTGTAATATGTATGATGCCCCCACTGTGCCTCCCGTGTAATATGTATGATGCCCCGACTGTGCCTCCCGTGTAATATGTATGATGCCCCCACTGTGCCTCCCGTGTAATATGTATGATGCCCCCACTGTGCCTCCCGTGTAATATGTATAATGCCCCCACTGTGCCTCCCGTGTAATATGTATGATGCCCCCACTGTGCCTCCCGTGTGATATGTATGATGCCCCCACTGTGCCTCCCGTGTAACATGTATGATGCCCCCACTGTGCCTCCCGTGTGATATGTATGATGCCCCCACTGTGCCTCCCGTGTAATATGTATGATGCCCCCACTGTGCCTCCCATGTAATATGTATGATGCCCCCACTGTGCCTCCAGTGTGATAAGTATGATGCCCCCACTGTGCCTCCCGTGTAATATGTATGATGCCTCCACTGTGACTCCATGTAATATGTATGCTGCCCCCACTGTGCCTCCCATGTAATATGTATGATGCCCCCACTGTGCCTCCCGTGTAATATATATGATGCCCCAACTGTGCTTCCCGTGTAATATGTATGATGCCCACTGTGCCTCCCATGTAATATGTATGATGCCCCCACTGTGCCTCCCGTGTAATATGTATGATGCCCCCACTGTGCCTCCTGTGTGATATGTATGATGCCCCCACTATGCCTCCCGTGTGATCTGTATGATGCCCCCATTGTGTCTCCCGTGTAATATGTATGATGCCCCCACTCTGCCTCCCGTGTAATATGTATGATGCCCCCACTGTGCCTCCCATGTAATATGTATGATGTCCCCACTGTGCCTCTTGTGTAATATGTATGATGCCCCCACTGTGCCTCCCGTGTAATATGTATGATGCCCCGACTGTGCCTCCCGTGTAATATGTATGATGCCCCCACTGTGCCTCCCGTGTAATATGTATGATGCCCCCACTGTGCCTCCCGTGTAATATGTATAATGCCCCCACTGTGCCTCCCGTGTAATATGTATGATGCCCCCACTGTGCCTCCCGTGTGATATGTATGATGCCCCCACTGTGCCTCCCGTGTAACATGTATGATGCCCCCACTGTGCCTCCCGTGTGATATGTATGATGCCCCCACTGTGCCTCCCGTGTAATATGTATGATGCCCCCACTGTGCCTCCCATGTAATATGTATGATGCCCCCACTGAGCCTCCAGTGTGATAAGTATGATGCCCCCACTGTGCCTCCCGTGTAATATGTATGATGCCTCCACTGTGACTCCATGTAATATGTATGCTGCCCCCACTGTGCCTCCCATGTAATATGTATGATGCCCCCACTGTGCCTCCCGTGTAATATATATGATGCCCCAACTGTGCTTCCCGTGTAATATGTATGATGCCCACTGTGCCTCCCATGTAATATGTATGATGCCCCCACTGTGCCTCCCGTGTAATATGTATGATGCCCCCACTGTGCCTCCTGTGTGATATGTATGATGCCCCCACTATGCCTCCCGTGTGATCTGTATGATGCCCCCATTGTGTCTCCCGTGTGATATGTATGATGCCCCCACTGTGCCTCCCGTGTGATATGTATGATGCCCCCACTGTGCCTCCCGTGTGATATGTATGATGCCCCCACTGTGCCTCCCGTGTAATATGTCTAATGCCCAAACTGTGCCTCCCGTGTAATACGTATGATGCCCCCACTGTGACTCCCGTGTAATATGTCTAATGTCCCCACTGTGCCTCCCGTGTGATATGTATGATGCCCCCACTTTGCCTCCTGTGTGATAGGTATGTTGCCCCCACAGTGCCTCCCGTGTAATATGTATGATGCCCCCACTGTGACTCCATGTAATATGTATGATGCCCCCACTGTGCCTCCCATGTAATATGTATGATGCCCCCACTGTGCCTCCCGTGTAATATATATGATGCCCCACTGTGCCTCCCGTGTAATATGTATGATGCCCCCACTGTGCCTCCCGTGTAATATGTATGATGCCCCCACTGTGCCTCCTGTGTGATATGTATGATGCCGCCACTATGCCTCTCGTGTGATCTGTATGATGCCCCCATTGTGTCTCCCGTGTGATATGTATGATGCCCCCACTGTGCCTCCCGTGTGATATGTATGATGCCCCCACTGTGCCTCCCGTGTGATATGTATGATGCCCCCACTGTGCCTCCCGTGTGATATGTATGATGCCCCCACTGTGACTCCATGTAATATGTATGATGCCCCCACTGTGCCTCCCATGTAATATGTATAATGCCCCCACTGTGCCTCCCGTGTAATATATATGATGCCCCAACTGTGCTTCACGTGTAATATGTATGATGCCCCACTGTGCCTCCCGTGTAATATGTATGATGCCCCCCTGTGCCTCCCGTGTAATATGTATGATGCCCCCACTGTGCCTCCTGTGTGATATGTATGATGCCCCACTATGCATCCCGTGTGATCTGTATGATGCCCCCACTGTGTCTCCCGTGTGATATGTATGATGCCCCCACTGTGCCTCCCGTGTGATATGTATGATGCCCCCACTATGCCTCCCGTGTGATCTGTATGATGCCCCCACTGTGTCTCCCGTGTGATATGTATGATGCCCCCACTGTGCCTCCCGTGTGATATGTATGATGCCCCCACTGTGCCTCCTGTGTGATATGTATGATGCCCCACTGTGCCTCCCGTGTAATATGTCTAATGCCCAAACTGTGCCTCCCGTGTAATACGTATGATGCCCCCACTGTGCCTCCCGTGTAATATGTCTAATGTCCCCACTGTGCCTCCCATGTGATATGTATGATGCCCCCACTGTGCCTCCCGTGTGATATGTATGATGCCCCCACTTTGCCTCCTGTGTGATAGGTATGATGCCCCCACTGTGCCTCCCGTGTAATATGTATGATGCCCCCACTGTGACTCCATGTAATGTATGATGCCCCCACTGTGCCTCCCATGTAATATGTATGATGCCCCCACTGTGCCTCCCGTGTAATATATATGATGCCCCAACTGTGCTTCCCGTGTAATATGTATGATGCCCCACTGTGCCTCCTGTGTAATATGTCTAATGTCCTCACTGTGCCTCCCGTGTGATATGTATGATGCCCCCACTGTGCCTCCCGTGTGATATGCATGATGCCCCCACTGTGCCTCCCGTGTAATATGTCTAATGCCCAAACTGTGCCTCCCATGTAATACGTATGATGCCCCCACTGTGCCTCCCGTGTAATATGTCTAATGTCCCCACTGTGCCTCCCGTGTGATATGTATGATGCCCCCACTGTGCCTCCCGTGTGATATGCATGATGCCCCCACTTTGCCTCCTGTGTGATAGGTATGATGCCCCCACTGTGCCTCCCATGTAATATGTATGATGCCCCCACTGTGCTTCCCGTGTAATATGTATGATCCCCCACTGTGCCTCCCGTGTAATATGTATGATGCCCCCACTGTGCCTCCCGTGTAATATGTATGATGCCCTCACTGTGCCTCCCGTGTGACATGTATGATGCCCTCACTGTGCCTCCCGTGTAATATGTATGATGACCCCACTGTGCCTCCCGTGTGATATGTATGATGCCCCCACTGTGCCTCCAGTGTAATATGTATGATGTCCCCACTGTTCCTCCCGTGTAATATGTATGATGCCCCCACTGTGCTTCCCGTGTAATATGTATGATGCCCCCACTGTGCCTCCCATGTAATATGTATGATGCCCCCACTGTGCCTCCCGTGTAATATGTATGATGCCCCCACTGTGCCTCCCGTGTAATATGTCTGATGCCCCCACTGTGCCTCCCGTGTAATATGTCTGATGCCCCCACTGTGCCTCCCGTGTAATATGCATGATGCCCCACTGTGCTTTTCGTGTAATATGCATGATGCCCCCACTGTGCCTCCCGTGTAACATGTCTGATGCCCCCACTGTGCCTCCCGTGTAATATGTCTGATGCCCCCACTGTGCCTCCCGTGTGATATGTATGATGCCCCCACTGTGCCTCCCGTGTAATATGTATGATGCCCCCACTGTGCCTCCCGTGTAATATGTATGATGCCCGCACTGTGCGTCCCGTGTAATATGTATGATGCCCGCACTGTGCCTCCCGTGAAATATGTATGATGCCCCCACTGTGCCTCCCGTGTAATATGTATGATGCCCCCACTGTGCCTCCCGTGTAATATGTATGATGCCCCCACTGTGCCTCCCGTGTAATATGTATGATGCCCCCACTGTGCCTCCCGTGTAATATGTATGATGCCCCAACTGTGCCTCCCGTGTAATATGTATGATGCCCCCACTGTGCCTCCTGTGTAATATGTATGATGCCCCCACTGTGCCTCCCGTGTAATATGTATGATGCCCCCACTCTGTCTCCCGTGTAATATGTATGATGCCCCCACTGTGCCACCCGTGTAATATGTATGATGTCCCCACTGTGCCTCCTGTGTAATATACATGAAGCCCCCACTGTGCGTCCCGTGTAATATGTATGATGTCCCCACTGTGCCTCCTGTGCAATATGTATGATGCCCCCACTGTGCCTCCCGTGTAATATGTATGATGCCCCCACTCTGCCTCCCGTGTAATATGTATGATGCCCCCACTGTGCCTCCCATGTAATATGTATGATGTCCCCACTGTGCCTCTTGTGTAATATGTATGATGCCCCCACTGTGCCTCCCGTGTAATATGTATGATGCCCCGACTGTGCCTCCCGTGTAATATGTATGATGCCCCGACTGTGCCTCCCGTGTAATATGTATGATGCCCCCACTATGCCTCCCGTGTAATATGTATGATGCCCCCACTGTGCCTCCCGTGTAATATGTATAATGCCCCCACTGAACCTCCCGTGTAATATGTATGATGCCCCCACTGTGCCTCCCGTGTGACATGTATGATGCCCCCACTGTGCCTCCCGTGTAACATGTATGATGCCCCCACTGTGCCTCCCGTGTGATATGTATGATGCCCCCACTGTGCCTCCCGTGTAATATGTATGATGCCCCCACTGTGCCTCCCATGTAATATATATGATGCCCCCACTGTGCCTCCAGTGTGATAAGTATGATGCCCCCACTGTGCCTCCCGTGTAATATGTATGATGCCCCCACTGTGACTCCATGTAATATGTATGCTGCCCCCACTGTGCCTCCCATGTAATATGTATGATGCCCCCACTGTGCCTCCCGTGTAATATATATGATGCCCCAACTGTGCTTCCCGTGTAATATGTATGATGCCCACTGTGCCTCCCATGTAATATGTATGATGCCCCCACTGTGCCTCCCGTGTAATATGTATGATGCCCCCACTGTGCCTCCCGTGTGATATGTATGATGCCCCCACTGTGCCTCCCGTGTGATATGTATGATGCCCCCACTGTGCCTCCCGTGTAATATGTCTAATGCCCAAACTGTGCCTCCCGTGTAATACGTATGATGCCCCCACTGTAACTCCCGTGTAATATGTCTAATGTCCCCACTGTGCCTCCCGTGTGATATGTATCATGCCCCACTGTGCCTCCCGTGTGATATGTATGATGCCCCCACTTTGCCTCCTGTGTGATAGGTATGTTGCACCCACTGTGCCTCCCGTGTAATATTTATGATGCCCCCACTGTGACTCCATGTAATATGTATGATGCCCCCACTGTGCCTCCCATGTAATATGTATAATGCCCCCACTGTGCCTCCCGTGTAATATATATGATGCCCCAACTGTGCTTCACGTGTAATATGTATGATGCCCCACTGTGCCTTCCGTGTAATATGTATGATGCCCCCACTGTGCCTCCCGTGTAATATGTATGATGCCCCCACTGTGCCTCCTGTGTGATATGTATGATGCCCCACTATGCATCCCGTGTGATCTGTATGATGCCCCCACTGTGTCTCCCGTGTGATATGTATGATGCCCCCACTGTGCCTCCCGTGTGATATGTATGATGCCCCCACTATGCCTCTCGTGTGATCTGTATGATGCCCCCACTGTGTCTCCCGTGTGATATGTATGATGCCCCCACTGTGCCTCCCGTGTGATATGTATGATGCCCCCACTGTGCCTCCTGTGTGATATGTATGATGCCCCACTGTGCCTCCTGTGTAATATGTCTAATGCCCAAACTGTGCCTCCCGTGTAATACGTATGATGCCCCCACTGTGCCTCCCGTGTAATATGTCTAATGTCCCCACTGTGCCTCCCATGTGATATGTATGATGCCCCCACTGTGCCTCCCGTGTGATATGTATGATGCCCCCACTTTGCCTCCTGTGTGATAGGTATGATGCCCCCACTGTGCCTCCCGTGTAATATGTATGATGCCCCCACTGTGACTCCATGTAATATGTATGATGCCCCCACTGTGCCTCCCATGTAATATGTATGATGCCCCCACTGTGCCTCCCGTGTAATATATATGATGCCCCAACTGTGCTTCCCGTGTAATATGTATGATGCCCCACTGTGCCTCCCGTGTAATATGTCTAATGTCCCCACTGTGCCTCCCGTGTGATATGTATGATGCCCCCACTGTGCCTCCCGTGTGATATGCATGATGCCCCCACTGTGCCTCCCGTGTAATATGTCTAATGCCCAAACTGTGCCTCCCATGTAATACGTATGATGCCCCCACTGTGCATCCCGTGTAATATGTCTAATGTCCCCACTGTGCCTCCCGTGTGATATGTATGATGCCCCCACTGTGCCTCCCGTGTAATATGCATGATGCCCCCACTTTGCCTCCTGTGTGATAGGTATGATGCCCCCACTGTGCCTCCCGTGTAATATGTATGATGCCCCCACTGTGCTTCCCGTGTAATATGTATGATCCCCCACTGTGCCTCCCGTGTAATATGTATGATGCCCCCACTGTGCCTCCCGTGTAATATGTATGATGCCCTCACTGTGCCTCCCGTGTGATATGTATGATGCCCCCACTGTGCCTCCCGTGTAATATGTATGATGACCCCACTGTGCCTCCCGTGTGATATGTATGATGCCCCCACTGTGCCTCCAGTGTAATATGTATGATGTCCCCACTGTTCCTCCCGTGTAATATGTATGATGCCCCCACTGTGCTTCCCGTGTAATATGTATGATGCCCCCACTGTGCCTCCCATGTAATATGTATGATGCCCCCACTGTGCCTCCCGTGTAATATGTATGATGCCCCCACTGTGCCTCCCGTGTAATATGTCTGATGCCCCCACTGTGCCTCCCGTGTAATATGTCTGATGCCCCCACTGTGCCTCCCGTGTAATATGCATGATGCCCCACTGTGCTTTTCGTGTAATATGCATGATGCCCCCACTGTGCCTCCCGTGTAACATGTCTGATGCCCCCACTGTGCCTCCCGTGTAATATGTATGATGCCCCCACTGTGCCTCCCGTGTAATATGTATGATGCCCCCACTGTGCCTCCCGTGTAATATGTATGATGCCCCCACTGTGCCTCCCGTGTAATATGTATGATGCCCCCACTGTGCCTCCCGTGTAATATGTATGATGCCCCCACTGTGCCTCCCGTGTAATATGTATGATGCCCCCACTGTGCCTCCCGTGTAATATGTATGATGCCCCCACTCTGTCTCCCGTGTAATATGTATGATGCCCCCACTGTGCCACCCGTGTAATATGTATGATGTCCCCACTGTGCCTCCTGTGTAATATGTATGAAGCCCCCACTGTGCGTCCCGTGTAATATGTATGATGTCCCCACTGTGCCTCCTGTGCAATATGTATGATGCCCCCACTGTGCCTCCCGTGTAATATGTATGATGCCCCCACTCTGCCTCCCGTGTAATATGTATGATGCCCCCACTGTGCCTCCCATGTAATATGTATGATGTCCCCACTGTGCCTCTTGTGTAATATGTATGATGCCCCCACTGTGCCTCCCGTGTAATATGTATGATGCCCCGACTGTGCCTCCCGTGTAATATGTATGATGCCCCCACTGTGCCTCCCGTGTAATATGTATGATGCCCCCACTGTGCCTCCCGTGTAATATGTATAATGCCCCCACTGTGCCTCCCGTGTAATATGTATGATGCCCCCACTGTGCCTCCCGTGTGACATGTATGATGCCCCCACTGTGCCTCCCGTGTAACATGTATAATGCCCCCACTGTGCCTCCCGTGTGATATGTATGATGCCCCCACTGTGCCTACCGTGTAATATGTATGATGCCCCCACTGTGCCTCCCATGTAATATGTATGATGCCCCCACTGTGCCTCCAGTGTGATAAGTATGATGCCCCCACTGTGCCTCCCGTGTAATATGTATGATGCCCCCACTGTGACTCCATGTAATATGTATGCTGCCCCCACTGTGCCTCCCATGTAATATGTATGATGCCCCCACTGTGCCTCCCGTGTAATATATATGATGCCCCAACTGTGCTTCCCGTGTAATATGTATGATGCCCACTGTGCCTCCCATGTAATATGTATGATGCCCCCACTGTGCCTCCCGTGTAATATGTATGATGCCCCCACTGTGCCTCCTGTGTGATATGTATGATGCCCCCACTATGCCTCCCGTGTGATCTGTATGATGCCCCCATTGTGTCTCCCGTATGATATGTATGATGCCCCCACTGTGCCTACCGTGTGATATGTATGATGCCCCCACTGTGCCTCCCGTGTGATATGTATGATGACCCCACTGTGCCTCCCGTGTAATATGTCTAATGCCCAAACTGTGCATCCCGTGTAATACGTATGATGCCCCCACTGTGACTCCCGTGTAATATGTCTAATGTCCCCACTGTGCCTCCCGTGTGATATGTATGATGCCCCCACTTTGCCTCCTGTGTGATAGGTATGTTGCCCCCACAGTGCCTCCCGTGTAATATGTATGATGCCCCAACTGTGACTCCATGTAATATGTATGATGCCCCCACTATGCCTCCCATGTAATATGTATGATGCCCCCACTGTGCCTCCCGTGTAATATATATGATGCCCCAACTGTGCTTCCCATGTAATATGTATGATGCCCCACTGTGCCTCCCGTGTAATATGTATGATGCCCCCACTGTGCCTCCCGTGTAATATGTATGATGCCCCCACTGTGCCTCCTGTGTGATATGTATGATGCCCCCACTATGCCTCCCGTGTGATCTGTATGATGCCCCCACTGTGTCTCCCGTGTGATATGTATGATGCCCCCACTGTGCCTCCCGTGTGATATGCATGATGCCCCCACTATGCCTCCCGTGTGATCTGTATGATGCCCCCACTGTGTCTCCCGTGTGATATGTATGATGCCCCCACTGTGCCTCCCATGTGATATGTATGATGCCCCCACTGTGCCTCCCATGTGATATGTATGATGCCCCCACTGTGCCTCCCGTGTAATATGTCTAATGCCCAAACTGTGCCTCCCGTGTAATACGTATGATGCCCCCACTGTGCCTCCCGTGTAATATGTCTAATGTCCCCACTGTGCCTCTCGTGTGATATGTATGATGCCCCCACTGTGCCTCCCGTGTGATATGCATGATGCCCCCACTTTGCCTCCTGTGTGATAGGTATGATGCCCCCACTGTGCCTCCCGTGTAATATGTATGATGCCCCCACTGTGCTTCCCTTGTAATATGTATGATCCCCCACTGTGCCTCCCGTGTAATATGTATGATGCCCCCACTGTGCCTCCCGTGTAATATGTATGATGCCCCCACTGTGCCTCCCGTGTAATATGTATGATGACCCCACTGTGCCTCCCGTGTGATATGTATGATGTCCCCACTGTGCCTCCAGTGTAATATGTATGATGTCCCCACTGTGCCTCCCGTGTAATATGTATGATGTCCCCACTGTGCCTCCCGTGTAATATGTATGATGTCTCCACTATGCTTCCCGTGTAATATGTATGATGCCCCCACTGTGCCTCCCATGTAATATGTATGATGCCCCCACTGTGCCTCCCGTGTAATATGTATGATGCCCCCACTGTGCCTCCCGTGTAATATGTCTGATGCCCCCACTGTGCCTCCCATGTAATATGTCTGATGCCCCCACTGTGCCTCCCGTGTAATATGCATGATGCCCCACTGTGCTTTTCGTGTAATATGCATGATGCCCCCACTGTGCCTCCCGTGTAACATGTCTGATGCCCCCACTGTGCCTCCCGTGTAATATGTCTGATGCCCCCACTGTGCCTCCCGTGTGATATGTATGATGCCCCCACTGTGCCTCCCGTGTAATATGTATGATGCCCCCACTGTGCCTCCCGTGTAATATGTATGATGCCCCCACTGTGCCTCCCGTGTAATATGTATGATGCCCCCACTGTGCCTCCCGTGTAATATGTATGATGCCCGCACTGTGCGTCCCGTTTAATATGTATGATGCCCGCACTGTGCCTCCCGTGTAATATGTATGATGCCCCCACTGTGCCTCCCGTGTAATATGTATGATGCCCCCACTGTGCCTCCCGTATAATATGTATGATGCCCCCACTGTGCCTCCCGTGTAATATGTTTGATGTCCCCACTGTGCCTCCCATGTAATATGTATGATGCCCCAACTGTGCTTCCCGTGTAATATGTATGATGCCCCACTGTGCCTCCCGTGTAATATGTATGATGCCCCCACTGTGCCTCCTATGTAATATGCATGATGCCCCCACTGTGCCTCCCGTGTGATATGTATGATGCCCCCACTATGCCTCCCGTGTGATAAGTATGATGCCCCCACTGTGTCTCCCGTGTGATATGTATGATGCCCCCACTGTGCCTCCCATGTGATATGTATGATGCCCCCACTGTGCCTCCTGTGTGATATGTATGATGCCCCCACTGTGCCTCCCGTGTAATATGTCTAATGCCCCCACTGTGCCTCCCATGTAATATGTCTAATGCCCCCACTGTGCCTCCCGTGTGATATGTATGATGCCCCCATTGTGCCTCCCGTGTGATATGTATGATGCCCCCACTGTGCCTCCTGTGTGATATGTATGATGCCCCCACTGTGCCTCTCGTGTAATATGTATGATGCCCCCACTGTGCCTCCCGTGTGATATGTATGATGCCCCCACTGTGCCTCCCATGTAATATGTATGATGCCCCCACTGTGCCTCCCGTGTAATATGTATGATGTGCCCACTGCGCCTCCCGTGTAATATGTATGATTCCCCCACTGTGCCTCCAGTGTGATATGTATGATGTCCCCACTGTGCCTCCCGTGTAATATGTATGATGCCCCCACTGTGCTTCCCGTGTAATATGTATGATGCCCCACTGTGCCTCCCGTGTAATATGTATGATGCCCCCACCGTGCCTCCCTTGTAATATGTATGATGTCCCCACTGTGCCTCTTGTGTAATATGTATGATGCCCCCACTGTGCCTCCCGTGTAATATGTATGATGCCCCGACTGTGCCTCCCGTGTAATATGTATGATGCCCCCACTGTGCCTCCCGTGTGATATGTATGATGCCCCCACTGTGCCTCCCGTGTAATATGTATAATGCCCCCACTGTGCCTCCCGTGTAATATGTATGATGCCCCCACTGTGCCTCCCGTGTGATATGTATGATGCCCCCACTGTGCCTCCCGTGTAACATGTATGATGCCCCCACTGTGCCTCCCGTGTGATATGTATGATGCCCCCACTGTGCCTCCCGTGTAATATGTATGATGCCCCCACTGTGCCTCCCATGTAATATGTATGATGCCCCCACTGTGCCTCCAGTGTGATAAGTATGATGCCCCCACTGTGCCTCCCGTGTAATATGTATGATGCCCCCACTGTGACTCCATGTAATATGTATGATGCCCCCACTGTGCCTCCAGTGTAATATGTATGATGCCACCACTGTGCCTCCCGTGTAATATATATGATGCCCCAACTGTGCTTCCCGTGTAATATGTATGATGCCCACTGTGCCTCCCGTGTAATATGTATGATGCCCCCACTGTGCCTCCCGTGTAATATGTATGATGCCCCCACTGTGCCTCCTGTGTGATATGTATGATGCCCCCACTATGCCTCTCGTGTGATCTGTATGATGCCCCCATTGTGTCTCCCGTGTGATATGTATGATGCCCCCACTGTGCCTCCCGTGTGATATGTATGATGCCCCCACTGTGCCTCCCGTGTGATATGTATGATGCCCCCACTGTGCCTCCCGTGTAATATGTCTAATGCCCAAACTGTGCCTCCCATGTAATACGTATGATGCCCCCACTGTGACTCCCGTGTAATATGTCTAATGTCCCCACTGTGCCTCCCGTGTGATATGTATCATGCCCCCACTGTGCCTCCCGTGTGATATGTATGATGCCCCCACTTTGCCTCCTGTGTGATAGGTATGTTGCCCCCACTGTGCCTCCCGTGTAATATGTATGATGCCCCCACTGTGACTCCATGTAATATGTATGATGCCCCCACTGTGCCTCCCATGTAATATGTATGATGCACCCACTGTGCCTCCCATGTAATATGTATGATGCACCCACTGTGCCTCCCGTGTAATATATATGATGCCCCAACTGTGCTTCCCGTGTAATATGTATGATGCCCCACTGTGCCTCCCGTGTTATATGTATGATGCCCCCGCTGTGCCTCCCGTGTAATATGTATGATGCCCCCGCTGTGCCTCCTGTGTGATATGTATGATGCCCCACTATGCATCCCGTGTGATCTGTATGATGCCCCCACTGTGTCTCCCGTGTGATATGTATGATGCCCCCACTGTGCCTCCCGTGTGATATGTATGATGCCCCCACTATGCCTCCCGTGTGATCTGTATGATGCCCCCACTGTGTCTCCCGTGTGATATGTATGATGCCCCCACTGTGCCTCCCGTGTGATATGTATGATGCCCCCACTGTGCCTCCCGTGTGATATGTATGATGCCCCACTGTGCCTCCCGTGTAATATGTCTAATGCCCAAACTGTGCCTCCCGTGTAATACGTATGATGCCCCCACTGTGCCTCCCGTGTAATATGTCTAATGTCCCCACTGTGCCTGCCGTGTGATATGTATGATGCCCCCACTGTGCCTCCCGTGTGATATGTATGATGCCCCCACTTTGCCTCCTGTGTGATAGGTATGATGCCCCCACTGTGCCTCCCGTGTAATATGTATGATGCCCCCACTGTGACTCCATGTAATATGTATGATGCCCCCACTGTGCCTCCCATGTAATATGTATGATGCCCCCACTGTGCCTCCCGTGTAATATATATGATGCCCCAACTGTGCTTCCCGTGTAATATGTATGATGCCCCACTGTGCCTCCCGTGTAATATGTATGATGCCCCCACTGTGCCTCCCGTGTAATATGTATGATGCCCCCACTGTGCCTCCTGTGTGATATGTATGATGCCCCCACTGTGCCTCCCGTGTGATATGTATGATGCCCCCACTGTGTCTCCCGTGTGATATGTATGATGCCCCCACTGTGCCTCCCGTGTGATATGTATGATGCCCCCACTCTGCCTCCTGTGTGATATGTATCATGCCCCCACTGTGTCTCCCGTGTAATATGTCTAATGCCCCCACTGTGCCTCCCGTGTAATATGTCTAATGCCCCCACTGTGCCTCCCGTGTGATATGTATGATGCCCCCACTGTGCCTCCCGTGTGATATGTATGATGCCCCCACTGTGCCTCCTGTGTGATATGTATGATGCCCCCACTGTGCCTCTCGTGTAATATGTATGATGCCCCCACTGTGCCTCCCGTGTGAAATGTATGATGCCCCCACTGTGCCTCCCATGTAATATGTATGATGCCCCCACTGCGCCTCCCGTGTAATATGTATGATGTGCCCACTGCGCCTCCCGTGTGATATGTATGATGCCCCCACTGTGCCTCCCGTGTAATATGTATAATGCCCCCACTGTGCCTCCCGTGTAATATGTATGATGCCCCGACTGTGCCTCCCGTGTAATATGTATGATGCCCCCACTGTGCCTCCCGTGTAATATGTATGATGCCCCCACTGTGCCTCCCATGTAATATGTATAATGCCCCCACTGTGCCTCCCGTGTAATATGTATGATGCCCCCACTGTGCCTCCCGTGTGATATGTATGATGCCCCCACTGTGCCTCCCGTGTGATATGTATGATGCCCCCACTGTGCCTCCCGTGTAACATGTATGATGCCCCCACTGTGCCTCCCGTGTGATATGTATGATGCCCCCACTGTGCCTCCCGTGTGATATGTATGATGCCCCCACTGTGCCTCCCGTGTAATATGTATGATGCCCCCACTCTGCCTCCCGTGTAATATGTATGATGCCCCCACTGTGCCTCCCATGTAATATGTATGATGTCCCCACTGTGCCTCTTGTGTAATATGTATGATGCCCCCACTGTGCCTCCCGTGTAATATGTATGATGCCCCGACTGTGCCTCCGGTGTAATATGTATTATGCCCCCACTGTGCCTCCCGTGTAATATGTATGATGCCCCCACTGTGCCTCCCGTGTAATATGTATAATGCCCCCACTGTGCCTCCCGTGTAACATGTATGATGCCCCCACTGTGCCTCCCGTGTGATATGTATGATGCCCCCACTGTGCCTCCCGTGTAATATGTATGATGCCCCCACTCTGCCTCCCGTGTAATATGTATGATGCCCCCGCTGTGCCTCCCATGTAATATGTATGATGTCCTCACTGTGCCTCTTGTGTAATATGTATGATGGCCCCACTGTGCCTCCCGTGTAATATGTATGATGCCCCGACTGTGCCTCCCGTGTAATATGTATGATGCCCCCACTGTGCCTCCCGTGTAATATGTATGATGCCCCCACTGTGCATCCCGTGTAATATGTATAATGCCCCCACTGTGCCTCCCGTGTAATATGTATGATGCCCCCACTGTGCCTCCCGTGTGATATGTATGATGCCCCCACTGTGCCTCCCGTGTAACATGTATGATGCCCCCACTGTGCCTCCCGTGTGATATGTATGATGCCCCCACTGTGCCTCCCGTGTAATATGTATGATGCCCCCACTGTGCCTCCCATGTAATATGTATGATGCCCCCACTGTGCCTCCAGTGTGATAAGTATGATGCCCCCACTGTGCCTCCCGTGTAATATGTATGATGCCCCCACTGTGACTCCATGTAATATGTATGATGCCCCCACTGTGCCTCCCATGTAATATGTATGATGCCCCCACTGTGCCTCCCGTGTAATATGTATGATGCCCCCACTGTGCCTCCCGTGTAATATATATGATGCCCCAACTGTGCTTCCCGTGTAATATGTATGATGCCCACTGTGCCTCCCGTGTAATATGTATGATGCCCCCACTGTGCCTCCCGTGTAATATGTATGATGCCCCCACTGTGCCTCCTGTGTGATATGTATGATGCCCCCACTATGCCTCCCGTGTGATCTGTATGATGCCCCCATTGTGTCTCCCGTGTGATATGTATGATGCCCCCACTGTGCCACCCGTGTGATATGTATGATGCCCCCACTGTGCCTCCCTTGTGATATGTATGATGCCCCCACTGTGCCTCCCGTGTAATATGTCTAATGCCCAAACTGTGCCTCCCGTGTAATACGTATGATGCCCCCACTGTGACTCCCGTGTAATATGTCTAATGTCCCCACTGTGCCTCCCGTGTGATATGTATCATGCCCCCACTGTGCCTCCCGTGTGATATGTATGATGCCCCCACTTTGCCTCCTGTGTGATAGGTATGTTGCCCCCACTGTGCCTCCCGTGTAATATATATGATGCCCCAACTGTGCTTCCCGTGTAATATGTATGATGCCCCACTGTGCCTCCCGTGTAATATGTATGATGCCCCCACTGTGCCTCCCGTGTAATATGTATGATGCCCCCACTGTGCCTCCTGTGTGATATGTATGATTCCCCCACTATGCCTCCCGTGTGATCTGTATGATGCCCCCACTGTGTCTCCCGTGTGATATGTATGATGCCCCCACTGTGCCTCCCTTGTGATATGTATGATGCCCCCACTATGCCTCCCGTGTGATCTGTATGATGCCCCCACTGTGTCTCCCGTGTGATATGTATGATGCCCCCACTGTGCCTCCCATGTGATATGTATGATGCCCCCACTGTGCCTCCCATGTGATATGTATGATGCCCCCACTGTGCCTCCCGTGTAATATGTCTAATGCCCAAACTGTGCCTCCCGTGTAATACGTATGATGCCCCCACTGTGCCTCCCGTGTAATATGTCTAATGTCCCCACTGTGCCTCCCATGTGATATGTATGATGCCCCCACTGTGCCTCCCGTGTGATATGTATGATGCCCCCACTTTGCCTCCTGTGTGATAGGTATGATGCCCCCACTGTGCCTCCCGTGTAATATGTATGATGCCCCCACTGTGACTCCATGTAATATGTATGATGCCCCCACTGTGCCTCCCATGTAATATGTATGATGCCCCCACTGTACCTCCCGTGTAATATATATGATGCCCCAACTGTGCTTCCCGTGTAATATGTATGATGCCCCACTGTGCCTCCCGTGTAATATGTATGATGCCCCCACTGTGCCTCCCGTGTAATATGTATGATGCCCCCACTGTGCCTCCCGTGTGATATGTATGATGCCCCCACTGTGCCTCCTGTGTGATATGTATGATGCCCCCACTATGCCTCCCGTGTGATCTGCATGATGCCCCCAATGTGTCTCCCGTGTGATATGTATGATGCCCCCACTGTGCCTCCCGTGTGATATGTATGATGCCCCCACTGTGCCTCCCGTGTGATATGTATGATGCCCCCACTGTGCCTCCCGTGTAATATGTCTAATGCCCAAACTGTGCCTCCCGTGTAATACGTATGATGCCCCCACTGTGCCTCCCGTGTAATATGTCTAATGTCCCCACTGTGCCTCCCGTGTGATATGTATGATGCCCCCACTGTGCCTCCCGTGTGATATGTATGATGCCCCCACTGTGCCTCCCGTGTGATATGTATGATGCCCCCACTGTGCCTCCCGTGTGATATGTATGATGCCCCCACTGTGCCTCCTGTGTGATATGTATGATGCCCCCACTGTGCCTCTCGTGTAATATGTATGATGCCCCCACTGTGCCTCCCGTGTGATATGTATGATGCCCCCACTGTGCCTCCCGTGTAATATGTATGATGCCCCCACTGTGCTTCCCGTGTAATATGTATGATGCCCCCACTGTGCCTCCCGTGTAATATGTATGATGCCCCCACTGTGCCTCCCATGTGATATGTATGATGCCCCCACTGTGCCTCCCGTGTTATATGTATGATGCCCCCACTGTGCCTCCCGTGTAATATGTATAATGCCCCCACTGTGCCTCCCGTGTAATATGTATGATGCCCCGACTGTGCCTCCCGTGTAATATGTATGATGCCCCCACTGTGCCTCCCGTGTAATATGTATGATGCCCCCACTGTGCCTCCCGTGTAATATGTATGATGCCCCCACTGTGCCTCCCGTGTAATATGTCTAATGTCCCCACTGTGCCTCCCATGTGATATGTATGATGCCCCCACTGTGCCTCCCGTGTGATATGTATGATGCCCCCACTTTGCCTCCCGTGTGATAGGTATGATGCCCCCACTGTGCCTCCCGTGTAATATGTATGATGCCCCCACTGTGACTCCATGTAATATGTATGATGCCCCCACTGTGCCTCCCATGTAATATGTATGATGTCCCCACTGTGCCTCCTGTGTAATATGTATGATGCCCCCACTGTGCCTCCCGTGTAATATGTATGATGCCCCCACTGTGCCTCCTGTGTAATATGTATGATGCCCCCACTGTGCCTCCCGTGTAATATGTATGATGCCCCCACTCTGCCTCCCGTGTAATATGTATGATGCCCCCACTGTGCCTCCCATGTAATATGTATGATGTCCCCACTGTGCCTCCTGTGTAATATGTATGATGCCCCCACTGTGCCTCCCGTGTAATATGTATGATGCCCCGACTGTGCCTCCCGTGTAATATGTATGATGCCCCCACTGTGCCTCCCGTGTAATATGTATGATGCCCCCACTGTGCCTCCCGTGTAATATGTATGATGCCCCACTGTGCCTCCCGTGTAATATGTATAATGCCCCCACTGTGCCTCCCGTGTAATATGTATGATGCCCCCACTGTGCCTCCCGTGTGATATGTATGATGCCCCCACTGTGCCTCCCGTGTAACATGTATGATGCCCCCACTGTGCCTCCCGTGTGATATGTATGATGCCCCCACTGTGCCTCCCATGTAATATGTATGATGCCCCCACTGTGCCTCCCATGTAATATGTATGATGCCCCCACTGTGCCTCCCATGTGATATGTATGATGCCCCCACTGTGCCTCCCGTGTGATATGTATGATGCCCCCACTGTGCCTCCCGTGTAATATGTACGATGTCCCCACTGTGCCTCCCGTGTAATATGTATGATGCCCCCACTGTGCTTCCCGTGTAATATGTATGATGCCCCCACTGTGCCTCCCGTGTAATATGTATGATGGCCCCACTGTGCCTCCCGTGTAATATGTCTAATGTCCCCACTGTGCCTCCCGTGTGATATGTATGATGCCCCCACTGTGCCTCCCGTGTGATATGTATGATGCCCCCACTGTGCCTCCCGTGTGATATGTATGATGCCCCCACTGTGCCTCCCGTGTGATATGTATGATGCCCCCACTGTGCCTCCTGTGTGATATGTATGATGCCCCCACTGTGCCTCTCGTGTAATATGTATGATGCCCCCACTGTGCCTCCCGTGTGATATGTATGATGCCCCCACTGTGCCTCCCATGTAATATGTATGATGCCCCCACTGTGCCTCCCGTGTAATATGTATGATGTGCCCACTGCGCCTCCCGTGTAATATGTATGATTCCCCCACTGTGCCTCCCGTGTAATATGTATGATGCCCCCACTGTGCCTCCTGTGTAATATGTATGATGCCCCCACTGTGCCTCCCGTGTGATATGTATGATGCCCCCACTCTGCCTCCCGTGTAATATGTATGATGCCCCCACTGTGCCTCCCATGTAATATGTATGATGTCCCCACTGTGCCTCCTGTGTAATATGTATGATGCCCCCACTGTGCCTCCCGTGTAATATGTATGATGCCCCGACTGTGCCTCCCGTGTAATATGTATGATGCCCCCACTGTGCCTCCCGTGTAATATGTATGATGCCCCCACTGTGCCTCCCGTGTAATATGTATGATGCCCCCACTGTGCCTCCCGTGTAATATGTATAATGCCCCCACTGTGCCTCCCGTGTAATATGTATGATGCCCCCACTGTGCCTCCCGTGTGATATGTATGATGC
This sequence comes from Phyllobates terribilis, assembly GCF_046119375.1. NCBI lineage: Eukaryota > Metazoa > Chordata > Amphibia > Anura > Dendrobatidae > Phyllobates > Phyllobates terribilis. The sequence continues at coordinate 5,941,896 of NW_027362790.1, forward strand.
CCCCACTGTGCCTCCCGTGTAACATGTATGATGCCCCCACTGTGCCTCCCGTGTGATATGTATGATGCCCCCACTGTGCCTCCCATGTAATATGTATGATGCCCCCACTGTGCCTCCCATGTAATATGTATGATGCCCCCACTGTGCCTCCCATGTGATATGTATGATGCCCCCACTGTGCCTCCCGTGTGATATGTATGATGCCCCCACTGTGCCTCCCGTGTAATATGTACGATGTCCCCACTGTGCCTCCCGTGTAATATTTATGATGCCCCCACTGTGCTTCCCGTGTAATATGTATGATGCCCCCACTGTGCCTCCCGTGTAATATGTATGATGGCCCCACTGTGCCTCCCGTGTAATATGTATGATGGCCCCACTGTGCCTCCCGTGTAATATGTATGATGGCCCCACTGTGCCTCCTGTGTAATATGTATGATGCCCCCACTGTGCCTCCCGTGTAATATGTATGATGCCCCCACTGTGCCTCCCGTGTAATATGTATGATACCCCCACTGTGCCTCCGGTGTAATATGTATGATGCCCCCACTGTACCTCCCGTGTAATATGTATGATGCCCCCACTGTGCCTCCCGTGTGATATGTATGATGCCCCCACTGTGCCTCCCGTGTAATATGTATGATGCCCCCACTGTGCCTCCCGTGTGATATGTATGATGCCCCCACTGTGCCTCCCATGTAATATGGATGATGCCCCCACTGTGCCTCCCGTATAATATGTATGATGCCCCCACTGTGCCTCGCGTGTAATATGATGCCCCCACTGTGCCTCCCATGTAATATGTATGATGCCCCCACTGTGCCTCCCGTGTAATATGTATGATGCCCTCACTCTGCCTCCCGTGTAATATGTATGATGCCCCCACTGTGCCTCCCGTGTAATATGTATGATGCCCCCACTGTTCCTCCCGTGTAATATGTATGATGCCCCCACTGTGCCTCCCGTGTAATACGTATGATGCCCCCACTGTGCCTCCTGTGTAATATGTATGATGCCCCCACTGTGCCTCCCGTGTAATATGTATGATGCCCCCACTCTGTCTCCCGTGTAATATGTATGATGCCCCCACTGTGCCACCCATGTAATATGTATGATGTCCCCACTGTGCCTCCTGTGTAATATGTATGATGCTCCCACTGTGCGTCCCGTGTAATATGTATGATGCCCCCACTGTGCCTCCTGTGTAATATGTATGATGCCCCCACTGTGCCTCCCGTGTAATATGTATGATGCCCCCACTCTGCCTCCCGTGTAATATGTATGATGCCCCCACTGTGCCTCCCATGTAATATGTATGATGTCCCCACTGTGCCTCCTGTGTAATATGTATGATGCCCCCACTGTGCCTCCCGTGTAATATGTATGATGCCCCGACTGTGCCTCCCGTGTAATATGTATGATGCCCCCACTGTGCCTCCCGTGTAATATGTATGATGCCCCCACTGTGCCTCCCGTGTAATATGTATAATGCCCCCACTGTGCCTCCCGTGTAATATGTATGATGCCCCCACTGTGCCTCCCGTGTGATATGTATGATGCCCCCACTGTGCCTCCCGTGTAACATGTATGATGCCCCCACTGTGCCTCCCGTGTGATATGTATGATGCCCCCATTGTGCCTCCCATGTAATATGTATGATGCCCCCACTGTGCCTCCCATGTAATATGTATGATGCCCCCACTGTGCCTCCAGTGTGATAAGTATGATGCCCCCACTGTGCCTCCCGTGTAATATGTATGATGCCCCCACTGTGACTCCATGTAATATGTATGATGCCCCCACTGTGCCTCCCATGTAATATGTATGATGCCCCCACTGTGCCTCCCGTGTAATATATATGATGCCCCAACTGTGCTTCCCGTGTCATATGTATGATGCCCCACTGTGCCTCCCGTGTAATATGTATGATGCCCCCACTGTGCCTCCCGTGTAATATGTATGATGCCCCCACTGTGCCTCCTGTGTGATATGTATGATGCCCCCACTGTGCCTCCCGTGTGATCTGTATGATGCCCCCATTGTGTCTCCCGTGTGATATGTATGATGCCCCCACTGTGCCTCCCGTGTGATATGTATGATGCCCCCACTGTGCCTCCCGTGTGATATGTATGATGCCCCCACTGTGCCTCCCGTGTAATATGTCTAATGCCCAAACTGTGCCTCCCGTGTAATACGTATGATGCCCCCACTGTGCCTCCCGTGTAATATGTCTAATGTCCCCACTGTGCCTCCCGTGTGATATGTATCATGCCCCCACTGTGCTTCCCGTCTGATATGTATGATGCCCCCACTATGCCTCCTGTGTGATAGGTATGTTGCCCCCACTGTGCCTCCCGTGTAATATGTATGATGCCCCCACTGTGACTCCATGTAATATGTATGATGCCCCCACTGTGCCTCCCATGTAATATGTATGATGCCTCCACTGTGCCTCCCGTGTAATATATATGATGCCCCAACTGTGCTTCCCGTGTAATACGTATGATGCCCCACTGTGCCTCCCGTGTAATATGTATGATGCCCCCACTGTGCCTCCCGTGTAATATGTATGATGCCCCCACTGTGCCTCCTGTGTGATATCTATGATGCCCCCACTATGCCTACCGTGTGATCTGTATGATGCCCCCACTGTGTCTCCCGTGTGATATGTATGATGCCCCCACTGTGCCTCCCGTGTAATATGTCTAATGCCCCCACTGTGCCTCCCGTGTGATATGTATGATGCCCCCACTGTGCCTCCCGTGTGATATGTATGATGCCCCCACTGTGCCTCCTGTGTGATATGTATGATGCCCCCACTGTGCCTCTCGTGTAATATGTATGATGCCCCCACTGTGCCTCCCGTGTGATATGTATGATGCCCCCACTGTGCCTCCCGTGTGATATGTATGATGCCCCCACTGTCCTTCCCGTGTAATATGTATGATGCCCCCACTGTGCCTCCCATGTAATATGTATGATGCCCCCACTGTGCCTCCCATGTGATATGTATGATGCCCCCACTGTGCCTCCCGTGTGATATGTACGATGCCCCCACTGTGCCTCCCGTGTAATATGTACGATGTCCCCACTGTGCCTCCCGTGTAATATGTACGATGTCCCCACTGTGCCTCCCGTGTAATATGTATGATGCCCCCACTGTGCTTCCCGTGTAATATGTATGATGCCCCCACTGTGCCTCCCGTGTAATATGTATGATGCCCCCACTGTGCCTCCCGTGTAATATGTATGATACCCCCACTGTGCCTCCCGTGTAATATGTATGATGCCCCCACTGTACCTCCCGTGTAATATGTATGATGCCCCCACTGTGCCTCCCGTGTGATATGTATGAAGCCCCCACTGTGCCTCCCGTGTAATATGCATGATGCCCCCACTGTGCCTCCCGTGTAATATGTATGATGACCCCACTGTGCCTCCCGTGTGATATGTATGATGCCCCCACTGTGCCTCCCGTGTGATATGTATGATGCCCCCACTGTGCCTCCCGTGTAATATGTATGATGTCCCCACTGTGCCTCCAGTGTAATATGTATGATGTCCCCACTGTGCCTCCCGTGTAATATGTATGATGACCCCACTGTGCCTCCCGTGTGATATGTATGATGCCCCCACTGTGCCTCCCGTGTAATATGTATGATGTCCCCACTGTGCCTCCAGTGTAATATGTATGATGTCCCCACTGTGCCTCCCGTGTAATATGTATGATGTCCCCACTGTGCTTCCCGTGTAATATGTATGATGCCCCCACTGTGCCTCCCATGTAATATGTATGATGCCCCCACTGTGCCTCCCGTGTAATATGTCTGATGCCCCCACTGTGCCTCCCGTGTAATATGTCTGATGCCCCCACTGTGCCTCCCTTGTAATATGCATGATGCCCCACTGTGCTTTTCGTGTAATATGCATGATGCCCCCACTGTGCCTCCCGTGTAACATGTCTGATGCCCCCACTGTGCCTCCCGTGTAATATGTCTGATGCCCCCACTGTGCCTCCCGTGTGATATGTATGATGCCCCCACTGTGCCTCCCGTGTAATATGTATGATGCCCCCACTGTGCCTCCCGTGTAATATGTATGATGCCTGCACTGTGCTTCCCGTGTAATATGTATGATGCCCCAACTGTACTTCCCGTGTAATATGTATGATGCCCCACTGTGCCTCCCGTGTAATATGTATGATGCCCCCACTGTGCCTCCCGTGTAATATGCATGATGCCCCCACTGTGCCTCCTGTGTGATATGTATGATGCCCCCACTATGCCTCCCGTGTGATATGTATGATGCCCCCACTGTGTCTCCCGTGTGATATGTATGATGCCCCCACTGTGCCTCCTGTGTGATATGTATGATGCCCCCACTGTGCCTCCCGTGTAATATGTCTAATGCCCCCACTGTGCCTCCCGTGTAATATGTCTAATGCCCCCACTGTGCCTCCCGTGTGATATGTATGATGCCCCCACTGTGCCTCCCGTGTGATATGTATGATGCCCCCACTGTGCCTCCTGTGTGATATGTATGATGCCCCCACTGTGCCTCTCGTGTAATATGTATGATGCCCCCACTGTGCCTCCCGTGTGATATGTATGATGCCCCACTGTGCCTCCCGTGTGATATGTATGATGTGCCCACTGTGCCTCCCGTGTAATATGTATGATTCCCCCACTGTGCCTCCAGTGTGATATGTATGATGTCCCCACTGTGCCTCCCGTGTAATATGTATGATGCCCCCACTGTGCTTCCCGTGTAATATGTATGATGCCCCCAATGTGCCTCCCATGTAATATGTATGATGCCCGACTGTGCCTCCCGTGTAATATGTATGATGTGCCCACTGTGCCTCCCGTGTAATATGTATGATTCCCCCACTGTGCCTCCAGTGTGATATGTATGATGTCCCCACTGTGCCTCCCGTGTAATATGTATGATGCCCCCACTGTGCTTCCCGTGTAATATGTATGATGCCCCCACTGTGCCTCCCATGTAATATGTATGATGCCCCCACTGTGCCTCCCATGTGATATGTATGATGCCCCCACTGTGCCTCCCGTGTGATATGTATGATGCCCCCACTGTGCCTCCCATGTAATATGTATGATGTCCCCACTGTGCCTCCCGTGTAAAATGTATGATGCCCCCACTGTGCTTCCCGTGTAATATGTATGATGCCCCACTGTGCCTCCCGTGTAATATGTATGATGCCCCCACTCTGCCTCCCGCGTAATATGTATGATACCCCCACTGTGCCTCCCGTGTAATATGTATGATGCCCCCACTGTGCCTCCCATGTAATATGTATGATGCCCCCACTGTGCCTCCCGTGTGATATGTATGATGCCCCCGCTGTGCCTCCCGTGTAATATGTATGATGTCCCCACTGTGCCTCCCGTGTAAAATGTATGATGCCCCCACTGTGCCTCCCGTGTAATGTGTATGATGCCCCCACTGTGCCTCCCGTGTAATATGTATGATGCCCCCACTCTGCCTCCTGTGTAATATGTATGATACCCCCACTGTGCCTCCCGTGTAATATGTATGATGCCCCCACTGTGCCTCCCATGTAATATGTATGATGCCCCCACTGTGCCTCCCGTATAATATGTATGATGCCCCCACTGTGCCTCCCGTGTAATATGATGCCCCCACTGTGCCTCCCATGTAATATGTATGATGCCCCCACTGTGCCTCCCGTGTAATATGTATGATGCCCCCACTCTGTCTCCCGTGTAATATGTATGATGCCCCCACTGTGCCTCCCGTGTAATATGTATGATGCCCCCACTGTGCCTCCCGTGTAATATGTATGATACCCCCACTGTGCCTCCCGTGTAATATGTATGATGCCCCCACTGTACCTCCCGTGTAATATGTATGATGCCCCCACTGTGCCTCCCGTGTGATATGTATGATGCCCCCACTGTGCCTCCCGTGTAATATGTATGATGACCCCACTGTGCCTCCCCTGTGATATGTATGATGCCCCCACTGTGCCTCCAGTGTAATATGTATGATGTCCCCACTGTGCCTCCCGTGTAATATGTATGATGTCCCCACTGTGCTTCCCGTGTAATATGTATGATGCCCCCACTGTGCCTCCCATGTAATATGTATGATGCCCCCACTGTGCCTCCCGTGTAATATGTATGATGCCCCCACTGTGCCTCCCGTGTAATATGTCTGATGCCCCCACTGTGCCTCCCGTGTAATATGTCTGATGCCCCCACTGTGCCTCCCGTGTAATATGCATGATGCCCCACTGTGCTTTTCGTGTAATATGCATGATGCCCCCACTGTGCCTCCCGTGTAACATGTCTGATGCCCCCACTGTGCCTCCCGTGTAATATGTCTGATGCCCCCACTGTGCCTCCCGTGTGATATGTATGATGCCCCCACTGTGCCTCTCGTGTAATATGTATGATGCCCCCACTGTGCCTCCCGTGTAATATGTATGATGCCCCCACTGTGCCTCCCGTGTAATATGTATGATGCCTGCACTGTGCCTCCCGTGTAATATGTATGATGCCCCCACTGTGCCTCCCGTGTAATATGTATGATGCCCCCACTGTGCCTCCCGTGTAATATGTATGATGCCCCCACTGTGCCTCCCGTGTAATATGTATGATGCCCCCACTGTGCCTCCCATGTAATATGTATGATGCCCCAACTGTGCTTCCCGTGTAATATGTATGATGCCCCACTGTGCCTCCCGTGTAATATGTATGATGCCCCCACTGTGCCTCCCATGTAATATGCATGATGCCCCCACTGTGCCTCCTGTGTGATATGTATGATGCCCCCACTATGCCTCCCGTGTGATATGTATGATGCCCCCACTGTGTCTCCCATGTGATATGTACTATGCCCCCACTGTGCCTCCCGTGTGATATGTATGCTGCCCCCACTGTGCCTCCTGTGTGATATGTATGATGCCCCCACTGTGCCTCCCGTGTAATATGTCTAATGCCCCCACTGTGCCTCCCGTGTAATATGTATGATGCCCCCACTGTGCCTCCCGTGTGATATGTATGATGCCCCCACTGTGCCTCCTGTGTGATATGTATGATGCCCCCACTGTGCCTCTCGTGTAATATGTATGATGCCCCCACTGTGCCTCCCGTGTGATATGTATGATGCCCCACTGTGCCTCCCGTGTAATATGTATGATGTGCCCACTGTGCCACCTGTGTAATATGTATGATTCCCCCACTGTGCCTCCAGTGTGATATGTATGATGTTCCCACTGTGCCTCCCGTGTAATATGTATGATGCCCCCACTGTGCTTCCCGTGTAATATGTATGATGCCCCCAATGTGCCTCCCATGTAATATGTATGACGCCCCACTGTGCCTCCCGTGTAATATGTATGATGTGCCCACTGTGCCTCCCGTGTAATATGTATGATTCCCCCACTGTGCCTCCAGTGTGATATGTATGATGTCCCCACTGTGCCTCCCGTGTAATATGTATGATGCCCCCACTGTGCTTCCCGTGTAATATGTATGATGCCCCCACTGTGCCTCCCATGTAATATGTATGATGCCCCCACTGAGCCTCCCATGTGATATGTATGATGCCCCCACTGTGCCTCCCGTGTGATATGTATGATGCCCCCGCTGTGCCTCCCGTGTAATATGTATGATGTCCCCACTGTGCCTCCCGTGTAAAATGTATGATGCCCCCACTGTGCTTCCCGTGTAATATGTATGATGCCCCACTGTGCCTCCCGTGTAAAATGTATGATGCCCCCACTGTGCCTCCCGTGTAATATGTATGATACCCCCACTGTGCCTCCCGTGTAATATGTATGATGCCCCCACTGTGCCTCCCATGTAATATGTATGATGCCCCCACTGTGCCTCCCGTGTGATATGTATGATGCCCCCGCTGTGCCTCCCGTGTAATATGTATGATGTCCCCACTGTGCCTCCCGTGTAAAATGTATGATGCCCCCACTGTGCCTCCTGTGTAATGTGTATGATGCCCCCACTGTGCCTCCCGTGTAATATGTATGATGCCCCCACTCTGCCTCCTGTGTAATATGTATGATACCCCCACTGTGCCTCCCGTTTAATATGTATGATGCC